>NC_134601.1:7906318-8534443 GCF_037038515.1 Microtus pennsylvanicus | reverse complement strand
AAAATGGAAAATAAAAGGAATATAAACAAAGCATTTACTTTACTCTTGGATTCCTCTTTAATCCTGGATTTCTCATCATCTAATGAAAATTCAGGCTTTCTTTCAGGTTCTAAACCCAGAAAATAGATTTCCTATCTATATCAAACAAGAAAAGATAAAAAACAAAATACCATCAATTATAAACTATATTAATAATGAAAAATATGTCATGTAGGCCAGTGGCATAGTTCAGCAGGTAGAAGCACTTGCTATGTGACACTGACATCTTTGCTTGTACACACAGAAAATAAGAAATAAAACAAACTTTTATTTAAAAAATAAAACATTAGCATAAAAAACCCAATAATATAAAGGATTTAATGTAAATAATCTGCCATAATTTTCCAAGTACTACACAATTATTTTACTGAAGACTGGAATATAAAACATTAATTTTACTAACATTTAATATTTATGCTCTTTTA
Source organism: Microtus pennsylvanicus (assembly GCF_037038515.1). Taxonomy (NCBI): domain Eukaryota; kingdom Metazoa; phylum Chordata; class Mammalia; order Rodentia; family Cricetidae; genus Microtus; species Microtus pennsylvanicus. The sequence continues at coordinate 8,533,979 of NC_134601.1, read as the reverse complement.
GACTCCATGTATAAGACCAAGCTTTTTCCTCGCATCCTTAAATCTATCTTTAATATGTCTCTACTCCTCCATTCTGTGGACTGGCATAGCCTTTTAACTGGGTTCTTTACATCTAACCATCCAAAATGTTCTTAGACAATTACAGGAAGTTAAAGATTTTAGGAGACAAGGTGGGTACCCACATCCATTGCCAGGAGCACTATGACACATGACTCCAGCAGGCATCAACATAGCCACCACTATCGTACCCAGAACCTTTGTGTCATTTATTGGAAAGGATACTTTCTGGGCACAAACTATCTCTTTGGTTCAACAAAACACTCCATGTTCTGGGACACATTCGAAATGAGAATTATGTGTGGCCTTAAAAGGACCTGTGGGTTCATGTTATAGAAAAGAGAATGCAGGCAGAATTCCAGGACCTACAGCCCATTCTTATGCATCAGGTCCCTTTGTTCTGCTTGCAAATTGAGTATGCACAGCATATTAAGATGGGCATGAGGGAACTCACATTATCACAGCATTCGCAAGGCAAAGTCAGGAGGGTAATCAATTTGATAGCAGCCTGGGATAGCAATAGCAACTTACAGGCCAGTCTGGGCTACATGGTCACTATCTTAAAACAATAATAAATAAATAAATAAATAAATAAATAAATAAATAAATAAATAAATAAATAAATAAATAAATAAATAAGTTAAGCCATTTATGGATGTTTTCTTCTGTCTTTTTTTGTCTCCTGGAATTCAATAGAACCACTGTTCTCAAGTTTTATAAGCTAGAAAAACATCAGGACTTCAGGCCTACCTGATCCTTAAGAAATTTTCTTCCCTCCCCTTTAATGTGCTCACTAGATATGTGCTCTGAAGTAGCCATTGCTTGTCACTCATCCTCATCCATCATAAAGCCATTGTCCTCTTCCTCTTTCTAATGCTTATATATGAATGTTGCATCACTTACTTGCATCAAAACCTTTGTTGTACTCAATATCTACGTACAGAGCTAGAGTTGCGGGAAGAATAGCTGTCTTGGGTTATGACACTCAAAATGTTAACTTGTTTTTGGAGTACCTATGTCAGATCTGAAACATGAAATTTCTTCTTGTATCTCCCATAAGCACGCCCACCTTCAATATGATTTCAGGTGCTGCTATACAGCATAGGCTTAGTCATTGAGAGAAAAATGCAATCGTTTGCCTCATCAGACTGATAGTTCCCCAGTTCCAATTTTCTTTTGTAGTCTTTGGCTCTTAATCGTAATAAAGTATGTTTATCAGAAAAGGAGTGGATCTGGAAGAAAGGAATGGGACTGGGAGAACTGGAAGGAAAGGAAACCATGGTCAGTATGTAATATATGACAATAGAATAAATAAAATTTAGAAAAAAGAAAACATGCTTATTTCATGTATAATAAGAAACATATAAACTAAAATTGCACTAAAATACTGGTTCTCAGCTATATTGGAAAAGACAAAAAAATTGAGGGTTCAGAAGAAGATTAAGTGCATAAACGTGCTTGCCACCCAGTCATGAGTTCAAATACTAGAATCCATACAAAAGCTAGATGTGTAGCATTAATGTCTGTAATCCAAGTGCCCCCAGAAAAGGATGAAAAACCTAGACAGGAGACATTCCAGAAGCCCATGGGCCAACTAGTCAAAAAATCAAAAGAGGTTCCTCAAGGTGGATGACAAGGAATAGCACCTAATATATTGACAGAGGTTTCTCTCCTACCCAGTCCTGCAGCTGTTCAGTCCCAAAGAAACACACAGAAGCCTACATTAATTATACACTTGTTGGCATATTAGCTCAAGTTTATTACTAACTAGCTTTTAAAACTTAAATTAACCCATAATTCTTGTCTGTGTTAGCCACTTGGCTTGGTATCTTTTATCAGTGAAGCATTTTCATCTTGCTTCCTTTGGGTCTGGGTGATGACTGTAGACTGAGCCTTTCTGATTCCCAGAATTCTCCTGTTCTGGTCATCCCACCTATACTTCCTGACTGCCTACTGGCCAATCAGCATTTTATTAAACCAATACAAGTGGCAAATCTTTACAGGGTACAAGACCATTGTCCCACAGCACTTCCCCCATTATCTTTCAAAACAAGAACTCTGAATCTAAGCTCCTTCATTTAGTTTTTTTCCTGACCATTATCCATAACAACTTGTAAGCAATATGCTAAACCAAGATAAATATCCATAATCCATTTTTTGGGAATGTGGATAGAGTTTTCTTGGCTACTTCCTGCTGATTGGGGGTGCTGATAATATTATGGGGACACAAAGAAAATTTATGATTATGGTCAAGTCCTTACTGGAGTATTCTGTGTGGCTGGATCATTTCAGCCAACAGTCTTGAAGCTGTTCTACGTAGAACTCAGAGGAAACTGTCAAATCTACTCTAAAATGTTGGATTATCTGGGTCATCTGTTCTCACTGGAGATTTTTCAATAAGTTTTCCTTGATCAAACCTTATTTTTCTTAACCCAGAATGAATCCACAGCCAATCAAACCTTCTTTTTCTTAATCAACAATGAATCCACAAACTTTCATTTCCTGTAGAAACAGAAGCAAAATCTCTTTTCCAAAGTGACATATCATTTGACTTAAAATTTGAAGCCAAGGCATTTTCAAAATACTTAGGTTGGATTAATCTAGCAGTATTTATAATCAAATGTCTTTTAGCAGCTGTTTCTCCCTCCTCAGAAGTCAAATAATTCAGAGACAACACAATAATACACAGTATCCAGATTCTCTGTGTATTTTCCATCTTTACATGGAAGCTAAGCCAGGGCAGATGGGAGCTGGGAGCACTAGTTTTTCTCCCGAACCAAGGTGGCTAGGTTTAGGTTACAATTCTAGAGCTGGAATTCCAATCTGAACTTTGACCTGGGCTGGTAGCTAAAAAGCCTCAGGAAAACAGCATTTTCATAAATTTGTGCCCCCAAAAGTATGGTGCCAAATGATTGTTTATAAATGTTTATTTACATTTAAAGGGGCATATGATATAGATATGAATACTTTGCATTGGTATGGATCTTGGTCTATAGATACAAATTTTAGGTCAATTTTGTTATATATACATTTCTGATCTTGATTAAGGTATTGTGTTTGTGCAGCTCATTTAAAAATGTAATGTATAAGCCGGGCGGTGGTGGCACACGCCTTTAATCCCAGCACTCGGGAGGCAGAGGCAGGCAGATCTCTGTGAGTTCGAGACCGGCCTGGTCTACAGGAGCTAGTTCCAGGACAGGCTCCAAAACCACAGAGAAACCCTGTCTCGAAAAAACCAAAAAAAAAAATGTAATGTATAATGAAGAAATGCAGGTTAATAGACAGTCATCTATAATAGTCAAGCTTGTAGTCATGTTAGTTGGGTTTTCTAGATATATAGAGATAAATTTCAGTTAGATAGTTATTTTTCAAATCTTTCAGAAACCTTCAGAATATGGCATTTAAAATGTGTAAGAACTTAGAACTTTTCATGACAATGAGACACATCTGCTCCTGGCAGCACCGATCTACTTCAAGAGGATGATGGGAATTGAAGAGACGTCTTATGAAGTTTGTTAGCCATTTGTGCAAGAAACTGTTCTTGCCTGGACTGCCTGATGTTATGCTACATGAACTGGACATATAGGGCCCACATAAAAATGACTGCTGAAGTTGCCTAAAGAAGATGAGACAGTCCTTCAGGGTTCCTGTTTCATAAAAGAGTCTGCCAGATATTCTGCAGGACACAGAAGAAAGTGACTGACAAACTGCCAATATAGGCAGAACTGTCTTTGAAATTTCCTGCATTGTTGGAAAAGTCTGCTGGATACTATGAGCCTGTAGGCTGAAGATGGGTGCCCCATGTTACAGAAGAACTTTGGGTGAATGTCCAGGCAGTGAGATGTCTCTGTCAATTCTAGAGTTTTGGAAATTGCTTACAATGCTCTTCTTGTTTACTTAGGTAGTATATACATCTGGAGTCTTTGATGGAGTTGAAGAGTAGATAGTTATAATTATAGTTTTCCTTAGTTATGATAAAAGATAAAGTAGATATAAATGTTGTAACTATAATTTTTGCTTGATACCTGTTTTGTTATATGTAATTTTGCTATGTTAAAGTTAAAACCTTCCTTTTTATTTAAACAGAAAAGGAGAAATGGTGTTGGAAGTCCTTCTGTATATGTGTTGCTTTTGTTGGTTAATGAATAAAGATGTTTTGGCCTGTGATAAGGTGGAATAGAGCTAGGTGGGGAAAACTAAACTGAATGCTTAGAGAAAGAAGGCAGAGTCAAGGAGAAGCCATGGAGCTGCCAGAGGAGAAAGACATGCGAGTTGTCAGTTGGAAACTTGCTGGTAGACCACAAGCCAGGTGGTAAAATATAAATTAATAGAAATGGGTTAACAAATGATATAAGAGCTAGTTATCAATATGCTTAAGTGATTGGCCAAGCACTGATTTAATCAATACAGATTCTGTATGATTATTTTGTGTCAGGGTGGTTGGGAAATGAACAAGCAGCCTCCCCCTACAAAAGTGTGCTTTGGTGTGTACACCCCTGCACACACACACGCGCGCGCCCACACACACACTTTTATAAACATGCACAAGCAAACACACAGTTTGATATATTGTTCCAGAACAGGAAAAGAAAAATATTAGCTGCTAAAACTTGCTGTCTACATTTCTTTCCTTACCTCTTCTCCTGAATATACTTACTAACAAGGTTTGTCTCCTCACAGCTCCACCAAAACTTCCCTCTGCAACATCTCCAATTACCTCCACATAGTCAATTCATGGTCAGTACTCATTCCTGGTCTTACTTGAACCACGTTTGATTGTGGTATTTTTTCACTATTATTTTATGTGTATGGGTATTTTGCCATCCTGTGCACCATGTGCATGCCTGGTGCCTACAGAGGCCAGAAGAGGGTGTCAGACTTCCTGGAACTGGAGTTAGAGATGGTTGTGAGCCACCATGTGGGTGTTAGAAATTGAATTCATGTCCTTTGAAAGAGCATCCAGTACTCTTAACTGCTTAGCCATCTCTCTAGTCCTAGGTTGGGGGGAGGGTGTAATATTATAAAAGAAATTGTCCATATATACTGAAAAACTGAGAGGATTGTACTATTGAACCCACTTATCACCTCAATAATAGAATAACTATTTCTGTACTCATTTTATAAGCCCGTGTTATTTTTGCTATGCCCTTCTCTCTCGATCAAGAGCATAAACCTTTTTTATTTCTAATAGCTAAGCCATCACCACTGGTATCGGTGAAGAGGCAGAAAGAAAGGAAGAGAAAGAAAGGTCAACCCAAACTGTGAGATGAAAGGAATGAAAGAGAAATATAGCTGAATAGACTCTTGTTTTTCTATTGAGTTCACACCACCTATAATGCATTTTAGTTTTTAATTCTGGGCACAACAATGAAAGGTTATTATCTCAGAGACATAAACTGAGACAGATGGTAATAGATCACATACTATATACTGAAAGACAGATTAAATGTGTGTTATTTTAGGAAAAAAAGGCAAAGTGGGGAGAGGGAGAGAAGTTGGAGATGGATCCAGGAGAGGTTAGAGAGAAAAGGTGTGGTGAATATGATCAAAATACATTGTATGGTTATATAAAATTCCCAAATAATTTATTAAATATTATATTTTATAAAGAATGTAGATGTCTAAAATTCAGTCCAGAATTATCCTTTGATTCCTCTTTTTTATAGAAATTGAGACAAATGCATCTTCACCCATGAAGCACAATTTTGTATGGTAACTAGACTGTCAGTATATTCATGCTGTGTTGAGAAGTCAAATTCCTTCCACTGTAGGAAAAAGGCGGTACTTTGACTTGAAGCAGAAGACAGACGATGTTAAGAAAAAAAGAGGCATCCTGTGGGAATTGAATTTGTGTTTGCTTATATAAGGCTGCAAAAAAACTATTCTCTGATCTTCTCTAATTAGTTAAAATTATTTTTCTAATTGCATTAGCTATGCCTGATTTCTTTTCTGTCTTCCTATGGGAACTGTCAAGTAATGAATGAATATGTTACAGATAGACAAATTTAAAATTATAATAACTTTGATTTTCATTTAAGCAGTGATTCTACATACATGATTTCTTCCTTAAAAAGAACTGTGTACGCAGCCAGCCACCTCATTTTCTGGACAGATAAAAGATAAAACTTTAACAGTGCGTACATGTATATTAAGGACCACACTCTAACAAGTAAGCAGCTACACATTAAGGTGTTATTTATTGACTTTAAAAAATTATCATGATGATACCAATTTTTATAGTTAAATATTTCTGCAGTATTATTTAAAATGTGGAACAGGCTATTGGTGTGGTTCTTGATATCTTTTTTAAAAAATGTATCAGAATCTTGGGAAATATAGCTCATTAAGTAGCATGCTTTCCACATAAGCGTGAAGACCTCAGTATAATTTCTAGTACATAAAAAAATAGGCCTAGGTTGTGCAGTGGTGGTGCACAACTTTAATCCCAGCACTTGGGAGGCAGAGGCAGGTGGAGCTTTGTGAGTTCAAGACCAGCCTGGTCTACAACAGGCTCCAAAGCTACAGAGAAACCCTGTCTCAAAAAAAAAAAATCCTAGGCCTGGAACCACACTTATAACCCCCCTTTCAGAATGTGGAAATAGGAAGATCCCTACTGCTCAATTGTCAGCCATCCTCCCTAAATCACTGATACCCAGACCAATGAGAAACTGTCTCAAAATCCAAGAACAAGAGCAGAGGTCTTTTAGCCTCTGTGGTGAAGAGGCGAGCAGGCCTACTTTTCATCCTGCCCAGCTCCCGCACGGCTAGCTTTACACCTGAAATAACAGACAAACTGTATTCTTTTAAACACTGCCTAGCTCATTATATCTAGCCTCTTCTTGGCTAACTCTCATATTTTGATTAACCCATTTCTATTAATGTGTGTATCATCACGAGGTGGTGGATTACCGGAAAAGATTCTAGCCTACATCTGTCTTGTGTCAAAGAATCATGGTGTCTGCCGCACTTCCCTTCTTCCCAGCATTCTGTTCTGTCTACTCCACCTATCTAAATCCTGCCCTATCAAAAAGCCAACGCAGTTTCTTTATTAACCAATGAAAGTAAAAAATGGACAGATTACCCTCCTCCATCAAGCCTCCGCACACATGTGAACATGTGTATGCATGCATATACATACAAACAATCCAAGTAAAATACAATTTATTACAATAGAAAACATAGTTCATCACATGTAATTAATGCTTTGTGAGACATTTTTACCATGTGCATACATATTTATGAACATAAATAAATAAGTACAAATACACCGATTTGATGGACATCACTATAAAACTTCTTTGGCTAAAAAATATTAAAAGTCACTATTAACATATATTGACCATTTCCCTACCACTCCACCTGAAATGTGGCACCATGAACACGCTGCTCTGATTGAAATCCTAGTTGAGAGAACCCAAACATGGTGCCTCTCTATCAGAAACAAATGTGGAAACATTACTTTGCGGACGGTAGCTGTATTTTTTTGTTTATCAAGCTTATAGTCACATTTGTTTCATGCAAAGCATATTATCAAGTTGAGCATGTTTGACAGAGTGAATCCTGATGTAGCAGCTTGCAAGGAGGAAGAAGAGAAAGAACAGAAGCTACAGATGATGAGCGCACTCCAGCATGCAGACATTTCTTTTTTTTTTTTTAAATATAATGCTGCCTGGCCAATGACTTAAGCGTATTGCTAGCTAGCTCTTATATCTTTTTTTTTAAGTCCATGAAGAGTTTAATTATAGTGTAAATTTCAAAACATACATTTCAAAACATACTCTGAGGGAGAAGATACAAATCCCAATTCCTAATGTTGTTAAATCTGAGACTTTACAATCACAACAAAGTTGTTATATAAACTAAGATAGTGTACAATCGCATTCATTTTAGACAGCAAAAACAATGCAATGGGAAGTAGGGGGTCACCTGTATGTAAGTGGAAACTATTATGCAGGTTCTTTTGTTATTACTCTTCAATCGTTACCATAGTATACTTCATACAAACCATGTTAAACCCAGGTGTGCACATGAGAAAGACCCAAGCCTCTGATAGTTTGGTATTAGCAATTAGATGGTCATGACAGATGAACTGAGAGTTCTCTCAGAGTTCTACTACACCTCTGGTGGAGTGTATTGGTCACTAAGACCAGCTACACTTAGCTCTTATATCTTAACCCATTTTATTATTTTATCATGAGGCTCATGGTTTACTGGCAACATTCTGGCTGGCGGCTTGCATCTTTCTCCTGTGGCACCTACATGGTGTCTCTCTGACTCTGCCTACTCTCTCTCTCTCTATCTTTTCCAGCCTGGCTATATCTTGTTAAGATATTGGCTCAAAGCAGCTTCTTTATTGACCAATGGCAATAAAACATATTTACAGCATACAGAGGAAAACCACACATCAATGGCCTTTTTTAAAAATCATTTGTTAGTGCATGCACAAACACACACATACACACAATATGGGTCTATAAAATATATACATGCATGCACACGCATATATATGCAATAACAAGTAATATAGCATAACAAATATATTCCTAAACATTATCTGTGGCATAACGTTACTCATATGTATGTTTTCATGGCTGAACATTTGTGCTCTTCCCCAGGAATAACAGCGTCTCCCACTCCCACTAACTCCTGTAGTACGTTGTGTGGGAATGAAGACTCGTAGGCTTTTCACCATGTGGTTTTGTCATGCCCATTGGTGGTGTCCTTGTTCAGCTTTTCTTTGGGCTGTCATGTTGGTGAGTCTTTACATGTTGATGTGCTTCATTACATAAAGGAACTTATGTTCCCTGTTACTGTCGTGATGGGGCACAGAAAACAGATTCCAGATGGCCCCCAATGCTGGGTCTCCTGGCGCCAAGAGATCAGGTCTCCGTGCTGGTTGGGCAGCTCGCAAACAAAGCGCCGGCCACAGAAACAAAGGAACTCCAGCCCGCTTGGGTGCCTCAAGGATTCAGACCCAGTGCCCAGACAGGCTGGGCTGGGTGATGTTATGTGCTGAAAGAGGGCAGTGGGGCCGAAGTGGGGAGGGTTCTGGATGGAAGCTGGGTGGGCTAGAAAGAAAGAGGCAGTATCCAGGGAGTAGAGGCCCTGCAGAGAGCCCAAGAAGGATAGGGGGCCAAGGAACCCCTGAGCTCCCCGTCGCAGGCTCATGCAGACATTTCTTAAAGAAGCACACTGATTTTTCTCCTAGAACTTTGTAAAGAAAAAAAAAGAACATATTGCCATGTTATTAGTCAGTGTGGCAAGTTGACCAACCAAAACACCATGTAAAGATACTGCTTGTGTAGGCGCTTCAGAATCACTTTCAAATAAACAAATTTAGACAAACTGAGATGAGAAAGAAACACAAGGAAGTTCACTACTGCAAAAATATTGCTATTTTTTATTTCTAGATTATCTATACATGTGGGTTACTTAGAATTACATTGATTTAATTTACTCAAAAACACACTTATGTGTTTAGTAATGAAACGTCAAAAACTAAGGCTAAAATTACAAAACAGTCTTAAATTTTCAATAAACTGGATCTGGAGAAATCAGGTGGCTCAGTGGTTAAAAGCATTTGTTCTAGCAGAGAGCCCGGGTATGGTTTCCAGCACCCATGTGGTGGTTCATAACCATCTGTAACTTCAGTTCCATGGAATCTGATATCCCCTTCTAACCTCCATAGGCACCAGGGACAGACATAAAATGAAATAAATCTAAAACAATTTTAGTTAAAAATTATAATAAATTTAAAAAATTAAGTACAGTATAGTCTGTTCATCCAATACTAAAATAGTTGAGATGATGTAACCTCTCAAGGTTTTCCTATTTGGCCTAGACAATTTCTTAAGTTTCTTTAACAATATTTGGTACAGGACAAATTCTTTCTACCAGCCAGCATGCTCCTAGAATGTACTCTTTTTTTCTCATCCCTGGCTCTTAGAACACAAGTAAGCTATATCAAAAATTACTTTTAATTACACAAGTCAAATAGAATTAAGGAATTCAGCACGTTAGGAAAACTTACAATGTTCCATTATCCATTTCTACATTTGAAAGAAATGGTTATTGGATCATTCCCTTTATAAGATTACTTATTGACACAGAAATTTGAGAACTGAGTATAATTTTTGCCTCCTTCTCCCAGGAGACTTAACTCATAGGATACTCACATAATTAATTCTTATCTGTTCAGTAAAATGGTGATATAATTAAAGCACAATGATTCACATTTAAAATTTATTCCTACATCTATCTTTATCCATATATAGATATATACTAATATATCTGATAGAATAGTCTGAGTGAAGTCCTCCACCTTATCCATATTATTAGCAGGGGGCATTATTAGCAGGAGGATAGGGTGTATTCACAGGGTATAGAAATATTCTTTCACATCAATTTTATAGTAGTTAAAAATATCAGAGATAAGGCTACATTAGCACTAAATGTAAATTAATAAATTTGAATGTAACGAGGATTATTATTAGAAGCAATGCCTATAGAAATAGGCTAAGTTTTCATCAAATTAAACAATAGGATAAACCGAGTCTTTAGCTGAATGCTTCACTTGGAACCTGTCTGATTAAAACACAGTTCTACAAATAAACTGCTTTTCAAACAAAATATTTCAAATAACCACACACATTGATGTGTACTTCCCACCAGGAAATTACAAATAGTACCTCTTCTACCTATGTTAACAGCCTCCACCTGATGGAGAAACATGAGCTACACCTACACAGGTATATTTATTCACCCAAATAACCTCAGGGAACATTAGATTTTTTTTTCAAAAAAAAAAACCTATGGTTTTGTCTATTTTAAACACATATCTCCTTATATAAAGAAAACAGATTTGGTCATATAAACCTACTTTTGTAAAAACATTCTTGATTTTTAGATATCTATTTCAGAAAATATAAAGTAAAATATTTATATAAAAGAGCACACTTCTGAGACACATTAAGACATGCACTGGTTACCTTTTAGTCAATTCAAGGTATATAGGGAAAAGCATACAAAAGGATGAAGAAAGAGCCCAAAAGACAGAAAATGGATGTTTTGTAATAGATAGTCCTTGTCATACCTGATGAAAAATACTTTAAACATTTCTATCATAAGTTAAAATCTTCTACGTTCTCACTAAATATGAAAGAAAGTGGTGATCTCACCTTAAAATTTAATCCAGGCTGGCCTTGAACTTCAGATCCACCTGCCTCTGCCTCCTTCAGCAAATCCTACCGGTCTGGTGGCAGGAAAGAGACAGAAATCTTTAATAAATAAGTAAGATAAAAAAGAATAAAAAATTTAATTTCTAACATCTTTTTTAGACAATTGGCAAATATTATTCTACCAAAACTCCACTTTGCACATTTCTACCTTTCTATACTTTTCTTGCCATTTCTCCTCAACAATTAGTACTAGATCAATAATATGTAATTTAATTTTTAGTTATGGATTAAAAAAGCAATACTAGTATTAAACGGGTTAAATAAAAATAAAAAGTTGGTAAATCTATTAAAGAGGATCAAAATATAAATTTTGGGGTAGCTACACTATATATACCTTTTCAAATCTGGAGTTCAATGAATGTATTTCACTGATAATATATTTTACTTTGAAACCTGAAACTGTATCTGCCTTGAAGCCATGCTTTTCATAAGCTGTTTCTTGGCAGTAACTGAACCAGATGGCTACTAATGCAAACCCTTTCTGAGATGATAGCCAGGGTTTTACTTCAAGAATCAATTCTTGAACTTCCTAGAACTGAATTGAATTTAAGCTTTTTATGTTTAATCCTTTTACTTTGTCTCTCTCACACAGAGACCAAAGTGCATTTTGACTTTTAATATCCTCTGGTGACCTGCACATTTTTGTTTATCTGTAGTCTCCCATAAAAATGCTATTGCTGGACCTGTCTGTTCACCTGCAAGCTCAGTGGAACCTTGGAACACAGATTGCTCCAATTCTAGGGGACCTTGGAAGTAAGTCAACAGCCACAGGGCCTGATAGCCAGATGCCTCACTCTTTGGGACCTCCCCAGTGGGACAAACCCAGAGACCCCTCCCCAACTCCCTCAGCTTTTCTAACCAGCCAGCAGGGAGTATCCCTGTGGCTGGGCTATATCCCAAACCAATCCACCCCCACCCCCATGTGTTTACCTGTGAGCTCAGTGGAACCCTGGAACACAGATTGCTCCAATACTGAGGGGATCTAAGAGGTGAGTCAGCGGCCACAGGGCCAGACAGCTGGATGCCCCACTCTCAGAAACTTCCCCAGTGGGAAAAAACCCAGGGCCCCTCCCCAACTCCCTTTTCTAGACAGCCACCAGGCTATATTCCTATGGCTAGCTATCCCCCAACCCAAACCACACCTACACCCTCCTGTTTGCCTGCTAGCTCAGTGGGACCCTGGAATACAGATTGCTCCAATACTGAGGGGACCGTGGAGCTTGCTCCAATACTGAAGGGACCTAAGAGACAGACACAGCAAGGATTGGACCAAGACACCAAGACACTGCCTGCCTCATTTGAAGGAAGAGATGGGTAAGTGCTAATGCAAGAATTCCTCCATCATCCTAAAGAACCCAGCAGACACACAAAAGGAAAACTTGATCATCCTAACCCAGAAGAAGACGAAAATGACTTTAAACGTAACTTTATTAAAATGAAGGACACTTTTAAAGAGGAAGTAAAAAAAAACTCCCTTAAAGAAATGGAAGAAAAGACTGATGTAGGAGGGTCTTCTGTCTATTTACTTTCATTGGTTAATAAAGAAGCTGCCTTGGCTTTTTGATAGGGCAGAAAATTAGATAGGTAGAGTAGACCAAACAGAATGCTGGGAGAAAGAAAGCAGAGTCAGGCAGACGCCATGAATCTCTGGCCTGAGACAGATGTAGGTTTGGATCTTTCCTGGTAAGCCACAGCCTCGTGGTGCTACACAGATTTAATGGAAATGGGTTAATCAAGATGTGAGCGTTAGCCAATAAGAGGCTAGAGCTAATGGGTCAGGCAGTGTTAAAAGAATACAGTTTCTGTGTTATTATTTCTGGGGCAAAGCTAGCCGCATAGGAGCCAGGCGGGATGAAAAGCAGGCCTGCTTACCATATCACTATAGAAGACAAACAAAAAGTTGGAAGAAATTATTAAATCCCTCAAAGAAACTCAAGAAAACCAACAAAAAACAACCAAACATGTGAAGGAGACAGTTCAAGTCTTGAAGACTAAAATAGAGGTAATAAAGAACATAAAAACCAAGGGAATTCTGGATGTAGAAGGTGTGGGTAAATGAACAGAAACTACAGAGACAAGTATAACAAAAAGAATACAAGAGATAGGAGAAATATCAGACACTGAAGATAATATCGAACAAATAGACTCACTGGTTAAAGAAAACATTAAATTCAACAAATTCTTAACATAAAACATTGAGGAAATCTGGGACATCATGAAAAGACCAAACCTAAGAATAATAGGAGTAGAAGAAGGAGAAGAACTCCAGCTCAAAGGCACAGAAAATGTATTCAACAAAATTATAAAAGAAAACTTTCGCAAACTAAAGAAGGATATTGCTATGAAGGTACAAGGAGCTTACAGAACACAAATAGACTAGATAAAAAAAATTACCTCACCATATAATAATCAAAACACAAAACATACAGAACAAAGAAAGACTATTAAGAGCTGCAAAAGAAAAAGGTCAAGTAACATATAAAGGTAAGCCTGTAAAAATTACACCTGATTTCTCAATGGATACCATGAAAGCCAGAAGGTCCTGGATAGATATACTGAAGACATTAAGAGATCAGGGATGCAAGCCCAGACTACTATACCCAGCAAAGCGTTCATTCACCATCAATGGAGAAAACAATATATTGCATGACAAAAACAGATTTAAACAATATGTATCCACAAACCCAGTTTTATAGAAAGTACTGAAAGGAAAACCTGGACCCAAGGACACTAACTACACCCACAATAACACAAACATCTGATAAGCCCCACTAGCAAAACCCAAAGAAAAAACTCACAAACACTACCACTGAAAAATAACTGGAGTTAACAGCTGCTGGTCATTACTATTGCTTAACATCAGTGGACTCAATTGACCTATAAAAAGACACAGGCTGAGAATGGATATGAAAACAGGATCCAACCTTCTGCTGTTTACAAGAAACACACTCAACATCAAAGTCAGACACTGCCTCAGAGTAAAGGGTTGGAATAAGGTTTTTCAATCAAATGGACCTAAGAAACAAGCGGGTGTGGCTATCCTAATAACTAACAAAATTGATTTCAAACTTAAATCAATCAGAAGAAATGGAGGACACTTTATACTCATGATAGGAACAATTCATCAAGATGAAGTCTTGGAGAGGTGAGTGAGTGGCCACCCAGCTGGACAGTCCCAGGAAATGGAGTCCAGGCCCCCTCCAATTCCTAAACTTCTCTGGCCATCCAGCAGAGTGTGTTCCCGGTTACTGGCTTTCTTTCTTTACTCCATCCCATCTTGTTCCCAAGCACTTCTTTCCATCTGCAGGGGTCCTTGGATCCCCCAACTCAGCCTGCTTTGGGTCTGAGGGTCTGGGGAGCCAGTGGTGAGTGGTCCTGCCACTGGGGCTTCTTTGTACCACATGACACTGCCCCCACCCAAGCTCCCCCTTTTGTCTGCGAGGTCCTTGGAGCCCAGCAAGAGGTCCCGCTCCTGTACTGAGGAGATCCGGAGTGGTGATTGAGTGGCTGCCTGGCAGGAGGGTCATGAGGAAATATGATCCATCAATTAGATACCTCAAAAGCTGTTATGAAAATAAAGCAGCAGTTCAATTTCTCTAGGATAGAGAAATACTAATTGGGTTAAAGAATGTCTTATCTTGAGGTTGATGATAATAATTTAGCATTAGATAATGATGATAGCTACACAAGTATTAAAATCCAACTGGCTAGCTGTACCCCTTAAATGGGTGAATTTATTTATGTGAATTAGATTTAACAAAGGCTTTTATAAACAAAGAGATAAAGTCAGATTCATTGTACTTGCTTATAAAAAAGATAAACAGAAAGATGCATTTTTAAATGTTATACCAACTACGTGACTTTGTAGCTTCTCTGTTACTCTCATCTCTTAGATACCCTTAATAACCAATTGAAATAAATCAATATGACACTTCAAATAATACCTAACATTAATAGGGAATCACTGGTTTGAAAGTCTACTCTTACATGAATATAAAATTAGGAAAATTTCAGCTCAAGATTTGATAAAATAATTTATTGGTTTTTATGTCTACTTATTTAATAAAATTCTATCATCCCCATAGGTGTATGTACAAGTAAGTGTATAAAAATGAATGGCACTTCAAATAACCCTTGACATTTAATAGGGAATCTGTTTAAAACATCTTTTAAATGCATATAAAACTAGAAAAAATAGTAATATTAATAATATGATTTATTTTTATTTCTACTTACCTCTTGAAGTTTTGTGGCCTTCACAGATATATTTGCAAATAAGTGTTTACACGTATATACACAATACACATGCACATACACCACTTGAACATAGAAACATATACAAGCAAACACTTGCACAAACACATCCACATATACATTCTAAGAAATAAAAATAAATAAGTAAAAGAAAGAGAAATTTATCCTGGTTCATGTCCCAGAAGTTCCACATACCAGTGAATTTAATGCTTTTATATCTATGGCCAGGCAGTGGGAGACACTCTAAATCAAAGCAGTTCACTTCATGGCAGGTAAGAAGCAACAGGAGGCACAGAAATGAAGAGGACAAGTAGAAGTATAATCTTCATGACACACCATGGTATTTTGTTTCTACCAATTTGGCCTCACCTCCTAACATTTCTATGACCTTTTAGTAATATAGTCAAATTATAAATCTATCATTGCTCTTATCCGTTGATGAAATCAGAGAACTCATGATCTCATACTCTTCCCAAAAGTCCCACATTGAAAACCAAGCTTTGTACACACAAGCCTTTAGAAGTGATCCTTCCTGACCAAACACAACAGTTTTCCAATTTTATTTAATAGATGTTACTTAATAAAATGTAATATGATTGTGACAAAATAATTAGTGTAATTAGTAGGCTAAGTGCCAAATGTTTTGCTTAGGTGTTAAGAAACCTTTCATTGGGTGCTAACCCTGAATATGAAGAGTGTTAGTTGTAAACTAATCTGAGCATTCTGTATATAGACAACTGTGTGGGACTTATTTGCTTACACTGCAGTTTTTACTGCCTAATGATCCTGATTTTACTTTCTTTTCATTGTTGTTGTTGAAAATAGACTCTTCTCTAATACAATATATTCTGACCATAGTTTCCTTTCCTCCACTCCTCCCAGCACATTTCCTCTCTCCCAGATCAACTTTCCCTCTGTTTCCCTTCAGAAAGGAGCAGGCATCCAGGAAACAACAACCAATATATTTAAAAAAGAAACAATGATACTTTAAAAATCCATATTCTTCTTTCAAATGTCTCTATCCTCAAGTCTACCCATATTAATGGCATAACAAGGATACATTAAATCTTTTCTGGATATCAATCAAAAGTATTCAAGATACTGAGGCACAAGGAACCTGAGATAAGACTGACTATTCAATTTTCTAGACTAATTAAACCCAAGGAAACAAAACAATCTCTTACTAAGGAGAAAGTTTGTGCTAAGAGATATGTACAGAATAATTATATTATTATGTGCCATCTGTAATTTATGTACCTATCATCTATCATTTACTCATTATTATTATTGTTATTATTATTATTATTGCTTTGCTTTTAGAAACAGGGTTTCTTTATATATCCCTGGATGTCAGCGAACTTACTTTGTAGACCAGGCTGTTTTTGAAACACATAAATCCATCTGCTTCTGCCTCCCAAGTGAGCACTGAAATTAAAAGCATGGGACACCACTCCCAAGAAAGCTCTAATTTATCTTAAAATGTTATGGTGTATTTCATTTATTTAAAATAGACTATAAAGAAAAGAATAGATTATAAAGGGAACTTAGTAGAGGGTCCACAGTTTTGCTTTCAGAGACTGTATATGTGCAAGTCATTCAAAGAGGGGGTGTAGGGCCCTGGTCTCCCTTATTCCTGTGGTGCATTCGCGGGGACAGTTTATGATCAACTAACTAAGCTTCCTGCGTGTTTCTGTGCTATGCCTGCCCCACGTGGTGGTTAGCTGCAGGGCATTTACTCCATTGTTAATATGGTAATTTCCCACCTGCCTGGGCAGAAATCCTTGTGCTGCAGTTAGGTAGATATGCTCTACTAGACCCCTCCCTTAAGGTCTTTCTGTTTGCTGCTTTTATTTAGACTTGAATATATACTTATACTGATTTAACTTTGAAAAGACATTCCACTTAATAGCCCTTTTTAAAAACTATTTTACAGGAACACCTAAACATAGATTCAAATTTACCAGATAATAAAACTTCTAGAAAAGAATGATTAGTGAAAGGAAACATTAAAGAACAGGAAACAAAATTTTAAGATAAAAATTCTAGAAAGTGGTTGTATGCTAGCATTCAGGGCTATACATGAGGGCATTAGCTGCTCACCCTTTTATTGGTGCATTTTGTCTCTATTAGAGTCTCTAACCTTGAGAGTAATCCAGAATATATATTTTCCTTTTTCAATATGTTTTGTCCCAAAATGGTTCTATAACTTTATTTGATCAGATGGAATCTGCTAACAAAATGTCATTCCCCCGAAAAAAGATAATGAAAGACATAAAAGTAATCAAACTCTCTATCATTTTGAGAAGAATGAAAATTTTAAATCACTTTTTGAGAAACTGTCACTTGTAGGATTATTCATTTACATCGTGAAAGTCATTAATCTTTTAGTGGTGATTATTTATAGGTTTACTACAAGGAATAGTCATTTTCAGTAATTCTACATTTATCATCTTGCTAAACATGATGAACAAATAAGGAGAGTCTTCCCTCATAACTGAATATGTTTCTAATGTTGAGTTTTGATAAGTGGTAAAAACACAGAGCTGTTCATGTTAATGTGTGATTTCTCTGTATAGTCATTAAGAATTATTCACTATAGTACTCTACTGAAAATGTAACTGATTGATAATAAATTCTATGACCATGGAAAAACACTTGAATTTAACAACCAAAGAATATCATTAAAATAAAAATAGCATTTAAAACACAGGTAAAACTCACATATGAAGTTACAAAACATAACAGATACCCATGTGCGATTTTCCTAAGCTTTCCAAAAAAATCTGAAAATATTCAGAAAATTTCAAGAAATTCTCATACCATACAGAGAAAATTGAATCTTATAACTCATGCTAAGGATTTCTATATTTCCAATGTATAAGAAAACTTTTGTCTTAAGTGAGTAACATCAGCAAGCAAACAAAAAGGAAGCCTCAGGCTCCTGACTACTCATAGAAATACTAATTAGAATCGACTAACAGTTTAGAATGTTTAGTGAAAATCTAAGAAACTGGAAGTTGTACTAAAGCACCTTTTTGGTATGACAATGGAAAAACAAACAAAAGAAAAACAAAACACCAACAAAACAAATCTATAAGCCATTTCTTTTTAAATAAAATTTATTTATTCCATGCATTTTTCAAGTCATGTGACTTGATCTCATTCCTTCATTGTACCTTCACATCTGCCCTGCACCCCCACCCCCAGAATAAAACAAAATTCCAGAGAAAAATTTAAGAAAACAAAATGAGGAAAATAAAAAAGAAAAGGAATTAAAAAATCTTGGCATGGAAGATGCAATGTGACCTAACAAGCCACATGTATACTCCTTGGTCCATAAATCTCCACTTGTAAGTTTTCATTGCAAAATGTCATTGGTCTTATTTAAGATATCTAGTCTCTAATACATGTTTGATGCTGGAGCCCACTAGGTCTTTTTCTGGACATCCTGCTACTATCATGTTGTAGAGATCCTGCAGCTTTGGGTCTGTGGGTCTGGCCCCCTTACGTGCTCTAGCAGATCATAGATGGGTTGGATGTTGGTGAGGACGCATCAACCAAGAACCTGTCAGGCACCTATGTGTGGGAAGTTTGGGCACTATAAAGATTTCTTTGTGGTGTATGAGGAACCATAGCTCAGTATCATAGAGACCCACCTGTGGGCCTGGGGCTGCCCATTACATGCTCCAAAGAGAAAGCACAGGCCCACCTGATATCCTGCAGCACCAGACAGAAGGCCACTATTAGAGTGAGCAAAGGTACAGTATTGGTATGGTGTCTTATGGGAGAGAGAGGTAGAGACTGAGACAGAGGCAAAATGGTTCAGGTAATGTAGGTAGAGGCACGTCTTTAGAGATGAGAGAAGTTTTGTAACAGACTGAGATGGTGACAGAACTGAACCCTTGGCCAGTGACAATGCACAGGAAAGTGAACCCTGCACTTAGTATTGCTCTTAGCCCAGCACAACGGAGATGACCCTACTGATGAAAGCACAGAATGTGAACAGAAGAAACCTAGACCCAACCCTCGTCTATCACATAGTGATATGGCCTGGGGAGTGATGCCCTTCCACCCTGCCACCCATCAATACCGGGGGCAGGTGGGAGAGTTGGCCCTGTGGTCATAAGAGAACTGGCTTTGACCCCCACCAATAATTTATATGGTAATTGTATCACTCTTACTTTGACTTTGGTCTTCCTCATATTAGACTCTACATTAGTCCCTGAGTCCACTAGCCATTAACAAATAACCTGGAACTCATTCCCAGATTCTCCAGCATTATCGGTTCAAGAGTGGCATTTCTATTTCACCTCACTCTAAATGTTAGAGTAATACACAAGGCAAAATATTTGTAATTAGTTACTACCATGAAAAGAAATCAGAATTCACAGAAAGCCACATGCATGTATTGGCAGTGGTGCTCTATCCCTGCTGGCAGCTTTGTCCAATAAGAGAGGCCAGCCAACGGCTCCAAATTCCTGCAGATCCAAGCTGGTGATCCTCTATGGCCAAGTACCATGCTCAGCAGTTCAGACTGGCTAGAAATCTTGGCTTTAGTTTGATCTGGCCACACACACAAGCAGGCAATTCACCAAACTATACATCATAGTTTGTAGCCATTTTGGATAAAGGAAATGCTTAGAACAGCAAAGTATGACCTGTCATCAGTTCTACTATGGGAACTGATCATGAGCCCCACCTAATGGCCAGAATTAGTCCATGGTTGACATGACAATAACATCTAGCTGGCAGTTCCAATACAGCACACCAAACAATTAAAATGGGAGAAGTGAGCCTTTCCAATCACAAGAAATATTATGTATAACCACGAAAAAATATGCTAAATTTGTAACTTCAATTTAACACAGATTCTGGGAATTTACACAGCCACCACAGGAACATTCTGTTATTCTAACATATACAACTTATAGACTTGTTGAGCCAAGCTTTTATTATCAGTTAATCTGATTCAAATAAGTTACATCGTCAATAGGGAGAACAAACTGCATTCTCATATAATAACAGATATCTTAGGTAACTTTCTCTTGACTGTTATATAAAAAAGACAAAATTTAAAAGAGGAGAAGATATCTTTTCTCATTAAAAAAGTAACGTGTGTGTGTTGGTGTGTATAGGACAGAAGAAAACAACATACATTTAGAGCTACATTTATAGGCACTTGAAAGTTGTCTCACATGGCTATCAGGAGTCAAACTCATGTCCTCTGGACAACCAGCAAGTGTTCTTAAGTACTCTTAGCTCATATTTTAAAGGCAAGTAGTCCACCATAGTGGGAAATAGATGTCAATAGGATTGGTTCATCTCTATACCAGAAACATGATGGCAGCTGAACCAAAAAAGATGAGAGAACAAGCCAGAAGAGGAGCTAGTCTATAACTCTGAATATCCATGTCCAATGTCAGCTAGTCACTATGTCTAAAATAATTTTTGCACTTTTGTTGTTATTTTTAAATAGTACCACAAGCTAGGGAACAACTGTTAACAACTGTTGAAAATCATGTTGGGGGAGGGCTTCACGTTCAAAACCAAGGAATAGGCTTTTTTTTTGTTTTTTTTGTTTTTTTTTTGAGAACAGGAAGAGCTCTTCCTAATAAGCACCGAGTGAGAGATTTATTTATTTACTTACTTATTATGCATCCCAACTGCAGCTTCTTCTTATTCCTGTCCTTCTACTCCCTTCCCCACCTCTCCTTTGCCTCCTCTATCCCAATATACTTCTCCTCTATTTCTATTCACAATAGAGCAGGCCTTCCATGAATATCAACAAAACACAACATATCACGTTGCAGTACGACTAATTTCCTCCCCTTGTATTAAGCCTGGGCAAGGCAAATTTGAAAAACACATTGCTGAAAACTAGTAAATGAATTAAAGAGCCCCTGTTCTCACTGTTAGGAGTCCCACAAGAAAAACAAGCTATACACCTGTTACATATATAGAGAGGACTTAGATTGGTCCCAAACAGACTCTCTGGTTGTCAGTTCAATCTCTGTGAGTTTCTCTGAGATCAGATTAGTTGAGCCTGTGTGTTTTCTTGTGAAGTCCTTGATCCTTCTTGCTCCCACAGTCCTTCCTTCCCCTTTTCTGCAGGATTCCGTGAGAGCTCTACCTCATGTTTGGCTGTAAGTTTGTATCTGTTTCCACCAGTTGCTGGATTAAGTCTCACTGATGACAATTGGGGTAGGCCCCAATCTATGAGTATAGCAGAATATCATTTGACAAAATTACTATGACATTTTTGACAGTTGTGTTTGATTCTGTCCTAACTCCCTGTGCCTATTAACCTCTGGACTCTGGCACTTCAGAGGTTAATAGTTTCACTCTTGTGACATGGGTCTGAGGCTAGAAGAGTCATTTGTTGGCCACACTCACAATCTCTGCTCTACTCTTACCCCAGTACATCCCATAGGCAGGACAGACTGGAGGTCAAAAGTTATGTGGCTAGGTTGATATCTCAATCACTCCCCTTGAAGGGTTGCCTGATTACAGGGGAAGACCAGTTCAGGCTATAAATCCACTATTATTTGGAGTCTTAGCTAGTGTCATCATTTCAGATTCATGGGAGTTTCCATTTTGCAAGATTTCTGACACAAAAATGTCCCCCTTTCCAGTATAGTCTTAATCTTTTTTATTCCTTCTTCCCAGGGTTATCTGACCTTCCACCCTTGAGCAAGACTATTTTCTGAATCATAAAAAAAAAAAACTTGGTTTACTCATTGGACTATAGGGCTCAACTTTTATCCCAACCATACTTAAATTATCAGCAATGTTCATACTCAAAGAAAGTTTTAAAACTTTTTTATTTTCTTCCTATATTAACAACTAGCCATAAAGACCCTGGTATAACTTACATTGTGAAGATACCACTCTGCCCAAGATGTTCTGTGAGTATTCAAAAAGGTGATGGGCAGGCAACATTGCAGGAATTAGTGTCAAAGGAACATGATTATAGCAGAAAAATAATAAAGCTGTTTTGACTGTGTATAAAATATGAATAATTGTGAACTGTTTAACAGAGAATTCATAACAACCCTCCTAATGTGTAGTTTTTTTTATAAACTACAGAAAAATCTATGTAAGCACATAAATGAATAAAATAATTCATGAGTAAAAATATGACAGTTTGGACAGGTAGATTAGAGAATACCTTTATTGCAGTACTTAGGAGGGGAGGCATAATGATCTCTTTGATTTCAAGACCAACTTACTGGGCAGTGGTGGCACATGCCTTTAATTCAAGCACTCAGGAGGCAGAGGCAGGCAGATCTCTGTGAGTTCGAGGCCAGCCTGGTCTACAAGAGCTAGTTCCAGTACAGACTCCAAAGCTACAGAGAAACCCTGTCTCAAAAACAAAACAAAACAAAGCAAAGCAAAGCAAAAGAACAACCTAATATACATATAGAATTCTGGGAGAGCTAAGTCCACAGAGTAACATCCTTTCTCAAAGGGAAATTTTATATAAATGATTAGAGAGAGATAGAGGGGGGAATGGGTGTCCAGAAAACCTACAAACCATCAAGAAAAGTGATGACTGTTTTCAGTCTTCACCTTGACATATTCTAGGATCACGTGGGAAGAGAATCTCAGTGAAAGGTTTTTATATCAAGTAGACTTGTGTAGAAGGAGCTGTGGGCAGCGCCACTCTGTAGTGATAGGAACTGCAGGCTGTGGCCCAGCTCCCAGCTAGCTTCATTTGAAATAATTACACGGAACCTGTATTCATTTAAACACTGTTTGGCCCATTAATTTCAGCCTCTTACTGGCTAATTCTCACATCTTGATTAACCCATTTCTAATAATCTGTGTAGCACCATGAGGTGGTGGCTTACAAGGAAAGATTCTAGCCTATATCCGTCTCGGGTCGAAGAATCATGGCATCTAACTCATTGCCTTCTTCCTCCCAGCATTCTGTTCTGCTTACTCAGCCTACCTAATTTTCTGTCCTATCAAAGGGCCAAGGCAGTTTCTTTATTAACCAATGAAAGTAACACATAGACAGATAACTCTCCTCCATCAGACTTGCAGTCTTGTCTAGGTTGGAATCATTGTCTTGATTGCCTTAATTGTTGTCAGAAGACTCGGCCTGAAAATGTTGTCAGCACCATTCCCTGGTTCCCAGACCTGTACTGGGGGAAAGGTGCTCTCAATATTAAGCATTATTGTATTAGTTTATGTCTACTCTTAATCATGGACCTGGTGTTATAATAGGTTCTAAGTTCCTACCATCTTGACTTCTCTAGTATGAT
The DNA here is from genome assembly GCF_037038515.1 of Microtus pennsylvanicus. NCBI lineage: Eukaryota > Metazoa > Chordata > Mammalia > Rodentia > Cricetidae > Microtus > Microtus pennsylvanicus. The sequence goes on along the minus strand of NC_134601.1, from coordinate 8,510,164 downwards.
GTACTATAATTAGAAATTTTGACTTAAAATAAACTTTTTCTCTCTTACAATGTTTTTGTCCACATATTTTATCACAAAAACAGAAATAAAGCTTTAACAGAATGAAAGCCTAAAGAATATAGTATATACAGAATGATTCGTCATAACACCTTATCTCTAGATGAGGAGCTATTAGTAATTTATGGTGACTTAGAGAGGAATAATCAGTTTTCTTTATGTATTATGCCACTAAGAGACTGTCATACTCAAAATAATTGCTCTACAACCAAGCACATATAGGCAGCATGAGGGACGTTCCCAGGGAAGCCATGGCAGGGACTTCCTGGATGAAGGCTGTTGGGGTGTGGTGGCCATGGGATGGGGACACTCACGTGCTTGAGGGGGCAGTGTTGCTGAGGCTGAAGGAAGAAGGTAAGCTCAGCAGGCCACAAGTTTCCTAGGCAGTTCTGGAGCTCACCTGGGGGCCAAGAAGAAAAGTAGTGAAGGGGATGTCTGTCATACTGGAGAGCCAGTCTGGGGGACCACAGTCTGCCATGCTATGGTTCAACCTGGGCCACAGGGAGATTAGACCATATCTGTTCTAGGTTACTCTATGTTGTCCCAACAGAGGCTTTCGGGTCCTGCCTTTTTCTATGGTGAATGCTTTTATAAAGCAGCAGCTGGCACTACTTTGAGTGGTGACTTTACATGTTGTTTGTGCATGTAGGTTTCACCACCTGCCCAGCTCCAACCATGACACATGAACCAGTAAATTCACAAAAGAAAAAGGTAACCCAAAAACTTACTGAAGTAGACTTGGAACAGGTGGGCCCATAGGTATATTAAAACTGTGTCAAGAATACAAAGACACAGCCTGCCAGGTTGCTCAGAGGGTAAGGGTGTTTGCTGCCCAACCTGAGAACCCAAGCTCAGTCCCTGTACCCCACATGGTGGAAGGAGAGAAGTGATTCCTGCAAGCTATCCTCTGGCCTCCACAGACTTGCATGCCATGGCACACGTGAACCAACACACATGCACAGAGAGACACACATAAAATAAATGTGGAAAAAGTGTTTTGTCAAATACACAAGCCCAGCAGATCATGTAACACCTTTCCTGAACCCTGTAAAAAGGATACCAACCCTGTAGTGGCAATGGTTTCACTGATGCGCCATCTGATAAGCTGGCATGTGACAAGGAACCACCAGTCAGTGGACTCCCAGCTGTCCCCAGGGCTTCAGCCAGTGGAATCCCTTGACCTGGCCCACTCCAACTGACTCCTACCCATCCACCCATCTATCCATCTTTCGACCTATCCCTTCACTTCTAATAAATGCCCACGTCTCTGCTATCTGGGGCTGGGTCTTGGAGCCTCTGGGACCAAGCCCTTAACATCCTTCCTGCCAATCCAAACTGATGCCTAATCATTGTCAACTCTCTGTCTCTTAATCTAATTGAGGTCTCATAAACTCTCTGAGTCTATAAGGTCATGGAGTCTATAAGAACTCTCCTGAAGTCTATAAGGTCATGCTGCAACCCACATATATACATATATGTACATTTACAGATGTGTGTGTGTGTGTGCATCGTGTGTGTGTGTGTGTCTATGAACTCTAAAGTGTGAAATGAGGGCTAGTACTAGTATAAAGACTGGAATAGAACCTGTGGTTGCCAATCAACAGGATGGAGCCAGGGTAAAGGCGCCAGCTGCCAGGCTGAGCACCTAACTCCATGAACCACGTGGTGAGAAGAGAGCACCAATTCCCACTAGCTGTCCTCTGACTTTAAGGGTTTGTAGGCTCCCTCTCCACAATAGCTACTGGAAAAATATCTCACCCCCAAGAGCGTAAGGTCACAATGGCAGAAAAAGGCCACTGAAGACAAATTCTGCCCTGCAGATAGCCCAGGCCCCCCTGCTGGGTCCCTTTTGGGAAGGCCCATGTGATGGGTGTCATAGCAGGAAAAAGTTGTCCAAACTGAAATCTGAAAACAGATTTCTGAGGGCCAGAGACAGGTGAGTCTCGGAGACAGCAGCTGGGCCGGCTGGAGGTCGGAAAGCAGAAGGACACATTTGTCCCTTTCAGATCATTGCCCTCAGTCAAGGCTTTCCAGGGAAAGCCCCATCCCCAGCTCCCCTGGGGTTCCTGTCAGCATTTATAATTATTTTCCGCAGCTGTGTACAGAGATGGCTCCCCTTAAACCTTAGTCTCCTCCATGTGGCCTCCTTCTGGCCAAGGCTTCAGCTAAAAATAAAATGTACTCATCAACAAATACTTCAAGATTGACTTGCTTCCTGGGCATGCTGGGGAGCAGCTTGCACAGCCACACACAGCGACATGCCATTGGTAATGAAGTATTAAATCCAATGACACTTGAGAACATGCGCTCCTCCGGGCTGCTCTTCGTGTATGAGACCTACCTACCGGCCTCTCATCATGAGCATCTGCTCCCTGACAGCGAACACAGACGCCCAGGCTGCTCAGGTCGTCCCTCCCGGCCTAACCTCTCCAGACCAGAGGTCTCACTTTGGAGTCTACTGCTATGATCAAACACCATGACTGATAAGAATTTGGGGAGGTCAGGGTTTCTTTGGCTTATGCATCCCAACCACAGTCCATTATGAAGTGAAGCCATGACAGGGACTCCAGGCGAGAACCTGAAAGCAGAGGCCATGGAGAGATGCGGCTTATTGGCTTCTTCCCCATGACTTTGCTCCTTTCTTATACAGTCCAGAACCACCCACCTATGGGTGGCACCACCCTTCCCAGACTGAACCCCCCCCCACACACACACCAATCATAATTTTTAAAATACCCCCACAGACTTTCCTACAGGTTGGTCTAATGGAGGCAATCTTTTTTCGGTTGAGGTTGAGGTTTCCTCTCCTAGATAATCCTACTGTATTTCAAATTAACAAAGCAACCCTACCCAGCACACCACAGTTCCCACACAACCTGCTTCCTGCAGGGCCAGCTGCATAGATTCCACCTGCCAAAGTCTGCGCCCCTTGACAGGTAATTCCATTTTCACAGAGCTTCCCTCTGATGTTAGGTGATGAGAAGTCCAGCCTCACCCACAGAATGGCGAAGCAACATCAAGGAGAGCAAGGCCACTGCTCTTTCCTCACCCCTGCACAAAAGCAAATGGCAGTTCCTCTTCTGTGAGTTTTCTAAAACAGTGATCCCCGTTGGCTTTCGTGGACCTTTGGACTCGGGCTCGTGGGCTCCAGTACAGCCTGGCTCTGGCCTCCCAGGTGCTCTAGCGACCAATGTCTTCAAAGCCAGTCTGCTCACACCTGTGCTGCACCAACGATGAGGCTGGCCTATGCTGAGGGTGGCTGAGGAGTCCCCAGCCTGCAAGTCTGGGCCTTTCCTTTACCTTTTCTTTTATTTGCAGATCGAGGATCCTTCTAGCTTTGTGGTATGGTTGTGTTCTCTCCTAGGTGGGGCAAGTCTTTCTTCCTCAGAGGTGACCCTTAGAGTTCCACTCTGCTCCAGTGGGGAAGTTCAGTCATGGAGGGTTTTAGACCAGAAAATGTAACTGACACGTTGAAGTGGGAGTTTAGAGATTTTACCAAAGTTCTCCCCTGAGAAATCGACTTGATTTGGTCCTGGCTTGCGGGACCCAAAGCAAACTCCTATGTTTATGATCAATTGAATCTCAACAAAATGCTGCAAAATCATTCTTAAAAACAATATTTTTAGCTGTGGTGGTGCACGCCTTTAATCCCAGCACTCAGAGCAGGCAGATCTCAGTGAGTTCGAGACTAGTCTGTTCTATAAGAGCTAGTTCCAGGACAATTTTTTTCCAACAAGAAATGATTCTGGGGCAATTGGGTACATCCACACATGAAAAAAACAAGTGCTGGTGACTATGAAACATCACCAATAAAATTCACTCAGAATGCAACATTAAATGTATGAAATGAGATGCGCAAATTCTAATACAAGGACATGGGCACACGTTGTCAAGAGCTGCATCAGGAAAAAATGTGTTAGGACATTAAAGCCTAACAGCTCCATCACCATGCCCCAGCGTGCTCTAGAGACACCACCAAGGAGGGCAAGGCAAGATGGCTAGAAGAATAAAATACTGGCCCGTTCACGTGCCTGATGAAAAACTCACATCCAAGACATACAAGGAACTACAAACACCAGCAAAAGGTTAATCCAATTTAAAGCCAGAGAAACTATCTAGACCTCCTGTATGAGGTACACTAATGGCCAATAGGAGCCCTGTGCTCCACATGTCACGGGAATGCAGATGTGACCCACGCAACACATCTAGGAAACCTGGTTTAGTTAAAAAGGTGGAAAAAGAGCTGTAAATATGGCTAGTGGTTAAGAGCATTGCCTGCTCTTTCAAACCTCCTGAGTTCAATTACCAGCAGCTGCAAATCGGCTCACAACCAGCTCTAACGAGGTCTGGGGCCCTCTTCTGGCAAGAGAAAGAAAAAGCTGGAGAGACAGCTCAGTGGTTAAGAGCACTGCCTGGTCTTCCAAAGGTCCTGAGTTCAATTCCTAGCAACCACGTAACCGCAAACAACCAACTGAAATAAGGTCTGCTGCTAGGGCCACAGGGCCATAGGGCCACAGGGGAAACTTCTCTGCTCCCACATAAATCTTTCTTATATGGAAGGGCATACTGACTTACCTCCTCTGAATTACTGAGATTTAGCAACCCCTCCTCATTATAACTGAAGAGATTACATATATATATATATATATATATATATATATATATATATGGAGGGGGAAAACCATATAATATCACTGTTAAAAAACTTGAGTGAAGGACATATATCTTATGCTTCATGTTCTTGTCTCTTTTACATGTATTTTTTTTATTTTTTCTATTTTTATTTGCAAATTTATACATTAATTATTAAGCTACCAAGTTTTATCTAATACTTAAATGTCTCTTTCTTGTACATACAAAAAAACTTTTTTACATTTCTATTTTCTCAGTTGCCTCTCTAGTTCCTCTGATAGTTACAACCTATGTTCTTTCTGGATTCTAATTATCCACTCTCTTCCCCCTTTCTCAATTTCTTGATCACTTCACAAAATATTGTTATACTTATCTCTAAAAATAATATGCAACCTACGTTTTCACCAACAAACATCCCAGTATTGCTAATATTTGTACTTTATTGGGTATGCAAGTTAAGTGTACTGGTATGTTTTTCTACATATCAATGCTCAAACTGCTGGTAAAACATTGTGGGGCAGTGATTCAGTTGCCTTCTCCTTAAAAAGAGGCAGAAATCATAGTTATTTACAAATACAATCTTCTGTGTATATGCTTACAAAAAAGAAAGGGTGGCAAATGAAGCACATACGTCCCAACAAATGTCATATAAAAACAAAGAAGCAACATAAACTACAGATAACAATGAACCGTGGCAAATCAGCAACTTCACAATTCTCAACTAACAGAATCTAAAGATGTTGTGATAGTCAAAATGCTACAAAAATATTCAGATGCCTTAAAAATATCAGCAGTCATATAGAGCAATTATATCGCAATTAACAAAGTAATGGAATTGAAAATATAAAAGGGAAAGTTACCAAAGTAAGTGAAATTGTCAGTAGCTGGGAGGAGAGATTTAAAAAATGATGAAAAATAACTGAACAAAACAGCTGCAAATAAAAAGGGACCAATAAAAATTCTGCAAAGGATAGAATTAATAGTAAGCATTTAAGTAAATTTATATGAAATAAGAAAATTATATTGTGCGAGTCTGTATGTGTGTAACATCAATGAAAATAAAAGACCCGAAGATAGTGCCTTGTCTCATTGATCACTTGAACAGGACTCTGGTGTTTAATGTTCTCATTTCTTTCAAGTGTGTATTAACTCAACAAATGGACTCCAAAAATTTCTGACAGAGAAGTAATTGGTGATTCTTCATTAATAAATATAGCAAGGAAGATTTTTCTGGCCAGCCAGCAGGGAGTGTTCCTGCTGCTGGATATTCCCCAGCCCACCCTGCCCCCAAGCCTGCCTTTTCCCCAGTGAGGTTCTTGGAACCCTGAAACACAGCCTGCTCCAGTATTGAGTGTACTGGAGTGGTGAGTCAGCAGCCATAGGGACAGACAGCTGGACATGCCACTCTCCGGGACCTTCCGAGTGGGACAGAACCTGCAGGAGTGTTCCTGCTGCTGGGCTTTCCCCCAAAACACCCTGCACCCCAAAGCCTGTCTTTTTACCTGCAATGTCCTTGGAACCCTGCAACAGAGCTTGTTGCAATACTGAGGGGTTCTAAGAGAGGGCAGAGCAAGAAAAACTCCCACGTACTCAGAGAGCCACAGCAAAGATGGAATAAAGATGCCAAGACACTGCTGGCCTCATTTGAAGGAAAAGATGGGCAGGCACCAATACAAGAATTCCTCCAACATCGTAAAAAGCAACATGGTAACATCAGAATCCAGTGGACCCACAACAGGAAGTCTTGATCATCCTAACCCAGAAGAAATAGAAGAAAACTACTTTAAATGTAACTTTATGAAATTGATGGATCCCTTTAAAGAGGAAATGAAAAACTCCCTTAAAGAAATGAAAGAGAAGACAAACAAAATATATATAGAGAGAGAGCTGGCTTTGGAGATGGACAATGGCTCTGTACTTCTCTAAATCCAAGCATGTTGTTAAAAGAAGCATTTAAAGTTTCTGTCTCATATCAGAAGCCATCTGGTATGGGACAGAAGGAAGACTTTAGGAAACATTTTACTTTCTCCATGTCTATTTTGTCTGTATCATATTCTTTATTGAATGTATGTCTATATGAATAATGTTTACGTTTTCCACAATGAACAACAGAGTTTTCTACAGATCCTTTTCCTGCAGTAATCATTGAGGTTTTCAGGAAGAAGATGGGGCCCCACAGCAACAACTCTACCTGGTTGAGATGACATCATGATGCTGATAACGCTACTATAAGACTGTTTTTTGGGGTACCAGCTGCTGAAATGGTTCACCTTTTCATTACGTTCTGGCCAGAACTCCAAATAAGAACTTTTGAAAAAAACCCATCAGCTGCTCGGAAATCATTTACAACTATACTAGACTGTAATCTTGAAACTTCACTATCACTTTACTATTGCATGATCCCATAAAGAAAACATTACCCCCATGACACCAGGAAGCAATTCTAGAGGATGACGTCCCCTCTCCCAAAACAGTTTTTCCTCAGGGTTTGGAACACCATTTAGGGGTTGTTGATTATTACTTGTATCAGGTAGAGGGATGGGCTGGAAACTATATAGGTTCAAAAAGAAGGTATCCTAATATAGGGTAATAGAATGAATACTTGTGAGCTATTATTTATGGATAATTTACATTGGTATAGTTTTTGCATATTGATACAAGTTCAAATTATATTTGTTATTTCTGTTTACATTATTTGTACACCTATGCAGAGTTATTCTACCAGATTGTATTTATACATATTTCTACCTCTATGTTAGGACATTCTGCATATTGATACAACTTTTAGGATATAGTTTTGTATTGCATTATATATTATTCTTACCTTTGATCAAAATATTTATAGGTTGTTTACACTTTGATGTCATTGTCCTAATTTGCTGCACATTTGTTTACAGATTATTTAATATTTTGACATGAATCTTAGTCCTTAAGTTGTACAGGTATTAAACATTGTAGATCAATATTTATTCATGTTTGCTATACATATAGTCAGATTAATTAAGTTCTTTAGATACATGGAGATTGCATTCTGACTAAATAGGTAATCTTCAACCACTTCAAGGATCTGTAGAACATGGCATTTAAATAATATAGGGTTCTGTTGATATGAAACATAATTGCTTTTGACAGCACCAATCTATTCCCAAGAGAATTTTGAGCATCAAAGACACTCCACTCAGAGTTTGTTTTCTTTTTGGCATAATTGGCCTTTGGGCAAGGAACTGCCCATGCCTTGACCATTGACAAAGTACACAGTATCTGGACTGGATAAGCAGGACACAAGGAAAAGGACTGCCAAACCTTGCCAAGACAGGGTAAGATGGTTCTGAAAATTTTTCTGCCTCTGAAAATGGTCTGTCAGTTATGCTAGGCCTTAGCCCAAATTGGTTGCTTCAACATTGCAAATGAGACTTTGGGTGATTGCTCAGGTAGCCAATTGTCTACATCATATACTGCTCACTTTGGAAGCTGCTTGACTGCACTTCCTGTCTACTCAACTAATATTATTTCCCTTCTCAGGCCTTTGATGGGCTTGAAGATTAGATAGTTGTAGTTACCTTCCTCTTATGATTTAGCCAAGCCTATTTCCAATGTAAGATTTAGACTCTTTGGAATAGAATGTTTATTAAAACATTTTTCATGTGTTCCTTGCTTAGTATTGCTTATGTTGTTTGTAATTTTATACTTGATATCTGTTCCTACTGTACATAGTTTTGTACTGGGTTTATATTGCTCTTGTTTAAACAAAAGGGGAAGGTGATGGAAAAGCCTTCTTAGCCAATTATCTTTAAGAGGTGGATCCAAGTTAAGGAACTTTTTGGGGGACTAGGAGTAAAATGGTGCATAGCCCAGGTGCGCTTGCGCTTTCTCTCTCTCTCTCTCTCTCTCTCTCTCTCTCTCTCTCTCTCTCTCTCTCTCTCTCTGTGTGTGTGTGTGTGTGTGTATGTGTGTGTTTGTGTGTGTTTGTGAGAGAGAGAGAGAGAAAGAGAGAGAGAGAGAGAGGGAGAGAGAGAGAGAGAGAGAGAGAGAGAGAGAGATTCCCATGAGGTACAGCTGAACTTGGACTTCTAATTTCTGTTTTGTGTGTTTTCCCCTTATAATAAATCCAAATATAATTGTTTTATCCTTTAGATAGCCTGGTTATTTTCCAAATTGAGCTAATTTCTACAGGTGACCAAGCCAGTTGGCCACCCAGGTCCAGAATCAGAACTACCAGGTAGTGCAACCCAACACCCACCTCATCTATGAATTGCTGGAGCATGTGAAAGGGCCAGACCTGCAGATTCAATGCTACTGGAGCCAGCAACACATTATCTTAAATTTGATGGGGAAACAAAATCACCATTGTAAGCCTGGATAAGCTATCAGATATCTTTGGTATTCCAGAAGAGTATGCAGATGTACAAGTCAGACTGTACTCAGAGAAACTGGAGATTATGGGGATTTACTGATAAGCCCAATTACATAAGGATCTGAAGCTCTCTTCTAGCTTTTGCATGCACACCAAAGGGCACTTGCATAAACAGATACACACACATACTTTTCTTAAATAATATTTTTATTCATTTTTGAGAATTTCATAAAATTATTTTCATCACATTCACCCATCTCCAACTCTCCCAGATCCACCTGGACACCTCCCTACCTCCCCCATCTTCACATTCTCTCCCCCTCTCTCTCTCCTCCCTTTCTTTCTTCTTCTTCTCTCCTTCTCTGATGCAAAGTCTGGTTTGTGTTTCACAACTACTCTTCATGTAAGGCCTGACCCAGAACATTTTCAACCTACCAGACATCATGCCTTTAAAGAAAACTGACTCTCCTCCTCGAAGCTGTTATCAAATGCTAATACCTCCTCAGCTAGAAGGGGGCATTAACCTAGAAAATAAAAGTAGGCCAGTAGTCCTGTCTAGAGGTAAAACCCACTTTCTGCAAGCCTTAAATCCAATTAGGGATTTAAATTTGCTCTTAATGTAACTAAAAGTTAAAAGAACCAAAGAAGGGGATTATAGGCATCCCTAACCATTCAGAGGCCAAACTCTCTCAGAAGGACACTAGTAGCTGCCATTATGTAGAACATTGGGCTCTGCCAGAACCTTGGCCCAATGACAGTATGGCTGAACAGAAGGCAGCCCCTCCAATATTTAGCAACTTCAGCAGCTGCTAGGTCAGGACCATGAGACCTGCCCTGGCTTGTCTACAGAACAGGGAGAAAGAGCTTCAAGGAAGATCTCCCTAACCCACAATTTCAGAACAAGAACTAGCAGTGTAAAATATAAGTCCATCCTGTGTATGAGGAGCTGAAAAAGTCCTGGACAGGACCCTCAGCTCCAAGGTGATCTGGTATAGAAGGTCCTTCTGTCTATGTGTTGCTTTCTTTAATTAATAAAGGAACTGCTTTGGGCCTATAGCAGAGCTGAAGGGGAACAGAACTAGGCGGAGAAAACTAAATGGCATGCTGGGAGAAAGGAGGCAGAGTCAGGGGGATGTCATGGATCTGCTGCCAGAGACAGATGTGCTGAAACTTTGCTGGTAGGCCACAACTTCATGGTGATATACAGATTACTAGAAATGGATTAAACTAAAATGTAAGAGTTAGCCAATAAGACGTTAGAGCTAATGGGCCAAGCAGTGATTTAATTAATACAGTTTCTGTGTGGTTATTTTGGGGCTAAGCTAGCTGGGCGTCCGGGAGAAACAAGCAGTCCTTCCTCCTACAGTGATGGAGGGGAGGTCTTCTCCCCAACTCCTCAGGGTGGTAAACATTATCTCAGGGTCACATTTTCACCTGTGCCATTGCATCAAGAATGAGAAGGGTGGCTATCCCATCTCCGGCACTCCAGGATAACAGCTGAGTCCCACAGCTCCAGAATGCAGTTGCAAAGCCTGGTGACACTCACACTCTCTCAGCATGACTGAAGGCAGATAACCTCCTGACTCTTCAGCCATCAACTATGAAAAAGAGCTTCAAGTTCCTCCGTGTCAACCATGGCTATGTATGAAAATTTGGGAAGGCTCTTATGTAAGCTCAGAAGAACTTCAGGGGTAGGAATTTGTAGCACTGGCTGGAAGAGTATAGGAAAGTGTCTAGCAACTGCAGATTCTGGTGAAAAATATCTCAGCATCATTCAATTATGCCTATGGATATGGGAAAAGGGCTCATGTTTTTTTTTTTTATTTCAGTACTCCACTTCCTAAAACCGAAAAAAAAGCACAGACGTCAAGTCAGGCATACAAGAAATACAACATCTACAAAGAACAGTAACTTTTCTGAAATAGAAGTTTGAAGGAAATCTAAAAACGTCAAAAAAGGATTTTAAAATGATGTTTCCAAGGAAACTCCGTGACATAAAGACAACACAGATAAAGAATACAAAGATGAGAAAAATAACTCAGAATATGAATGAGTAATTCACCAAAAGGTGAAAATTTATTGAAAAGAACCAATCAAGCATCTTGGAACCTTGAATGAAATGAAATAAAAAATACAATAGCTTCTTCAGCTAAATAGAACACTGAACAATGACAGCAAAGAATTTCAGAACTTGAGGACCACCTCAAATTAACCAAGTTAGATGATGAAAATGATGGAGGAGGATGAGAAAGAAAAAGAAAAAAAATAAGAATAAAGGAAGTCTTTTTACTTATGGAACAAAATCAGGTAACCAAATACATGGTTTGAGAGGACCACAGAAAGTAAGGAAAGGAGGAAGATATTGAAAACCTACTTTATTGTGGCTGAAAACTTCCCAAATCTTCAAAGAGATATGAACATCCAGTTTCAAGAAGCCTGAAGGACCCAAGCAAAATTCAATTTAAAAACTTCACCAAGGTGTGGCATGGTCAAAATACCAAAAATACAAGACATGAAAGGTCAAGCCTGTAGAATGCTTGCCTACTATGCATGTCTAGCACCATATAACCTTAGTATGGTGGCGTTCCCCTGTAGTCCCAGAACTCAAGAGGTAGAAGCAGAAGAACAGAAATTGAAGGTCATTGGACCAGTTGGATAGCTCAGCAGGTAAAGGAGCTTGCTGACAAGTAGAAAGACCAGAGTTCGACCCCAAGAACACACTTGGTAGAAGGAGATAACTAACTATGATAATTTGTTTCCTGACCACCACATGCATGCTGCCCACACATGTGCAACACACACAGTAATTAAATGTAAAGAAAAGTTCAAGGTTATTCTCAACTAGAGAAAAGCATTAAATCTCTCTCTCTCTCTCTCTCTCTCTCTCTCTCTCTCTCTCTCTCTCTCTCTCTCTCTCTCACACACACACACACACACACACACACACACACACACGAGAAATCTCAGGGGAAAACTACTTGCAGTGCAAGAGACAACAGAGAGATTATTCAAATTATTGAAAGAAAAATTTCCAACCAAGAATATAATATCCAGCCTAAGAATCCTTCAAAACTGAGGGAGAGGGTTCCTGGCAAGATGGCTCAATGGGTAAAAGTGCTTGCCACCAAGCCTGATGACCTCAGTTCCATCTCCAGGACCCATATGATAGAAGGAGAGAACCAACCCCTCCCACAGGTTGTTCTTTGTTCTCCACATGCATGCTGTGTGCACATGTGCACACACATACACACGCAATGTGATGTGGGAGTGTCATATATCAATCTGTTGATTTCATTGGCTAAGCAATAAAGAAACTGCTAGGCCCATTGGATAGGCCCACCCTTAGGTGGGTGGAGTAAACAGAACAGAATGCCGGGAGGAAGAGGAAGTGAGCTCAGACTCGACAGCTCTCTCTCCGGAGCAGACGCCTTCAGAGAGAGACGCCATGCTACCTGCTCCAGGGAAGACGCATGCTATGAAGCTCCGACCCAGGATGGACTTAGGCTAGAATCTTCCCGGTAAGCGCACCTAGGGGCGCTACACAGATGATTAGAAATGGGCCAAAGCAGTGTTTAAAAGAATACAGTATCTGTGTAATTATTTCAGGGCATAAGCTAGCCGGGCAGGCGGCTTGGGGTGTTGGGGATGCAGCCCTGCCGCTCCTATTACAACAGCAATGAATCAATACATAAATGGAATCTGAAAAATTAAAAATAAATTGGAAAAAAATAGTCTTTCCCAAAGAAGCAGAAAATTAAGACAACTTATCATGATCAAACTTCCCTGACTAAAAATACTTGAGGGGGATAATCACTACCACTCTTTGGTATTCCCAGTCCCTGGCTAGTTAGTCCTGGGTCATTCTTTAAGGCTAATCCAAAAATTCTGCCTCTTCTGGCCTCTGAAGGTACTGCACATATATATGATAACATGTTTGTAAAGAATAAATAAAAAATACAAATTGAAATATCTCCAGAAAAGAGGTCAAATTAATAATTTTAAATCTCACAAAAAGGTAATTCCCAGATTAGTTCATTTGTGAATTTTACCAAACATTTTTAGAATTAGTTCTGTGCAAACTCTTCCCAAAAACAGACAAGAAAATACATTCTAATATACTGATAGACTTCAGATCAGTCTCACTCAGACACCAAAGCCAAAACCATTTTAAGAATAAAATAGATCAAAATGATACAAAAGTCCTCCGAAACTATTAAACAGAAGCTATAGCAGTTGACAGGATCATATTCCACAGCCACCGGGATTTGTTTCAGAAAAGTAAAGTAGGTTCTAAATGAAAAACATTCAATCTGGTAATGAATGCCCTGTCTTGTGTGTGTAAGTAAATACCAGCAGAATCTCAGTAGACATAAGAAAATCTTGAGAACCCTTATATGCTTTCATTATTATAAAAGAGCACTCATGATACAAACATTTATATAAATTTAAGATATAAAAGTTTAAAACAAAAACAATACTGAGACAAATTATAGATTCAAGCCAGTGATCTATGTCCAGGAAGGCAGTATGTATTTCATAAAAATTATCCTCAGCGTGGCTGATATTTGTAATCCTATCTAGATTCTCAGCTAATTGATAAGCTGACTCTTAAAAGTTATGTAAAAATTTAGTAGATACACAAAATAATATTGAAAAAGAACAGCAAATTGGACAACATGCTTATATAATATGTAAGTGAGGAGGCACACTTAGCAAGTAGAGACACAACTTGGACCACTGATAATAGTTATCCATTGTCAATGACCAGAGCAAAACTGTCAAAATGGATTCATATCTAGGATGGCCACACTAGCAAAGACAGCTGTGGCCAATGTGCCAATGTGCATGAATTCACACCAACCAATGCCAAAAATCTTTCTTTTTTCTGTGTCCTTTTATCTGGTCTGTTATCAAAGATGCTGCCCACATTTAGTATAGGTCTTCCCAAATCTATTACGGCAATCAAGACATCTGCCATACACAGAGACATACATACCCACAGTCCAACCTGATGTAGACAACCATCCATTGATTGATACTGTCTTCTCAGAAGACTTTAGATTGTGTCAAGTTTACAGATGAGGTACCGCCATGATAAATACAGTGCATATAATAAAGATATCAATACAGTTTAGGACCTTCCACTTGGTCCATCCTGTACACCCTTGTCCCATTGTAACTGAATAAGGAAGTATAGCAACCGTTGATTGAGAAGGCCTCAGACCACTCAAGAATGAAGTTTAAGTAATTACAAGGCCCTGTGAAGGCCCTGTGAAGGAGATAAAGTGCAGTTTGAAAAGACAGTAGGGATCCTAGATGAAAGAGAATATGAGGATCAACTACAGAGTAAAGGTGTAGGACATCCTGCTTCTCTTTTTTGTCTGAGCTCTTTTCTGAAGGACAAATGCACATGAGGGCTGGCCAGACGGCTCAGCTGTGCAAGTCTGATGATTTGAGTTAGATCCCCAGGACCCATATAAAAGATAGGGCAGAAAAGACTCTCCAAAGAGTACATGCCATGGCATGTGCGTGCGTGCATACACACACACACACACACACACACACACACACACACACACATTAGGCAATCCAACAATAATAAATAATAATAACAATAAACAAAATGAATAATTTTTAAGTACCTTGACACTGTAAACAACAGCTGTCCCCTAAACCTGTGTGGAAAGTTGACTGTAAAAAGCCTGTGATAATCATAAGAATGCACCTCTCCTAAACTTACACATACATACACAAGCAAACACAACTTTGAGTGAAGTCTTTAAAGGGGGCTGAAGAGATGGCTCTGCAGTTGAGAACTCACTGTTCTGTAGAAGACTGGAGCTCAATTTCCAGCACCCACATTGGTCAGTTCACAACCATCTGTAACTCCAGGTCCAGGAGATCTGACACCCTCTTCTGGACTCCACCAGCACCCGTACTCACATGTGCACACATCCATATACACACACTCACAAATATATACAAGGATTTAAAAGATAAATAAAGAAACTATACCTGTCAGTTCCTTATCTGCAGAGCAAAATTGACTGCTGACCCACCCCAGGCTATCTTTTTTGAGTCTATCACTGCTTCGAGGAACACTTCCAATAACTGCAGCATGCATACTAAGGTATATCCATTCATGAATGGCTTCGATTTTCTTACACTATTAAGAAAATTCTGCAAAAACTTCAACAATATTCAAAGTCCTGAATATTCAGTGAATGAAATAGATTCCCTCACTAAAGCAGAATACCCAAATCTAATGGGTATCCTAAGCTGGCCAACACAGGAGCACCCAGAAAGCAGCCTGCTGATACCTCCCTCCCAATCCGCAAACACCACCTGTCTCACACACATATATGAATGATTTAAATGCTTTAGAAATTACATAAAATTATGTGCAGATGATCTAAAATTATAACAATTTTCTCTTAGTCCTTTTTTTCCCTAATTCCAAAATTATAGAAATGGGACACAACAAAAAGAAAAGATTGGAAGACCAGATTCCAGCTAGGTTGCTAAACATCTTTGTGAGCTTTGGCAAGGTTGGTTTTCTGTCTGAATCTCAGTCTCATCATATGTAAAACAAGGTGGCTGCCTTATATTACCCATGACATATCATTCATTTGAATCTGTGTACAATTCTACATTCTATTCAACCGATGAAATTATGTCGCACATACCCCGAAATGACCACAAGGTGTCAGAATATGTTCATCTAACTCATGGTTCCCAATTACTAAATTCTATTTATTTTGCATCAGATTGAAAGACTCATTTTAATATTTCACACATTTCAAGAACCATCATAACAGCCGTATCTAAACAGTAAGACTCATGTTATCAGAAAAAATATCAGAGATAAATATATAACTTCTCTGCCCAATAATTAACCCATAGATTCCCCCTCAGCAGTACAATTTTTGTCTTTAATAAGTCTTCTCTTGTGTCATATTCATTCCCTATAAACAAATTTTATCTTTCATTGAAGAACTAGCTCAACACTTTTACAATACCAATTACAATGACAGAACTATCACATGGTACCCCATTGTGCTAAGCAGTCTGCCCTTATTATAATAAATGCCAGAGACAGTGAATGTGTGCTGTCTGAAGGTTTCAGTCCATGCTCAATCAGCCTTGATGCTTATGCAATTGTGATAAAGCAGGACATCATGGAGCAGCATGTGGTGGAGCAGGCACTTACTCGGGGGGCCAGGACCTACAAACAGAGAAAGTTCAAGGGCCAGGTCCCACTCTCTCCTTCAAAGGCTTTCCTTCAGCAACCAAAAGACCTCCTACCAGGCTCCATCTTTTTTAAAGATTCTATGTCCTCCCAGTAGTTTGGAGTTGGGCACCGAGCTTTTAACACATGGGCCTTTGGAGATTACTCCAAATCCAAATATTAAATATACACAATCAATACATGTTAGTAAAACACAAGGTTTGCAAAATGATAATCTCTAGAGAGAAACTTATCCAGAAATACATAAGGCTTACTTGAATGTAACTATATTACAAGAAAGAAGTATATGAAAGATGATACAGATAAATGAAAGGCTAGACCATGCTTTGGAAGAGTTAGTTCTCTACAACTTCATCATAATCTAATGTCATTTCCCTCTGAAACTGAAAAACATCAATCTAATCGTTCACTGTGACAAGTGCATGGGCAAGACTAGCCTTTAGAAGAGTACTAAGGTAGGCACACATGTGCCCTAAAAACTTCAGTCACTGGGCCAGTGGAGCAACATGGAAGCAGCAGCAGAGCAGTCATAAAGATCAGTGGCCCCAAATACAGCCCCAAATCACATGCAGCTTACACTGAGATTCTGTATGTAATGAATATTTCAATTAAGATATGCAGTGAAAGAATTCAGTAAATAGTAATAGGATAACTACCTCTACATAGATCAAATTTTCTGACTTCAGATTCCTAACTGCAAGCCATAATAATTCTAGGTGAAGTAAAACTTGTATATGATTGTGTGTGTGTGTTATATAGCTTTCTGTGCATGAGTGGGTGCGTATGCATGCATATGTGTACAAAGGCCAGAGGTTGATGCTATTTCATTGTTTTCTTGATTACTTTCCATCTTATTTTTTGAGACAGGGTCTCTCACTTAAACCGGAGCTCTGGTCAGCAAGCCTATGTCTACCCTGACACGGGCACTAGGATCACAAACAAATAGCACCAGGACTAACTTTTTATGTGTGTCCTAGGATTCCAAACTCAGATACTCTTCCTTGCCCAGCATACACTTTAATGATCAAATTATCTTCACAGATCTTAAATAGTGTTTTTAAATGTAAAAATCCTATGAGAATAGTGGAAAATACTTTTCTTTTATGCTCCCTCTATGTACTGCAGTTTCCTTTTTTCTAATGAAAAAAATCATAACTGAATCCCTGGCTACTACAAATGTTTGTTGATGATTAGCTTAAGATCTGACACATTAAGCTATATTTACCATTATAATAGAATCTCAGTAAGTGTTTAGAAAAAAATTGTTAGACTAAGAAAATGTAAAACTAGAAAACAATTCACTTTTCTCCAAATCGTACAGTATATACTGGATCTAGATTAACTAAGCTGTCACTAGAACCTGAGACCCTGTCTCAAGAGAGGGGAGGTTAAATGAGTGATGTGATCACAGAAGAAGGCAAAAAAAAAAACCTACAGAGACATTGGCTGTAGGTTTCAGAGGCAGAGGCTGGAAGGCAGGCAGGGAGGATGGGAGACACCAAGAAAAGAGATGCTGGTACATGTGATTGGCACCTCAGAAAGACTTCTGACTTCAGATGCCTTCAAAGGCTAAATGATTTCTTGAAGCCTTTTAATCTGTGATTTCGGATATATTTGATTCTTCTCATGTGTCCAATGACATTTATGGTATCATTGTATCACACATACAAGACAAGCAAATAACTGTTGTCTCCAGGTCACAGTTTAGGGGACTTCTGTGCACCTAGACATCCACACATGCATAAAGCAATTCAAGGGATCTGTCCAGGCTGGGTTAGGCAGACAATGGGGAAAGATGTCAGTCCTCACTTGGTGATAGGATTGTTTTCAAGTAGCCAAGAAAAACAACAAAACTTTTTTTTCTTTTGTTTTTGCTTTTATTTTTTGAGACGGGGTTTCTCTAGGTAGCCCTGGTTGTCCTGGACCTCTCTCTGTAGACTAGCCTGACCTCAAACTCACAGAGATCTGCCTGCCTCTACCTCCCAAGTGCTGGGATTAAAAGCATATGCCATCACATCCAGCAAGATCAAAGTTTCCTTTCCTTATACTTTGGCAAGTAGAAATGCAAGGATGCCAAGATTGAGATGCTAAGATAATTTACCTAGGACTGGTCCTGACTTTACACTGTCTTGACTTAAGTTGTTTCTGAGGTTCACAGGCAGATAGACTATAGCCAGAGAAAACGGGATTTAGGAGATAAAGCAGGCTGTGCTTCCCTGGGTCTCTCAAATTCAAGTTTTCCATTCACCCAACTTTTCTGTCCCAGAAACAACTCCCACAATTTATTTGTTTTTTTTTTCTTTCTTTCTTTTTTTTTTTGGTTTTTCGAGACAGGGTTTCTCTGTGGTTTTGGAGCCTGTCCTGGAACTAGCTCTTGTAGACCAGGCTGGTCTCAACTCCCACAATTTAAAATTCCATTTCTACCTTTAGCTTTGCACCTCACACTTTTATTCCAATGATTTTTCTTATCATAAAATGCTAACAGTAGAAATATCACTATAAACCTCCAGAATTTTGTAAAATTTTGTAACAAAAGGTTTTTTTTTATTACAACAAAAGAATGATTTGAAAACCCCTGACACCCCACTGGGAACTGTGCCTTTGAAAGGTCCCCTGACATCCCACTGGGAATTGTGCTTTTGAAAGGTCCCGACACCCCACTGGGAATTGTGCCTTTGAAAGGTCTGGCTCTTGAGATCTCGGGCAAAACAGGCACAGACCATGTCCTCTTGGTACTACCTACATGTACTTGCTGTCCTAATTGGAACATCATCACTTCTGTTGCTCAAAAACCAGGGACATCGCTCAGCTGGCAGAGTGTTCACCTAGCAAACATGAGGTTCTGCATCCTATCCCCAACACCACAGAAAACTTAGCATGACACTGTACACATACAAATAATCCCAGCACCTGGGAAGTAGAGGCAGGATCAGAAATTCAAAGTCATCCTCGGCTGTGAGTACAAATCTATCCTGGGATATGATGTAGGAGGGTCTTCTGTTTTGTGTTAATTTCATTGGTTAAATAAAGAAACTGCCTTGGCCTTTTGATAGGACAGCAGCTTAGATAGGCAGAGTAGACTGAAAAGAATGCTGGGAGAAAAAAAAAAACAGAGTCAGGCAGACACAACGAAGCTCTGGCCCAAGATGGACATAGGTTAGAATCTTCCTGATAAGCCATGACCCCGTGGTGATACACAGATTACTAGATATGGGTTAAAGCAAGATGGCTTTGGGGGAGCCTAGGCAGTTTGGATGCTGGATAGAGGTGGGTGGTCCTTGGGCTTCCCACAGGTCAGGGAACCCTGATTGCTCTTCGAGCAGATGAGGGAGGGAGACTTGATAGGGGGAGGGGGAGGAGGCAGAAATCCTTAATAAATAAATAAATTAAAGAAAATAAAATTTAAAAAAATGTAAAAGTTAGCCAAGAAAAGGCTAGATATAATGGGACAGGCAGTGTTTCAATGAATACAGTTTGTGTGTTGTTATTTCGGGTATAAACTAGCCGGGTGGCAGGGAGCAGCCTACCGCTCTTTTTACTACAGGGATACGTGTAAACTTGCCTCAAAAAAAAAGGAATAAACTATTATGATCACATCTTCAGTAGAATGTGATATTCAAGGATTTTTCCAGACACCTGTGCCTCCAGTAAAACCACTACTTCCTTTTAAAGCAGACAGTAGGGGTCAGCAAAGTCCATTCCACTTTTTATCCCGGTGAGGCCTCACAGACTCTGACTCTCATACTGCCAATTTCAGGCCCTTGGCAGCCCAGCTTTCCTCTTAAGGCTCTACATGATAATTGAAAGATGGGTTCTCCTGAATATAGAGAATGAATTCTAATCAGTCAGTATTAGTAAGTGAGGAGAAACAAAGCCATGGCTTTGGGGATGCTGCAGTAAACATAAACAGCACAACAGGCATCGAGAGACATTATTTTGAAATGAATACACACCTCTCAGACTTGATCAGAAACAGGTGATATAATATACAAATAACACAAAGCATATATGCAATATGTATCACACTTGAATAAGAAGACTACAATTAACGGCAGTTATTTAAAACTATAATTGATTATTTTTAAGTAAATATACCCTTGGAACCAAATGCAGATGGCAAACCTACTATACAGCTGACCCCTGGGCATGAAGAAGAAATAAACAGGAGGTGCATTCCATGCTGTTAATTATTTTCACTGCTACAGTTGTTTGCTATATAATACAGGTCAAGGGGTTAGCCTGAAGCTTCTCCTAATATATTAGTAAATAAATTTGAACAGATTTTAATTTGCTAATGGAAAGGTCTGGGCCAGTTGCAAATAAGAGGCTACTTTGTCTCGCTCATTAACATGCAACCAGGCCTATCCTACCCATTCATACAAAATGTTACATTTCCATAAAGTGTAGTGTAATTTGTCAGAAAAAATTCTGGGAACTATATTAGAATAAAGATAAATTTGTATCATGTGGTCATCCTCCACATAGAGTCTTTATGATAATTGCATGCCTAACACCTGCCTCTAAATAATACTGCCTGCCAAATAATGCCACTCAGAATCTTCATAGTGTGTAAAAATGACAGGGAATAAAGCAGCTATTCCTCTGGCCGTGTTTCTCTGTTTCTATACTTAGAGCTATAGCCTTTATTGCTATTCACTAGCGTATAGCAGGTTTTGTTTAGCTGTGGGTTGTTTTTTTCTTTTTTTTTTCTTTTTTGCACAGATGACCATGAGTCACTCTCTTTGACAATTTTAAATACTTGGTTTACATTGAGGAATAAGAATGTTTCTGAAAGCTGGCATTCAAATTACAGAACAAATCACTGCAAGCTATGTAATAAAAGCCCCAGCTTGAGGTAAAATGGCTATTTGAAGTATTGTCCATCATTTAACCAAGGTGCAATTTGTATTTCTGGTGCCTCCCTCCACTTTGGTTTCCCAGAATCATTTACTTAATACACTAAAAATAATTACCAAAATTTGTAGGATTAGCCTCTCAAATTAAATCTGGTAAAGAGAAGATCCCAAATCCAAAACTTTGGAATTGATCTATTTTTTTTCTTTTTTTTTTTTGTCTTTTTTGTTATGGACCGTAGTCCTATGTAGCACAGGCTGGCCTTGAACTCACAGGGGAGGTTGACCCTGAGCTACTGATTTCTCTTCCTTCCACCTTCCCAATGCTGAAACGACAGGCTGTACCACCATATTGAGTTTCTGGGCTTCTGTGGTTTCTGGAGGATGAATTATAAGGGGCTGGGGATTGAAGACAGGGCTTCTTGCATGACAGGCAAGCATTCTCCCACCTGAGCTCATCCCCTGCCTTGGGCGTGATCTACAATCGCCCTTCCTCTCATCACTCTTCCTCTGCAAGTCATTCATCATTAACAGACACCTGTGAGAAGGGCTACTCCATCACTTTCTTATCGGCCAAGTACCCCTCAGGGCCAGACTAAAGAAAGTCAGCTAGAGTGCCTGGCTCCTCAAACTAACTTTTGGGGACTCAGGAAGAGATTTCTCATACAGGAACCTGACAGTGGGGCATGGTAGAGCAACAACAGTCTCTTTAAAGGAGACCCGTTTAACTGAAGTGAGGGAGAATGTCTCCCTCTGAGATGATGACTTTGCACGTCCGAAAGTTGCCATCAAGAGATGAGCCACCTCTCAAGGAGAAGCAACAGCAGGAAAAATAAAGTTGCTGCAAAAAGTTTTGGGATTATAGTATCCAATCATTTAAGCATTGACAGCAAAGCCTCTTAGACTTTTCTTAGGCTTCTACTCTCACATGGAGTTAATAACTTAAATCTACATTTCCTGACCTGAATTCTCAAAAACATACATCAACTAGCTTAATAGGCTATAGTTTTAGGAAACACTTTGCATTTCTTGCTGGATTAGATGTTTACCAAAGCCCTGGGCAATTGGGAGGATCAGAGAGGTGCAATGACTTGCTTGACTCATGCAGCAGGAACTTGGATACTAGACCAATGATTCAAAATTCCAAGCTCTTTGCTATCCTATTAGGACTCTGTCTCCAAAATGAAGTATCTGAGAGCTAGCCCTATCAAATTCCTTGAAGGTGGGTTGAAACCACTCACTTTTCTTCACACCTTCCTCCTCCTCATCCTTGGCTGTATATTATGCTTGGGTTGTCTAATCCTCCCAAATAAATCCCCCCCCCACTCCCAGCCTCTTCTCAGCAAGTGGAATGCATCCTATGCAGGGGATGCTAACAGGAGTTTTTAACTCTGCTTTTGATGAGCTGTTTGGAGGCTGGAGGGGAGCTGTAACTCTCCTATGGAGGGGATGCTAACAGGAGTTTTTAACTCTGCTGTTGATGAGCTGCTTGGAGTCTGGAGGGGAGCTGTAACTCTTCTATAGAGGGCAGAGCCTCCACAATCACTAGCTATGATGCTTAAGTGAATTCAACTGAATTCCCAGTGTGGCTGGCACAGCAGAACTCACAATGCCCTGCTGTTTACCAAAGTCTAACTCGACACCCCTACCCCATCAAAAAGAAAAGAAAAAAGAAATCAAAAGAAAAGTGCCTGTCTAGATTCTCCTAAAGACGACAAGGCATCTTGCCCCCATCACTCAGCGGTTTCAGTGTCCCACTAAAAGACAAAACTCACAACAGAGCAAATTTAAAAAGACAAGAAAGAGAATACGATAATGATTGTGCTACTTAATAACTGCAACAGAGACAGAATAATTAGAGAGCTCTAGGTAACAAAACGCTATTCTACTCCACAAGTACAGGGCCCATTCATCACTGAGTGCTCATCCATTCACCTGTTATTCTATGCAAAAAGAGGGAACCTTATTTTTAATACTCTCAATCAATACATTTCTGGAGCACTGTCATCTTGATATTGAAGAAGTGCAGTCCCTTTTCAAAGGAAATAATTGCAGGCCACAATAGCAGAAGATACCTCTGTTTGGAGTACTGGAATCTCCTTAGCAGTAGCCCCTCCAACCATCTCATAATAAAATGTCACGAGGAAATTAACTGCCGGGCTAATGTGCACTGAGAGCTGTCCTTCAAAACCTGCTGATCTATTAAGTAGCCTAGCTCTTGCCTGCTGAACAGACTCATTACTATATTAACTTGAGCATTCGTTTCTCTGCAGCGATCCCTTCCTTCAGCATTCACTACACAGCTTAGGTGACTAGGCAGAAGAAATGGACAGGAAAGAATACATTTGCTAATCCTTATGAATTTCCAAAACTTTAAACCCTCCTTGGAAAATAGAGGAATGGAGCAGCATGCGGAGGCAGGCCTCCTTGATTCCAACAGCCCCTCAAGGATTAGTTGAATATATACCCAAGTCAGGTATTTTTAACTCTAAGTATCTTTCATTCTTTTTATGGTAGGAAATAACTCCCAAAACTCCAACAGAAACCTTAGCAACTTCAAATCTTCATCCTCTGCCTCAGCTTTCCAAGTGCTTCACAATTATTTTCCATTGCCTTTTTTTATATATACATGCCAAGGGATTCTCTGTATGGGTTATTGAAAGGTCGCAAACAGACAATTTTCTTTAGGAAAATAGCCAGCTAGTATGTGTTATTGGTATTTCTTTATATTGAAAAAATAGTCGAAAGAAAGCAAGGGAAGATACTGAATTCATAGAGCATGGGTGACTACTTCACTTTACTGTTCTAAAAATACTAATTTGACCTTCAACAAGAAAATCTTGAAAAACTGACATTTAAAAAAGGAAGGAGGCAAGCTTGTAAACTCAATAATTGAAGTACACAACAGGACATTTCCCCTCTTAGTTACCTCAACCTTCTGCTTAAATGCAAAGATAAGACCTTAGTGTGTACTTTAAATGTAGGGCCCTTTAAAGTTGGCACACTCCTTTAATGTCAGCACTAAAGAGGCAGAGGCTTCTGAGTTTTAGACTAGCCTGGTTGACAGCAATTTCCAGGCTAGGAGAGCTATATGGAAAGACACTGTCTCCAAAAGCAAATGAATTAGAAGCTAGGTGTGATGGCATGCACACACGTGTAGCCCAGGACTGAAGAGTCACATTGCAGTATTATCAATACAACTCTGAGATCAGTCTAGTCTGCATTGAAAGTTCCAAGTCATCCCAGGGCTTTTTAATGAGCATTCTCTCCCTTCCCCCTCCCCTCCCTTTCTCTCTCTCTCTCTCTCTCTCTCTCTCTCTCTCTCTCTCTCTCTCTCTCTCTCTCACACACACACACACACACACACACACACACACATATATTCACTTACTCTCTACACACTTAATTAATTCTTTTGCAAATCCAAGCAAACTTACAGCCAGGAAAGAAAAGAAAAACAGAACACCAATATCATAAGATTATTGGACTTCATAGTTGGTAATTCTGTTTAAACGCCTGAAAGATTTATTTTCAAATTCCACAAGATCAAATACAGTTAAAACTTATCTGGTTTTTGCCAGTGTATTTGCTTAAACATACAAGGGAATGTTGTACAGAACATACAGAGGGCTGAAATTAAAGCTATCATCATGTGTAGCCATACTATATTCCAGCTACTTTGTTTGTTTGGTTTGTTTTGTCTTGTTTGAGACAAGGTCTCATTATGTAGCTCTGGCTGTCCCAGAAGTCACTATATAGATCAAGCTGGCCTTAAACTCAGAGATCCTCCTGCCTCTGCCTCCACAGTACTAGGATTAAAGGTATATGGCAGCTACTTTCTATAGGAGGACAATAAAAAGCTATTCCTGTTTAAATAGAAAGAGTCATTGCTGGGAAATGTGATAGAATAACCCTCCTTGAGTTATTTTATAAGTGAATCTGTGTGCTCACTTTCTATTTCAATGCTATCTGTCATTTCAAACTAGTAGGGGCTTATTTGGCAACTGCCTGTTTTCTAATCCAACCACTATTTTCCCCAAAAGGAAATTGATAGAAATGAATATAGATAACCTAGGAAAATTGAAGGCTGCTTCTTTTTTTATTTTTTGTTCCGTTTGTTTGTTTCTCGAGACAGGGGTTCTCTGTAGCTTTGGAACATATCCTGGAACTAGCTCTTGTAAACCAGGCTGGCCTTGAATTCCCAGAGATGCGCCTGCCTCTGCCTTCTGAGTGCTAGGACTAAAGGCACACGCCACCACTGTCTGGCTCCTCCTTATGTTTCCTACTTTGTCATTGGTGAAATTTGAGAGAATTTCACAAGGGAGCCTAGAACTCACTATATATCTCAGTAGTCTGACTTCAAAGTGGCAGTGACTCTCTGGCTTCTGCCTCCTAAGGGTTATTATGATTACAAGCTCATGTCATCATGTCCATCTATTGCCTCACTCCTTTCTTCCTCAAGGAAGAAATACTCCTGCTGCAAATTCCTCCATGTGATATTTACAACGTTTAGCCCTATCTCAGTTCTTGAAAGAAAAGCCTCAGAATAGGCCAATGTCTCCAGGGACATGGGTTGAAGTAGCATATCCATGTACCTCACAAAGTGGATAAAGGTCCTGAAAACTTCCACAGCATTGGTCACAATGGGCAGGATTTTCTCCTTAGAAATTAATGGAGTAATTAAAATAGTCATAATAATAATACATCATAGTCACAATAAAAACAATTACATCAACAATTTTATTATTTATTGAGAACAGCTAAAGCTTATTGGTTGCTAATCAACTACCAAGTGCTGTTCTAAGGACTACACACATGCAGTCTCATTTTAGTCTCTCGCTATGCACTAGGCATTAGTATTATTATTTATTATTATTTTACAGATAAAGAAACCATGACTTTAAGGAAGTCATATAACTTGTACAAGCTATATGTCCAAAATGGGAATCAATGCTGAATTTATCACCCCAGCCATTTGCCTAATATACCCAGAAACTTCTTTGATAAGAAACATACATACAGTATTTGATGACTTGTAAAACATTTCCTACATGTATCAACTATTTTCCGTCACCCTCTCAATGCCCATAGCACCTCTATAAATCTGCTAAGAGGTCACACAAACCATGTGATCATATGACTACACAGAAGTTACAGCGGTATAATGTAGAACCATTAGCATCTGGAGTCAGATATACTTGGACTCATATACTAGCTTTACCATCATCAATGACTGTTTGATCTTGGACAAAGTATTTAATTTCTCTGACCTTTATTTTCTTCACATGAAAAATTTGCAATCAGTTACATTCTTATGTAAGTATATAGCTATCTAGTTTTTGCTGTGTGGGCTATGAAATCCAGGGGCTGGCACATGCTAGGCAAGTATGCCACTAAAATAAACCCCCAGTCCATGGATGTTATCGTATGCTCACCACTATATGTTATGAATTTAATCTTTAATATGTGAAGCTGCAGAAAATTATTGGGCAAGCATATATTACATTCTTATTTCATAGATAATGAAGTGTTTGCACTTTAAAATGTGGGACATAATTCATAAATGATTAAGAGTATGCACTCTAAAATGTGGGACAGTGTTCCTAATTGAACATTGAACCTCAGACTATGGACCAGACTCAGTTCTTTTTGTATACTGACTTGGGTGGGCCCTGTCTGTCAGGCTTTTCAAATTGCCAAAGGATAGTTTCAGGGTTCTAATAACTATGCATTAGTATATCTTTTTTCAGCTAAACTGTCATCTCCAGGTACAACCAAAACTCACTCTGCTAGAGTTTTAATGCAGGCATTTAATGCATTGATGTAAAAATCACCAAAATCCTGATTGTGCTTCTTACATGGGTTACTTCTAAGCCAATCTCTCCTACCTTATACTTGTAAAACCATTTTCAAGTTTTTGTGGCAATGTCTCCAAAGCCTTCTCCAATTATCCCAGCTGGAAAGGACCTCTCTTGTGTCTGAATTCACTTTTGACATTTCCTGTGAGATTTCAGCAACAGTTCGCAAACTAGCAGAATCCTGTTTCGCTAGGAGTCTTTCAGTTGCTCTATGAACAACACATTGCAACAACATCCTTGAGATGAAAAGATTCACAACATCTCCAAGAAGGTAAGTGATAAAGATCTTACAACAACCACTATTTCTTTTTTTTTCATTCAAAAAATTTACACTTCCTCCCCTCCTCCCATTCCCCTCCCGCTCCCCCACTCACCCTCCTCCCTTCCCCTCCCTCCTCAAAAGAGGGCATGGAACCCTGCCCTGTGGGAAGTCCAAGCCCCCCCCCCCCATCCAGACCTAGGAAGCTTTGCATCCAAATAGACAAATAGACTAGGGTCCCAAAAAGCTAGTACATGCAGTAGAAACCACTATTTATTTACATTCAGAAACCCAGAGAAATTACTGCATACCCAATATGGCTCTGTAAGTTAACAATTTACTATTCCCCTAGCCCATGCTCTCTGAAATGCTCTCTAAGCAAAATACTTAAATATGCCACTGATAGCATGCCTTTTCTTGCTGCTCACCTAAAATGATGGTTTTTTTTCCTATTCTACTTATGGCCAGTGGTATGTAATTATTTTACCCTTAGTGGTGGTTTGAACAAGAATTGCCTCTGTAGGCTCATATATTTAAAACCTTAGTCATGAGCTCTTTGAAAGGATTAGAAGGACTACATGTGGAGTAGGCGTGGCTTTGCTGGAGGAAATGTGTCACTGGGGTGAGGCTTTGAGGCTTCAGAAGCCCATGTCAAGCCTAGGCTTGCTCTCTCTGCCTATGGAACAGGATGTAGTAGTTTTGAGCTACGACTCCAGTGCCTGCGTGCACACTGTCATGCTGCCTGCCATGGTGATAATGGACTAAACCTATGAACCTCTAAGAAAAACCCAATTAAATGCTTTCTTTAAAAGAATTTCCTTGGTCATGGCATCTCTTCACAGCAATAAAACAGTGACTAGGACAGCAATCCAGCTAATATTTACCTGGTATACCTTTCAGAGCAGGGTTGAGTTTGAATCACTGGTTAATTAAATGTCATATTAATGGCAACTGTGTGAAGTGATTACTATTTCAAAAATTATTGTCAGAATTACTTCAATATACATGTATCTAAATGCTGCATTGTATAGCTTAAATGTACACGATTCTGTCAATTATACCTTAATAATTTTTTTTTTTATTTTTCGAGACAGGGTTTCTCCGTAGCTTTTGGTTCCTGTCCTGGAACTTGCTCTGTAGACCAGGCTGGCCTTGAACTCCCAGAGATCCGCCCGCCTCTGCCTCCCGAGTGCTGGGATTAAAGGCATGCGCCACCACCGCCCGGCTAATAAAAATGTTTTAAGGTAAAGAAAAGAGGGCTAGCAAGATGGCTTACAGGTGAGCGAGTTTTCTGAGAATGTCTGATTACTGAATTGAATTTCTAGAGCCCATATAAAGGTGAAAGGAAAGATAACTGACTCCACAAAGTTATCTTCTTTTCTCTACGGTGGTGTGTATCCACATATATGTACCATACATGTACATACATGTAGGTAAAATAAGTTGCTTCTTTTTTAAGAAAAAGTCACACATTGATCCTATACTTTTAAACTGATGAGCTCACAGTACCATAGTATTGACCTCAATTGTTTGGAACATGGGCCCTAATCCTATGTTTGAATATACACCTCAAAGCTTCCAAGGTATATGCACATATACTAAAGTATCTCATAACTGAGCAGTCTTATCACTCTGAGATAAATCCGTGTTCTAGGTACTCATATGGTAAAATAAAAATTAAAATGCCACAGTACGAGAGAGCTGATCTAGTCTCTCTGACCCAGAATAGCAATGGTGGGCTCCTTCATCTGTAAAGTAGCACAAATTTAAATGGCCTCCCTACTTAGGGGAAGCCATGAGTCTACGGCAGAGGCTCAAGACATTCATTACTAGGTGAGATGATTAATAACATTATTAAAACTTGTTTTATGAGAATTTTACAAATGGAGGATTCATTCGAGACCAGTTTAGGCTAGCTAGTTAAGCTTTATGAAAGATTCACAGACTCAGACTCAGCTGATAGGTGAAGAAATCACCTCTTCACTAACAAGGAAATCAATGCTTTTCCATGGCTAGAAGGGAAAAGGAAGCCTGAAATAGATCAGCAGGAATCCTATTTACAGTGAACAGAGAACTGAGTTTGGGCAGGCTGCATTAAGAAAAATGAGCTAAAAATGATCAAAAGGTATCCGTGAAATCAGTAGCTATAAGCAGGAGTACAGATAGCAGAAAGAAGTCTCTAGAATATTGAAACACAAAGCCACCTGTCCATATCCTCAGACAAATGTCAAACATTAGCTGAAAAAAAAACTCAACATATAAAGGCCGAGGAGAGAGCTCAGTGGTAAGAGTGCATGTTGAGTTTGGATTTCCAACATCCACATTAGAAAAAGCTGGGCCTGGCTGCATGCACTTGTAATCCCAATGATGGCAGTGGATGAGGGCTGCGGAGACAGGCATATCTTGGGGGCTAGCTGGCCAGGCAGTCTAGCTGAAAATGTGTGAGTAACAGGTTCGCTGAAAGATCCTATGTCAGGGGATAAAATAGAAAGCAATAAAGATACCCAGTGTCCTCTAGGTCTCTACACCTCCTTACATGGACACAAGTAGTATGCACGCATGTGTACACACACACACATGCATATAAATTTAGGTTATAGTCATACTGGCATAAAACTAGAATGGAATCTTATGTGGTTTTGCTTGTTTGATTGATAGTTTTGTTTTGTTTATCGAGATAGGGTTTCTCTGTAACTTTGGAGCCAATCCTGGAACTAGCTCTTGTAGACCAGGCTGGCCTCCAACTCACAGAGATCCACCTGCCTCCCGAGTGCTCAGATTAAAGGCATACACTACCACTGCCTGGCTGGAATCTTATATTTTAATCCAAGAAAAAATAATACTGGTTTTGGAAAATAATGTAGAATGGCTGACCTTAGCTATTCATGTCTGAAAATAGTTCTGAACAGTAATCAAGGTGATTTCTGACTGAAAACCTACATGCTTGGGTAGAAGAAGAAAGTGCACTACAAAATGCCTAAGCCATAAATGGGGAAGGCATGGGTATTAGTGTTTCCTTTATTTTAAATTATAAACTGATTGGTCTATTATCTCAGGCTTCTTATTAATTGATTTTTGTTGAGCTCTACATTTTTCTCTGCTCCCCACCCTGTTTCTCCCCTCACCTTCAATCCTCCTACAAGGTCCCCATGCTCCCAATTTACTCAGGAGATCTTGCCTTTTTCTACTTTCTACTTCCCATGTAGATTAGATCTATGTAAGTCTCTCTTAGTGTCCTTATTGTTATGTAGGTTCTCTGGGATTGTGATTTGTGGGTTGGTTGTGGGCTAGTTTTCTTTGTTTTATGTTAAAAATCACTTATGAGTGAGTACATGTGATAATTGTCTTTCTGTATCTGGGTTACCCCACTCAAAATGATGTTTTCTAGCTCTATCCATTTGCCTGAAAAATTCAAGATGTCGGGTTTTTTTTTTTTTGTTTAAGTATTCCATTGTGTAAATGTACCACATTTTCCTTATCCATTTTTCAGTTGAGGAGCATTTAGGTTGTTTTCGGGTTCTGGATATGACAAACAAAGCTGCTATGAACATAGTTCAGTACATGTTTTTGTGGCATGATTGAGCATCCTTTGGATATGTACCCAAAAGTGGTATTACTGGGTCTTGAGGATGGTTGTTTCCTAATTTTCTGAGAAATCACCACACTGACATCCAAAGGGGTTGTACCAGCTTGCATTCCCACCAGCAATGCAGAAGTGTTCCCTTTTTCCCACAACCTCTCCAGCATAAGTTGTCATCAGTGTTTGTGATCTTGGCCATTCTTACAGGTGTAAGATGGAATCTCAGAGTTGTTTTAATTTGCCTTTCTCCGATGACTAAGGATGTTGAACATTTCCTTAAGTGTCTTTCAGTCATTTTAAATTCCTCTGTTGAGAGTTCTCTGTTTAATTTTGTACTCCATTTTTTATTGGATTATTTGTTCTTTTGATGACCAATTTCTTGAGTTCTTTGTATATTTTGAAGATCAGACCTCTGTCTGTTGTGGGGTTAGTGAAGATCTTTTCCCATTCTGTAAGTTGTTCTTTGTCTTGTTGACCATGTCCTTTGCTTTACAGAAGCTTTTCAGTTTCAGGAGGTTCCATTTACTAATTGTTTCTCTCAGTGTCTGATGGAGGAAGGTCATTGGCTAATAAAGGAACTGCCTTGGCTCATTTCATTGGTTAGGACATAGGTAGGTGGAGTAAACAGAACAGAATGCCGGGAGGAAAAGGAAGTGAGGTCAGACTCCGCAGCTCTCCTCTCCGGAGCAGACGCTACAGAGAGATGCCATGCCCCAGCTCTGACCCAGGATGGACTTAGGCTAGAATCTTCCCGGTAAGACCGGTGTTCATAGATTATTAGAGATGGGTTGATCGGGATGTGAGAATTAGCCTAGAAGAGGCTAGATATGAATGGGCCAAAGCAGTGTTTAAATGAACACAGTTTGTGTGTAATTATTTCGGGGCAAAAGTTAGCCGAGCAGGCAGCTGGGGTGTTGGGGACGCAGCCCCGCCGCAGCGCCCTTATTACTACAAATGGTGCCCAGACGTGTGGCTAACTGAGTCCACAGAAAGCCTGAGAAAGCTTGGAAAAGAATAGAGTAAAGCATGTTTCTTGTGGCAATCTCTTGGGTCTATTCTGCTTGCCAGAGGCAAGCAAGCGCCTCATCTAAGAGAGGCTTCCTGACTCAGCTTTAGCTGCAAAGCCTGCAGCTCATTAAGAGGTCCTGCCACGAAACACTTAAATGGTGTTGACGAAAAGGTGAACGCATGCTTTTCGGTTTTCAACCTTAGCAGGAAAAAAGCTGCACGTTTAAAAATGCCGGCTTTCTGGGCCATCCTGCCAGGGCAAACTCTGACCATTTGAGGCAGGAGGGCCGGCTACCGAGAGAGGATTTGGGTGTTGTCTGCTGTAGCTTGCTGGCTGGCAGGGACCTTGAAACACCATAGAGGTGTGGCTATAAACATGGCTGCAGCCTGTATATCCACCATGAGGCTGGAAAGCTAAGGAATGGACTGGATCTAGCTGGCAAAGCCACGGCTTTAGTCCTACTGAGATTGCTTGGTAAATTAAAGGCTCTTGTGGTCAGAAAAAGAGAGAGATACAGTAAAGAGAGATTCAATGACAGAGAAAATTTCTGAATGGTTTAAACTGTGTTAAAAATATATGCAGACTAAAAGTTAAAATTCTTAAAGTAAACCTCTGTGACTTCAAGGTGTGGTAGCACACGCCTTTAATCCCAGTGCCTAGAAGGCAGAGACAAACAGATCTCTGTGAGTTCAAGGTGTAGTAGCAAACACCTTTAATCCCAATGCCTGGGAGGCAGAGACAGGCGGATCTCCGAGAGTTCAAAGACAGCCTGGTCTACAGACGTCCGCTCAAAAAGCAAAAAGTTAACCTAGGAATGTCAGAGCTTACATTCTTAAGCGCCTAGTGATTTAAAGGTGCAAATCAAAAGTGCTCCTGGATAGTAAAAAATTGCAGATTCACAATAGGACAGATTCAGACCACTAAATGAGTCACACTGTTGGATGAATGTATGTAGGCTTGGGAGAGAGAAGAAAAAGAATATAGAAAATAAAGTTAATGTTAAAAAAAAGGTAAAGTCTTTAAAGAGACAGAGTACAGATAGTTAAGAGATTAAAAGAAATAAAGAAAAATAAGCCACGTAAAAATGGAAAATTCACAGAGAGTCTGGATTATGTACATTGTGTTTTCTTTAAAATTTTTGACTGTGAAGGAGCTAAGTACAGAGAGACATTTCATTACATGGGCTGCCAAGCTAAACCAGAATGGATATAAGGGTATTAGGATTTCAGAATTTGGGTCTAAGGATATGATGCTTTGGAGAGAGTCTTCTTTTGTTTTCACAGAAGATGAGACTCTATGGATTTCTTATATTCCGATTTGGTATGATGGACCACGTCCTCCTGAAGGGTTGCTGTGAACATCTTCAGAAAATTGCTTTGCTCAACTGCCAACTGAGATAAACCTGGCACACAGGTTACACCCTAAAATCATTAACGACACCCCCATTCAGCAGGAAGCAGTTTGGAGAGAAAAAAAACTGCGCCCATGTTCCCAAATATGGTTTATAAATGTTCTTTTACATTTAAAGTGGGATATGATATAGGTATGAATAATTTGCATTAGTATAGATTTTGCTTTATTTATAGAGATTTAAGGTCAATTTTGTTATATGTATAAGTGTTTCTGATTTTGATTAAGGTATTATGATTGTGTAGTTCATTTAAATATGTACTGTATAATTAAGAAATATAGGTTGTTAATGGATAATCATCGATAACAGTAAAGCTTGTAGTCATGTTAGTTAGATTTTCTAGATATATAGAGATATATTTTAGATAGACATTCTTCATGTATTTCAAAGATTAGAGAATAGGACATTTAATGTTTTAATAACTGAGGACTTTTCATGACAATGAGACACTCTGCTCCTGGCAGCACCAATCTACTTTAAGAGGAAGATGGGCATCGAAGAGGATCCTTATGGAGTTGGTTAGCCATTTGGGCAAGAAACTGCTCTTGCCTGGACTATTGCATAAACTGGACACAGAGAACCCGCAGAGAGAGGACTACTGAACTTGCCTAAGGTGAGATGATCTTTCGGGGTTCCTGATTCATGAAAGAGTCTACGAGACATTATGCAGGACACAACAGATAGTGACTGAACTGACTTTGAATTTTCCTGCTTTATGGAAATGTCTGCTGGATACCATGGGCCTGAAGGCTGAAGATGGATGCCCCAACGGTACAGAGGAACTTTGGGTGACTGTCCAGGCAGCGAGATGTCTCTGTCATTTCTGGAGTTTTAAAAGTTGCTTTTTTCTTGTTTGCTTAGGTAGTATTGTATCTTTCTGGAGTCTTTGATGGAGTTAAGAATAGTTAGTTATAGTTATAGTTTTCCTTAGTTATGATAAAAATTATTGTAACTTTTACTTGATAACTGTTTTGTTATATGTAATTTTGCTATGTTAAAGTTAAAGTCTTTTTTTTTTTTGTTTAAACCGAAAAAGGGGAAATGATGGAGGAAGGTCATTGGCTAATAAAGGAACTGCCTTGGCTCATTTCATTGGTTAGGACATAGGTAGGTGGAGTAAACAGAACAGAATGCCGGGAGGAAAAGGAAGTGAGGTCAGACTCCGCAGCTCTCCTCTCCGGAGCAGACGCTACAGAGAGATGCCATGCCCCAGCTCCGACCCAGGATGGACTTAGGCTAGAATCTTCCCGGTAAGACCAGTGTTCACAGATTATTAGAGATGGGTTGATCGGGATGTGAGAATTAGCCTAGAAGAGGCTAGATATGAATGGGCCAAAGCAGTGTTTAAATGAACACAGTTTGTGTGTAATTATTTCGGGGCAAAAGCTAGCCAAGCAGGCAGCTGGGGTGTTGGGGACGCAGCCCCGCCGCAGCGCCCTTATTACTACAAGTGTCTATGCTACTGGGGTTATTTTTAGGAAGTGGTCTAACGTGCCAATGTGTTCAAGTGTACTTCCCACTTTCTCTTCTGTAAGGTTCAGTGTGGCTGGCTTTATGTTGAGGTCTTTGATCCACTTGGACCTGAGTTTTGTGCATAGTGATAGATATGGGTCTATTTTCATTCTTCTACATGTTGATATCCAGTTATGCCAGCACCATTTGTTAAATATGCTTTCTTTTTTCCATTTGATTTTTTTTGCTTCTTTGTCAAAAATAAGGTGTTTGAAGGCGTGTGGATTAATATCCGGGTCCTCTATTTTGTTCCATTGGTCCTCCTGTCTGTTTTTATTCCAATACCAGACTGTTTTCAGTACTGTAGCTCTGTAGTAGAGTTTGAAGTCAGGAATTGTGATACCTCCAGAAGTTCTTGTATTGTACAAGATTGTTTTGGCTATCCTGTTTTTGTTTTTGTTTTTTTTTTTTGCTTTTCCATATGAAGTTTAATTAGTGTTTTCTTAAGTGCTGACCAATATCATTTAATGCTCAATCCATCCCTCCAATGTGGTGATATAAGTTTTACCAGGAGCTGGATGAAAATCAACCCTTCCTCTGAATTAGGAGGACTTTTATGAGACTAGGTCCTTATGAGAAAAGCATAAGCATTCTTCGAAAGGCACAGAAAATATTTTTAACAAAATTATACAAGAAAATTTCTTCAATCTAAAGAAAGCAATGCTTACTGATACATAATATACAAAGAAAATACCAATAGACAGAACCAGGAAAGAAGCTCTCGATGATACATAATAATGAAAACATTTAATACGCAAAAATTAAAGGATATTAAAAGCTACAAGGGAAGAAAGATCAAGTCACACATAAAGGCAGGCCTATTGGAATAATATCTGACCTTTCTTTTTAGTTTTATATATTTATTTATTTTTAATGTATGAATGTTTTTGCCTTCATGAATGTCTATTTGACATATGTGTGCATTGTGCCTGTGGAAGTCAGAAGAAGGCATCAGATCCTCTGGAACAGGAGTTACAGGTGGCTGTGAGCCACTGTGTAGGTGCTGGGAATTGAATGCAGGTCATCTGCAAGAGTGGCTACTACTCTTAACCACCAAGCCATCTCTCCAACCTCAACATCTGACTTTTTAATGGAGACTCAGAAAGTTAGAAAAGCCTGGACAGATACTCTACAAGCTCCGAGAGACCACAGATGCAAGGCCACACTACTTACCCAGTAAAACTATCAATCATAATAGATGGAAAAAGAAAAAAAAGTTTAAGGCAGGGCGTTGGTGGTACAGGCCTTTAATCCCAGCACTCAGGAGGAAGAGCTCAGAGAACTCAGTGAGTTCAAGTTCAGCCTGGTCTACAAGAGCTAGTTCCAGGACAGGCTACAAAGCTACAGAGAAACCCTGTCTCAGAAAAAAAAAAATTAAGCACTTTCTGTTGACTAATGCAGCCCTACAGAAGGCATTAGAAGAAAAGCTTCAGTTTCAAGAGAAGATTAACCAAACCTATGAGGAAACCATGAGTAAACAGTCCAAGAACAATCAAAAGAAGGGAAATAAACACACCACCACAACAGGAATAAACACTGCTCATTAATAACTCTCAATATTAATGGTCTCAATTCTCTAATAAAAAGGCACAGACAAACAAATTGGACTAAAAAGCAGGATCTATCCTTCGGTTGCATCCAAGAAACACATTTCA
Organism: Microtus pennsylvanicus; assembly: GCF_037038515.1. NCBI lineage: Eukaryota > Metazoa > Chordata > Mammalia > Rodentia > Cricetidae > Microtus > Microtus pennsylvanicus. The sequence goes on along the minus strand of NC_134601.1, from coordinate 8,473,735 downwards.
TCACCATGGACAGGCATCATCTTAGGGAAAAAGGATGGTACAAATATTCCAAGAAAATGGATCCAAGAAGAAAGGAGGTGTAGCTATCTTAATATCTGACAAAATAGACTTTAAAGCAAAACTTATCAGAAAAGACAGGAAAGTAAACTAAATACTCATCAATGGAAAAAAATCCACCAAGAGGACATTGCAAACCTTAGACTCTACGCAATAGTCCTAGAAAACATCTATAGAACATTCCACCCAAATACTAAAGATTATTCCACCTTCTAACCATGGAACTTGCTTTAAAATTAACCACATATTAGGACAGAAGAAAGTCTTAATATAAGAAAATTGAAATAGCACCTTATATCCTATCTGATCACCATGGCTTAAAGCTCTATATCCACAACAACAAACAAATAAAGAATACAAACTCAAAGAAACTCAACAAGTCACTGCTGGATGAAAAATGGGTCAAGGAAGGAATCATGTAGGGAACTGAGCAAAACTTTTTAGAAATGAATGAAAATGTAAACAACATATCCAAACCAATAGGGCACGTTGAAGGCAGTTTTAAGAAGTAAGTTCATAGGATTAAGTAAATACTTCAGCAACAGACACAGAGAGCACACTCCTATTAATAACTTAATGATGGGAAGGAATAAACACACAGAGAGCTGAAATCAATGAATGAAAAGCAACACAAAAAATTAGCCAGGCGGTGGTGGTGCACGCCTTTAATCCCAGCACTCGGGAGGCAGAGGCAGGTGGATCTCTGAGTTGGAGGCCAGCCTGGTCTACAAGATCTAGTTCCAGGAGGAGCTCCAAAAGCTACAATGAAACCATGTCTCAAAAAACCAAAAATAAAAATACAAAAAAATTGATAAAACAGAGAATTGGTTATTTGGGAAAGTCATCAAGATTGAGAAACCTTTAGACAAATTAATCAAAAGATGGGGAAGGTCCTAATTTCTCAAATATGAGATGAAAATGGAGACCTTACAACAGCCATCAAAGAAAGCTAGATAATTGTAAGGACATAGTTTAAAATCTGTATTGCACCAAACTGGAAAACCTAAAATATATGTATTAGTTCCTTGATATATGCAATTTAACAAAGTTAAATCAAGATAATATAAACAATTGAAATAGACTGATAAGCCCTAGTGAAATGGAAGCAGTAATTAACAATCTCCCAACTGGAAAAGGCCCAGGCTCAGATGGATTCAGCACAGAATTCTACCAAACCTTCAAAGAAGAACTAAAAGTAATATAAAATTATTTCACAGTCTAGAAACCGAAGGAATATTTCCAAATTCTTTATATTAAGCCCCTGCCATGTAGTTACTTACAATCTAGCAAAGGAGTCAGTCAATTTACCTGGCTTCTCTCTGACATGAATTGTGTGAGCTAAGAAAATACAAGTAAACCCCAAAGTCCTGTACCTAGCTACTAAAATGTTTGAAAAACAAAATTATGTCACTTTTCATTATAAGTTATCTTTTAAGCATCAATAATGACATGGGTAAAGATAAGTTAAATGTCAAAAATAATAATTTCTCCAAATAACAACTGGGATACAATAATGCATGGGATGAATATATGTGGATATGTGTATAACACACACACACACACACACACACACACACACACACACACACACACACACACACATATATATATATATATATATATATATATATATATATATATACACTTTAACTTTAGGGAACTGTTGTCTCCAAATGGTCTGGTACATGAATGAGAAAACTGCACTTCAGAAAAGGGGGTAGTTGTTTATTGTCTGGAGCTTTTGATCATAAATTTAGGTAATTCATTTGAGATGTGGCTTTTATCTTTCCCATATCCCTGGCACCTATTCTCTTTCTCAAAAATATGACTGGGCAGTCACTAATTTATTTTAGGCAAATGAAGCATTCTGATTCCCATTTACCACCTCATCATAGAGATAATTTCTAAGTACTGGGAAATTTAGAGGATTTAAAAGAAAAAGTCCAAATAAGTCTCTACTCTGGCTTAAAAATAAACTCCAATATGATTTATGAAATGTTCTTATTTCTGCAAGGTATTGTGATTTCTGAAATAATGAAGTGTAGTACTTGAAAATCACATTTAATTTACTCAGAGGGAAGCAAGCTAATGCTGTGCAAGGTTGCTGGGGAGACAGAAAAGCTTCTTTAGGCCAGCGTTGCAGCAGAGAAGTAAGCTGATATTTCACAATTTATTCATGGCCACAGCTCCAAATTCTTCCTGATTTTTAGGAACATAGTCCTAATTTTGCATTAAATATTCACATAGCCCTTTAATCTAGCCTTATTTTGGGTAGCTGATTGAGATTTCTGAAGCAAAAAATAAAATAAAATAACAGAACATAAACTGCTCTTTATCACATTCCCTGTACATTCTAAACAATTCTCCTAAAGCCCAATCCAAAAAATCTTGTTTTGGCCCCCAGAAAAGCCCATTTTGGGCAAAGGAAGACCATTTGTCATTAAACTTTTAGATAAAATAAAATAAGGGTCCCATGCTTCCAATGACACTAATTATTCAGATAATTCACAAAAGCCCTGATTTATGCTAAATACTCAGCTTTAATTAGCCAGCAGCTACATAAAGGAAGGGGTGGTCTTAAGATGGGTGTTAGAAAAAAGACATATGTGGCAGGCATTATTAGTTGCTTTCCCAATGTCCATTCCCCTCCCCCTTCTCCCACTCAGGCAAAAGCACCTCTTACTATAGAGCTGGATATGCCAGCTACACACATTTTAATGTACTCCTGTAGCTATGACGGGACTATGTAAAATCTCCTACTTTGCCAACAGAAGTTGGCTGCAGAAGGTTTTCCTCAGTAACAATAAAAAAGAGGGGACAGAGAGAATGTCATCTCTTGCCTTCTATTTAACATTCTTTTTTTTCTCTCTCTCTCACATGACGTCTGGCGATGCTACAACCAAGAGGCAACATACTGTCAATGTTCTAAGGCTAACACTAGAGACTTTTTTTATATTTCTAATGGCACTATTGAGTCACTAAATTATGTAATCATCAAAGTACCCTATCTCTGGATGTGAATAATAAAGTGTCTTTATTTCCTTCAGTCACACCTACTTGAGTATGCTGGTACTTGCAGCCAAAACAATCACAATAGCAAAAAAAAAAATCTAGAATTTTTTTCTAAACTCCACAGGTTTTTTTTTTCATGAGCTATTCCTACCTATAAATCAGAATGTCAGACAGAACTCTTAAAGTCTTTTAGAAATCAAATATAATTCTCTAAAGTTGGTAGGAAAATGATCTACAGAATGTACTTGTTTAGTTCCACACAGCTACATAATCACTGCTGTGAGACATTTTGGGGATGAGATTATACCATCCATGGGTGTGTTTAGAGAGGGAAAGGGAAAGAAATATGAAAATGAGTATCTCGAGGAACCATTCTAGTGTCATGGCCTTATTTTTCAGATGAGGAAACCATAGGCCAAGTGGGCCTTTTTCCCCCCAAATTACTAAAAGCAGTCCATAATGGGGAACAAAGCACTAAGTGGGTTTTTCAAAAAGGAAAAAAAAATCATATAGTTAAAAAAGTATGTAGAAAACCAACCTACCTGGCAAGCATTGAATGTGACCTTATTATTTAATCCTCAGCTGACAACATCTATACACAGGAGGCAGGAAGTCCTAATGAATTCCTTACTATCTGCTTGTCAAATTGAAATCCCCCTGCCACCATTTAAGAATTTCACACCACAATCAGGCTCCAAAAGTTTCGCTGTATTTCTCCAAACAGCCCACTGTTTCCTTGCTTCTTATTGTTTCATACACGTTCTAGGTTTATCCAGCCAGCTTCCAGCCTCCTCCCAATGCAGAATGGTCTCCATTTTTTTATATTGGCCTTCTGAATACTGTCAACCATTCATGGCACCATGTAAACACTCGTGCAAAATTCACTCAATTGCAACAAGAGAAGATATTATTACATTTATCTTTGCCTCCCACGTGTACAGCATGGTCTTTCTTTAAATCTAAAAGTAATATTTTTAAACAAAAAATGAATGCCAAGTATGGTGATGTACACCTTTAATCCCAGCACTCCGAAAGCAGAGGGAGGCATATATCTGAATTCGAAGCCAGCCTGATCTACAAAGCAAATTCCAGGACAGCCAGAGCTACATAATAGAGACATGTTTTCTCAAAACAAACCAAAATAATTAAATAAAATATGGATACTTTATTATATGAAAAACAGTGACATTGTAATCACAATCTACCCACTTTTCTCTGAAATTGAGGACATCAAAAATATATCTGAGCAAACTGTATCTTCTTTGGTTATATTGCATTTAAGTCAAAAATTGAAGACAAATTCCAAGGGGAAATAATGGGAAATAACATGAAAGGGGGTTAAGAGTGAAATCTTGGCTGGAGTGAAAGGGTTCAGTGGGTAAAGGTGCTTGTTATAGAAGCCTGGCAACCTGAGTCCAATCCCCAGAACAAAATGGAATCAAGAACTAAATTCACAGAGTTGTCCTCGATCCTCCAGAAACACTCCATGGCACCTGTACATCTCCTGTCCCCATATTAACATGTGCAAGTGTACTCACATGTGTGCGCGCACACACAGACAAACACACACACACAAACACACACACATACCACCACCGTCAACAAGAACAACAACACCAACAACAACAAAGAACTGAAAATCTAGAGATGATTTCACTCACTGTTTCAACATATACATGAGGAAAATGAGGATTTCCTATCCTCTAAATTGGAATTTGATCAGTAATCATTACTATCTATGAATTTGACATCAAGTCAATAATATTAAAATCAAATTATTTCTAGATATCTACCAATCTGAGAAGTCGTTGTTGTTACAACTACCTAATCTTTTCCCTGCCATATTTCCTCAAGAAACTTCCATACTAATTCCTATTCCTGGTAAATGAATACTATAGTAGCAGCATAAAATAAAACAAGGTACAAAAAACAAAGTTGCAAATACAATGCTAGCTGATAGATAAAACTTCCCAGGTCCTAAGAGATATAAAACTTCAATTATTACAAGACAAAACATGAGATAGCATTATTCTATTTTCACTTTGGGTGGAATAAATATAAATTATACAAATCAAAAGCAGTGTGACTTTCTAGGAAATTTACTGAATTGAAGAATAAGAAACGTGCTCTGGACTTTCGTTCCTGTTCTACTTCTTCATTTTTAATAATTTGAACGCTTTTCCTTCTCCAAAATGAGACCATTGGTCTAAGTTGACATTTCTCAAACATAAGCCTGCAGATATGTTGAGGAAAGATAATTTTGCCTATTCCTATTAGAAATAGTCTTAATTTTATATTTTCATTTCTATGGTAACTTATTTAAAATTTCCCAGAGGTATATTCTTCTGATCAAATACTACTACTCTGTTTCTTTTTGTCTGGCTATGTTTGTGCTTGTTTTGATAGCTGAATGAAAAATAACATGAGTGTTATAAATATAAATTCTCAGAACAAAAAAGAAAAAGTAGAAAGCCCCTCAAAGACAGGAGTTCTAAGACAAAGGATATGTTCCTGCTAACCAAAGTCTCTGTATAAAAGGTTTAGGACAAGGAGAAGGGATTCATCACACATGTTCTAAGTATAAGGAGTTTATATACTAGCTTTATATGTATGTCTTTAAAATGCATACATTATATTTTACAATCCATATTTTCATATTACATTCTCTATTATAATATTTTACAGTCTTATTTTAATGGCTCCCTCATATAATTTGACACCATGGATCATTAAGATTTCTTCTGCCTCAAAAAATGGTATCTAGGCTACTCAATTAAGAAAAACTAGATGAGATGATCTCTTGGCCCCTTGTGGTAGTGACATTCCATAGCTATAATAGGAGAACTGTGAACTGCCTCAAAAGATGCTACAGTCAGAGCCCAAGTGAACTGATTGGGAGAATAAACAATATACAATAAACGATTCCCTCCTTTTTAGGATATAATCCAAATATGCATATCAGTTTTGTGAGTTTTCAGTGTAGAGACAATATTCCAAAGTACCAACAAAATTGGGAAAATAACCTCACATTATATATAATATATATCCAAGCTAGTTTCCTGACATTCATGAAATTTCTTTAGAAGTCATCTCTGTCATTTTTCATGAAGGGCAAATATGTGACACACTGAACCTGGCACAGCAGGCATCAGAGGGACAGGGAAGGAAGCAGAAGATTTTCCTTTCTCATTTCAAAAATATGCTGTCTCACAATGTTTTTTAAAAAAATCAATGAAAACCTGAATATCAGAAACCATAGAAGAAATATTTTTGTTTGTAAATTGTTTCGTCATTCACATTGATTAAATATGTCTAACCTTTTTCCTCCTCATTCGTCACACACAGACCCCCCATCTTGCTACATCCCTGACAAGGAATATTTTTTTATAATGTTCTTATAAGTGATTGCTTGCAGCATCTTATAGTCTTATCTCAGCTTGTGCAGCTTCTCATTAATATTCTGTACATATGGAAGAGTTTTCTATATCATTGTCTATTAACAAGGAGAATAATCACTCATTCAGTTATCAAGCAGTCAGCAAAGACCTGGCCTTGTGCCCTTAGTGCAAAGAATCATGGGATATCAAGAAGGTTAAATGTGGTTGACATTATGATAGTTACATTTTTTTATATAATTAGAGTCCTATAACTAACTTGATCAAAGATAAGCAAAGAAGTATTAAAGTCTTTTAGGGCTAAGAGAACATATTAGTAAGTCTTCACCTCTTAGTAAAATGATAAAAGCCCACATTCCAGCTGATACATACCAATGAATATTCTTCTATGGCAAACAGGAAAAGGTCATAAGTTTACATATTATTACAAAATAGCTTTTAAATGGAAGCAAGTCAAGTGATACCATGGAAATCCAAAACTGAAATGCAACTGGTTTTAAAGGGAGGAAAATATAATGCATGGCCGAATTAATATCTGGGGCCAAAAGTTCAGAATAACTTTTAAACGCATTCCATTTTGGAAGTTTTTCTGTCCCTAGTTTAGAATTTGTCTAGCAATAGTTCAGAATCTCTATATGGACATCTGGTGAAATGCACATTAAATATCAGCAATGCAAGTTAAGGGCCAGATAATGGTTTTCTACTCCTTTAAATGTATAATAGACTCCATCCCTGATATAGCAAAAAAACCTCCTATTTAAAGCAGGATGACCACAACTCAGTTGCCAAAGCTCTTCCTAAGAGGCCACCGAGACTGAGGTAAGCCAGGAACGGAATAGCAATGAGGCATGAATAGAAAGGAACAAAAAGATTTACAGCAAAAGAAGAAATGATGAATTGGCGATTAGTTGACCATGGGCATGAAGACACAGAGTATGTAACAGTGGAGGAGAGGGAGTGGAATCTCAGAGCTTACAGGTGAAAGATGTGAGTTCTCTTTCTACTAGTATTAACTTGTATTAATGAGTATTAGCAGCTCATTTTATGTGTCTGTCAGGAAAGTGTATGCTCGTACACAAAATTGAAATAAGGCTATCAATTTTGGGGGAGGACACAGATGAGAACACATAAATGAAAACACTTGTAGAAGTTCACAGTCATAAATGGTAATGGAGAATTACAGGTACCTCATAGGGAAGAGAATAAACTGTTAAGATAACAGATCTGGATCTGGATGCAGTGATGGTTACAAGGTGGTGACAGGGAGAAGCATTCTCTATCACCCATTCTTCTCTTCAGAAAGAAAGTCTGACACCTCACATAAGGGTTAGAAGCTAGAAAGGGGTCTTTAATGTAGAAACATTCTCATTTGCTGCCTCAAACTTGACACACTCATTCCTTAATGGAGAAAGGCAGGCAATGACTTGTAATAGTACCAGATATCCCTGAAACCATTCCATCTGCCTCATACTTGAACAAAGCTACAGATCTTGCTTCCCAATAGTCTTGCCTCCAGGTTCCTTCAATGCTAACAAAGTGGAGTTTAGTGTCCTATTTCAGTCTTCCCCACAAGTAAATTTGTGAACTGAGAAAGGAGGGCTTAGAAATTCTTGGGCTCCAAGTGTGAGGCTAATCGCCACGAAATGTGTTCTATGATAAGAGGACATAACAGAAACAGTCCATATCAATCGACTAAAGCAATTTATTTCAAGAGCCATTTATTTTCTATAAATGTAATTAACATTAGTTAGGCTTAATACACAAGTAACAGTCCCAATCCTGGGATAAAGACATATAACAGAAGATTCATAAATAATAATCCCTTAAAGTCAAGCTAGCCAATCACAAGATGCACCTAACCTCTGAAGAGAGTTACATACAAGCAGAAGAAACCAGAGAGTAGGTGTATTATTTACTTTTTGGTTATGATAAAAAACATCATGACTGAAAGTGGTTTATGAAAGAAAGAATTTATTTGGGCTTATGATTCCAGAGACCTAAAAATCCATCATGGTGCAGTAGACATGGAAAAAAAGAGGAGGAAGCTGAATAATAATATATTTAACATGCAGCAGAAAGAGCAGACTGCAAATAGAGGTAGGCATGAATGCTGAAAGGCTGCTATGCTTCCTAAAGGTTCCATAACCTTCCCAAGCAGCAACATCAACTGGAGAGGAAGTATACAAATTCACCTGTGAGATATTTTTCCATTCAAACCTCCACAGAAGGCTAGAAGGTAGAGAGAGACATGTAGAAAACACCTATGACATAATCATGCACTCGAACAGTAAGAAATGGTGCAGTTCAGATGCTCCTAAGAACTTCTAGCACATTCATGACATTAAGTACCAGCTGGAGTGAAGAAAAAATGCCACAGTGCCCAACTGTAAGTGGAGACGCAATGCCATTCATCTTCTTTCACAGGCGAATCTCTCAACCACTTATGTCTCTTACAGTCAGTTTACATATTCTGTGACATACATCAGAAAACCCTGAAAATATTAGATGCAGCTCAGTGGTAAAGGATTTCAATAGCATATTTAAGGGTTTGGACTCCATAAACAAAAACAGAAGCCCATGGTGTACACAAATAGACAAAAGCAAGAGCAGAGACAGACAGACCCACAGAAAGAGACACATAAAAGATTCAGAAACATGAGGCACTATGGAAATGCAGCTGTTATTCCTAGTTGAGAAATCGGTTTCCTCAGTAATCTCTGAAAACTATGCTCTCTTGACCTGAGTGTGTTTACAATGATGGGCAGGGGTGCGGGGGTGATGTGTGTAGTGATATTTCATTTGTATTTTAATAAATAAAGTTTGCCTGAAGATCAGAAGCAAACAGCTGCACTACTCAGCCATACAGGCCAGGCAGTGGCGGCACACGCCTTTAATCCCAGCAGCCACACTAGTTAGCCATAGAGGCCTGGTGGTGGTGGTGCGCGCCTTTAGTCACAGCACTAGAGAGGAATATAAGGCAGGATGAGACAGGAACTCGTTCTTTTCAGTCTGAAGATTTTATATAGGTAAGAGCTCTCTAGTGGCTTTACTGATTTGCTCTTCTGATCTTCAGCCTAAACCCCAATATATGTCTCTGGGTTTTTATTATGTTTAGGTCATTTGGATGATTGCTTTCCATTCCTGCAGTTCTTTTCCTCTATAAATACTAGGAGTTACTGAGCAAATTAACTCTTGTTAACTGCTTTTATTTAAAGATACATTATAGACCTGTCCTGATGGCTCAGCAAATTGACACTTGGCATGCAAGTCTGGTGGCTTGAATTTAATTTCCCAAACCCATGGAAGAGTGGAAGGAAAGAACTAACTCCATAAAGTAGTCCTGACTTCCACATGTGCACCATCTAAACACGACCCCCTCCACACACATCAGGTACACACATGCACAAAAGAAAGATATGTAATGTATTTTTAAAGTAAAAGTAAATATATAGATTTTTTTCAAGTGTGCATAATTCCAAATGGTATTGTTGATTGGAATAGACAGCTGGAAAGCAATTGTCTAACATACAGAACTTTCAGAATGTCACTACCAGAGGTTGGGAGCAGTAAGAGGGAAGGAGAAATGGGAGCAAGTTGCTGACCAGAGACTAAATACATGATTTTATGTGTCAATTTAGTGTTTTCAAGAAAAAACAAAGGGATAGTTAAAAGAAAAGCTACAGCTTTCTCCATGGAGTGTTCAGCAAAAGGCAAAAGAGTTTTATGAGAAACCAGAGTATGACAAGGCCCTCTTGTAAAAAATTTGAACTTAATTTTTACTATATTTCTGAATGTATATTTGTGTGTCTATGTGGGTGCTACAGTAAGCATGTGGCTATCAGAGGACAACCTGCAGGAATTAACTCCCTCCTTTCGTCAGGTGGGTCTCAGGCATCAAACTCAGGTCAATGGCTTGGTGTCTAGACCTTTGCCTACTGAGTCATTGCACTGGTCCCAATCTTATGTAGTGTATTATATGATGGGAGCATGTGGGTGCAGAAGCCAGAGCACATCGTGCAGGTTAAAGGGAAACTTCATGAGATCAGTCCTCTCCATCTACCTTTGCATGGGTCTGGTGATCCAACTCAGGTTGCCAGGTTTCCACAGAAAACACATTTTACTCACTGATCTATCTTACAAAGGCAAGAAAAAAAAGGTTTTTAAGTCACGCATTTGACAATAAACTTGAACTAAGAATGCATAGAAATGCAGCAAGGCCAGCTGGACTGGGACTGATGGAGCATGGGATCAGACCGGACTCTCTGAATGTGGCTGACAAGGAGGGCTGACTGAGAAGCCAAGGACAAGGGCACTGGGTTTTGATTCTACTGCATGTACTGGCTTTGTGGGAGCCTAGCCAGTTTGGATGTTCACCTTCCTAGACCTGAATGGAGAGGGGAGGGCCTTGTACTTCCCACAGGACAGGGAACCATGACTTCTCTTAGGATTGGAGAGGAGGGGAGGGAGAGGGGGAGTGGAAGAGAAATGGGAGGAGGGGAGGAGGTAGAAATTTTAATAAATAAATTAATTAATTAAAATAAATAAAAAAAAGAAATGCTTACATCTCAGTAATAAGGAAGATATACAAAAACTAGGAAGCATGGAAATGATTTGCACACAGATGGTCATCTCAGTTGATGCAAAACAATCATTTGACAAAATAAAACACTCTTAGTGATTTAATTTTTAAGTACATGTATTAATATCCCCCTCCCTTTCTGCGTGTGTGTGTGTGTGTGTGTGTGTGTTGTGGGTATGTTCATGCAACCATGAATATGTGGATGTGGGAGGACAACTTGCAGGAGTCAGTTCTCAGTTCTCTCCTTCTACTATGTGGGGTCTCAGAGAATTGAACTCAGGTCATCATGTTTGGTGGAAAGTACCTTTACCTGCTCAGCTATCTTAACAGTCCTGATTTTTTTAAGTTGGTAACTATGAATTAAAAGGAACTTTTTCAATAACATGCTCAATGTCAAGAAATTCCTTCATGCAATGTCAGATTTAATGGTGAAATATCAAACATTGATCTCTTATTACCAGCAGTAAGATAAGGATATGCTCCTCTCACTGTCATTCAATTCTTTTTAGATATCCTAGTCGCTGAAATAAAACAAGTAGAAGAAATAATAGATGGGCAAAAGCCACTTATATAGAATACAGACAAAATAACTTTAAAAGCAACATGTTTCTGGATTGGAGAAGTTAAGAAGTAAATAAAATAATTCTCTCCAAATAATATTTCTTTAATGAAATCTTATACTCACACACAGAAAGTAAGATAAACACGTTCATAGCAGCTTTATTTACACATCAAAAGTAAATTCAAACAAAACTTCCTTTATCAGGTCAATGTTCAAACAAACAATGGTAGATTCAGACCATGGAATCATCCTCAGCAATGAAAATAATAGAATATTAGTAAATACAAAACCTGGATAAATCTCTAGAGAATTACACTGAATGAAATAAAAAGCTAGTCCTAAAAAGTTACATTCTATAGGATTCTATTGCACAGCATTTTTGAAATGACAAAAAATACAGAAATGTAGACTGGATTACTGTTTACTGGTGGCTAAGGAAGCAGTAAGGAGAGAGTGAGCAGAAGAGGCTATCAAGGGCAATATGAAGGACCTTTTGAGTGACATAAATGTTATGTATTGTCTGCAGCAGCATTCACATCCGGTTTTTGTTATTTGTGTGTTTTACTACTGGGTAGAACTAGGTAAAGGGCTGTATTATTTCTTGCAACTGCATATGAAACCACACTGACCTAAATTAGTATCTCTTTTCAAAAATAGGTAAATTATTTGAGACGAGAATTCACTCATAAGTACAAACTGGGGGTTGGAGAGATGTCTCAATGTGTAAAGGCACTTGGTACCAAGCCTGGTAACCTGAGATCCATTCCCAGGACCCATATGTTAGAAGGGAACTATCCTCTGACAGTAGAGTATGCAATCACATGCATGTACACACACACTTGTATGAATGCACACATGTACACACAGAATAAATGTAATTTTTAAATTTAAATGAAATAAACATATTATTAACAAGAGAAAGATTAAGACCATGATGAGATACCAAGAAAGACCATGGTTAGTATGGACTTCACCTCACTGGTGGTGGAGGTGAATGTTTATAATCAGCTTGGAAAAAGTCTGGCCCTATACTTAAACAAATCAATACCATAAAACTTAATTCTATTCTCAATTATTGTATCAAATAAAATAAAAATACATAGCCAAAGACTTGTATAATAGTGTTCATAAAATCATGATTCATAACATCCAAAAGGTAGAGAATAATGCAAATGCCCATCAACACATAAATGCAGCAATTCCATTTTACAGCCATAGAGTTGAATGGCACTCAACAATAAGAGAGATGGACTATTGATATACAACAATACTATGCTGACAACTAAAATCTAGACACAGAAAAATACAAACTGTACAGTTCCTTTTATAAAAAATGTTTGCCAGTCCCTGGCACACTAAATCTAGCAATATATAAAAGATAAATATGATATATAGTATAAAAAAGAAGTCAGTGGTTCACTTGAGGCAACAAGTGAGGAGGCAGAGATAGAAGGAGATAAGGAAGCCTTTCCAGTGATAAGCATGTCTCGTTATTGTAGTGCTGGTTATAAGAACACATGTATTTGGTCATGATGTTTTTTTACAGCAATAGAAAAGTAACTAATACTGTTAGGCTACAGTAGAGCAGGGCAGTGCTTATCAAACTTTGGAGCACACTTTCAATGTTGATGTTCTGAATAGCAGCACAGGAATTAATTGTATCACAACCTCAATATACATCGAGAGAGTGATCCATCTAGACAGGGGGCTAGGCTCCAAGAAAATCTTTACAAATATTCCTACAAATTGATTTTGTACTGTACCCTGAAAATTTGACACTTCTAGAAGTCAAACATACTAGGACCCACAGATATCTTCAGCTTCCAAAGTTTGTCCTTATTTTATTTCCTTTCTGCAGAAATTACAAGTTCTCTCCTAGCAAAGCCGAAGACTGGGGCCAGAAATTACCAATAAAAACAGTTTTTAGAGACCCACAAACAAAACTTTTAAACAGTACAAAAACAAAATGAGTTGTACTTGTGAGTTTGGCACTATTAAGACTATATAAAGTTTGAAGCAATGCCTACAACAATATGAAATGTAACAATAAAAGGAGTTATATGAGGGTGGAGAGATGGCTCAGTACTTGAGAGTCCTTGTTGCAGGAGATCTGGGCTTGGTTCTCAGCACCATCTGGAACTGTGGATCCTTCTTCTGGCCTCCACAGGCACTGCATGCACATGGCATGCTGGCATGTAGGCAATAATATAAAATACGCAAAAAGAGAAAAATAAATAATAGATTTTTTTATCTTCCTGCTTCCACCTCCTTCAGTAAATCCGACTGGCATACATCATCACAACAGGCAAATAATAAATCTTTTAAGCTATCTTTTTTTAAAAAACAAAAGAGTTGTATTATTACTGGGGCTTACTAGCTTCAGTCTCAAATTTATACACTGAAGTCATTGCCTTATTATGTAATCGTAAATGAACATAAGGTAAAAGACACTGATGGCAAGTACTAACACAGTATGGCTGGTGTCTTAGTTAAGTGATAAAACATCAAAACACCATGACCAAAACAATTTGGGAAGTCAAGGGTTTATTTGGCTTACACTTCCATATCATTGTTCATAACTGAGGGAGGTGAGGGCAGGAACTTAAACAGGACAGGAACCTGGAGGCAGGAGCTGATACAGAGGCCATGGAGGGGTTCTTCTTACTGGCATGCTCATCATGGCATGCTCAGCCTGCTTTCTTACAGAACCCAGGATCACAAGCTTAGGAGTGGCACCATCCACAATTGGCTAGGCCCTTCCACACCAATGACCAGATAGAAAAATGCTCTACAGACATGCCTACAGCCTGATCTTGTGGAGACATTTTTCTCCATTGAGAATCCCTTTCCTCAAATGATTCTTGCTTGTGTCAAATTGATATAAAACTAGCCAGCAAAGCTGCTAACCAAAGGAGAAAATTTAGACACAGGCATATACTCCTATAGACCAGTGAATGACCATCCAAGGACAATAGGACCTCAAATCAACTATGTCCACATTTTTACCATAATTTGCAGTGTACCTTCACACACCAAAGAAACTGGAACATGGGGGTAAAGGTTCCAATGTAGGCACCAGCTTGACTTTTCCATGTTCAATGAGTTGTGTGGGTGTTGTACTTGGTAATGGGGCCCTGCTCTCAGTTTCTGGAGAGCAACCCTTTGTCTTAGCAGTAGCCTGGTTTGTTCGGAAATTTCCATGGAACCCCCTTGCTTAGCAATTCAATTGAATGCAATCCAGTCCCTCCATTGGAAGCCTCAACTGGCTAGAGTAAATTTTCAGCTGAGTCTCTGTATCCACCATTACTAGGCGTTCTCATTAGGATCACCTTCACAGATTGCAGGAAGTTTCCACTGCACTAAGTTTCCACACCATCCCCCAAAGGCCCCCAATTCTAACCATCTCTCCTTACACTTTCTCCCTCTACTCCATTCCCTCCATGATCTCCCCTCCAGTTCCTACCTATTCCCAGTCTGCCCATAAAATCTATTCTATTTCCCCCTCCCAGGCAGATCCATGCATTCCTTTCCCACTTCCCACCCTGGACTCCTCCTCTCTTCACCGAATCTCTCTGGGTATGTGGATTGTAGCTTGATTATCATTTACTTAATGGCTAATATCCACTTATAAGTGAATACATACCATATTTGTCTTTCCGGGTTTGTATTAACTCACTCAGGATGACTTTTTCTAGCTCCATCCATTTGCCTGCAAATTTCATAATGTCAGCTACAAAACCTTTGACCCACAATCTTTCCTGCCTACAAGATATGCCAGGGAAATGGTGGTACAGAAGCAGTGGGGGCAGCCAACCAATGTCTGATTTGACGTAAGGCACACTCCATGAGAAGCAATTCATGCTGGACACTGCTTGGGTAACCAAGAACCAGAGACTAGATAGACAAGAGTCCTAGACTAAAGTCAAACATTACTGGTTTAAAAAAAGTCAATAAACTGATTCCAAATGACATTCTGCTATTCTCATAAACCAATGCCTTATCCAGTTATCAGAGAGGCTTCCTATGTCAGCAGATGTGAACAGATGCAAAGACCCAAAGCCAGAGCCACCATCAGGCAGTATGCAGAAATAAAGTTTAAAGAGGAGGTCTCCATCAAATCTCCCCAACTTAGAGATCAAGGAATACTGGGGAAGCAGAGGTGAAAAGATTGTAAGAGCCAAAGGGGATGGAGGATACCAGGAAAGCAAGGCTCTCTGAATGAATTAAGCAAGGCACAGGTGAACTGACAGAGAAGAAGCGCAAGCACAGGGCCTACATGGGTCCATTGTGGGAACTCCTTCAGCCCATAGCCTTTAAGATATGGGCCCACTTTGAGCATGGTTTTATGTACTATAAATGCAGACATAAAAGTGTTCATGTGCCCCTTGGCTGCTGGATTCAGTTTCAGTTCTCCGTGCACACAGCGGACTGCAGATCTCTACTCTTTCTTTGAGTTTACTCCCTAATAAATAAACCTTTGTTATACTACATTCTGGGCTAGTGTGGTACCCTTTTGTATGGCAACAGTTTGGTGCCCACATGGCCAGAGTGTACACCATTGCTGGACCCTACTCAGAAGGTCTACAGCCTTCTCCCACCCCAAACAACTGAACTGGCCTTCTGATGCACAGCTGTGCACCATTCGGCTGACTGTTGCATGCATGACTGACAATTTCCTGCCAGCCCATGTGGCTTGGTCATGCCTACTAAGTGGTTATTTTTTTCTAAACCTCCTCAGTGGCTTCTCTGGCTCCTACCAGGCCTCCTCTAATCAGGTTTAGCTCTGTCTCTGGGGGCAAGGGCTGCTCTGTCTTGCATTGCTAGTTCGGATCCATGGATGCCTGGCCCAGATTCTAGCCAGGAACCTCATGGCTCATGACTGCCTGCAAGCTCTGGGTTGCTTGATTTTCTGCCCAACTGGAACCTTCTCCATATATGGATGCATTGCTTTTAAATAATTAACTAACTTTGTTAGTAATTAAGTCTCAAGTAATTCAGGTAGATGTAGGATCTGCATTACTGCTGCAGCTGTGACACTTGCTGACTAATCAAGATTATTACACCTACAACAATTTTCTAAAAATTATAAAGGAGGTAAGCTAATTTCATAAATAAATAAATTTGAAAATTGTAAACCAACTCCAAGATAATGTCAGACAATATCACCATCCAGGGATTTAATAGCTTTTTTGTTTCTACTATGGATGGAATTCTGCATGAGTTATATGAGGTACATATATTTTTGTGATCATGGTGCTTAGCTTTGTTATTTATATTATATCCTCAAAGAAATGGTTTAATAACAGAGTCAAGAATGAGAAACTTTTAGGAAAAATACAGTCTTTACCTGAAAGGATTCACACTATTGAAAATGATAACCTTAATTTGACAGGCAAAATTCAATCCATGTCAATAGATTATGAAACCTTACAAAAGGATACTGAGAAATTATCTGAAAGGATTCATATTGTTGAAATTCACAATCAAAATCTGTTAAAAAGTTGTGATAAGTTAGGAGATATAATTTCTCTCAAGGAAGGCAATCTACACACTATCCAAATAATATCCAAGGATGAGAAGATATCATTAATAGAAAAATTTAATGCCTTAGAATAACATGTGCAGAATGAGAACCAGAAATTATTTGATTTAATGAAATCATTAAAAATATTCATAAGTCAAGAGATTCAGGCTTTACAAAAGACAGTGATAAAAATATTTTAATCAATTGAGGAATTTGTCAGAACTGATAAGCAAGAAGAGGTACGGGCAAAGGATTTAGCATTACCAGTACCTCTCCAAGTCAGAGATGACTTACCGAGAGTTTTATCTACTTATTCTGTTATTTTCTCTGAAAAGCCAGAATAGCCAATACCCAAGTGGATACAAAGAATGTAAATGGAAACCTATAGGTATTAAAGATCTAAAAAAATTAAGCAAGCAGTAGCATCTTATGACATGCAATCACCATTTGTTAGGAAGATGATAAAGACATGGGTTTCAAGCAATAGGTTACTCCACATGATTGACTTTGATTAATTTCAGTGGTACTTGAATATGGGCTACCATTACAGTAGAAGTGTTATTGGAGAAAGGAGGCTAAAGCCTTAGAACAACAAGAAAGGGTCAAAGGATTTGAGGCTTCCCAAGATCAAATTCTTGGTGAGGGCTGTTATGCTGATCCACAGAGTCAAGTTATATAGAATGAACAGATCTTGTTTCTTTGCCATACAGCAGACTTAAATGCTTGAGACAGGATTTAAGAACCAAATAGAAGAATTAAATAATATACTAAGGTTAAACAAGACCCAAAAGAACCCATTAGTGACTTTTTACAAAGATTGACTAAAAATGTACAAATAGGGGCAACAAATCCAGAAGCTAGATGAGTACTTATTGAATCTCTGGCTTTGAAAATGCCAACTTAGAATGTAAAAAAGATGTGTGGGTGGGCCTTTATAGGTCAGATCAGCAACAGTGGATGAATGGATGCTGCACACAGTCAATGTTGAGTCATTAAACTATAATACTGAGGCTTGGGTAGTAGAACCAATTTCCAAAGTTATGAAGAGACATCAAAATATCAAATGTTTTAATTGTGGTAAAATAGGACATCTAAAAAGGGATTATAAACAATTCTTTCCTATACATGTTTTCTCTGGGAATGGCAAAAATAGAAGGCCTCAATATTCCGGATTATGTAGAAGATGCAGCAAAGACTGACATTGGACTAATGAAAGTAGATCAACAAGAGACAAATAAGGCAACCCACTACCATTGGGAAACTCTTTGGGGGGGGCCTCTCACAGGCCCTCAGGTCAAACATCTTTCCCTCATTCCCAGTCATTCTAGAGGACATGTTTCGCCAGAAAATTAAAAAATCCAGTGCCTCTTGAAAAAAAACCATACTGATCTGGGTGATAGAATAAAAATGGAGGAGAAATCAAAAATTCCAATAGGAAATGTATATTTTGGCAAATTTCTATAAATTATCAAAGACCAAAGCTGAAAGTATGAATAAATAACATTGTAATTGAAGGATTACAGGACGTGGAAATGGATGTGACTTATCACTTCAGAATATTGGCATCCGAACTGGCCTCTTTAGGAGGCAAATGTCCAATTCCTAGATCCTCTGAAAATATATTATAGATATTAGCTTAATATTTTTATGGGACTCCAGAAAGTAAAAGTGAGTGGGTCATTAACTCTTGTGCCTGCTCTTGGAACTCCTTTCCTTCTGTTGGGTTGCCGTGTCCAACTTTGATGTGATGGTTTTGCTTTATTTTATTGTATTTTATTTTGTTATATTTTGCTGTTATCTCACAGAATCCTGATTTTTTTTGCTAATGAGAGACAGAAAGGGAGTGATCTAGAGGTGTAGGGACCACTGGGAGGAATAGAGAGAGAGGAAACTGTAATCAGGCAATAGTAGTTCATGCCCTTAATCCTAGAACTAGAGAAGATTATATAACGGAGGAAACAGCTCTCTGTTTCAGTCTAATTCTGAGATTCCTAATGGCAGGTTCACCATTTCAGATTGAGGTACAGGTAAGAACCAGTGGCTAGCTGTTTTGCTTTTATAGCCTTCAGGTTGAACTCAAATTTCTGTCTCTGGGTTTTTATTAATTGTGATTCACATATATACATATAATATGAACTAGTCCCAGTCAGATTTCTTAGATTCAAGTAAACAAAGTGACTGTGACTGATCTAAGCAAAACTAATATCTACTGAAAAGATCTGAAAAATTAGGCAAAATTAGCCAATAGCTAGAATCCAAATCTACAGTGTTATCCCAGTAGTATTGCCGCCTAGGACATCTCTTGCTACCTAAGAGCAGCCCAATTGCAGGCACTCTTGCCTTTCCCAAGCATGTAATGTGCTCCTAGCTCAGATGGTATGAGCTTGGTCTGGCTGCCTGGGTGCTCCCCCCAGATGCTACGTCCTTCTCTCCTGCCTACTTCCCGCTTACAGGTACTGAGGTCTGAGACATTCTTCTCTCTCTCTCTCTCTCCAAACTTGGAACAAGACTTTTTAACCTGCACCTTTCAGCCTGGGATGGGGTGGAAACTATGTTTGTTTAAAAAAAGGGAAGATAAGCCGGGCAGTGGTGGCGTATGCCTTTAATCCCAGCACTCGGGAGGCAGAGGCAGGCGGATCTCTGTGAGTTCGAGGCCAGCCTGGTCTACAAGAGCTAGTTCCAAGACAGGCTCCAAAACCACAGAGAAACCCTGTCTCGAAAAACCACAAAAAAAGGGAAGATAATAATAGTGGGTACTAGAGTGAATACTTGTGAGCTATTATTTAAGGATAATTTGCATTGGTATAGTTTTTTTGTATATTGATACAAGTTCAAATTATATTTGTTATTTTTGTTTATAATATTTGTACACCTTTGCAAAGTTATTCTTTCGGATTGAATATATGCATGTTTCTGCCTCTGTTTAGGACATTTTGTATATTGATTCATCTTTTAGGACATAGTTTTGTATTACATTATATACTATTCTTACCTCTGAACAAGATATTTATACATTGTCTACATTTTGAGGTCATTATCTTTATTTGCTGCACATTTGTTTACAGATTATTTAATATTCTGACATGAAGTCTTAGTGCTTAAGTTATACAGGTATTAAATATTATAGGTCAATAGTTGTTCATGTTTGTTATACATATAGTCAGATTGGCTATGTTCTTTCGATACATAGAGATTGTATTCTGCCTAGATAAGTAATCTTCAACTGCTTCAAGGATCTGCAGAACATGGTATTTAAATAATTTAAATAACTTAGGGTTCTGTTGACATGAGACATGATTGCTTCTGGCAACACCAATCTATTCCCGAGAGAATGTTGAACACCGAAGACACTCCACTCGGGGTTTGTTTTATTCTTGGCATAATTGCCTTTGGGCAAAGAACTGCCTATGCCTCAATAACTGACAAAGTACACGGTATCCAGAATGGATGAACAGGACACAAGGAAAAAGATTGTCAAACCTTGCCAAGACAGGGTAAGGTGGTTCTGAAAATTTTCCTGCCTCTGAAAATGGTCTGTCAGTTATGCTAGGCCTTAGCAAAAGTTGGTTGCTTCAACATTGCAAATGAGACTTTGGGTGATTGTTCAGGTAGCCAGTTGTCTCCATCATATACTGCTCACTTTGGAAGTTGTTTGATTGCACTTCCTGTCTACTCAAATAGTATTATCTCTCATCTCAGGCCTTCAATAAAGTTGAAGTTTAAGTAATTGTAGTTACATTCTTCTTATGATTTAGCCAAGCTTATTTCCAATGCAAGATTTAGACTCCTTGGAATAGAATGTTTATTAAAACATTTGTCATGTGTTCCTTGCTTAATATTGATTATGTTGTTTGTAATTTTATACTTGATATCTGTTCCTGTTGTATATAGTTTTTACTGGGTTTGGATTGCTCTTGTTTAGACAAAAGGTGGAGATGATGGGGAAAATCTTGTTAGACAAGGCTTGGTTTTCTGGGACAAAGGGAAAAACTATGCATTCTCCAGGTGCTCTCTTTCTGGGTGATTCCCGTGGGACACAGCAGAACTTGGACTTCTTGTTTCCTATTATGTGAGTTTTTCCCTCATAATAAATAAAAATATAATTATTTTATCCTTTAGCTAGCCTGGTTATTTCTACATTGTGCTTCATATATACACGTATAATATGAACTAGTCCCAGTCAGATTTCTTAGATTCAAGTAAACAAAGGGACTGTGACTGATTTAAGCAAAACTAATACCTACTGAAAAGATCTGAAAAATTAGGCAAAATTAGACAATAGCTAGAATCCATACCTACAGTGTTATCCCAGTAGTATATAATTTTTTAGGTTTTAAAGAATCCATTTAAAACAATTTTAATTTAAAAAATAGTAGCACAAAGTCCATATGTATAGTCCAGACATTGCTATAGTCTAGACACTGCTGCTCCATGAAATTCTGACATGAGCAAAAGCCTGCTTACCCAGAGCCCTGCTGGAGCCTTCAGTGTCCCTGTAAGGAGTCCCGAGGAAACCAGTGCCTACCATTCGCTGTTCTTAGCCTTTGGCAGGATCTTAAATGTGTTAGTAAATGTACCTTAACTTACAAAGGGTGGGTAGTATCATGCTTTATTCATGCTTATCAGATCATACCATGGTCCTAAAGAAAATCCCTGGAGGAACTAGAGGTGGTGACACTAATGAGTCGGCTGAGGGAGGAGAAATTTCAGGCCTGCTTGGACTGCAGAGAGAGCCACTTTCTTGAAAAGAAAACAAAGAGACAAAGCAAAGGGAGAGAGAGACAGAGATGGGGGAAATCCCTGTATTAGAAGAACTACAAGAGGTATCTGAGGAGAAAGTAGTCTATTCCTTATGGCTACAGGGGGCAGAATCTGGAACCATGTCTAACTGAAATGGATTTCAACTTTAAATAATGAAAACCTTCTAATGGGCCATATGATGCTATCTTGCAATGGCCCTCTTTGAAGAGCTTTTGTAGAGGTCAGGCTTGTGAAATTCATGTTACAGGGTTCCTACTTTTGGGTAGTTATTGAGTCATATTATCTCAAACTCAAGTCTGAAGGATCTTTCAAAACAGAATTCACAAGAAACTACAAAAAACATTCAACACTAAAATTTTGGGAGTTCAAATTGTTAAGATGCAACAAAGAAGCTACAGAGCAATTAATATATTAGGAATTCTTTTACAGACTAATTAATCTCCAAGTCCAAAATAATTTTTTAGTATAAGCCAAAATAATTAATTTTTGCAATAGTACAATATTTTTCCATATGTTTAATTCTGAGGTAGAAATGCTAGCCAGTTTCACCCCCTCGCCTTGATGCACACATGCTTAACCTCATATTTAGTTTGTTGGCTAAACTGACCAACTCTCGAAATATCAGGTACTTTTTGAAGGCATGAATAATGTTGTTTTCAAAAGAAGGAAAGTGTATGAGGAGGGGACTATTTAGCAAATGATCCAAGAATGATCTCTTACCCTGTAGGCAAGAAATAATAAGATATTGATTGAAGCATTAAAAAGAAACACAAGATAGAATTTATATCTTCTTAGTTCTTACCACCTGAAACTCTCCCCCGAAATGCACAAGAAAGCACACACTCAAAGAAGAAAATGTCCTTCAGGCAGTGAGCCAGTGGCCAAGTATCCAACTTTGGAGACATTTCAGGGCTCTTGAGAGAGCCAAAGGCACAGAAGAATTTTGTGCCCATGCTAATGATGTTTTATGGCTTGAGTAGTTTCTTGAAAAAGAAATCCTGTGTTAGAAAGGGACCTGTGATTCTTTGGTCCCAAGATTAGCTGGTCATCTTGAAAAAGGAGAGAGAACAGTATTCTAAGAATATCTCTTTCTTTCAGAGTATTGTGAGGCCTAGAGCAACGCAACCACCATAAGAGAAAAAATAGGAGAAAAATGGAAAAGGAAGGAGGGAGAGAGGCATGGAGGAAGGGAGAGAGGCAGGGAGGGAGGGAGAGAGCCAGGGAGAGAGAGAGGCAGAGAGGCAGGGAGGGAGAAAGAAAGACAGGGAGGGAGGGAGGAATAAGAGGGATACCCCAGAGGCTCTGAAAACAGAACAGAACAGCAGTGTAATAGAAAAGTTGGGTAGCTTCACTGATGACTTAGCTATACTGGCCTGATGGAGTACTGAGACCACTTCAACTGCTGAAATCACTGCAGTCCAGGTCCAGGTAAGAAGACTTTAACACACAAAATGAAATTTTAGGACTCTTTCACAAACATACTAAAAACTCCTTGATACTTCCTGGAGCACAGTAGTGGGATTTCAGTGGGATCTATGATCACTTATAAAAATTGATGACACCTGAACCAAGTGAATCCCTTACTGTTTTAGAAAGTTTTTAGGCTCAGGCATCATGATCATGATCAGAGAGACATGAGGTACTTCAGCAAAAGCATATATATATATATATATATATATATATATATATGCCAGAAAGTATATTCCATATTTATAAGTCAGAAAGGTCACAAGTCTGTCCATCCCCAGGAAACAAATTATACCAAGTGCACAGTCAAAGACCTCAGGGGAAAAGAGAGGAAAGCAAAAAGTTGCCATCCATTTTAGCATCCTAGCAGCACACCGTTAAGTGATCTATCTCCCCAGTTCCTCTGAAGACAGAGCTCAGTAAGTGCAAGGCTTGTGGAGTGGCCAGAGAGAGTGTGGTGTCACCATGGTATCAGACCACAGGAGGCAGAGCTGACTGAATGGTGGTCCAGCATAGTTAATGATGTTGCTAGGAAACTCACATCTACTATAATCTACCCACTCTGCTTTCTGTGCATCATTTACTCACCACAAATAACATGGCAATATCACCTATAAAGTTGGAAGGATGCCCACCATAAAGCAGATGAGGAAAATTTCTGCAACCAAGGCAAGAGGCCTTGCACTTTACACACTGGTCATATAGCCAGGTGTACTACCTCAAGGGAGATTATCAATCCCACAGAGATACGCTTTCCGTTAAATCTGTTGTGCTTCACATGGGACAGATTACACACCACGCAGAGTAGCCACCTGCAAATATTTGCATTAAGAGCCTGGCTGCAAGCACAGGAAGAACAGCCGTGAGGAAAATCCCAGGAAGAAACCAGAAATTGTAGGTTGCAGCATGTGGAAGTAGCAGGCCCTAGGAATGCAGCTTGAGAGTCATTTGTATGGATCTGCAATACTCAGCAAGCACTCAGTGTTTGCTAGGTACTGAATGATTACTGGTAAGCAGAGACAAATTAGAAATAGTGTGGGCTACCTTGGCATTTACAGCAGAGTAGTGGAGGGAGAACTATAAATATTCTAACTAGAGACCAATGTGTACAATGCTAAAACACAGGGAAAACCAAAAATGATGAGGATAGCCAGGAAGAAAATCCACTAATGACATGAGCATGGCCATAGGACTACTTCATTGCCCGTAATATGCAAAAAATGGGGAGATCTGTGGAAGCAAGCACAACTTCCAGGTCTGCTGTCATAGCAGACTACAAAGGATGAATCACTCCACTCCTAATAAAGAGAAGGAACAAAGGAAGAGGTATCTGCAGTAGGAATAAGGAAAATCTCCATAGATCCTAAAGGGAGGAATATAGAGCAAAGGCTACTGTTAGGGCAATGTTGTCAATCAAACTCGATGTGAGTTAGAAATGTACATATGTATCTCAAAATCTTCCAGTTGTGGAACTGAAGCAATCAAACAAATGAAATTAAGGGGATTTTTTAGCTTAATATATTAAAATATCATTTCATGCTACAATCAATATAAAACTATCAGGACTTTGTGTGTATATGTATATATGTTTGTGTTCATGTGAGAATACTTGTGTACATCAATGTGGAAGCCAGAGGATAACCTCAAGTGTTGCCCCTCAGGTATTAGACACCTTTTTTTTTTTTTTTTTTTTTGGTTTTTCGAGACAGGGTTTCTCTGTGGTTTTGGAGCCTGTCCTGGAACTAGCTCTTGTAGACCAGGCTGGTCTCGAACTCACAGAGATCCGCTTGCCTCTGCCTCCCGAGTGCTGGGATTAAAGGCGTGCACCACCATATTAGACACCTTTTTAAAAAGGATTATTTTTTTAGATATTTTACATCTTTTTCATTGCTATATTATTCCCTCTATTAGACAACATTATTTCAGGGAGCTGTTCAACAACACAGTTCTGAAGAGAAGAGCAGAAAGGAAAGATCCAATGCTAAGAATAAATATAAAGAGCTGCACACAAATTCTACTACACCTGTGCCAGTTCAGAAGGATCAAATGTGATACAATGTCTTCTCCAGGTAATAGTAGCTACCATTTATCAGTGTCTTATTGTGTGTTCTTCTTTTATATGTGTTATGTCATTTAATCTGTTCTCATACTTTATTGACATATCACACATATTGACTGTGGGGCAATGGTTTTGTACCCTGTAAAGATTTGTCACTTGTATTGGTTTAATTAAATGCTGATTGGCCAATAGCCAGACAGGAAGTAGAGGTGGGGCAATGAGAACAGGAGAATTTTGGGAAGAAGAAAGCTCAGTCTCCAGTTATGACCCAGCCACAGGGGAAGCAAAATGCGACTGCCTCACTGAAAAAGGTACCAAACCATGTGGTTAATACAGACAAGAATTATGGGTAAACATGTAAGAGTTAGTTAATAAGAAGCCTGAACTAATAGGCCAGTCAGTTTGTAATTAATGTAGGCCTCTGTGTGTTTCTTTGGGACTGAATGGCTGCAGGACCAGGAGGGACAGAAACCTCTGTGAACATTATTATACACCGTAAGGGACTTCAAAAAGATGTTTCATTCAAGTACTTCATATACTTTGCTATATCCACTTAATTGTTAAAAAAATAACCCTCATAGAATAGATACTGCTATCATCTCTATTTTACAGTAGGAAAATTAAGGCTCAGAGATGAGAGAGAACATGTCCAAGGTAGTAACAAAAAAACTGTGGGATTAATTTGTCTGAGTCTTCCTCCTGTATATAGATTTTTCTCCCTCTTAATATACATCTAGATGCCACATTAGACCAGGGGATGCTTACTTCAGGACTGTGTCTTATTTGACTTTGAATCTTTCCCAACAGAGACAGTAACTATCCCTATTCCAGCACTTTTGAAAAAAATTAATGAACAAATGAATGGTCACACTGAATGGTTGGTCTTAATTTTGTTCACTTGTTCATCTAACTATACACTAACCAGCATGATCCTTATCTATATCTATTATCTATAGGGCTTGATGTTGAGTGACTTTAAAGCACCTTTGTGTGTAGCACTACCACCACGAGAATCTTGTGCATCCCAAAAGGAAGATAATAAATGCCACTTCTGTTGACATAATATACAGTGCCAATGCATTTGACTAGGAAACTTTCAAAGGCATATGTTCACTCTGGAAGCATGGAAGATTTCCAAAGGCAAGCCCAATAAACAGAAAATAAACTGAAGGCTTCTTTTTGAAGGGGAAGAAGTATGGCCAGAGAGCCTAAATGACACACCAACAAAAAATAAAATAGAGTATACAAAGACAGGTGAATGTGTTGCTGCAAACCTGCAATCCCAGCACTTGGGAGGTGGTGGCAGGAGAATCAGAACTTCAAGGTCATCATCCCCTGAATAGTGGGATACATAAAAATCTGTCTCAAAAAAAGTAAATAAAAAGAATACTGTATACAAATAATGGGTATAGTGCAGCCTAATGTATTGGAGCCAGAAACAGACATTAAAAAGGGCAGTTGGTGAGGGTGGAGTCAACTGGAAAAGTATGAAATGCTAATGGGTGTTCATTCTATAAAGGGTGTTCTAAAAACATAACAGAAAAAGGATCTAGTTGTATAAAAGCTGTTAATGATCCTGATCACATCATTTTAAGTAGAGTGTAGGGGTAAAAGCTTTCTTGGTAGGTGAGAAGGAAGGAAGGAAGGAAGGAAGGAAGGAAGGAAGGAAGGAAGGAAGGAAGGAAGGAAGGAAGGAAAGAAGGAAGGAAGGGAAAAAAGGAAAGAAAGGAGAGGATTTAGAGTTGTTAATTGCAGAAAGTATTACAAAGGACAATGGACATGATGCTCAAGCCCTAGAAGGGGAGGGACAGACACATTAATATGGATTCTGCTTTAAGATTAAGAATGGAAGCAAGTTTTACATGAATGTTCATTATTAAGGAAGCATATGAAATTTTTCACAAAAATGACAAAAATAGAAGATTGAAAATCTAATTTCTGTTTGTCATTTATACCACTTTAGGTCAAATATATTATAATTATTATATTATAATTATTTATATTATATTATATATTATAATGTATAATATATAATATATTTAGATCAAATATAATATATTATATTACATTACATTATGCTATATTTATTATCATGTTTGTGTTTACTACTATTCGCATGTATGTACATGATACATGTGGGTATGTATGCCATGGTGTTTATGTGGAGGTCAGAGAGTTCTCTGAATCAAACTCAGATCACCAGGCTTATGCAGCAAGTATCTTTACCTTCTGAACTATCTTACTCACTGGCTCTATAATTTTTACTTTAATGAGATGGTGAAGACAATGATTAATAACAATGACATTCATTATTTAGGATAGCACCCAGCATCAAGGAAACCACTATCTTACTCATCAAACTCTATGTTAAATATTACATTATCTCTTTGATTTTCACAGCTTCATGGGCTACATACTATTTCTGCTTTCATCTAGGAGATAAGTTAGAAGCACAGAAAGATTGAGTATGAACATGATCATCCTCCAGTCCTTCTGGTCCAGTCCTTCTGATTCCCTTCTGATTCCAGAGCTCTTGTGAGCATTAGCATAGAAAGGAAATAATGTTTGCCATCTGTAGAAGTTAACATTGTCAGCTTGGAAGGATTTAGAATCGCCTCTGTGCATGTCTATGAGGGAGTTACTAGACTGGATAAACTGAGAAGACCCATCCTAACTTCAGTTAACTCCATTCCATGGTCTGGGACCCCGAAGTGTCTAAAAAGGAAAAAGGGAGATGAACACCAATATTTATGACTCTCTTGCCTGACTGTGGATATAATGTGACCAGTACTTCAATCCCCTGTCACCATGGTGGATTATGCCTTCTAACTATACATTTCCCCTTCAGTTATTGTGATACAGCATGAGGCAATAAATAATATACCATTCTATATGTCTTTCAATGTGAGTTCTAACATTAAGTTGTGGGGTATTCATGATAGATAGCAGACAGATGAATAGATAGACAGACAGATAGATGATAGCTAGATAGATAGACAGATAGATGGTAGATAGATGATAGATGATAGATAGATAGATGATAGATAGATAGATAGATAGATAGATAGATAGATAGATAGACAGATAGATAGACAGATAGATGATAGCTAGATAGATAGACAGATAGATGGTAGATAGATGATAGATGATAGATAGATAGATAGATAGATAGATAGATAGATAGATAGATAGATAGATAGATAGATAGATAGGATGGAGGCATTCTTATCTTTCCTTATATTTACCTAAACTATAAGTACCAAAATGGAAGTGTCAGACTTTCAAACATCCCATGATTCCTCCTTTGAAGTCTAATTTAGATATTCTGAAATTGGTAGAAGACATTTTCTATTTCATGTATATATTTTCCATTTCATGGTTTGCTTTCTACTTAGCCTCCATAGTTCCCTTAGGTTTCATGTATTCAGTGAAACTGCTGATGAAATCAATTCACACAAAATTTTGAGAGGAAAAATATTGGTGTTTTAGTAGGAACAGGAACCAGTGAAAAACTTCTATTTCTTGGCTAAGTAACTGCTAATGCGAAATGAATTGACAGTTCCCTCTAATATAGCAGAGGAAACAAGAAAAGTAATCAGGCCTTCTCCTCTATCTTCAAACAACTCACACATTCAAGCTGTGAGGAGAAATGAAGGGCAATAGAAATGATAAAAATAAGAGGCACTCAAGTCCGTATTTTGGGCTCCAGATCTTACCACCTAAGAGCTACTGAAGAAAAGAAACATTTTAGTTTCTAAGAAGAATGGTCAGAAGCCTTTGGCTACCTGTGAGAGAAATTTAAAATGACCCCCACTGCGGGGCTATCTATAGACAACATCCTACAATGCAGTGACTTTCTTCATGTGCTAGAAGGGATGCGAAATTTTAAGAATGTAGTTCGGATCCTTGCTCTGCTACTTACTTGTTTTGTGACCTTGGAAAAGTACTAGACCCTTTGATCCTTACTTTGGAAATAAAAGAGTAATAGAGAATGATACCATCTAAAGAAGATTTAAAGATCAAAGGAGAGGGTAGATAAGATGATGGGGGCGGGGCTAGAAATGTAATATAGCTTAACTGGTACATTGGTTGCGTCTCATACAAGAGGCACTAAATTGTATCCATTGTAATGCATAATCCCAGCACTCCAGAGGAAACACAGAAGGATCAGAAGTTAATTCAAGCTCAACTTCAGCTACATAATGAACATGAGCCTATTTGGGTTGCAGAACATCCTATCTCAAAACGAAAAAGTCACAAATATGTGTGTATGTGCGCATGCACGCGCGCGCACACACACACACACAGACACACACAGTGTGACCTTTCCTTGGTAGACAAGGAAAAAAGTATTCACCCTGGATAGCTCGATGACTACAGAACAGTAACAGACAATTCCAGCTAACCAGTGAATTTGGGGGGGGGGGTCCATGCTGGGGTAGCAATGTTGGTGACTCAAAGGCAGCACCTGCATTACCAAAATCCCAGCCCCAGTTGGGGGATGACTCAGGAAAGTCGTTTCCCCGGAGCTAGCTAGATACTTTGCAAGTAGCTCAGCCTGTCAGAGAATCTCCTTTTCCTAGCAATTGCTGCTTCTATTGTTCTGGAAATAATATGCCTCCTCAGTGAGAAATCACTTCACACACTTAAAGATGAAGGAAAGCTCTTTGCTTAAGTGCCTGGCTGACTGGGGCTAATGCCCAAATAAGAGTTGACCCCCAACACGAGATTCTGTTAATTTACACACATATTGGCTTTATGGATTTTACATACACAGTCATCCTTAAATCTCTTTCCAGTTCTGGTCCTAGGCTACACTACAAAAAAAAAATTTAAAGAGAGATGGGAGACTACAAGTCTGGCTGCTTAAGCAGTTAGTAGATTTATACAGCAAATATATTACATATTGCCAGAATTATTTTTTTAAGTATGCCGGAGAACATCTTTTGAATAGTTGCTACCCAGGGTCACCTTGCCCGCCTGGCAGAACTATGTCTTCTGTGACAAGATCACTTGGAATCTCACTAAAGGACCT
Source organism: Microtus pennsylvanicus (assembly GCF_037038515.1). Classification (NCBI taxonomy): domain Eukaryota; kingdom Metazoa; phylum Chordata; class Mammalia; order Rodentia; family Cricetidae; genus Microtus; species Microtus pennsylvanicus. The sequence goes on along the minus strand of NC_134601.1, from coordinate 8,443,284 downwards.
CCAGAAATACCAGGGTTGCAATTCCCATTCTACTACAAGGTCATTCAACAAGAGGTTTGTTTTCTCAAAGCAAAACTTCCTAAAGAAACATTTGATGCCCAAATAAGAAACTCAGTTTATAAAATGACAAGGGTATGCCTTGTGCCACAGAACAAGTACATTTTGACAAGGGCTAACATGCCACTCCTACAGGCCCAAAACTGTATTAATGTCAAAATGATTTATTTTAATTACTGAAAGAAATTTGTATTTTCAAACCTACAGTATATATTGTTTATTTATTATATTATTATTGGTCACTATCAAACATTGCTAAGACACTACAATGAATCTTAACCAAAAAATATCTAAGAATTAAATATTTATTTTGTTTCTCCTAAACAAACTGAACATAGCAAATAATTGAAGAGGCAAAGTTCTGTTTGAAAGAATGTCAACTGAGTAAGGCAAAAAAGATCTTTTAATTTGTTTTAGTTTTGAGATTATAATGTAATTCTATTATATCCCCTTTCCCTTTTCCTTCTTACAAATCCCTCCTTGCTCTCGTTCAAATCCACAGCCTCTTTTTCATTGCATGCATGTATGTGTATGGTTATTTACATACATACAAGCACATCCATGCCCCTAAATAAATAACACATATACAAACACCTAAATATATAAATTAACCTATTCACTCTATATGTTACTTTTATGTATGTATTTTCTGGGCTGGCCATTTGATAATGGATAGATAATTGGTGGGCTCTTCCCAGAAGTTGTTTTTAATACCCATTTCATAACTTTTGATTAAATAACACATCTGGGAGAGGTGAGTAATCAGTGGTGACTCTATTGTGAGAAAAGGTGGTAGTGAAACTTTTTAACAGCTAGGTCAGACTGAACCCATTAAGAAATGTGTGCATCACATTTTAGAGTAACCGTCCTGGCAGGAAAAAGGAGCTGTTCTAAAGAGATGCATGAGCCCCTCTCTTCTGTAGGCTACCAAGACTGCTAAAACAATGGAAACCAAAGACAAAAGTTTCCTGAGAAATCAAGAGGAGGACAGGGGAGGCTGAAGCCCTGGTGCCAGCCAGAGGAGGAGCTTACCTCCCAGGAAGAGATTTCATACAATTCTAACAGACAACTTATCCAGCCAAGGCAGAAATGTGTCAATAATGGATGAAAACATACCTTTCTTTATGGGAGACTAATGATGTTTATCTCTTGTCATCAATGTTTTCTTTTCTTTCTGGTACTATTGTTGCTATTGTTTGTCATTGTTTGGAGACAAGGTCTGATGTATTCCAGGCCAGCTTCTACACTTACCTCACTAGCAAAGGATGGCCTTGACTATCTGATCCTTTTTTTTCCACCTCCCTTCCTGAGTGCTGCAATTACAGGCATGTGCAACCATGCCCGCTTTATGAAGTACAAGGGATCAAGCACAGCACTTTGCACATGCTAGGCACATACTATGCAACTGAGCTACATTTTCTTGCCACTATCACCGTCTACTGAAACCTTGAAAATGAACTTGAAGGCAATGGGACTCTTTTATTTTTTTCATCTTCCCAATGTGGCCACATTGTGAAAATCTGATTTTCACTATGAATTGTATCTTTATTAGTGTGCTGGGGGCAGGAAGTTAATTAAGCCTGGCTTTTTGGAGATGCCTGAGATTTGATTTAACCCAAAAGCTCCAATACCATTGGGGATAATAACAAGCCATTATGTGCTTCTTGAAGTAAGGTAACAGGAAGCACACAACAGACCTAGAAATATTTCATTGATCTTCTAGAGTCGTAGTAGAAAAAGAGGGACTGAGGTTCACCAAAAAAAAAAAAAAAAAAAAAGGAATTGAAGCCACATTGACATTCACTATGAGCTAGTGTCTCTACTAATTAGTACGGGTAAAGAAAGTAAAGGGTGGAACTCATTATATCATTATGCTAAGTTAATTGTCAAATGTAATAAATGAACCTTGCTTAGATTCTGATTTAGACAGACCAGTGATCACAAGAAAAATGTAAGGCAATAAGAAAAATAACTAATTTAGACTGATTGCAACTGATATTATAGAATTATTTTGATTTGGTTACATATCATTGTCAAAGTCCTTATCCCCTGATAGACCTATTTGTAGATCTAATGATCTAATGAGGTGCTTCTTTAATACATTAAGGTGGACCTGGCCACCAGGTTCTCCCTGCAATCCCTCAGTCCCTACCTGTTACAGGGTATGGCTGGCTTACCCTGTCCCCTACCCTAAACTTCTCCCTTCTCTATATAATCTATCCATTTTGGTTAGCTGGTAGCTGGTTTCTTTCTTTCTTTCTTTCTTTCTTTCTTTCTTTCCAATATATTCTCTTTTCAGCCTCCTGGCTGCTGCAGCTGGTTCCCCTCTCCTTAAATGGCTCAGAGTCATGTCCACTCTGGGCTGTCCCAGAGGTCCCTGCCTCTAGCTGTGCTTTCCCACATATCGATAATAAACCTTCTATACCGTATCTATGAGCAGTCATATCCTTTTCTTTTTATTTCTGTCTTTCATTCAACAGCCACCACCAACAACGGAAATCAGAAAGTGAGCCACCCAAGGCTATCTACTGGAACCAGGACCTGACAGCACATTTAAGACCATCCCTGCTATAGCATCTCTACTCCGACTCCTCAAAGGTCCTTTTCGGCTGGCTAGTTTTCACTACGCAACACAAGCTGAGAGAGGAGTCTTTTAGAAAAGTTGGTAATTATTTATTTTTATTTTATATTTATAAGTGGTTTGCTTAAAGATGTGTATGTGTAAAATATATATGCCTGGTGCCTGAGGTGACCAGAAGAGGGCCTTATACCCCCAAGAAGTGAAGTAAGACAATTGTGAGCTAGCTTGTCAGTGCTAGGAACAGAACCTAAGGCCTCTGGAAGAGCAGTCAGTGCTCTTAACTGTGGAGCCATCGCTCCAGAGTCTTAATGAGGATCTTTTGTAGATCAGATTGACATGTGGGCACGTCTCGGGAAGTTGTCTTGATGGTTGATCAATGTAGGAAGAAGACCCAAACCACTATGAACTGCAAAATTCCCTATGAAGGGGATCCAGAGCAGTATTAAGAGTAAAGAAATTGAGCTGAGGAGAAACAAGCAAGGATCCATTCATTTATTCACTCTCTGCTTTTGATTGTAGATATGAGGCTTTAAGTTCCTGCCTTGACTTCCTTACACTGATGCACAGGCCCCTGGAATTTTAGGGCAAAGAAGTCCTTTCTTCATTAGTTTATTTTCCTCAGAGTTATTTGACCACATCTACAGAAATTAAATTACAACACTCAGAGCATAAAACCACCACCGTGAATGAGCGGTACTATGTTCCAAGGGAGCTGAATTTACAAAGGTAGTCAGAAGGCTTTGTTTGACCACTCCTTTGCCCTGTGATAGAACGGAAACAAAGGCTAAGTCTTCTGTCTCTAAAGCTGCATTATTCAATATTCTCAACTAAACCAAGCCAGATCATAGGAAAAATGAATTTGACAAGTATTGCTTTCATTGGCAAATTACAGAGCTAACTTTTGATTGAGTACTCATTTGTGTAAAGGCTAATAATCTGCAGATCATTTTTAAAATAGTATCATAGAAAATTACATGTCCTAAACCAACTTTCTCTGTCACAGTAGAGAGAGCTCTTATTCTCTTCTGGCACCCTCAATCATTTCAGTGTTACAGGAACCCTTGTTAATTTTTTTAAAATTATACTACTTTATTCAATAGGTACTCTCCAACTCGGCTTTCATAAAAGAAATAAATTAGTCACTCCCTGGAGGTGTCTTCCTTCTGTTGATGGAGGGCTCTCGGGTCAGAAACTGTCGGAGAGCTTCACAGAAATGGGGTTGGCATACCTAAAGCATGGCATTTCTCCTACTTCATTATCAGTGCTCCCAGCTCCCCAAACATACCATCACCAACTTCCCCAGCCCCTCTTACTTTTCAAACTCACTGCATGGAGGTGCTCCCAGTTTTCAGAATTTTATGAAAGCAAGACAATCTGATGGACTAGTCCTCAAATTTGACTTCTGAAATGCTAAAAGTTAAGAAATATAATTAAACTGCAAATGCATTAACATTTATATAAAATATAAACCAAATGCTTATCCTGATTCACCAAACAAATTACACTTTGAACATTATAAAAAACCAGCTACTTATCACCGGCACCATTTGAAATTATTGCTAGTACTACAACTCCAAATGCCTAAGATGCCTTAAATACAAACCCTGAACATTTACATACTGATTTCATGAGCAAAGCAAAAGGTATTTGCTGGTAACAGTACAGGACTCAGCAATTTTATTGTCTGAGTAATCCTGGTTCGTTCTGATATGAAAATTCAATTATTTTAGAACGGGCCCTCTCATTAAATTTTGACAAGCACTACGAGCCCAGTACCACTTATAGCTCGAAGAGACCGGGGGTGCCTGATAGCACCACACTGAATTTTAAAATGTAGTATTTTTGCAGGACAAGATTATCTGACAATTTTGTATTAAAAGAAGAAAAAATTAATCAAATACATTGTAATACTCAACATTGGTATATTTGCTCTTCTTTTTACAGATATTTTACTAAAATTTGCTGCAAAAAAAAATGTTTATTGCATGCTTTCTCCCAGATTTCACAATTGAGCAATGTACTAGAAAAAATGTGTGTACGTCGGTAGTGAGCAGGAAGGATTTGACGGCACATTTTTACCTACTGCTCCCTTTATCAATTGAAATGTGTTTGTGGTACTTACAAACATGATTTCCAGAAAACAGAAATGGCTTTATTTGCATATAGCCTGGATTTCATTAGGATGCTTATTGTCCAAGAACAAAACAGATCTCTTAAAGAAACTTCTGAGCAGAACTGTTGTCTTTCAAAGCACACCTTGCAGCTAATCACAAGGGGAAACAGTTTCATTTATTCTCCCACAGGACTAAAAGAACAACAAAGTTTCTAAGTCTGTTTTGGTTAGGTTCATTTTTGTTCTGTCTTCTATTTTTCCAGCGAGGGCACATTTAGGGGTTCTCAGCCCTCTGCCAAGGAAAGATGCATTGCCATGCTTCAGTCTTGCCTGTCCACACTTGGCTCTTCATGAAGACAGGCACACAAATGGCTCCTTTGAAATTCCTTAGTGCCTAAAACATTCAACTGTAGGTAAGGAAGCCACCAAGCCTGCAGCTCTATACCTGGAATCAGAAGAAGAAGGATAAATACTAAAGGGAACTAGAGAGCCTATGCACATGAAAGCCATCTGGTCCCCTGCAGGGACTGACTCTGAAACCAAGCAAGGGGACCAGAACCAGGACCTCAGACAGCTCAGGCTCTGTGCAGGTCTTGCCTCCACTTCTCTCTACCCCTCTCAGCTTTGCTCTTAGCTTTTTGGTAGCGGTGGTAGTGGTTGTATAATGGATTTTTATTTGGTTTGGTTTGGTCATGATGTTTTGAAACAGAGTCTCACAGGAGCTGAAGGTGACCTGGAACTCACAGTGTAATTTAAGGCTGGCCTCAAACTCATGGCAATCCTGCCTTACTCCTACTAAGTGCTAAGATTACTAATGTGAGTCACCCTGACCTGCTCAGCCCCTATCCTTAACTCTTCTGTTCACTAGTTTATCTCTCACTGCCTTTTGTAGACAGAGTTTCTGTCCTGCCTGGTCCCGCAGCTGTTCAGTACCAACAAAAAACACATAGAGGCTTATATTAACTATAAACTGGTTGGCCTAGTAGCTCAGACTTACTATTAACTAACTCTTACAACTTAAATTAACCCATAATTTTTATCTATGTTTAGCTACGTGGCTTGGTGCCTTTTCTGAGTGCAGTATTTTGATCTTCCGTCCTCTGCATCGGACTGGTAACTGCATTTCTGCCTTTCTGCTTCCCAGAATTCTCCTAGTCTGATTTCCCCACCTATACTCCCTGCCTGGCTGGTGACCTATCAGCGTTTTATTAAACTAATACAAGTGATAAACCTTTACATGGTATGAGAGCATTATCCCACAGCAATCTTTGGTGGCTAAGTTTGAAATTTTCATCTGGGTGCAGTTAGCTCCTTTCCAACTCTCTTCATTAAAACACAAACACAGACACATGCACACACACATACACAAAAATGCTATTACTTGTTTTATTAGATTTAGCTTGTTTTGAGGTGTTTTTTAGAACATTGGATTATGCCTCAACTTCCCAGTAAGTTTTCTAGACCTTGATGTTCTATTTAAAGTTTGACCTTTAATCCCAGCTCTCAGAAGGCAGATTCAAGTTCTCCGTGAGTTCAAGGCCAGCCTAGTCTACATAGTGAATTCCATGACAGCCAGGGATACATGGAGAGACCCTGTCTCCATGATGATAATAATAATAACCACATTTTGGAAGAAGCACTGAAGAAGGAAAAGCAGGCGACATGTCAGAAAGCAAAGTGTATCGTGCTTTTGCTATATTAACTTTTCATTTTTACTTTCTCCTTTCTCACCTTCAATTCTTACTTCAGTACCACTCAAATTATTTTGAAATTATGTTCTCTACTATAAAATACTCCAAGCTAGGTGTGGTGGTGCAGGTCTTTTATCCCAGTGCTCGGGAGGCAGAGGCCGAATGATGATTGCAAGCCAAGTCAGTGGTTCAAAGAAAGTCATCTTTAAGGAGCTATCACAAAATCGTAACCTACAGAAGCAGGCTTAGATGAAGAACTCAGCAGTAGAAGCAGTGGGATTGAGAAGCTGTGACTATTAATGCCACCCATTTAAAACAAACAGCAATATGCCACCCATTATGATCATACCAGCCTAGAATTTCTGATTGGACAAATTGAGAGTGGCTTGATTTACCTTGTGCCAGTAAAACATTTTCCCCATTTTGTGTGGACAGCTTTATAGCAAGTAGGCAAAGAGATGCTTCCAATAGAACAAAAAAATTAATCTAGACTTACTTTTTATTTTCTTAAATTAGTCAAGCAGCCTAGATACTCATCTACAGGTGAACAAATAAACGTATAGTCTTTTCTTGAACAATAACAGAGTTCAACTTGACAATTTTCAAAAAGAATGAGATTACATCTTTTGCAGAAAATAAATGGGAGTGGAGGTCACCACATTAAAAAGGACCAGTTGCCATTTTCTTTCCTATGCAAGAACAAGGCATGGAGGGGGCAAGAAACTAAAATGTGAACTATTATAGATATCAGCACTTCAAAATTGTAAAGGAATTCTTAATTCTCACGTTGCAAGGTAATCCAATACCACTGAATCTAACCTGACCTCCATTTATTGTATGTATATTCCATCCATCTCTGCAAATCCCTACAACATCTTCAGGGGCAATGCATGCTGTCTTCTGCAAGCTGGCTGTTATGACTTAAGTGGCAATAAACCCCCTTGCAACTTCAATCTGTTCAAGGCCATTCAAGGTCTGATCCAAATTCCTCTGTTCTTTTGTGATGGTTTAGAATACACTTTCCGGAACCTGCTGCTTGCTTCTTTCATCCTACCCTATCACTAAGCTAAGCTATTTTCTTCTCCAGCATGCTACCTCCTTAATGCACAAAGCTGTAGACTCTTCCCTTAAATCTCTATATCCTCAACAATTAATATGAAGTCCACAATTTTAATTCTTGTTGCAAGTAAATAAAGATACAAACACTAAGGAAACTAGTCTGTCCAAAGGCCCCTTCCAATCCTGGCTTTGTTTTCTTCCTAGTAGTCACAATGTTAGCAATTGTTCTAGTTTACAAGCTTATTCTAGTCAGAAGCCTGCACAGGAGGTTAGTTCCATGAGGGCAAACAATGCGTTTTGACATCAAATCTCTAGTGTCTCTTATCAAAGACCCTATTATAGAAGATACCCAGTGAGCTTTTCTGTGTGGGTGAAGGCACAATCTACCTTCTCTGATGTGGGACTCCCATCTGTATGATGTGAATGTCATTGGTGAATAAAGAAGCTGCTTTGGGCCTATTGCAATGGAGAATAAGGCAAGGCAGTAATTCCAAGCAGATAGAGAAGGAGAGAGTAGGCAGAGTCAAGGAGAAACCATGCAGTCACTGTAGGAGACAGACTTCATACGCTTAATGGAAACTTACCTGTAGTCCACAACCATGTGGCAATACACAGATTAATAGAAATAGGTTGATTTAATATGTAAGAGCTAGCTAGAAATATGCATAAGCTAATAGGCCAAGCAGTGCTTTAATTAGTACAGTTCCTGTTCGGTTATTTCTGGTCTGGGCAGCTGGGAACTGAACAAGCAAATTCCACCAACACTTCTCCCCTTAGTTACAATCAAGGCACAAATAGGTTTTCGTTTTCTAGGTAATGTGTCACTGTGTGGCTCAGGCTACACTAGAGTTCAGTGCTTAGCCTAGAATAGCTTCAAAGCCATGATTCTTCTGCTTTGACTTCCCAGGTGCTAGGATTAGAGATAGGTCACCATGTCTGGCTCTGTTGAATAACTTAAACATTGACAGTCTTGCAGTGAAATAGTTTTTAGAGATGACACCTCCATACAGAAGTCTTCAGCAGCCTAGAGAAGCAACTCTCTTGCGTCATACTTGCTCTCGTGATAAGAAAAAAGCCAATCCCACAGGCAACAAAACTGAATCCAGTTCCTGTTTATGGATGCAAGACCCTGTACTCAGTCCCCCACTTTTCTCCCATTCTAAGTACTACCAAGCAACCTAAAACACAAATACTTTCTGAGAAACTTACATGTGAACTGAAAAGTTTAATTCTACTGTTGGCGCCTATGTTTGAATCAAAGAAGTCTTCACAGAGAAGGGTCTGGGGCTGCATGATCCTTTTCTCAGAGACCTCACATAGCATCATGCGCAACTGGTGCTTAAGAGGTGCTTTTAGATGAGGACGGACAACTGTTTTTATATTATGTAAAGCCACTCTTTTCTCAGAGTGGCACTTAAAAAAAACAAGCAGTGAAAAGCAGCAAAATGGAAAATTCTAGGTTATGCCAACAGGGAGGGAATGTTCTGAAAATTCCTAATTGTCTTCCTTCAATTGCTTAATTGAGTCTGGGAGATAGTCAGCGCCACAGAAAACAACCTAGTCTGTGGTTAGTATCAAGCTCTCAGTTGTATTTCTTCACTCTGAAATTAGCTTCTGTGCTCAACATAACTATTAAGTCCATCCTTCAACCAGGCCTTATGCAGGGGAAAATACAGTGTGGTATGGCTATGATATCAAACCTTGCATCCTAGTGCATGAGAAGGATGGAAGAATCCTAGCAGGAGGCAGATGTTTTAAACAGATATACTTTTCCTATCAGATCACTGAATAATAGGCCACAAGGAATTAAAATTTCCCCAGAAAACCCATGCTTGGGAAAGAGAAAGGCGGAATGAAGTCTTGGTGCCAGGCTGAGGAGAAAGGAGCTTTCAGGGCGAGATTTCACACAATTCTGACAAGCTGCAGGACAGAGCAGAGCCAAGACATGGAGGGAGAACTGATAGGAAGGAGCAGACCTTGACTAGGACTGCTTAGTTACATATACATTTTGTCTTCTATTTAAACTAAAACTCTGGGAGCCACTGAGTCCCTTTATCCACTCCTCCCCTCTCTGTGTCTCATGTTTTATTGCCTCCTTAATTGGGACATTGAGATTGGTGACCAAGCCTAGCTTTCGGGGGGGGGGGGTATCCAAGGACCAAGCTCGCTTGTATCTCACTCAGAACACTTGGTAAGAAAGAAGGAATAAAAAGTGGCCAGCACCTTTACAGGGGACACAGGAAAATATCCAAGGGTTGAAAAACAGAGTGAGGATTTGCAGCTTCCAGAATTTGGTGGTCTTGGTTTGAAGCTAATACTTGAAAGAGCAATGAGCGTGTGGACGGTGGAAGGCAGTTTTATTGGGACCATCAATGTTAAAAAAAGAACAGCATGAATTCAGAACCACTGAAGTCAAAACCCAGTTTGAATCACCAACTCCAAAGGCACGCTGTCATCTACAATACATGTTGCAGGACACCTTCTAACCAGGTGGAACTTTTAACCCTCATATTTGAGAGGCTCGTGCATAGAACAAAGACCGAGAAAGAGGAAACAAAAAGGAAAATACCACTAGGGACATAACTTAACTTGATCCTTATACATTAAAATTAATCAGAATAAACTGATATGTTGACACACATGAGCAAAGAGGCAGTTTTCCCCAAAATACCATAGATAAATCCCATTCACTCACACCTCACCTCCATTTCTCTTATTTATGGAAACTTCCTCCCGTCCTAGACTCTACTTCTGTGGGATTTTGACTTCCAACTTGTCAACTGGATGAATTAAAGTCCAAATCACAGCCATCTGCTTTGTGCTCAATTCAGAAAATTACCCAATTTTTCAATGATGCCTAAAACTCTTAAATCTTCTAACCAATTTATAGTAAATACATGTACAAAAGACTTTGCAAAATTCCCTGTCACATTTTCTACATTTAATGCACGTACGTGACAGGAGTTGGAGGTTTAACTAAGTGCATTTTGGATAGCATAAAATACCATTTAAAAAAAAAGATGGAACAACAACCCCCAAAGGATAGAAGTGCTTAGTGATTTTAATTGGCCTGTGTGAAGAATTTAAGCAGCATTAGCCTGACTCCACCACATAAAATACTGACCAAACAAGAGCCGTTTTCCTCCACTTAACGCCTTTGAGCTGAAACAAGAATGAACAGTTTACATGGGTGGCGCTACTTGCTGATTCTTGCTATTAGCAATTTTTTTCTCTTTGGAATAAAAATGTCAATTAGTCCTTTTGCCAGAACACTGCGATGGAACATTTTAAGCCACTTATTTTCCAGACCTCTTTTGTGCAATCTTTCACACTGAGATTTGCTTCACATGGGAGGAAAACTGAAGCCTTGGGACAGAAACCATCAGAGTGGACAGGACCCGATAAATACATCACCTGAGGAGGAAAGAATGGGCCTTAAAAAAAAAGATTGGCTGGTGAGGATTACAGCCTGCTTGACTATATTATTGTGACTGTCCCAGCTGTGTGCATCAGCAAGCTTGCATTTCAAGAAGTGACTTTTATCATTTTTTTTTGTAAATGACCTGTGGTTTTGTCACATAGATATAACTTCTACCTCACTTCACCAAAACATACCTATAAAGACGTTAAGATTTTTCTTAAAGGACTGGATTGAAATAAAAAAAAATAAAAATAAAAAAACAGGCGGACAGGTGCTGAAAGTGGACCAACTGTGGCTAAATTCTCTCTATACTGCCTATTAGTCCATTTAGTTAGCCATATGTTCAGGAAAACTAAATGGACAAATACTAATGTGTGTATCTTGAACATTGGGAGTGATAACATACCCCAAATAGCCAGCACTATACAAACAATATCTCATTTAATTACTACAGTACCCTTAGCAGGTAACTAGTTAATATGAAGACTAGGGCAAGAGATACGGCACAATTGTCAGATACTTCATCAGACTGAATGAAGAGCTGGATTTGGTCTCCAGTTCTGGTGGCAACATGCCTATGATGTTAGCACTCCCAAGATAGAAGAGGATCAAAAATTCAAGGATCACTATATAACACTATAAACACTATATAACAGGTTCAAAGCCAGCCTAGGCTCATGAGATTGTGCCTCAAGAAAATCAAAAATCTTCATCTCAAAAATACTGACACCCATATACAGCTTTTTAGCGGTCAGAACCATAACCTAAGTAAGTGACTTCAAAACCTATGCTTCCAGTAACTGTACCCAGATTGGACACTTGTCCATTCTCTGAAGAGTAAACACGCAGTGTGAAGGTGGAAATAGGGGACTGTGATGTTTTGAATAAGAGTGGCCCTCATTCTTACAGGTGTAAGATGGAATCCCAGAGTTGTTTTGATTTGCATTTCTCTGATGGCTAAAAATGTTGAACATTTCCTTAAGTGTCTTTCAGCCATTTCAGATTCCTCTGTTGAGAGTTTTTTGTTAAGGTCTGTACTCCATTTTTTATTGGATTATTTGTTCTTTTGATGACTAATTTCTTGAGTTCTTTGTATATTTTGGAGATCAGACCTCTGTCTGATGTGGAGTTAGTGATCAAAAACACTGATGACATTTTTTTCTGGAGAGATTGTGGGGAAAAGGGAACACTTTTGCATTCCTGGTGGGAATGCAAGCTGGTACAACTGTTGTAGGAGCTGCGGGTTGCATTCTACCACCCAGCTCCTGCCACCAGCTAGCTTTACCCGAAATAACAACACACAAATTGTATTCTTTTAAACACTGCTTGGCCCATTATATCTAGCCTCTTCTAGGCTAATTCTCACATATTAATTTAGCCCATTTCTAATAATCTGTGTAGCACCCCTAGGTGCGCTTACCGGGAAGATTCTAGCCTACGTCCACCCTGGGTCGGAGCTTCACCGATCGCATCGGCCGGGGAGAGGGGAGCATGGCCTCTGCTCCAGAGAGCAGAGCTGTCGAGTCTGAGCTCACTTCCTCTTCCTCCCAGCATTCTGTTCTGTTTACTCCTCCCACCTATGTTTTAACCTATGAGGCCAAGCAGTTTCTTTATTACTTAACCAATGACCTTCCTCCATCATACAATCCCTTTGGATGGATGTCAGTGTGACAATTTCTCAGAAAATTAGGAAACAACCTTCCTCAAGACCCAGTAATACCACTTTTGGGGTATATATCCAAAGGATACTCAATCCTGCCACAAGGACATGTGTTCAACTATGTTCATAGCAGCATTGTTTATCATAGCCAGAACCTGAAAACAACCTAAATGCCCCTCAACTGAAGAATGGATAAGGAAAATGTGGTACATTTACACAGTGGAGTACTACACAGCAGAAAAAAATAGTGACATCGTGAATTTTGCAGGCAAATGGATGGAACTAAAAAACATTATTTTGAGTGTGGTAACCCAGACACAGAAAGACAATTATTGAATGTACTCACTCATAGGTGGTTTTTAAACATAAAGGAAAGAAAACCAGTCTACAAACCACAGTCCCAAAGAATTTAGACAACAATGTAGACACTAAGAGAGACTTACATTGATCTGATCTACATGGGAAATAGAAAAAGACAAGATCTCCTGAGTAAATTGGGAGCATGGGGACCTTGGGAGAGGGTTGAAGAGGGGAGGAGAGAGGTAAGAAGGAAAGCACAGAAAAATGTAGAGCTCAATAAAAATCAATTAAAAAAGAGTGGCCCTCATAGTTTCTATGTTTGAACACTTAGTCATTAGGGAGTGGCAGTACTTCGTCTCTAGGTGGTGTGGCCTTGTTGGAGTACTATGGTCTTTTTTAGAAGTATGTCACTGGGTGTGGGCTTTGAGGTTTCAAATGCTCATGCCAGGCCCAGTGTCTCTCTCTTCCTGCTGCTTGCTGACCCAGAGGCAGAATTCTCAGTTTCTGTAGATGGAGTTGTGGGCTGCGTTCGTGCCACCCAGCTCCAGGCCACCTGACTATGTTATGTCCCGAAATAACAACACACAAACTGTATTCATTTAAACACTGCCTGGCCCATTATATCTAGCCTCTTCTTGGCTAATTCTCATATCTTGCTTAACCCATATTTAGTAATCTGTGTAGCACCACGAGGTGGTGTCTTACTGGGAAGATTCTAGTGTACGTCCATCTTGGGCTGGAGCTTCATCGTGTCTGACCTGGAGAGGAGAGGCATAGCGTCTGAGCTCACTTCCCTTCTTCCCAGCATTCTGTTCTGTCTACTCTACCCACCTAAGGGCTAGCCTATCAAATGGGCCAAGGCAGTTTCTTTATTAACCAGTGAAATCAACAGATTGACATATGACCTTCCCACATCAAGTTTCTTCTCCAGCAGGATATGTTTTGCTACCATAATGATAATGGACTAAACCTCTATATCTGGAAACCAGCCCCAATTAAATGCTTTCTTTTACAAATGCTGCCATCGTGATAGCATCTCTTCACAACAGTAGAAACTTTAACTATGACAGGGACTATCTCAATTAAATGGACATCAAGATCCATATGTATTACCTACTTTAAGAAGACTTTACTTTTCTGTGGTGTGGCTCCTTGAACTGGTCATGTCACTTGCACAGGGAAGGATAACAATGACAAGAACTCTTCCTCAGACACAAATATTGATAGGTGTGATGCAGACTTATTCCAGATACCTGATAAGCAACTCTTCCTTGTCCTGACCTTGCAGCTACTCTACTTTATGTCTTGTTTTTTACTCTCTAGATTATCCAGGATCTTCAATTTGACACACATATTTATCTTCTAGGTATAACTCTGACACCTCGTGACATTTCCCATGACTTCTGCCATTTCTGTGCAACCTTAAATTAGGATGCAAATAGTTATAAACAAAGGTTTTGAAAAAATGCAGAACTTCTACATTGCTCCTCAATAAAATTATCTATGAAATCATAACTCTGATTAATGCATATATATGTGTGTATGTATGTATATGTGTATGTATGTATGTTTATACTTGGTTGGTAGATGGCAGGTTCAAGAACAAAGTTTGAAAAGCAGCCAACAGAGGGCAGGAGAAGTGGTTCAGTCAGTAAAGTCCTGCTGCACAAGCCTGAGGACTTGAGGTCAGATGTCAAGCATCCATGTAAAAGCTGGATGTGGTGCTGCAGAGCCTTCTGAGTATAGCTGAAGCCAGGATCAGTAAAGACTACCTCAAAAAAAGAAGGTAGGAAAAAATAGGAAAGAAACCCAGTGCCAATCACTGATCTCACACACACACACACACACACACACACACACACACACACACACACACATGCATGCACATGCAAGCACACGGACCTCTGAGACAGTGCAATATGGGTGGGAAGAATATTGATCCTCTGGGTGGAAAGGGCCACATAGAAGAATGCATTTATTAACTGGGTTAATGGTTTACATGTGGTTCTTCTCAAAATGAGGTTCTTTTACTTTATTTTTTCTCATGAAGTACCATTTTGCATTCTGATGAAGATAGTTTTTTTAAAAAAAGTTTGGGGCTTTTTTTGTTTTGTTTTTATAGACAGAGTTTCTCTTCCTGGCTGTCTGGCTGTCCTGGAACTTGATTTGTAAACCAGCCTGTCCTTGAACTCACTGAGTTACATCTGCCCTGCCTCCCAAGTGCTGGGATTAAAGATGTGCACCACCATTGCCCAGCCTTAAAATTTAACGTATGGTAAGAATCTCATCATTTTCAAGTTATACTTTGCACATTTGGGGAATTTTTTTATTTTGTCTTGTTATTTCTTTTCAGACTTGCTTCTACTCATGGATAAAGTACCTGACAACCTCATCTTTTCTCATTCTCAATTCAGATTCCTGTGAATTCTCCTAGATTTGTTTGTTAATTCCCAAATTATTTATAAATGCAATGGTTTTTCTTCTTTGTCTTGTTCTCCCTGTATGCTGTGTGTTCTCCCTCTACGTGTGCACATGTTTGCACAAGTGCACTCACTTGTACTTGCCATACAATCTGGAGGTCAGAAGCCAATGTTGAGCATTTCCCTCTATCAGTGTTCACCTTTTTTATTTTTTAATAGCATCTCTTACTGGACCTGAAGCTTGATCCTTTGGCAAGGTTTCCTGGCCAGCAAAGCCCCAGGATATGTGCAACTCCAGCCTGCAGCATTGGGGTTACAGGTGCATGCTGCCATGCCCAGCATTTACAAGGGTGTTATGGATCCAAATACAGATCCTCGTGTTTGCATATCAAGTACTGTCTCCCCTGAGTAATCTCCTCAGCTCCTGTGTTTGCTTGACTCTAAGGCATCATAGATTATAAAATGCCTCACTAGCGGGGAGAAGAGGCTCATGAGCAGCCCCCTCTAATGGAGTACCCGTCTTAATTACTGCTTCTATTGTTGTGAAGTGACAGCATGACCATGGCAACTCTTATAAAGAAAAACATTTAATTGGAGCTGGCTTACAGTTTCAGAGGTTTAATCTATTATCATCATGGTGGCATGAGGACATGGTGCTGGAGAGTTAGAGAGTTCTATACCTTTACCCACAGGCAGCAAAAGGAGACCATGTCCCACACTGGGCATAGCTTGAGCATATGAGACCTCAGAGCCGATTCCCACAGTGACACACTTCCTCCAACAAGGCCACACCTACTTCAAAAAGGCAACACATTCTAATAGTGCCACTCTCTATGGGCCTATGGGGGTCATTTTCTTTCAAAACAGCACAGTACCTATGAGCAGTTGATAGCTTTTGAGGTGGGGAAAAAGAGTCAGTTTCCTGTAAACTACCCCTGGTAGTTTAACCACATTCCAGTATATGGTCCTACACCCAGGAATAGACGGGTAGTACAAGCTGGACTAAGTGGTCTTTTAAAAATAAAAAGGACACAAAATGGAAGGGGTAGGGACGATGGTGATCTGTGAGAAGTGGGTATGAATACAATCAAAATGAATTTTGTGAAATTCTTAGAGAATTAATACAAATATCATATTAATATAATAAATAAATTTGAATAAATATAAATTTTAAATATACCAATATTTAATTAACTACTTAATTAAGAAACACTGGTAAAAGACAATAATGCTTTGTTATCAATTAGAATATTCTTAATTCTTTTCTTTTCTTTTGGGGGGATCTTTAAAGACAAGATTCCACTGGGTACCCCTGGCTGTCCTGGAACTCGCTCTATAGATCAGGCTGGTCTCAACTCACAGAGATCTCCCTACCTCTGTCTCCTGAGTGCTGGGATTAAAGTGTGAACTTTAAGCATTTTTAGGTTTATTTGAATGTACATATTTTCTTACATTTTCATAAAAAGGACAGCACAAATAAAAATAAGTTGGCTGTGGTACCTTTAACATTGTTATTTACTAAGAATCCAACATTTCAGAATCCCAGTTCCACTCATGAGAAACCTGCTTTGCCTCACAGCATCGTCTTTTGTGCTATGAACACATAGCAATGGGGGATTTCTTTTTAAAGGGGCACCCTTGCTATCTCTGCAATTTTCTTCTATGCTACGTATAACCCATTCTGAAACAGCTTTCTGCCATGTTTGAGAACTGCAAATTCCATCAGTTTCCATTTGGTCACACCAAGAGTTCAAGGATACTAAAGATTTCAGAAATCTTAAAATGAGAGCCTGGAGATGGGGCTCAGATGGTATACTGGTGGTCTGGATGCATGAAGCTCTGGGTTCAAACCCTAACTATGCACGGTGGTGTATTCCTATGATCCAGTAATACCAGTCCTAGGATTAGGTATTCAAGATCATCCTCAGCTACACACTAAGTACCAAGCCTATATAGGATATATGAGATCCTGTCTTTAAAAAAAGAAAAATAAATAAAACAAGAAGTTCTGAGTTGTGATCTCTGTCTTTTTATAATACAAATGTGATTATGTAGTACTACTCTACAATTACTTTGTCTATAAATATTTAGTTTAGATAGAATCCAAATATGCCTCAAAGCACATGGACCAAGTCTCTGTTTCTATCTACCATGGCTTAGGTCCCCACCTTGGATAGAGGGCAACAATAGAACGTGGGCCTCCTCCAGCACAACTTACTTGCTGCTCCCAGAAGGTAATAGCCATGGCTGCTAGCCAGGGTGAGGAGGAAAGGTATGAGAAGGGCCTGGAGGTACCATGGAATTAAAGTGACTAGATCAAGATCATCAAGAAGTTATTGCAGGGAGACGATGTGCAATAGGAAGCTGCATTTACAGGAGCTCAAGTCCTCTGCATGTACTGCACTCTCCCTCTGAACTTAATTTACAAAACACACATACAAAGATAAAATTAAGAGTTTCACGATGGTGATCACAAAGCACTCCACCCTAAGCATGGGCCCCCTCTGAGCCTATGGCCCTGAGAGAGTGCTTTATCCCATACTTATGGATAAACAGAGGAAACACCAACAATACCAAAACACCTCTTATCTAAACTACAAAAGACTGGAAGTTCACCATGTTTGGAAGCAATTTGGATTATATAACATTTAAAGAGAAACTCTATAAGAAGGTTGCCAAGTTGTACACCCACCCTACCCCATCAGGCACAGTATCCCTGTCAACATGGATAGACAGATATTCTTAGAGGTTCTGTGTAGCAAGCAAAAGGCATCTTTTTATGATCTGTGCTAGAAAATTAGTGTAAGAGATTTAAAAAATCTCACTCTAAATAAAATTTTCAATACCTAATTTAAATGACACTTTGTATTCTTTTCTTCCCCTATAAAGTGATCTCAAAGCTATATATGCTCACACCTTACGAAACTGTAGGAGTCCGCTATAGGTTTGCAAAGTTGACACTGGATTCACGATGTTATAGGGATACAGATATAGGATACAATGCAGGACTGAGAAGGAATTTGTGACAAAAATGTGAATTGCTCTTTAAGAGAAACAGAAATCTTTAACAGTGCAGAGTATTTATGATAGTTTACTTTTAAGTAATAATTTACTAGTAATAGAAAAATCTTCCTAACATAAAAGAATAATTATCAAAAATTACCATCAAGTGCTTGGGGGTGTAGCTCAGCAAGGAGAGCTCTTGCCTTCAGGCTTTGAGTTCAACCCTCAGAGCTGAAAAAA
Organism: Microtus pennsylvanicus; assembly: GCF_037038515.1. Classification (NCBI taxonomy): domain Eukaryota; kingdom Metazoa; phylum Chordata; class Mammalia; order Rodentia; family Cricetidae; genus Microtus; species Microtus pennsylvanicus. The sequence continues at coordinate 8,424,739 of NC_134601.1, read as the reverse complement.
ATTACTATCAAATGTATCTAGCAATGCAACACAAGAGCCCTTCTCTTTGTAATTGGGAATACAATAGGGATATCCAGTATCAATACTATTATAGGATATTATCATATCAATTCCTAGCCACTACACAAGATGAGAGGTATTCCTTTTAAAAGAAGAGACAAAATTATCTTGTATATAAATGATGTAACAGCCTAGAAAACTCAAGAAAAAACTACTAAAAACAACAAAACCAATTCAGTAGTCTATGTAGAGTCTCAATGAAAGCAACAAAAAATTAAATAATGGAATAGAACAGGTGTTAGTTAAAATAGTATGAAATAAGTCATATGGCATATATCAGAAATTAGAGTTCAAAAACAGACTCATTCACACACAATAATTCAGAATAAAATAAAAATTATGCAACAAATAAAGAGAATCACTTAGTTATGTCCCTGTGTTCCACTAAAGAATTTGAAATGTAGTTAAGATTCACATACTGTTAGAAATTAAAAGACAAACTGGAAAAAATAGAGGAGAGTTTTTCTATAATCCCAGAGCAAGGAAGACTGTTTCCAGTGCCACACACTGCGTCTTGAAACAGCATAGCAAGACTCATAGACTTAACGGCATACAAAACATTTAGATATTGAGAAAAACATAAGTATGGTTAATAAACAAATGAAAGCTGGAAATGATTCCAATATAAAGCAAACTGTGTGACCGAATAAAGTATTCTTGCAAATCAGCAAGACAAAAAGAAAATGACAATGAAAAAGATCCAAGCAGGCAATTAATAAAAGTGACTTACCCTGCATGGTCCTCAAACCCGTGAATAGAATAGGAATCAGCAAACTTGCCTATGGGTCAAAGCCAGCTGCTCCCTGGTTTTGTGCATATGGAGCACACTGGAGTTAATTTTTGATATTTGTCACCATATACTCTATGCATGCTATCCTTCTACAAGGGGACAAAATTAAGGAGCTGCAACCAAGACCAACTGCCCTGGAAAGCTGAAAATAGTCACAATGGGAACTATGAATAAAATGTTTCCTAGTCCTTTACTTAGACAGTTTCACCTATAAAACAACAAGTAAAATTAAAAGTGCTTTTTTCATTCATACTTATGAAGTACTCCATTTATACCAAATATTCATTCTGCTTATCATACCAATAAAAGATAAGAAAAGTATGTTTTCCAATGGTACCAAAAAAAAATCTTCTTTTACACAATCAGTGAAATGTAAGTTTGTAAGCTTCTATGGCCAGTTAAGAGGAAAGTGATATAAATAGTTTTATATGTGTGTATGTATATATGTATGTGTATATATGTATATATATATGTGTATATATATATATAAACACTGTATGTTAGACAATGTATCTGAACACAGACACATAAATCTATAAGTGAGCATATACTTTATCTGTCCTGTTTATGTCTGGTAATCAGTCCTAATCAAATAATCACCTCAACATAATGAAAAGCTACAAGTAAAAAGAGAACTACTACAAAATATTGATAAGAGTTAAATAAAGACAAGAACGCTAAAACTTACAGGTATCAGTCAGAATAGACAGAATAATGTAGATATGTGCCTATCAAAGAAGTACCTGTCTGCAGATATATGGAAACCATGTGAGGTACAGCCCAAATCCTTACCATTGGCTATCTCTAGCAGGTGGACACAATTCTTGCATTCAGTATTTGCTGTGGTATAGTGCTTGGCCACGCAATCATGAAGACTGAGTTTAGAGCCCCAATAATGATGTTAATTTTTTTAATTAAAAAAGCTGGGTGTGGCTATATGAGCTTGTAGTTCCGGCGCTAGGATAGATGGAGACAAGCAGATCATTGGGGTCCACCAGTCAACCATCTAGCCAATGAGCCATATCCAGCTTCAGTAAAAGATCAGTCTCAAAATGTAAAGAGCAAAGGGGCCATGATCATGATGAAGAAGCCCATAGAAACAGCTAACCAGAGCTAGTGGGAGCTCACTGATTCTGGACTGACAGCAGGGGAACCTACATGGGACTGCATGTGGGTGACAGTTGTGTGACAGGGGAAGTCTGTGTGGCCACTGGCAGTGGGATCAGGATTTATCCCTAGTTCATGAACTGGTTTGTGGGGGCATATTCCCTATGGAGGGATATTTTGTTTAGCCTCAATACAGGGGGACGGGGCTTGGTCTTGACTCAACTTGATATGCCAAACTTCTTGGTTGACTCCCCATTAGAGAGGCCTTACCTTTTCTGAGGAGTGGATGGGGGACTTGGTGGGGAGAAGGTGGGGGAATGCAATAAGGGGAGGGAGGAAAGGAAAGGAGGGAGGGGGAACTGTGGTTTGTATGTGACATGAAAAAAATACTTTTAAATAATTTTTTTAAAAAATAAACAAGGCAAGCTAAGACCAGGAATTAGTAAATTTTAAAAAAATTGCAAGAAGAAAAGTGAATGAGGACACCTGACATCAATCTGTGTCCTCCCCAGTTCTTGCACACATGTCTATGTACATCAGAACACACACGGACGTACACATACACACACAAACCCCACAAACCTATCCTTAAGAGAGTGTACTATTAGCATGGAGATATGTAATTTTAAGAAAATTAGAATAAAGCAATCATTAAAAACCCACATATAGAAGTACAGTCTTAGTATATGATAAAGACACCATGCCTCTGAACTAAGGTTGGTTAAACATAAAGTTATTATGAAATCCTGTACTTACATACTTAAGTATGTGATCAATATAATTTAAATATATATATATATATATATATATATATATATATATATATATATAAATGGAAACATATATAAAAATGTCATTTAAGCACTATTTTAACATTAAAAAGTGAGAAAAAACATGTCTATCAGTTAATGCATGAATAGATAAATTTCAATGTGTCCCTACAAGGCAATATTATTTGGCCATAAAAAGGATTACTGAAATGTAGATCAACCTTGAAACATAATGCTAAGTAAAAGGCCAAACACAAAAGATCAAACATTATAGAATTCTATTTGTCGCTTGTATAGGCAAATCAGAAAATAAACTAATGGCTTTCCAAGGCTATGAGGATGGGGTGATGAGATGTGACAGGACTTCCTTTGTCATTGATGAAAATGGTCAGAAACTAAACAGGGGTGATAGTTGCTCACCTCATGAAGCCATCAACATATACTGAATTATACATGTTTAAATGGTAGATTTCATGCTATATGATTTATCTATCAATAAAAAGTATTAATTTGAAAATGTTCACATATCTAAATCTGAAAAAATATATAATGAATTTTAGAGACATGTATATATATATTGACAACTTTGAACTAGGTAAAAACTGCTTAACAAGAATATTAAAGTCAGTAATGTAGCAAAATGAAAAGAATTACAATTAAATGTCATTGAAAAATTATGAACTTCTATTTTTCACAGTACAAAATTAAGAAAATAAACTCTGGGCTAGTGAGGGGGTTCAGCAGTTAAATGTGCTTGTGCCAACTCTGAAAATCTGAGTCCAATCTAGAACAGAGATTCTCAGTCTGTGGATTGCAACCCCTTTGGGGGTTGACCCTTTCACTGGGGTCACCTAAGACCATCGCAAATACCAGCAATTTATATTATGATTCATAACAGTAGTAAAATTACGGTTATGAAGTAACAACGAAAATAATTTTATGCTTGGGGTCACCACAACAGGAGGAATTGTATTAAAGGGTCACAGCATTAGGAAGGTTGAGAAGCACTGCACTAGAGCCATATGGTATAAGGAGAAAACCAACTCCCACAAGCTGTCCACTGACCCTCATACAAACATACACAATAATGTAATATTTTTCAGAAAAGAAAATCTAGAATTAAAGATGTTATCTATATATGTTATTGGCAAAGTACTGACAAAACACCAATAAAGCAATAATAAAATTACAACTGATTTATATATTTATTCATTTCCGTATATAAAATAACTATTACTTATATACTAGACAATAATAATAATATATATACAACTGTATAGTAACAATAATAATTAAAGAATAATATACTATGATGAAGATGGGAGATGGCAGACATGACAGGGAAGAAAGGGAAGAGGGAAAATGATGCACTATATTTTAATTTAAAAATTGGGCAGTGGTGGCACACACCTTTAATCCCAACACTTGGGGGGCAGAGGTTGGTGAATCTCTGTTGAGTTCAAGGTTAGCCTGGTCTACAGAGCAAGTTCCAGGTCACCCAGGACTACATAGTAAGATCCTGTCTCAAAAAAACCTCAAATCAAAACAAAATAAAATATTTTTTAAGAACACAAATGTTTCCATTTAAAAATTGACAAAGATTTTGAACAAACACTTCCCAAGGAAAATGTAGAAATAGCTAAAGTACATAAAATCTTCCTTCACAGCAATCGTCAGCAGGGACATAACAGCTCAAAACCACAGACATAGTTATTACTTCACACCCAAAATTGAAAAGATGGAGAGAAAGAAATATTGACCTGCATATGGGGCAAATGGAAGTGTCCATTGCTGGTGGGCATTTAAAATGGTTCAAAGCACACCTACTGGCATGTCTAGGGCGAATTAGTGATCGAGGAGAGATTAGATTTAAACTAATAAAAACACCCTGAAGAAAGTGGGAGTTTTGGTTTTGTTTTGTTTTTGAGAAATGGTCTCACTACATAGCTCTGGCTGTCCTGAAACTTGCTCTGTAGACCAGACTTGCCTCAGACTCAGAGATCTGTTCCTCAAGTGCTGGGATTAAAGTTGTGTGTCACCATGCCCAGCTGCAAGAAGGCAATTTTTAACATGCCGCTTTATTCATTTTGGTCAGAGACTAGGAATCGCTTAACAGGTGAATGAATACTTTGCATCCTCTTAAATACTTAGAAATTCTCCTCAGTAAAGAAAACAACCAAGTTACTTACATAAGCAGCCACGTGCATCAATATTACAAACATCAAGTTGAGAAAAAGAAATAAAATTGAAATAGAAAAAAATTTACTGGCAAAATCATGTATATTTAAAAGTAGATTTATGCCTGAGAACATGGCACAGAGGCTAAAGCCTGCAACCCACATAGTGGAAGAAAAACCGTCCCTACAAGTTGTCTGCTGGTCTATACACATACTGTGGCACATGAAAACACACACACACTCACGTACATACAAGGTAAATAGGATAAAAAATAAAAATTTAAAAGTAAATTTAATATGATAAAAAGAGGTACAAAATTACAAAAATATTAATTATTGTTATTATGAGGCATAAAAGTCTATTTCAAAGTACAGACACACATATTATTTTCATGGATATACAAGATATTCAAGCAATATAATAAATACGCAAATAATCTTAAAATACAATAGATGTCATGTCATACTTAATAAAACTCTAAAATGATTGTCTTTTGTTGTTGTTTATTGTTGTTTCTTTTATTTTTCTTTCTGATTTATTGAGACAGAGTCTCGTATAGTCCAGGCTTTTCTTGCAATTACTGGGTAGCTGAGTGTCTTAATTAGGGTTTCTATTGCTGTGAAGAGACACCATGGTGACTGCAACTCTCACATAGGAAAACATTTCATTGAGGTGGCTGGTGACTTACAGTTCAGAGGTTTAGTCCATTACCATCATTACAGGGAGCATGGTGGCATGCAGGCAGACATGGTGCTGGCCACATCTTGATCAGAAGTCAACAGGAAATAGTGTGTCACTGAGTGAAGTTTAAACAAAAAGACCTCAAAGCTTGCCCCCACAGTGACACACTTCCTTCAACAAGGCCACACCTCCCAATGGTGCCATTCCCTGTGACATTATAGGGGCCAATTATGTTCAAATTACCACACTGAGGATGGCCTTGAACTCCCAATCCTCCAGTTTCTGCCTCCTGAGTGCTGACTGCTGCCATGTGCCACCATGCCCACCTTGGTTTAGATTTATTTATTTCTATGTTTTTATTGGAACATGTGTACATGTGTGTATATGTTCATGTGTGGTGCACATTATCGTGGGAGTGTACATTCATATGTATCTGCACATGTATGTGAAGGCTGGGGGACAAATCTTTAGTGTCACTCCCAGAAATACCATCTACCTCCCTTGAGTCAGGGTTTCTCGCTGATTCGGAGCTGCCACACTTGTCTAGAATGACTGGCCAGAAAGCAGCAGGGCTCCTCCTGGCTGCTTCCCCAGTGCTCAGATTATGATACACCTGGCATTTTTTACCTAGGTTCTGGGGATCAAATTCAGGTCCCCACGTCTGCAGGACAAGCACTTTCCCAGCTGAACTGTCTCCTCAGCCCTCCTGCCTATGTTTAATTACACAAAATAATGCTAAAACCTCTATGTGATTTTGTATACCTGAGAATGCTTGCAAAACTTATAAGGAATGGTGAGATGAGTTTTGGTTCATTAAATATAAAAATATAGCCAAATAATATGATATTGACATAGAAATAGACAACTAGAATTAATCTGGTAGTTATGTTAATGATAAAGGTAATACTTCTATTCAAAGGAAAATATGTACACCCTGGCATGTATATGTACCCCCTTGAGGCATTTGAGAGAAAATGGAATGTGTTCTCTCCTTCACCCATTTTAAAAAAATGTTAAGTGGATTAAAGATTTAACTATTAAAACAAAGAAAAACAATCCAATAAAAAGAACGTTCGTGTCAATCTAGACATGCAGGAAACATTTTTACCCAACACAAGAAAAACAGAAAAGAAAATGAAAGGCCTGAGATATTTGAGTAATCTAAATTTAAAATGATTTTTTTTCTTTAAAGATGTAAAAGCTCTGGAGCTCGAGAGTGATCACGGGCTGAGCAGCACAAGCAGGGAACTTCTGCCACTGAGCCACACACCGGAGCCAGAAGCCTTTCTGTTCTAAAAACAGTACTATAATGAGTAAATAGGATTTTTATGGCAAAATATTCCTAAGATATTTCACAGACGATGGATCTGCTGGTGGAGTGTGCACATACACCTACATGAACATACATTGCAACACTTATCACAGTAAAAGACTTAATAGCTATAATTTTTTTAAGTGGGCAAAGACATTAAAAGATGTTAATAAGAGGAGACATAAATGGCCACTGAGCACACTAAAAGGTGCTCAGTGTCATTAACCATCAGAGAAATGCCAAGAAAACCCTCAATGAGATATCATTTCACATCTACTAGAATCACTAAAATTAAAATGATGATGTATTGGTCGGGAATGAAGATATTCTTTTTTTTTTTGAAACATAGTTGCTTTATTGATTCTTTTGGGAATTCCACATCATGCACCCATTTTGGCTCACCTCCTAGTTTACCATATCCCCCCTCACCCATACAGCACTACCCCAAAAGAAAATTTTAAAAAATAAAAACAAAACAAAGCAAGCAAACAAACAAACAAAAACAAGAACAAACCAAAGCAAATAAACAAAAAACAAAACATCTCTTCATTTCTCCTTCTTTCCCACCTCTCCAACACCTCTTTATTTGTCTTGATGGCATTGGGAGCTGAGGTGTGTCACATACTACACCATTTTGTCCCTTCAGCCAATGCTCATTGTAATGAGTTACAGGTCCAGTTCAAGGCCTCTGGTTTCCAGTACACCATCATCACTGGATCCTCACTGGAGCTCCTCTGGGATATCCCATGGCTGCCCCGAATATTAGAGATCCTGCTGGAAGATATTCTTTTTAATAGAATAAAAAGAACCAGTGACATAAAGAAAGGTTAAGAAAGCCTATAGCAAATCAAGCAATCAAATGGCTGTTAAACATTTGAAAAGATACTTACCAGTAAAGAAATCTAAATTAAACTCCCAGTGAGCTAGCACGACTAGTCTATAAAATCAGGATCCAAAAATTCAAGAGACTGATAACACATACAGATAATGCAAGGCAAAATGTAGTTCCATGCGTTGCAACTGCAAACGAGAACTGTTGCTTCGCTTTGAAAAGGGTATCCTTGATCAGAAACCTTACGGCTAGGAAGTTACCTCAGACATAAGGCTCCTGTATGTGAAAAGTGTGTGCCAAAAAAGTCAACCTGTATTTCTATATCCAGCAAATAACCAAGTGATGCAAAGTGGAAAATGTGCTGTATTGAATACTGAAGCGAATGTGATCTCACATGTATGATTAGGGGAACATAGGTAAAACAAAGGACAGCCACCATGTTAAAACTGCTCATCAAAAACGAGGACCTGGTAGTGTGAGAAGCTGTAAGTGCACCATTCATATAGAAAAGTGGTGTTTATTGTATAATTCAGTTATTGAAAAGCATCTGAATATGGATAAAAGACAAATGAAAAGAAAATAGATAGCCTATTCCTTTGGCCTTCCTTGAACTATAAAGCAAACATCTCATTATTCTCATTCTTTTCCTCTCTCTCTCTCTCTCTCTCTCTCTCTCTCTCTCTCTCTCTACTAAAAGTAGCACAAATCTTCCCAGATATAGCAGTACACGTCTGGCATTGCAGCACTTGTGAGTCTGAGGCACAAGGACTGAGTTCAAGACCAGACAGAGCTACGTAGTGGCACCTTATCTAAAAAAATCAATTAACAAAAATTTTTAAATGTATACAAGAAAAACACCACCACCAACAACAAAAACTGCAAGCCACATAAATATTCTGAACTTGTCCACATTAACAGAGTACAAAAATAAATTTTTAGTAAGATTTCATTTACCCCAAAATACCAAAACTATAGCTTCAATACCTAATTGATATAAACAACCTATTAGTGAAATATTTCACGAATTTTGGGCTGAGTCTCTGAAATTTGGGACCTATTTTACACTTCCAGAATTACAATTTGCTGAGACTAAGCGCATTTAAGGAGCTCATTAGCATGCACTGGCTTGTGGCCACCGTGCTGGACAATGCGGCTCCAGCACTCTGGCCGCATATTCACACACTTGTCACAATTTCTAAGTAGGCCAGAAAATTTCCGAGTTTCCATCCAAAGGTACACAGACTGAGTCTGTGACAACCAACTCCTAGCAGCCAGAGTAACTGGAGAAAAACACAAAAATGTACTATTTCACATATGTGCAGGGGCCACACAGAACATGAAATCCAAAGAAGGGCCAAGTGGTTGAGGTTTAATTACTCCCTTTGCAGGGAAGAGGATAGCAAGAGCGGGTAACAAATGCTTTTTAAAGATTTCTTTTTAATTTATGACTATTTTGCTTGCATGTATGTCTGTCTACCATGTACATGCCAGAAGAGGACATTGGACCCCCAGGAATTGAAGTAACAGATGGTTGTGAACTGCCATGAGGTGCTGGGCATTGAACCTGGGTCCTCTGTGCCATGGTTTCAAACCTCGGTTTTTGTTTTTGTTTTTTCATTAAAAAATGATCTGAAGGAAGACAATGAGCCTGGGACAAAGACAATGACTCTGGACTCTGGGTGAGGTGCTTCAGTCATTTCCTCTCTGCTAGGAGACAGAGTTTGATCATCAATGGGTAATGGAATTTTAGTACAAAACTTTGAAGGCATTTGTCTCCTCTTTAGTGGATTGGGTCTCTGGGCAGATAGAAGGTCAGACCACCTCTCCCCAATCTTCCAGAGGGAAACTGAACCAAAGTGGAGAGCCAGAGGTGGAAGAAGGGCAGAGAGGCCTAATTCTGCTACTCTTCCTTTACCTCTGATTGTCAAAGCGCACTGCTTTAGATCCTAGGAGCCCCATATGCTGAACGTGGGAACCCCAAACAAACCAACAATGTAAAATTTCTCAACACATGAGGAACAAAAATTAATCCAAACTCAAGGGTGTAATGAATCTGAGGTGTTTCGAGAACACATGCTGTGTCAAACCACATGCTTGGTTCTCACTTTGCACCACACAGCCATCATATTATGTCAGCTGGCACCGTATGAAATCCCGCAGCTCAGATTCAACAAGACTCTATGTTACAATAGCAGGGCTCTGGCTGAATATGCAAAGTTTGCTGCTCTTTCGAAACAGGATTAACAGAAAACGAAGACTTCTAATGGTTCCCTACTCTCTTCAGCATGTAAGCATCAAGCTAGTATATCTTTAGACTGCATTGCATTAAAATTTTTGATTTTAGAACAACTGTTTGGTGGGCTAGAGAGATGGCTCAGTGGTTAAGAGTTCTTGTGGTTCTTTCAGAGAACTGTTTTCTATTCCCAGCACCTATCTACTTGGTGACTCAGTAATACCAGGGCCAGGGAATGTGCCAACTACTTCCGACCTCTGAGGGCACCAGGCATACATGTGTCATACATATGTGAATGCAGGCAAAACATTCATATGGATAAGATTAAAATAAATCGTTTTTCAAAACTTTAGCTTGCTGTCTGAGTTACTGCCTTGGGGCCCTGCGCTGCTGCCCAGAGGGGTAACACATTCAGGAAGCTGGCTCTGGTCACAGTCAGACCCCATGGTGTGTCAATCAATGCGTATAAATCAGGAGCTCAGCACAGACCAGATGGTCACCTGCAGTATGTTTTCCCAGCTTCTAACAAGTGTGAGCGTGAGGAGAACAGAGTAGAACAAGTAACTCTTTCGACGCCCAAAGAAGTTGCTTCAACAGCTTTATGCCTCTGTGTGTTTTCATACCCTCATCTCACTAGATGATCATAGACCCCCGAGGCAGTAAGTAGAAGGATTATTGGGTCTAATTAATAATCCTTAAGGCAATCCACTGTGGTTGCAAAGTATATTTAATACTGTATGACAGATGAAGTCACAGAGGTTAAATGTCTTTTCTATCTACCTCTCTAAGTTGTCGGAAACATGATGTAAACAATGGCTGTGGAGAGAGCTTTATAAAAAAAAAAATAAGAGATTGTCATTATTCTTCTTGGGGGCAACAGATGATGAAGACCCAGGAAGTCAATCCTGGTTGACCCCTAATTCATCAAGATTACTGCCAATATATGGTTCAGCCGAAGTTATCAGACCAAGCAACACAAAATCACTGTACTCAGCCCAGCCTTCTTTGGCAATCTAGTCTATTCAAAAAGTAGTTTTCCCCCAAATAAACTTAGAAAACTACTTAAGGATATCCACAATAAAGAAGAAAATAAGTTTGAGGAACATAATAAAAATAGTATCATATATTCTTAAGGTAGTAATATTACTACAACTGGCTAGATTAACAGGAAAAATAAAATTATTAAAGCCTTAGAACTTGAGAGCACATAAAATATCACATGTTCTGGAATAATATTTATAATAACTGGGCAAAGATTGCTACATTTGTTTATTCTATATTTGTTTAATTATGAAAAGATGTGTTGTTATTTCACCTTGCCTGCCTAAGGCACCTGATTCATCTAATAAAGCTGAACAGCCAATGGTTAGGCGGTAAATGAATAGGCGGGGCTGGTGGACAGAGAGAATAAGTAGGAAGAGAAATCTAGGTGGGGAGGAGGAGGGAGAAAGAGAGGGACACACCCAGGGTCAGAAGGCAGGCAGTCGCCAGCTAGACATGAGAAGCAGGAAAGTAAAACATACAAAAAGAAAGGTAAAAGTCCCAAGGCAAAACATAGATAAAGAGAAACAGGTTAAGTTATAAGACATAGCAAGAAACGAGCCTAAGCTAAGGCCAAGCATTCATAACTAACAATAAGTCTCCATGTCACAATCTGGGAGCTGGTTGTGGGCCTAAAAGAAAAAGCATGCTACAATCACATGCCAAAAATTTCTGGGAAACAGAAATATAGTCTCAAATACATTCATGAGAAAACAAAATTTTGTAATTGTTTCTGTGTGGGAGTGGTGATGGTGTATGTGTATAGTATATGCATAGGATACATATGCACATTTGTGCAGGCTTGTACACTCATACACATTCAGAGGCTAAGGGAGGTTACTGGGTATTCTGTTTTATCATTCACTACCTTTTTTCCTGGAAATATGAGTTTCTGAAGCTACGCTGGTAGCCAGCAAACCCCAGCGATCATCCCATCTCTGACCTCTCCCCCAATATTAGGGTTACAGGCATGCATAACCACGCCCGGTTTCAAAGTATTTATAACGAGATGTTTGAAAAGAGCAACATAGTAGCTGGAAGCAAAACAGAAAGAAGACAATAATGCAGATAAAAAAAGAAATCAATGGAACGCATTTCTATAAAAGGAATTGAAACAGAACCAGGTGTGATGGCTAACTTGTCAATTTAACATACCTGGGAAGAAGAAACCTACGTGGAGCATTGCTTCCATAATGGCCTGTGGGAAAGTCTGTGGAACATTTTCTTGATTGTTAACTGACAGAGGAGGACATGGGCCACTGTGGGTGACACTATCCCTAGACAGGTGGGCCTGAGACTACAAAATGATAACATTACAAGACTACAAATGATAACATTAGCAACCTAGTAGAAGAGCACAGCACTATTTATAAAGGATCTTCTTTTAAAAAATGAAAGTCTAAAGACAACTCTACATGTTCTTTCGAAGATAGGTATAGAAATATAGAGGAGAGAGAGGTATATTCCATGTTATCACTAGTACACCTTCGGCAAAATTCAGGATGGGAAATTTTACAGGACAAAGAATCACGTTTATTCCTCAAATGAAATGTAAGACTAAAAAGATGGAAAGTGGTGGGGGGGGGGGGGGCAACAGATATGTGTGATAGGAATGTTAAAGGTGGGAGGGTTTAAGAAGGCAGGAACACGGGAAGAGAATAGTAGATGCCCGTCAATGAAAACCAAATATGAATGAAAATGCCACAAGGAAACATACTACCTTGCATGTAAATTTTTTTAAAAACTGAGAAAAGATGGATGAGGAAAATATCAAATTAAAATAATTTAAGAGACAGTGGGGGAGATAATCTAGTACTAGTTATGTTGAGGACAGGATCAGAATCAGCAAAAAAACAAAAAAAATAAACTAGGCACCTGTGGTGGCCCACGTGTAATCGCAGCTCAGTACATAGCCAGCAGAAACAGGCCATCCCTGTAGCAAGCTGGCTAGCTTACCCAAATTGGCAAACTCTGGGTTCACATAAGAGACTCTGTCTTGTGATATAAAGTGGAACAAGATCAACAGACACCCAGTGTCAACCTCTGGCCTCCTGAAGTATGCACACAGACCTGCATCCAAATACATATGCACATGTGCACACACCCAACACATGTGCATACAAAATTTAAGATATCCAGAAAATATAATGAGATCCAAGCTCTCACTAACAAAACACAAATAACCTGATTGTAAATAAGGAATAGCTCCAAATACACATTTCCCAAAAGAAAACAAATATTTTATCGACATCGGTACTAATCGGCTAAATCCAAATTAAAGGCACAGTGATGTATCACTCTACTACAGAAAGAGTGGCTCTCAGAAAACAAGTGACAGCCGCAATGTGGAGAGAACAGAACCCTCACACAGTATTGGTGTGAATGGGAATTAGATTTATTGTCTTGTCTTTTATAGAAAAAGACTTAATGGCCTCACAGTAAAGGGATAATCTAGTCCCAGGTATTCCACCATTGATAAAGAATATATTTTAATATCTAATCATGTTGCTATGTTTTATGCAAAGATGCAATTCACATAGAGTACAATGTGAATTCATGATAGCTTCCTCTGTGCAACATCTAATGTATTCTAACTGCTACCCAGCATTTAATAGTCTATATATGCCCTTTACCTCATTGATCTTTTCTTTCAGTGAAAGATTAGTTGCTATTAGTGGAATAAGTACAGCTGATTACTGTCAAAAAAAACTTTGGCAGCTTGCTCATTCAGGTTCACAAAGTCTCTTTGTTTAATTTTCAGAAATTTTATAAAGTTCAATGCTAAACACATTCATTATAAAGAAAATCTGTTAAAATTATAAGTAGAGAATCTACATAAAGATTAAGAGGAATAAAATGTGAAATCTGTCATTACTATTCCTAATCATCTCACTATATAACAGTCTATCATGGTGTATCATTACATATGTCTTCCTAACTTATTGGATTCAGCAACATCATTTTAAGTAGCGAATACCATCAAATCAATTCTTTATTTGTTGCCTAAGTCTGAAAGCCACTACCAGTGAATCAGGTAAATTTTTTTGCCCATTCATTTACAGAATATATACAATTTTGTGCAGAATCAGTCAAGCTGAATAATTATGATAGAAATTAAAGGACCCTTAATGCCTAAACAGATTTATTTTCTAGCCCTTTACAGAAAAAAAATTGATCACTTCAGGATTATTGTTTTGTTGACTTAAAGACTTAAGAAAGTGATGGAAAGAATATTAACAATTAAAAAAATCAAGCAACAGCTGGGCCACTGCCAGAGGCCACGTTGATGTCGGAGGGTCATGTTGCCACTGGGGCCGTACTGATGTGACTGGCCTCTGCTGCCATCTGAGGCCATGGTGTTGTCCATGCCTGTGCTGTAGCCAAGGGTCATATCTGGGTCCATGGCTACCACAGCCTGAGTCTATGTTGATGTCTGTGACCTGTACTACCATCAAAAGCCATGTTGATGCCTGTTATCTGTGCTATCACCTGAAGCCAAGTTGATGTGCCAAAGCTGAGCTGAGCTGGTCCTTTCCCTGGCTGGTAGTGGGAGAGTTGACTCTACCCCTCAACAACAGCCACATAGTACCACTGGTATTGCATGGACTTGGGAAAGCTGGCCCTGTTCCTCACTGGCTGCAACAAGGTAGTACCAGTGGTGGGATGGGTGTGGGGCCAGCTGGCCCAGGGGGCACATCAGAGTTGGCCATGATGGTATTGACAAGGGAGAGCTGACCTGGGTGGTATGGCCAGAGAGAGATAGTGAAACCATAAGTACAGGATCTCCATGACTTGGCAATAGCAGGATAGCAGAGAGGAGTCTCAGTGGGGGTCCGGTATTGGTGATGCAGCAGAAGCCAAAGGCCTTGAACCAGACCAATGATTCATTGCAATGAACATTTGCAAGCAAGCTATTTGGACAAAAGAGAATTACTGAGTGACACACTGCAGCTTCCAATACTACTATGCTGTACAAGCAGTGACTGAGAGGTGGGAAAGCCAAAGGAGAAGAGTGGCACACAGAGCAAACCTGGAGATGAAGCAGCTCTGGAGGGTATGAGAGAAGGCTGTGTTAACAGAGGAGTGAGGCATTGCCCGCAGGCATCGCCTGGAGATGAAGCAGCTCTGGAGGGTATGAGGGAAGGCTGTGTTAACAGAGGAGTGAGGCATTGCCCGCAGGCATCGCCCTGGAGATGAAGCAGCTCTGGAGGGTATGAGAGAAGGCTGTGTTAACAGAGGAGTGAGGCATTGCCCGCAGGCATCGCCCTGGAGATGAAGCAGCTCTGGAGGGTATGAGAGAAGGCTGTGTTAACAGAGGAGTGAGGCATTGCCCACAGGGGTTTGCCCAGATTGTTTTAAATTTTAATTTAATTTTTTATTTCCTCTTGGGGGAGAAGGTTACAAGGGTGGAGGGCAGACATGGATGGACTGGGTACAGGATGTAAAATTCCCAAAGAATCAATAAAAAAATTACATTGGAAACAACCAGCAGGATGGTTGTGGCACACACCTTTAATCCCAGCACTCTGGAGGCAGAGGCAGAAGGTTCTTTGTGAGTTCGAGGCCAGGCTGGTCTATAGAACAAGTTCCAGGTCAGCCAGGGTTACTCAGAGAAACTGTGTCTATAAAAACCAAAACCAAAACAAGCAAATAAACAAAAACTCAATCAACAGATAATATAACCACCTTGTTGCAAGGGAAGAAAGGTAGTAATGACATGAATATTGGCTGGTATTTTCACTCGTGTTGTGGAAAAATACAAAAAGTCATATAGTAAAGATACGTGTGTGTGTGTGTGTGTGTGTGTGTGTGTGTGTGTGTGTGTCAACAGCATGAACAATTTCTTTGCCTAGCCAGATAAGGACTTTCAAATACTGAAGGGATAATTCTTCAAAATTTTATGTTATTCACAGTGTGCCAGTTGTAAGTTCCACACCATTTTAAATTTAATTATCCTACTAACACCAAGAATAGAAAAACAATAAAATCAATGAAACAAAAAATTGGTTCTTTGTAGAATTTAACAGTATTGACAAATGGTCTCTGAGGGGGACAGAAAAAGACTTAAATTGCTTAAATCAATAATAAGTGGAGACATTATTACCAGGTCTAGAGAAATAAAAACGGTGGTACCAGTGTACAAATAAGAATTGCAAGGGAACGAGTTGAATATCCTAGTAGAAAAGCAAATCCTACAAAAATTAATGATGAACAACTAGAAAATCTGAGTGACTTGTAAGGAGCTTGGGTTAATAAATAAAAATCTCGCGCAAAGACTAGAGCCAGGAAGTAGGTAAGCTAACTGCAGAATTCCACCTCTCCCTCACTGCTCAAATCCAATCCCTCAGCCTGATCTCCAGCTCTGCCAACACACCAGCCGCTGTAGCTTCCCTTCCCCCCTTCCCATTGCCATGGATCCCACAAATCTTCCTCTCCAAACTTCCTTCCCAGCCCACTCATCGCTTTTTCCCAGCCCCCAACTCCAACAGGCATTCCCTGGGAACACACAGGCCTCACAGGCCACAGAGGCGGACAGCCACACAGTAAATTTTCACCTCCCCCTCCTCTAATACAAATCTAGTCTCCACATCTAACCAGTACCTCTGCAGCAGCCTCCACCTCTTCTCTGCCCTCCACAGACCACTGGAGTTCACAGGTCTTCTCCTCCAACCTCCCTCCTACTAGCCCTACTCCAGCAGGCTTTCCCTGGGAACCTGCCAGCCAAGCCTGCCAGTGAAGCTAATAGGTCAGCTAAGGAGGAGGGTGAGTTTCAGATCTCCACTCGCCCTCCATTTCTCCAAATCTAATGCTCCAGTCGCACTCCCAGCTCTGTGGCACACTACCTGCTGTTACCTCTCATTCCCCGCGGCCTAAGCAGGTCCTGGTGGAACACCCTGCTTTCCTCCCTATGGTAGACCTCCTCAATGCTCCCAAGCCCAACCCCATTACTAAGTGTCAACTCCCAATACCCAGGAACACACAGTGCCTGGAACCCCCCAGTGGTCACACGGGTCATGATCCCAGCCAGAAGAATCTCCTACCAGGCAGCACATAGCCACCACATACTTCTAAGAGCCAGAGGGCAACACTAACCAAGGGGAGATAAAACACCCAACCAACAAAGACAAAAACAGGTAACACCCAGAACTACTATCATTCGAAACCCTGATACCTAGATGCCAGTATAAAAACACAATCAGTAATAGCCAAGACCAGTGAGTCTCCACTAGAGCCCAGCAACCCCATCACACCAGGCCCTGAGAACAGCAACATAGCTGAAGCACAAGACAAATAGTCCTTACGAATACGATAGAGGTCCTTAAAGAGGAAATAAAGTCACCCCTTAAAGAAACCTATGAAAACACAAAGTGAAGGGAATCTGGAAATGGAAATTTTAGGAACTCAAACAGGAACCTCAGAGACAAGCCTCACCAATAGAATACAAGTGATTGAAGAGAGACTCTCAGATATTGAAGACACATTAGAAGAAATGGATACTTTGTTCAAATAAAATGTTAAATCTAAAAAAATCTTGGTGCAAAACATAAAGGAAATCTGGGACACTGGAAAGACCAAGTCTCAGAATAATAGGAATAGAAGGAGAAAAAAACACAACTCAAAGGCATAATAAATATTTTCAACAAAATCATAGAAGAAAATTTGTGTACTCACTCATAAGTGGATATTAGCTATAAAATAAAGAATAGCTATGCTACAATCCATAGACCCAGAGAGACTAGATAACAAAGAAGGCTCAAAGGGGGTTGCCAGGATCCCCTGGGAAGGGGAAATAAAGAGATTTCGTGAGTGGACTTCAAGTGGGAGGGGATGGGAACATGAGGGATCATGTTGGGGTCGAGGGGGGAGTACTGAAGGAGATGACTGAAAATGGGGGCATTTTGGGGTCAGGTAAAAGCCTGGCACAAAAGTGAAAGGATGACCCTAGCTAAGACTCCTAGCAATAACAGATGTGCAGCTTGAATCGGCAATCTTCCTCTGACCAGACCGGTGCCTAGGCCAATAGTCATCAGAAAGGCTTCATCCAGAAACTTATGGAAACAGATACAGATCCACAGCCAAACATTAGGAGAAGCTCGAGGAATCCTGTAGAGGGGGAGAAAGGATTGTAGGAGCCAGAGGGGTCAAGGACATCAAAAGAAAATTCACAGAATCAACTAACCTGGACTCATAGGGGCTCACAGAGACTGAACCCACAACCAGGGAGCCTGCATGGGACTGACTTAGGTCCTATGTATATATATATTACAGTTGTATAGCTTGGTCCTCTTGTGTGACTCCTAACAACGGGAACAGGGTCTATCTCCGATTCTTTTACAGACTGTTAGGACCCTATTTCCCATACTGAGTCACCTTGCCCAGCCTTAATACATGGGGTGGGGCTTAGTCTTACAGCAACTTGATATGCCATGTTTTATTGATATTCATGAGAGACCTGCCCTTTCCTAAACAGAAACAGAGAGGTGGGTACAGAGTGGTGTGTAAGTGACTGGGAAGGGAGGAGGGAGGGGAAACTGTGTCTTGGATGTAAAATAAATAAATTTATATTAAATTTTTTTTCTAAATTAAAGGAGATGGCTATCAAGATACAGTAAGCATAGAGAACACCAAATAGACTGGATCAAGAAAAGAAATCCTCTTCAGCAATAATTATCCAAGTATTAAACATACATAACAACAAACAATATTAAAAGCTGCAAAAGGAAAAGATCAAGTGACATATAAAGACAGACCTATTAGAATAACCCCTGACTTCTCAGTGGAAACTACAAAAACCAGAAGGGCCAGGATAGGTGGTCTGCAGACATTAACAGACCACAGACACCAGGCAACACTATACACAGCAAAACTTTCAATCACAGCAAATGCAGAAAATAATATATTCCATGACTTTAAAAAAATCCAGCCTGACAGAAATCCACTAGGAGAAAAACTACACCCAAGAAAACATAAGGAATAAATAATCCTGGACCAGCAAATCAAAAGAGATGAAACACACAACACTGACAACAAAATAGCAGGAATCTACACTACTCATTGCTATCTCTCAACATCAATTTATGTCAATTCTCAGATAAAAAGACACAGACTAACAGAATGAATACAAAAACAGCATCCATCCTTTTTGCTGTATCTGAGTAACACACCTTAACATCAAGGATAGACATGACCTCAGGGTGGAAGAATGGGAAAAGATATTCAAAGCAAATGGGCTTAAGAAACAAGCTAGCATATCTATTTTAATATATAAAAAATAGACTTCAAACCAAAACTAATCCAAAGAGACAGGGAAGGACACGGTACACTCATCAAAAGAAAATCCACCAAGATGACATTTCAATTCTCATTATCTAAATACTAAGCACAAGGGCACAGAGGTTCGCAAAAGCAATATTGCTACAGCTTCAACCACATATTGACCTTCACACAGTGACAATGGGAACCTTCAATATTTTCCTTTTATCAATAGGTCATTCAAATACTAAATAGAGAAATGCTGGAACTAAATGACGTCATACACCAAATGGACGCAGTAGAGATTTTATACAGAACATTCACCGAGAGAATACACCCTATATTCTTTTGATATAATATTCAAGATATAAACACTCAAGGACTAGATAGATAGAACACAAATAATTCAATTTAAAAATGAAGTACAGATCTAAACAAAGAATTCTCTAAGAGGAAACAAATTGCTGAGGAAAACTTAAAAAGAAATACTCAACATCCTTATTCATCAGGGAATTGCAAATAAAACTACCTTGAACCTTCGCTTTTCATCCATCTGAATGGCTAAGATGAATAAAAGAAATGACAGCTCATGCAGGGGACAATATGGATCAAGGGGAACATTCATCCACTGCTGGTGGGAGTACAAACTTGCACAGTCATTGCGAAAATCAGAGTGGCAATTTCTAAGAACAGGGAATTGATCCACTTCAAGATCCAGCTACAGCATCCTACCACAGAGACACTTGCTCAAACATGTTCATTGCTGCCCTATTCATGAGATCCAGAAATTGGAAACAACCCAGATGTCCTTCAACAGAAGAATGGATAAAGAAAATGGGGTGCATTTACATTTTTAAACAATGAAATTTGCAGGTAAATGGATAGGAACTAAAAAAAATCATCCTGAGCAAGGTAAATCAAATCCAGAAAGAGAAATATGGTATGTATTCATTTATTCTTGGATATTAGCTGTTAATTGTATGATAATGAAACTACAGTCCATAGAGCCACAGAGGTTAGGTATAAAATAAAGGACTGTGGGTGGCGGGGCAGACAGATCTCCCTAGAAAAGGGAACTAGAATAGATATTTATAGACGGATGGAGGAAAACTGGATCAGAAGGATCAAGCAGGAGGAGCGAAAGAAGAGGGAATGAGGGAGGGAATATGGGAAAAGACAGATAAAATTAAGGGCCATTTGAGGAGGAGTATGGAAACCTAATACAGTAGAAGCTTCCATATATATGTATGTATATATATAATTGTCCAATAATGGGAGAGACATAGCTCCAACTACTCATCTCTCATCACCAAATGAGGTTTCCAGGATTGGGTTACAACTGATTGAGTTGCTAGAAAAAGGGTCCCCAGGGAAGCACCAAACAACCCAGACTGTTGCCAAAACTATAGGCTATTCTCCACAAACTAAAGACAGCATTACTAAAGACAACAAATACCTCCACAACTCAACTGAACAAGAAGTCGAGCTGGTGCCTACATAGAGTCTTCACTCCCATACTGGCATCTTTGGTACAGCAAGGCACGCTCTCTGGGCACCACCAAAGGAGGAACATAAAAACACCAACCCAGCCACAAACCCTTTGGTCTACAATGGTGTCCTACCTGACAGATATACTAGTATAGTAGTGGTACAAAGTTTATGTGAGGGAACAACTAATATCTGATTTGGTTTAAGACCCACTCCACAAGATGAAACCAACACTGCTTAGGTGACCAAGAAACTGAGACTAAATAATCCAGAGACCTCAGGTAAAGGAAAATTCTACTGGTCTAAAAAAACAAACAAAAAATGATAAAAATATCGATACAACTATTCTTAATGCCATTCTCTATACACACAGATCAGTGCCTTGCTCAGCCTTCATCAGAGAAGCTTCCTCCTGAAACATATGGGAACAAATACAGATGCCCACAGCTGGACAATATGTACAGACTGAAGAGACTCAGCTCTAAACTGGAAGGGAACTTGGAACACTCAGCCCTAAAGTGGATGTTTCCATCAAATGCCCCCCCCCCCAGGAGCTCAGGGAACCCTATGGAAATAGAGGCAGAGAGAGTGTAAGAGCCAGAGGAGATGGAGGACACCAAGGAAACAAAACTCTCTGAATTGGCAGTTTGCAGCCTGTAGGTTGTGACCATTACTCAGTAGAAAATTACAGCTATGGAGCAGCAATGAAAATAAATTTATGGGTGGGGATCCCTAACAAGAATTGAAATAGGTGTTTTCTGGTGGCCGCAACCTGCAGATTGAGAACGCTGCTCTGCATTAACAGGATCCATGTACTTATGAATTCACAGAGACTGAAGCAGCATGCACGAGGTCTACACAGGTTCGAAACCAGATGGAGTCCTAGAGATGAAAGAATTGAACACATACTCCCTACCTAACACAGACGCAATCTCCAATTGATAACCCTAGCAAATAAAAATTTAATTTCCTCTACGGGAGTCTCACTGAGGAAACAAATTGCTCTTACTTTTTTATTAATTTATTTAAATTTTTTATTTTACATACCAATCCCAGTTCCCCCTCCCTCCTGTTCTCCCACCTCCCCACTTCCCCCATCCCACCCTCCATCCACTCCTCAGAGGGGGTAAATCCTCCCTTGGGAAGCCAACTAAGTCTGACATACCAAGTTGAGGCAAGCTGAGGCAAGCTGAGCAAGGTATCTCACCATAGGGAATGAGCTCCAAAACACCAACCAGTTCGTACACTCAGGATAAGGTACCCCCCTGACCCGAACAGATCAAGCCACGTAACTGTCACCCACATTCAGAGGGCTTAGTTCTGTCCCATGCTGGTTTCCCAGCTGTCAGTCCAGAGTTCATGAGCTCCCATTAGCTCAGGTCACTGTCTCTGTGGTTTCCCCATTATGATCTTGACCCTCCCCACTTTGTTCATATGATCCCTTCCCCTTCTGATCTGCAGAACTCCAGGAGCTCAGCCCAATGCTTGGCTGTGGATCACTGCATCTGCTTCCATCAGTTACTGGATGTAGGTTCTATGACGACAACTAGGGTAGTTGCCAATCTAATTACAGGGGAAGACCAGTTCAGACACCCTCTTCACTATTACTAGGAGTCTTAGCTGGGGTAATCCTTGTGGATTCCTGGGAATTTCCCTAGCACCAGGTTTCTCCCTAACTCCATAATGGCTCCCTCTATCATTTTTTTAAAAAGTACCGTCTGATGATAGCCCTTATAATCACTGGTGTTTCCTCAACAAAATCAAATTCAGGTGCATATAAACAGAACTATACACCATGACCAAGTGGAATTTACTTCAAGAAAATAAGGAAATCAAAAATACAGAAATCAGTCACTGTAATACAGCACACAAACAGGATGAAGAGAAAAAACACACACTATCATCTCAATTGATACTGAAAAATGGGAAAATTAGACAAATTTCACAATTGAAAGTACTTGTCAAACTAGGAAAAGGAAACGATTAAAATATAACAAAGATAATAAATCAAAAACTAACAATGACCAGTATACTTTGTGGCTTTCCTCTAAAATTGGGAACAAAGTAAGGATTTGACACTACTAGTTTTATCCAGAATAATCATGCAGTGAAATCTGATAAAGAAAATAGCAACTGCAGCTATGTTTGAAGATGGTATGATCTTACATATATAAAATTCTAGACTCCACACAGGAAAATAAACTATTAAACTAGTGAAGGAATTTAGCAAAGTAGTAGGAGACAAATTCAACACAAAAAACTTAGTTGCACTCCTGCACATTAGCGGTATATGATCGAATACAGAATTCTGAGAACAATTCCATTTACAGTGGGAGCAAAAGAATAAAATCTTTACAGATTAACTAAGGAGGTGAAATGTTTGTACAGTTAAAACTATAAAATATAGCTAAAGTAAATTAAAACTGGCAAATAAGCAAATGAGTATCCCATGTTCATGGATTAGAAGACTTAATAACATTAAGATGCTAGTGCTACACAAAATAATTTACTTTTACTAATCCATCCTTTTCAATACCTTAATAATTTTTACAGTAGTAAAAAAATCCACTGAAATTTTTTTTTATCATAACTAAGACTAGGAAGCACATATTTCTCTGATTCCAAGCTTACAGCATAGTTACAGTAACTGAACCAATGTGATACTGGCATAAAGATACTTATGTAAGCTAGTGACACAGGATAGAAAGCTTAGAAATAAATTCTCATATAGAAAATTAATATTTTTATGAGGGAATGAATTCAATGGGACAGTGAGTTCAACAAAACTAAACGGCCACATGCAAGAGAATGAACTTATCAAGAATTAACTGAAAACAGATTAAAGACCTAAATGTAAGACCTGAAAAATACAAAAACTCTTATTACAATGGTTCTCAACCTGTGGGTCCAACCCTCTGGGGGGCGGGGTGTGAAACGACCCTTTCACAGGGGTCACACATCAGATATTCTGCATACCAGATATTTACATTATGATTCGTAACAGTGGCAAAATTACAGTTATCAAGTAGCAATAAAAACAATTATATGGTTGAGGTTACCACAACATGAGGAATTGTATTAAAAGGTCACAGCACTGGGAAGGTTGAGAAGCACTGCCTTAGAAGAAAGCATAACAAAAGGCCCTAAACTAATCCTCAGCACTGCTTTGTTTGTTTTTTGTTTGTTTTTGAGACAGGGTTTCTCTGTGTAATAGCTCCAGCTGTCCTGGAACTCCCTCTGTAGACCACTCTGGCTTTCAACTCAGAGATCTGCCTGCCTCTGCCTCCTGAGTGCTGTGCACTGTCTTTCTTTTTTTAAAGAGATGCCAAAGCATCTTTCTAGCACTTATATCTTTACAACACTGCATTATAACATTGCCCCTGGTAGTGTCGTCTTGGATGTAGTATCAGACACATACGTAACAAAAAAAAATAGACTTTATGAAATTTCCAAAAATTTTTGCATGAAAACAATCTACAAATGGGTCACAACAATTGAAACAATGTATATGGTGAGGGTGTCATATTCACAATGCACAGAGAACTATATATTCAACAACAAACAACAAAAAACTCAATTCAAAAATAGGCAAAGGATTTTGACATTGCCCTTCTTCATAAGCAATCATTCATGTGAGAAATGCAAACCAAAACTACAAAACTCTGCCTTATGCTTATTAGGATAGCTATGATTTTTTTAAAAAAGAGAAATTTAGAAGTGTCAGAGAAAAAAATGGAGAAATTGCAACTATCATAAAATGTTAGTGAGAGTCTAAGATGGTACTTATTATGCTATATAAAATAATATTGTAGCTTGTAAAAATAGAATTACAGTACCATCTAACTATTTCATTTATGGAAATATGCCCAATGCTGTTTTGTTTCTGATTTTCTGTGTAGCAGCTCTGACTGTCTTGGAACTCACAAACCAGTCTTGGCCTCAAATGCACAGAGATCCGCCTGCTTTTGCCTCCCCAGTGTTGGGATTAAAGGCGTGTGCCAAGACCACTTGGCTATGTTCAATACTTTTAAGGCAGGGCTTCAAAGAAATGCTGTAAACAAACATTCATAGTCACATTACTAACAAGACCAAAAAAATGAAAGCAACCAAAGTGTCCACTGACTGACAGACACTAAGTAACACATGGAACGTACTGGAGATGGAATATTATTCAGTTTATAAAAGAAAAATATTCTCAATTGTGCTACAACATGGATGAACCTTCAAGATGTTGTACCAAATAAAACACTACATAATTTCATTCATAGGAAGTACTTGGTGAAAATTAAAAAGACAAAAATTAGCATATGAATATTAGAATTTAGAAATACAGAATATAGAAAATTAGGATATCATGGGTTGGAGGCAGAGATGACTGGGGAGTTTGATTAATGAGTACACTATTAAATTTTTTAAATTTATTTTGGCTTTTTTGAAACAGGATTTCTCTGTGTAGCTTTGGAGCCTGTCCTGGAACTCTATTATTTGACCAGACTAGCCTAGAACTCTCAGAAATCCTCCTGCTCTGCCTTCTGAGTGTTGTGATTAAAGGCGTGTGCCACCATAGCCCAGCTCTATTTTCTTTTATTAATTTTTGATGGTGGAGGCGATCGTGCATGTGTATTTCTGTGTATAAGTGTAGATCCCAGAGGTCAATTTTCAGTGTCATATCTTAAAGACCTTCTGCCTTATTTCTTGAGACAGGATCTCCCAGTGACTTCTGAGGTTATAGGAAGAGAAGAGTTAAGGCGATGTATGCTGATGGTGGCTGTACATTATGAATATATTTAACATGACTGAATCGTACATTTTAAATGCTGAGAATAAGTAAGCTTTCTGAGATGTGGCAGGGTTTGGAGAAAGAAGGGGGAGGGGCTTGGGGTGAAACATCCGCCAGAACATTCCAGACTCTTTGGGTATATGGATGCCAGGGCCTGGGAAGAAGCTTCCAGCAGGAAAAACAAAAACAAAACCCACAGCCAAATTTTCATTACCTTATATAAATGGTACAAAGCACAATAGCCAGAGTCAGAAGAGGTTCAAAGGTCTCCTGTCTACAAGGGCATGCAGCAAGCATAGAGAGAAGAGGGAATAAGGACAGACTACCTTCTCAATTACAGATAGGCAGCGTTATCTTATTTCAGCATGGTTGGTAAGTTTTGACTGGCTCCTCTGCTTGTGACTGACTGCGACCTGGCTGCCTGTTACCCAGAACAAGACTCTTGAAATTTCAGTTTATTAAAACATGAAGTTAGGCTGTGCTTTATTAAGTATACTCAGATATGGAGACAGCCTCAGGCCAAATATAACACTATGAATTAGGAAGGGAAAAAATACAAAATACAACAACAACAACAAAAAAACAGCACCAGTACCAGTCACAACAAAAGCTATTAGGAAAAAATGGTACTCTTTGTGTGTATGTGTGTGTGTGTGTATTTGTATGATGTGTATGTACATGTATAATACAGGGTGCTATGGTGCATTGTGGAGGTCGGAGGACAACTTTGTGGAGTCCAGTCTCTCCATCCAACTTTCCTTGGGTTCCAGGGATTGAAGATAGCACAGCAAATATCCTTATCTGATGAGTCATCTCAACTGGCCCAAGAGTAGTATTGGCATTCTTTATATAACAGTAGGATGATTGGAAATTTCTCCAAGTACTAAAACTCAATTGGACACTACATTTCATAACTCATAGAAGGGCTTTAACACATAGGTCTTGTTCTTCTAATTTAAAAATTCTATTCTATAGAATTATCTTACACTCCAAAATTTATTCAAATAGCTTTATATCTGCGATAATATATAAAAGCATAAACTAAGTCCCACAAATATGAGCTATAGAGAATCATACCAAATTTGTATGATGGAAATTAGGTAGCCATTAAAAATGGGAGACAGCAAGAGGGCTAAGCAGATAAAGTCACTTGCCACCAAGCCTGCTGACCTGAGTTTGATTCTCAGGAACCACATGGTGGAGGAGAGAACCAAGCCCAAAAGTTGTTCACACGCACATCCCCATATAAAGTACATAAACAAACAAGCTAATAAATAAACACAGTGCAATTAATTTTTAAAAGCTGTAAATGCCAAGTGTGGTGGTACACACACACAAACACACATACAGTTACATCCTACTTTTCTGGAAGCTGAGGTAGTATGATAACTTGAATACAGGAGTTTGAGAACAGCCTGGACAACATATCAAGACATTGGCATAAACGTTCGAACATGAAAATGATGCTACAAATAATTTTTTTTCTTTTTTTTTTTTTGTTTTGTTTTTCGAGACAGGGTTTCTCTGTAGCTTTGGAGCCTGTCCTGGAACTAGTTCTGGTAGAACAGGCTGGCCCTGAACTCACAGAGATCCTCCTGCCTCTGCCTCCCAGGTGCTGGGATTAAAGGCGTGCACTACCACTGCCTGGCTACAAATAATTTTTATGACATGAGAGAAATAATTATAGAAAATAGAATATGAACTCATTCACTGAATAGTGTTCCCTTCATGGTTGAAAATAAAGCACGGTAAACACCCAGAAACAAATAACCAAAAATATTAAAAGTAGTCTGTACCGGAGAGTAAACAAAATTTAATATGAATTCTAGAACTGAAAAGTACAGAAATGAAGCCCAATCACCTAACTCTACTATTAGCCCCATCCAGACTAGATGGAGATGACAGAAGTCAGTGACCCTGAAGATGGAATCACAGAAACTATCAAAATCTGTGTGTAGCAGTGCTCAATTCTAATACCAGCTCTTAGGAAATGAAGCAAATACAAAGTCAGCTTAGGCTATACAGCAAGACCTTGTCTCAGCACTGAGCGTGGTGGTGCCTGCCCCTAATTCCAGCACCGAGAGGCAGAGGCTAGGGGGATCTGTGTGTCTTCAAGGTCAGCCTGGATCAGGCGTAGCTCGTTCCAGGACAGCTAGGGCTACTTACAGAGACTGTCTCAAAAGTAAAACTGTTACAGTTCCAGTTCCCAGCGTGGGCAAAAGACTGCAGATCGCTACTCTTTTGTGAGTTTATCCCTAAATAAACAAACCTTTGTTATATTCCACTCCGGGCTATTGTGGACCTCTTTTGTACACAAACATAAAACTTCAGGGGCTGTTGTAGGACAAGACTTTTCTTGGGGAGATACAACACACATATCTACTCATCCCAAACAGGAAGCCCACCCCAGACCAAAGGGGATACCACCAGAGTTCAACTTGGTGAGCCATGAGTTTTATGGGAGTTACTTACAGGAATATGGGTGAAGGGTCACATGCAGGAACAGAAACATCTCAAAGACAGCAGCATCACTGAAATCCACCCAAGCATGGTGACAGTTCACAAAACTGGGAACCTGGAGCACACTACAACAGCCTGTATGCAGTTCAACAGGTTAAAGTGTGTCCTTCCCAAGTGACGCAGTTGATCTCAACCTCTCCTCCAGGCTGCTCTGTGGGTCTCAGTTTCTTTTACGGAGCTGGTCTGGTCTGGGAATTTTCTTTTCAGCCTGTCTTGTGACTGTCAGCAGCCTTTTTTGCTTACTCATGCAGGGGAAGGGCCTAATGAATCTGGTCAGTTTCCGGGACTTCTGAAGCTGTTTTGAGTTGTTTATTTTCTGTCTTAAGAATGTCTCTGGGGGATAAAATGTTTCAGTCTCAAGTAAACTGCTACACAACAGGGACTCTTCAAATAACCTGGACACTGAAAAACTCTTCTCACAAGTATAACTAGAGTTCCAGGAAAAGAAAGACAGATAACCAGGCAAAAGAAATATTTGAATAATGGCACCTCAGGTTCTCTCAAATTCATTAATTAACAGATTCAAGAAAACTGAAACTTAAATAAGATAAACATTAATAAAATGGTATCTCAAATAATATTGGTATTATCATTTTACAACATCTCTATATACAAATACACAGGTACATGCTTGAACTCATACAATCCCATAGATGAAATAACAGAGATACAAATACAAAATCGAAGGAATTCATTGAAAATAATGAAATTATCAGCTTGAATTTGAAATATCACTATAAACGCCTTAAGAAGGAAGAACAGAAGAACCCTTTCTAAAAGCCACACAGTTCCTAATTCTGTTTATGGCAATAGGCCTAGAAATAGCCACAGTAGGAATCCCCCACCCTCAGAGTGTGTGATCTCTGGCTAGCATTCCATACACCTGGCTGCCTCAACTTACTGTGTGACTGTGGATGACTTTGAACTCCTGATCCTCCTGTCTCCACCTCCCTGGTACTGGGATTACAGATACACACCACTATACCCAGCTTTGGAGTGAATTTTAATACCTTATTTTCCAAGTATGGAAGGGGCTACTAAACCTTAATGAGATCTGGCAAAAAGGACAATCAATTTCAGCAGACTCCTACTGGCTTCAAATGAGACAAAAATTAGAATGACTCTCATAGGATGAAAGACAGCAATTATTAACAATTTCATAGATTCATGACATTGGAATTATTGGAACATCTGTCCATTATTTTTTAATTGTCAAATAAAGGGACAATCAAACACCTATCCTGTCTTGTCAATATATGTTCCACTTCAAGCTAACTACCTAGGCAATGAACAACTCTCCCTGTAGAAAACTGTAGAAGGGGAATAGACTTTGAAATCCAGATGGCTTGTAAAATGGAAGAGATAGGAAGTGATTGTCATGAATTATGGAACCAGGTGCAATGTGAATAGGAAAACTAATAAATGATGGGTCAAGCTACCAACACCAAAAGTCACTGATTGATTAACTTTTATATCATTAAGGTTAAATGATCAGAGAATGTGTGTTTTCTAATAACTATAGTACAGTACTCCATACAAAGTCATTTTACCAGATAATAACTAATGATACAAATGTAGAATTTCAGAGGTACATAATATCTAGAAGGGCCATCTACACAATATCACTAAGATGTAGTCAAATAAATCCCAGTATAAGATCTGAAAGAACAAATAAACTGGTCTCTTTGACAAATAAATCATATAAAAATTGAATAAGGATACTCTGTTATGACATAGAAGGAGAATAAGAGTCATACCAAACAAATGCTGATGTGGGAGTGATTTTTTATTAATAAAGAAACTGCCTAGGCCCATTTGATAGGCCAACCCTTAGGTAGGCAGAGAAAACAGAACAGAATGCTGGGAGAAAGAAGCTGAATCAGTGAATCGCCATGGTTCGCCCACCCAACACAGCTGCAGGTTAAGATCTTCCCTGATAAGCCAACTCGTGGGCTACACAGATTATTAGAAATGGGTTAGATCAATATGTAAGAGCTAGCCAATAAGAGGCTGGAACTAATGGGCCAGACAGTGTTTAAAAGAATACAGTTTCCATGTAATTATTTCGGGTAAAGCTAGCTGGGTGGCAGACACAGCCCGCCGTTCGTATCACTACAAAATACAATATATGGATCAATATACAGATCAAATGAAATTTAGAAAATAAAAGTAGGGCAGGGACTCATTTCATAAAGTTCTTGGCTTGAATGCATGAGGTCCTGGTTTAAATTTCCAGCACTAAAGAATCAGACATGCTGACCCAAACCTGTAATTCCAGCACTTGGTAAAGGCAGGAAAATCATGAGTATCTTGACTATCTCAGGAATTTGAGCCTAGCCCAGATTGCAGGAGACGAGACACTCTATCTTGCTTTCTCTCTCTCTCTCTCTCTCTCTCTCTCTCTATATATATATATATATATATATATATATATATATATATATATATATATATGTAAATATATATACATATATATATACATAAAATGGCAACATGGAGTGTAAGATATTAACGAAGTATTAATACTCCATGGTTATGCCTTTCTTGCCTGTCTTACTGGTGTCTGGTTGTTACATATACCAAGACATCATTTTGCCCAGGCACACATTGACTTTTGAAGTAATGAGTAAACCTACTCCTCCATAAGAGAAAAGAATAGAGTTAGGCAGGGAAAACTAAACTCAATGCTGGGAGAAGGAAGGCAGAGTGAAGAGAAGCCATGTAGCCCCCCCGGAGACAGACACCAAAACTTTATCGGGTGAGCCCAAGCTTTGTGGCAATACACATATTAATAGAAATGGGTTAAATTAAGATGTAAGAGTTAGCCAATTAGAAGCTAGAACTAGTGCGCCAAGTAGGAATTTAATTAATACAGTATCTGTGTGGTTATTTCGGTTCTGGGCAGCCGGGACAAGCAAGCAGCCTCCTCACAACATATTACAAACTCTGATATGGCTCCTATAACCTGAAGTTACCTCTCTCTCCTTGCTCCATCTGAACAGACTTTTTTTCCTTCCCAGCATGATAGCTCTTTCTTATGAAGGTTGGCCCAGAAGTCCACATTGCCTCTCTATAGCTCTTCAGGTGGGCACCTACATAAACCAGGAAGGAAATGACACCCCAGAGATGGGCTAGAGTTGTCTGCCACCCTGTGCTTCCCCACAGGCTATGCCATCTCCTCTACAAACCAACTTCTTCTATCAAAATGGCCATATTCCATTCTCTCCTGTCTCATTACGGTTTCTGTCTTCCTGAGATAGTCCCTTTACCACCAATCTTCCATTGTACATGATGGGAGAAGAGGGAGGAGTTGATAATCTTAGTGCATCTTCATAAAAGGACCCTAGGGACTGCCACATCATAGGATCCTGGGGCTGTAAATGCAGATTGGTCCATCTAGGACTCCCACTGCCCGTACAGAAATGAAAAGCTATCTCCTTCTGGAACAAATATGAAACAAGGGGTGGCAGCAGCAAACACAGGTGGTGTTTAGAATGAAAGGAAAGAGCTAAGCAAGTGGATTAAGGCCTTTGCTGTGAAAAATAAAGCCGGGCACTGGTAGTACAAAGGCTGCTGACGCTGGAGCAGTGAGTCACACCGCAAATGGAACACAAACAAGGGCCCAGTACAGCAGCACAAAATCCTGCCTTTCCATAGAAAATTCACATAGAAGAAGGACAGAACAGACTCCTGAAGGCTGATCTCTTATCTACACACACATGCACATGTGCACACACGCACTAAATAGATAAAATAATTTTAAAATATTCAGGTGAGGGATGAAAGCAATTAGAATGTATTATATGCATGCAAAAAATTATCAAAGAACAACTTAATAAAAATCTTCAGGGGCAATAAAAGATTTTTACTTTTTCCTGAAAATTAATAATAGAATAGATACAACACTAAACAGCCACAGTGCAAGTATCTAATTAAATTGCTTGAACAGATACAAAGGATCAAAAGAAGGTAGATGAACTGAATGACTGCTAGACTACAGAAAACATCACTTTCCATTAAGTATTTACATGCTATTGAATATCAAGTTACATTCGTGCTATTATTATTGCTATTAGAATTGTTGTTGCAGGGTTGTGGCATGCTTAAATTATGTGTAAGGCTCCTTCTTCTTAGCTATGTGTGTGCCTGTGTGTTTATTCATACGCGCATGTGCACTTGTTATATGTGCCTGTGCATTTGTTCATACGTGCCTGTACATTTGTGCACATGCATCTGGAGGCCTGAGGTCTACACTGAATATTTTTTTCCACCCTTTTTCCAATTTACTTTTGACTACATGGTCTCTTACTAAACCAGGAGCTTGCTGATTGTCTAGAATAGCTAGGCAGCAAGCCCCAGGGGTCCTCCTGTCTCTGCCTCCACAACACTGGGGCTACAGGCATGAAGCACCAGATTTGGATTTTATCAGAATGCTGAGGATCGAAGACAAGTCCCCATGCTCGTGTGGCAAGTTCTTTATTGCTTGAATCACCTCCCCAGGCCTTCCTAGCTCTTACTTGGTAAAAATCCACCTCCCTTAATCAAAAACTATCACTCACTCTTGATTGCAGATAGCCAAAGTGTGTGCGTAGCCTACCAGCCAGTGAACACCAAAGTGATCCCTTCCATCTTGTCCTCTCGTAATAAGTAAACAGAATTAGAACATCTCCCCCAAGTAAGTTAGGATGAAAGCTCCCATTCCACCCACTCACAAACCAAGAAAGTATCTGTCAATAGTGATTTTTTTGGATGATTTAGAAACACCTTATAATACTCATTGCAAACTCTTTGTGCCCTCAGGCAGGAAACCTGCAGTTAGTGTTCCCCACTACATTGCACACTGGCCCCTTACACCAAGCCTGCAGACTTGTGCGTGTGTGTCTCAAGGAGGCTGGCTGGGGGCACGGTCATTGCCATTGAAGCAGACCCTCACTTATTTGTAATAAACACTTGTCAGACAGAAAGCAAAATTCTCAAAGGCTGTTTATTGCACTCCCAATATCCTTGGGGTGTTGTGTTGGGCAGTGTAATTACAGGAAATGTTTCGACCCTGCTTCTTTTTGGACTGCCTGGCTGCGAGGCCCATGGAGTGGGCCATGGTAACCACTCTTTATTTTTTTTTCTGGGCCATTGTAACCCTAATGAGATCC
The DNA here is from genome assembly GCF_037038515.1 of Microtus pennsylvanicus. Taxonomy (NCBI): domain Eukaryota; kingdom Metazoa; phylum Chordata; class Mammalia; order Rodentia; family Cricetidae; genus Microtus; species Microtus pennsylvanicus. Next base: position 8,391,544 of record NC_134601.1, on the reverse strand, counting down.
ATTCTGATTGCAATTAGAATAGTGCGCAGCAGGTGAAGCCATATGGAGCATGGTCATCTTGAAGCGATAGCTGAAAGAGGGCTTTTGTCTATCCAGCTTTGTACATGCATTTTTGAAAATCAAGTCACACCTGGTCCTGCCATGGCCCCTGCAAAGAATAGGAATTTCTTAGTGCTGAAGCTTCAGGCCATGGCTGTGACACACACACACACACACACACACACACACACACACACGAGAGAGAGAGAGAGAGAGAGAGAGAGAGAGAGAGAGAGAGAGAGAGAGAGAGAGAGAACTGCCTAGTGCCTACCATGTGCTAGGTATGCCACTAGCCTTTTCCCCATGCCACCCCATTATGCCATTTCAACGAGCTGGCTTTCATAAACGTTTCACAAAAGTTCCGGTGCGGATCATCAGGCCCATCCTAAGTGGAAGGTTTGAAAATGACCGCAGCAGGATGACCCTGGAACTCAAGTTTCTGACTGCAGTGCCTAAGTGTTTCCCATGAAAAGGGGAGGTTGCAACTGAAATTTCAATTTTGTTTTGTTTAGATATGCTTCATTGTTTTGCTTGTATAAAATAATTACCACAAAAGGTTCCTTTATCCTCATTTAGAGGGTCCCTAAACTCTTTTTGTGTTGTGTTATGTGATAACTGAATGGGGACAGGTGCTGATTACATAAAGGCCCCCATAGCCCACCTGCATTTGTCATCTTCCATTCAGAAGTGGACTGGTTAAAAATCAGATCCCAGAATCACATGTAATTGTGTTTCATACTCCTTTCTAGGACTACTGTGCTGATTACAGTCTGGATAAACTGAGGTTTGAAAAACTCTTTCACTGCACATAATGACTTTTTTATTGGAACCACAGTGCCCTGTCTCTTCCCTTCTCCACACTCTTCCCCCTGCTTCCCTTCCACATCTGCCCCCGCTTCAGCTAACCCAGCCAATATACAATAGATAAAGGAGACTTAGAGTCCACAATTCAGGGTCATATTGGTCTATTAAAGCCTAACAAAGAGTGAAGCTTTCTGCTGAAGAAAACAGGTTTACCTTGAATTTGTGAATTGAGAGGCTTTTGAAGGAGCCAGAGAAAACCTTTAATATTAGGCAAAACCTATTATTCCATAGGCTGCAATAAAACAGTATTTAATTCTAAGAGCCACGTGGCCTAGCATACTAACCCCCAGAAGAATGTGCACTATGCAAAGAAAGGAGCTTAGCTTCTAATTACAGAATTTAATTATTGAGTATAATCAGAAGAAAATGACAGAATTGTGCATTTGTATGCAAATATATAAAATGACTGATAAAAAGATAAAATGTTTTCAAAAATGGGAAATTTACTCTTCCCAAGACCTCCATGAATCCCTATGGAGTTCAGCCCTAACCTTGTGCCTCCTCTAAGCAGGTAATGACCTGCCCAGGTTTCCCCTCTAACAGTCCTTTCTTCAAACCACTGTTCCCACAGGCAGACTCACTCCAAGTTCAGAACCAGTGCCATTAGCTCCTAGTCATGGTGATATTAAGTTACCATGTTTAGAGCAGTGGTTCTCAACCTTCCTAATACTGTGACCATTCAATAAAGTTCCTCATGCTGTGATGACCCACAACCATAAAATTATTTTCATTGCTACTTGAAAGCTGCAATTTTGCTACTCTTATGTATTGTAATAATAAATATCTATGTTTTCAGGTGGTCTTAGGCAACCCCTGTGAAAGGGTCCTTCAGTCCCCAAAGGGTTGCAAGCCAAAGGTTGAGAACCACTGTATTAGAGGGATTTGGCATTGTTCAGCCAATGCTGCCAGCCTTGTTTGACCTTATGCCCCAGTGCTAGGAGCTGCCTTCTGCTTTACTGTCAAAAGGCCAACTCCCTTACTTCAGTCTTGTAGCCATGCCTCTGCTCTGAGTCTGTGGACCTGTTTCTCACACTCAACTTGTTTAGTACTCCAGGAGAACAAGGCACAGTCCCTAAGGTCTCCTCTGTAAGTATAGACACCTCCTCCCAAAATCCCACAGTATGACTACAGCCTGTTTTCCTGGAGCTGTCCACACTGTCTTATGTCATGTTCTGCATAGTACCTCAGTCCACTGCCTCCCACACCAGTGAGAACACCAATGAATAACTTAGTGTCCTTGTCCAAATATCTGCCAAGTATCACGACATTATTGTCCTCCACAAGAGACAAGCAGCCTTGAGTGGGCTACATTTAACAGCTTTCCCTATGATAGATATCCCTACCCAACCTTAGATTCATCATCAACCGATTATTCACATATGAAACTCTTCCAAACAACAGTCATAAAATGAGAACATTTGTACACAATAATGTTCACTGACAAAAACAAGGTTTTAAAAATATAACACATATAATTCTAATGATTTTAAAAAGCAATATATAGATGAGAAAAGACCCAAAGGATATATATGAATGAGGTGAGAATGGAGAAGAACCAGCTACATAATTACTAGGTCCTAGTGCACAATGAAAATATGGACACTTGTGCAAAAATTACTGAGAATATGAAGGCAGCAATAGGTCACTAAACAAAATACGGGATTTAAAGCACTTGGCCTTGGGAGTTTCATAGGTTTCAAGGAGGCATCTCCATTTGCTCATATAAATATAACCATTTTCTTCTTTGTATTTTCTTTATAAATCCTATAAGCAAACACCCATTATTTTTATTACTAGAAAATATCGTGATTCAGCGGTAGCACTTGGGAAAGTGAATCCTACACCTCTCCTGGGCAGCACAGTAGAGCTGACCCTATTGATTGGGAAGCACATGAACTCCCTCCCCAGAACGTGAACATGGGAGACCTGGCCCCACTCCTCATCTGCATGGGTAGGGGAGAGAGACCTCCCACACCCATCAATTCTCTAGGCAGGTGGGAGAGCTGGCCCTACCCCTCATTAGCTGCAGCACTCCAGAGAGTAGCCCTTATGCCAAATCCAGGCAATGCAGTAGAGCGAGCCATGAAGGTGTAGGTGTGGAAGAACTAACCCTGAGGATGTGAAAGCCTGAGAACGGGAGAATTGGCTCCACCTCTTACTCGTCTCTGCACAGAGTGAACTAGCTTGGGCAAGGCAGGAGAGCTCACACTGGTGATGAGGACAAGGAGAGCTGGAAGGCTGACCTACTCTACAACTAACCAGGCCCAGAGTTAGGAGTTGACCCACCCCCAAACTCCACTTCATCTGGGATCTGCTGGAGCAAGTGAAGGAACCTGTAGTGCAGACACAAAGTTGTAGGAACTCTATATAAATGGAGACTGCTCATTCATTTCCTGGTCGCCCAGACCTGAATAATCACACAGAAACTATATTAATCACAACATTGCTTGGCCAATAGCTTAGGCATCTTATTAACTAACTCTTCTATTAATCTGTGTATCGGCACGAGGCTGTGGTTTACTGATAAGGATTTGGCGTTTGTCTCTTTAGACAGCTACATTATGTCCCCCTGACTCTGCCTATTTTCTCTCTATAGCTCTATTATAAGTTCCCACCTGGATTTATTCTGCTAAGTCATTGGCCAAAACAGCTTTATTTATCAACCAATAACAGCAACACATGTACATAAGGACATCCCACATCATCTCCATGACACAGAACAATGATAGGATAACTAGGAGGAATTCCAGTGAGAGTCCAGCATAGATAGTGCAGTAGAAACCAGAGGCCTTGAACTAGACCAATAACTCTTTGCAATGAACACTTGTAAGTAAAGATATATGAATAAAAAGGAAAAAAATCATAATTTTTATCTGCTCATGTATGTGCATATGTGCATATATACAAAAGGTCAACATTGTTTTTTGTCTGTCTTTTGTCTTTCACACTCTAACTGATTTAATTTAGATGGGATCTCTCACTGGACCTGGAGCGCATTGATTGGTCTACACTGACTAGCCAGCAAGCCCTGGAGCTGCTTTTGTTTCTACCTCCCCAGCGCTGGAATTACAAACATACTTTGGTGCTGTGCCCGGCTTTGCACATGGGTTCTGAGGATCTGAAGTTGGGTCTTCACACTTGTGCAGCACGCACTTGACTGACAGACATCTTCCCAGCCCCATGATGAGCAATTTTTAAAAAGAACCAAACAAAGTTAACAGGTATTTACCCGTAATTAAAAAAAAAACGAACATGTTCTAAAATACTGACCATGTCTATCACACTCTGTGAGTACAGAATCTAGTGCGCAGAGAAAAATGGAAATACGGTTTGCATCTAGAACAAAGCCAGACATTAGGAAAAGGAAAGAATGTCCCGCATCTCAGTAAATTATCAGGTTCTTGTACAGGCAAAAACGATAATTTTGTAGGAAGCAAGATTCACAGTAGTAGTGCAGTAATGCAGCCCTACGGAGGAGTAGATGACACCCTGGTCAAGCAATGTGTTCATCTATAGTCTGCCAAGAAGTGTAAGCTGTACAGAGATTAGAACTCCTAACAGTCTTATTTGTCATTGATTGCTCATTCTCTCAGAAAATGACTCACAAATGGTATTCACTCAGCAAATATTTCTTGAATATATGGTATACAAATGGTTGCAGGCTTGTCCTAATTCTTATTGCTTTGTATGTACAACAGAGAAAGGATTTATTAATAAATGAGACAGTCTGAGTAACAAGAATGGTCACAATAGTAAGACTTTGTATTTTTTAATTCAAAAGGAGCACAAAGCATTAATTCTTAATTATTCAGTATCTTAATTATCTAGTGTTCATCCCAGAGGAGATGGGAAAAAAATATCCAACAGGGTCTATTGTGAGCAACACACTTATCTACATCTCATTAAGATAAATCAATTCTTGGGAATTCCCCAGAAGACAGAAGGTCTTTCTACTCACTTCAAGAGGTGACCCCAAGTACTACACAATTTCAGGGTCATTCTGAAATTGTGCTAAAAATTCCTCTTACCACATTTTCTGTGAGCAAGTGGGAAAAGAAAAAAGGAGAGCAATTATTGCAACACCGTGAGTTGAGAAAGGCTTCTATATATGGATGCTGGGTTGAAAACAGCCTGCTGCCTTCTCTATCCCATATCCCGGCTCAGGCAACACATGTACCCTGTGGAGCATCACTATAGAGTGCTCCCTTTCTCTTACAAAGTCCCCCAGTGCCTAGGGATCCACCTTATCTATAGGTCTCACCTAATCCCAAACACTGTTCAGTTTACCTCTTCACAGGCAAAACAGACAAGAATGGTTTACAATGTCCCAACAAGATGAGTTTGCTAAATGAAAGTGAGAAACACATAGCCTCTGGTATATCTCAACTCAGGGCAAGAGCACTTACCAGCATGCTGAAGGCTGCAATCCCTACCTGAGACCCTAAAATTCAGTTTCCAGCATTGTAGGGAGCTGAAAAGAGGGAGAGGGAGCGAGGGAAGGAGCAAAGCAGCACAAAGATTACTCATCTCCAGTCAAAAGGAATAGCAACCTGGGACAACGTTTGGGAGCCTGTTCTTACTATTTTCCTATTGCTTTGTTAAACACTGTGACAAAAAGCAACTTAAGGTTTTTTTCTCAGGCTGCTGGGAAGATAGAGGACATTCAGACTAAGTGTACTTATGAAAAGCAACCCATAGTCTTTCAAAACAAGAAGCATGTTCTGCTGTGAGAACACGCCAGGAAAACCTCCCTCAGTGCTAAAAAAAAATCCTCTAGGCTTCAAGATGCCCAAGGAGAGCACCTACACAGACAAGAAATGCCCCTCACTGGTAATGTCACCACATAAGGTCAGATCCTGTCTGGTGTCATGACCAAGATGAAGATGCAGAGGACCATTGTCATTGACCAGGACTATTTCCATTACATCTGAAAGTTCAATCGCTTTGAGAAGCCACACAAGAACATGCATTTCACCTGTCGCTCTGTTTTAGGGATGTACAAATAGGCAACATTGTCATGGTAGGAGAATACAGACCTGTGTGCAAGAGTTCACTATGAGACCAGACTGGCCTTGAACCCAAAGAGATTCCCCCTGCTTCTGCCTCTAGAATGCTGATATTAAAGGCATGTACTGGTGTGGGAAATCCTTATGTGTATGTGTTGCTTTTATTGGTTAATGAATAAACCTGTTTTGTCTAGTGACTTAGCAGAAGAGAGCTAGGCAGGAAAACTAAACTGAATGCTGGGAGAAAGAAGGCAGAGTCAGTGAGACACCATGTAGCTGCCAGAGGAGAAAGACATGAGCTGCCAGCTGGAACTTTGCTGGTAGGCCATGAGCCTCATGGTAAAATAACAGAAATGGGTTAATTTAAGATATAAGAGCTAGTTAGCAATATGCATAAGTGTTTGGCCAAGCAGTATTTTAAATAATACAGTTTCTGTGTAATTAATTTGAGTCTGGGCAGATGGGAAACGAATAAGCAGCCTCAGCCAAGAATGCACCGCCATGCCTAGGCCCATTTAGTCTGTTAGTGACGGGAATAAACATCGTGAGATCTTGGTCCCTGACCATAATAACATCAAAGTCAGTCATATGTTCAAGATATATTTCCTCTCTTGATATCTCTATGCATGGGCTCCTGGATAGTGGTAATTCAAGACATAAGTTGAAATAATACTTATGGGACCCTAACAAAAGGCTATGCTTCATGCCTTCCCTCACTGTAACGAGCCTAGTTCTTTATAGCACTAAAGAGAAGTTAGCTGATTGCAACAGCTGTTGCTAGGAACCTTCCCCCACTGCCTCTGGTTATGAAGAGTGGGAGTTGGGGTCTTCTCTCTGATAACCTTGGGAAATAGTAGAGTTATCTGCTAATATTGAGATAGCCTCCAACAACCCTATGAGCTAATGAACACCAATGTTTAAATCATATCTGAGATGTAACCTGTAGAAAACTATTATGCGTGGTGCTTGTGGGGGTGACAGGATATACTGGAGATACAGAAGGTAAGGTTAATGAGGTGCAGAAGGTGAGAAATAATAAAGAATTTATAACTGCACTCTGTGGTATGTAAATGGAGTAACTATGCAACAGGTGCAAAATAAAAGGCTGTAAAATATAAAGTCTAAACTCTTTTTAACAGTCCCATGTGTATACATAAAGGTGTGTGCAGTTGCAACTGTGACTAGACTATTGGCTCTCCAAGGTCAGGAACAGATACCAACCATGTCTGCTTCCTTTCAGTATCCCAATCCACCAGGAACGATCCCTTTTGCATCTGCCAGCAGATGAAATGATGACTCGACCAGCTGTACCTCTCTATACAAGTCAGTCCCTTCTTCCAGCACAGCAGACCAGAGACCTCAGCTGATCCATGCACCAACAGTAAGACATCACACCAGCTTTGGGTTGGGTTCTACCCTGACTTAACAAAGCATAAAGCATCTATTTCCATTTCCAGATTTGATGGGACAACAACACTACATCTCTCATTTTTATTGCCGGCTGCAATGATGTCACAGTAATCACTACCATTCTGTTCTAAAGACTCAAAACAATAAAGATTTATTCAATCTTAAAAGAACCACTGAAGTAGTTATTTCCCTGTTTATTAATTAGATGATTCATTAAAACAACCTGCTCAGATCATCAGAGAAAGGCCGACTAGAATGCATGCCACTGCAGTTCACCCACCCGCCTTTCTTGGGAATCCTTAAAGGACTATCCTTCCTGAAGTAGACAGGCTGCCTAATCATTGTAGTCTTCTAAGGAATTGGAGAAAATAGTTTCAAAGACAAGCGACTTCCAGTGATAAATAAATAAATAAATAAATAAATAAATAAATAAATAAATAAATAAAGTTCATGTTGGGCAAACTAAGCTGCATGGAGACCCAAGTAGCAACGACACAGATTTTATTCACTACTGTATCCCCATAGAACAAAGCAGGTACTTGGGGCCCATCTGCTGAAGGAAGGGAGAAATGATTCTTTGATATCTTGAAGACAGCTTTTGGCACTACAATCTCTTTCTGAAAGGCTCTTAATGTCATCGTCTTCCTGCCTCATCTATCAGGCAGAGGCTCATGGACGTAACTCTATGCGAGCTTTTGGGGGTAAAAAAAAGGAATACTTGAGAGATACCTTAACAAACAACTAAAATTGAGTTCTGCTTGTCTTTGTTGCCATAGAGGGTGAAAATAAATGAGTGGTAAAGCTGATTCTTATTTTCAAATAAATTAAACGTTAAGAAATGTGTGTTTGTTGCCCACTTTTAACAGCAAGCTCCTTTCTTAAGCCAGAGTCCAAGCCAGTCTCCTGTCCAAGTTTTCTGTCATGCCTTTTTGTCTAGTCTGTTCAGCTATTTTTTTAAAATGTTGAATATCAACAAAGGCTCTCAGGCAGGCATTGTCAACTTTTATATGAAGCAATCTTGGTTGAATAAGAAGATCCTGGAGCTTATAGTCTCCTCTTCTGTGCTGCCCCAGGCTGGGCTTGAATGTGTGTGACTGATAACAGGACACATTTCTACCTTTGTTACTACATTCCTGTTCCATAATTCATTGGCCACTCTCATTGTAGGACACATCTTTATGGCAACATGGGCAGGACAGCAGGTAAATGCTTTTAGGGGAAAGTAAGTGCCTTGTAGGGCTCTTCAACCAGACACAGGATCATTAGGGGCTGTGTTCTCTCTACCTTGTCATTGTGATATGGGCTTTTGGCTGCTTCAGCCGAGTCCTCGGCCCCCACCTTCGCGTAACTTGCTCGGAGAGAATGTTTTTCAACAATGTGCAATGGTATTTCATCAAAATACTTGCCCCGAATTAAAGGTGAAAATGATGTAGGATGATTTAGAAATGTTTTTCTTGCCTCATGTGGGTATGTGCTCCCTTCAAGAGGACTCTGAGAGCTGCCAATATATAGATTCCTTCATGTGTAGAGGGCTCCCAGGCTCAGAATATGTCTTTTTACTATGGTCTTATACAAATGAGGGTCCTAACATGAGCTCAGGATGTTGGTTCCAGATAAGTTTCATTTCTGAGATTAGAAACTGAGTGCTGCAAGGATAAAAAGCAAGATTGCAAAATTGAACTCACTGTGATCATGTACCATAAAAATTTGAATTTGGGCAACTGTGTGCACTCAAAAGTACCCTCAGAAGAGCTAAGGAAACAAGTAAAAATGAGCATAATATAAGAAAAGACACACTGGAAAGCTGAGGAACATACTCAGGAGGACGCCAAAGAGGAAAATTGTGAGTTCTAGGTCAGTCTTGACTACACTGAGAGTTCCAGACAAGCAAAACCATATCTCAAAAAACGGAGATTGAGAGAAAAGAAAGAGAGCAAGGGAAGGGAACTCACTGAATTATATAGAAAGGATGATTTTTCTTTGTCCATGTCATCTCTCCTGCAATTGACAGCAGTGCACAATGAAATGGAAAAAAGAGACTTGTTCTTCAATTCCAGATCCTTGAACAAACAAGACATTGGACATGATCCCATAATACTGGTCCTGGCTCCAGGCCAGTAGTACCTGTCAAGTGATCCTAAACACACTGTAGAACTGAGCAGGCAAACTCTGTATAAACCCTGCATTCTGCCCACACCATTGTTAGCCAGTTGTAGTGAGCTTCAGTTTCTGATAAACCTTAATAGCAGGCAGTCCATGGGAACTGTGTGCTTTGTAGACTTCATCACTGTCTCACCTTCAACAACAGTGAGGTTCCAGGCTGGTGCTGATGCAGACTTGGAGGCTTGGATTGTATCTTAGATGCTTCCAGCCATGGTTGAGGGTGTCCCATAGAAGAAAAACAGCTTCTACAACCATGGGATTCTGGGTCATATTAGAAAGGCTTTCTGGAAGCCTTAGACAATCTTACGATTAGAGAGCATCCCAGAAAAATCTGGGGTACAAAGGCTGAAACAGCAACTACTGCAGTACACAGCAATGACACAGCCACAGAAACCCTGATATCAAATGGAAAGAATAAGTTTTAGGTGGCAGACATGATATACATGTATGGAGATGTATTAACTGCGTAACAAAAGAATTAAGATAGAAATTTTAAGGAAATGCTCCAAACAGTCCAGAACATTTCAACAATTTATCTAAGAAATATAACAGAGATTGAAATTGTATTTTTAATCATTCAAAAATTCTGCAGTTGAGAAATACAATTAATGAAATAAAAATTCAGCAAAGAACATTAAAAGCAGTCATGATCAAACAGGAAAAAGAACCTGTGAATTTGAAGAGATCTTATTTGAAAATTTACAGTCAGAGGAGAAAATGGAATGTAAATAAATGAAGAAAGCAAATTCATGGGACAATAAAACAGTAAATTTATAGAATATTGATAGTCCAAGAGTAATACAGAAATTTAAAAGAATAGAAAGCTTATTTAAAGGAATAATATGTTGGGTAATATAGTTCACCATATAAAGGCACCTCCCACCAAGTCTAATAATATGAGTTTAATTCGAGGGATAACATGAACGAAGAGAACTGACTTTTGCAAGTTGTCCTCTGACCTCTATATGTTTGTCATGATAGCCTGTACATACACACACACACACACATAATAAATGTAATAAAAACTTAAAAGAAATAATAACAAAATGATTTCCAAACACAGAGAAAGATGTAAATATCCAAGTATGGCACAGCCAAAGGTCACCATTTAGATTCAATCAAAATGAAAAACATACAATGCATGATAAAATTATCAAAGATAAAAGAAGATCCTCAAAGCAACAGAAAAATAAGGTTGTATTAGTCATCATTCTATTGCTGTGAAAAAAAAGCACCATAACTGAGGCAATGTATAAAAGAAAAGCATTTGATTGGGGGTTTACTTACAGTTTCAAAGGCTTAGCGCATGATCATTATGGTGGGACAATGGCAACAGGTAGGCATAGGCAGGCATAGTGCTGGAGCAGCAGCTGAGAGCATACACCCTGTGTGTGTGTGTGTGTGTGTGTGTGTGTGTGTGTGTGTGTGTGTATATATATATATATATCATACATGACAGATCATATTGAGTGAAGTAAGCCGGACCCAGAAAGACAAATGTCTCAGGTTCTCTCTTGTTGGAGGATCCTATCTCCAAATCTTTATATGTATATACACAGCCTGTGGTGAGTACAGAAACAGGAAAGGAAAGTGATGCCACTGCCAGGATATGGGAATTGAGGAGCAAAAGAGAGGGGAATAGCAGGGTACAAGTGATCCCATCATGGAAATGGGAAAGGGGATCTCCTTGTGGAAGGAGAGGGAGGTCAGTACAGAAGAAGGTTGGATAAGGGTAAAGCGAGCAACAGGATGCAAGTGATTTGATTGGGGGAAGTTGGAAAAGGAGTGCTCCTTAGGAATAAGGGAGGGAGATAAACAGAGAAGAAGGTTGGAGGGTGGTAAAATAACAATATAGATGGTTGAAAAAACTATTATTTATCTTTAAAAAAAACCTATAATGTACTTAATTCAGTCCCCTAGAGGTGAAAGGTAAGTCCTTATTGCTGCAGGTATCAGACACTTTAGAAACAGGATCCAGAGATCTCTGAGTTGGAAGTGATCTAAATGCCTCTTCCCTGAGGATCAACTTTCTTTGTACCAGAAGGAACCACGCAAGCTTCAAAAGAGGGAGACAACCTATAGTCCTACCCAGCTTATATGATGCTTATGAACTATATCAACAACTATGATGGCATGATCCCCTTATGGGTTACCTTGTTGCTAACCAACAGCTCTCTAATTAGATCTAAAACTCTCTCAATGAGATGATTTCAATACCTAGTACTGGGAACATAGCAAACTGCTCAGTGCTAGTGAAATCATGGTTGTTGGAGGAGAATCTACAACCACAAATTTACTAAACCAGTGTAGTCCCCAACAAAAATCTATAAATATCTGTCATGCCCACAGATAAGTGTAATCTTCACCACTCGTCAAGGAAACTTCTCTTTACAACAGACAGAGACAATTACAGGAAACCACAAGCAATCAATATGTGCAGAGTTGTGGAGCTCAGTCCTATTGGATACCTCTACAAAACACTCCCACAGATGAGCCTCAGGGAATACTGGCCGAGGGGACAGAAAGACTGTAAGAGCCAGAGGACCACAGAGTTTGCTGTGAAACTGTGTCTTCTGGTAACTTCAGAAGCTATCCCCATAAAGCCTCACCAACATGATCATCCAAATGCAAGCAATATATCATACTGCATGGGGAAAATTCCACAAAGGCTCAACCCTACACAAAGAACTACAGTTGAGTCAGTTGGCCCTCCTCAGGGAAGAGAGCACCAATTAGTTGTTCAGTACCATATGGTCAGCCTTGAAACCATATATACAAATAACATTATATATACTCAACAGGTTCATTTGGGAATATATATATATATATATACATACAAATATACATGTTCATATAATAAAAAAGGTGAAAAAAAAGGTTATGTGTTTGAAGGAGAGTGAGGAGGAGTATATGAGAGAGTTTGTATGGAGGAAAGGGAAAGAAGAAATGTATGAAAATACAATCTCAAAAACAATAGCAACAAATAGACAGCTAGGACTTTTACACAAATAAACCCTGTCTCAAAAAATCAAAAAAAGAAAACCCAAATATAAAAGATATGTGTATGCAAGTTTCCCTGGGAAATTTAGAAAATTGCTCTGAAGAAAGAAAATCACAATGCATAATAATCCAGACATATATCAAAAAAGGAAAAAATGAACAGTCTTCCCATCTGATTTATCAGTAAATTGCTCATTGTATTTATAGTGGATTTAAAAGAGTGCAGGCATTCACATTATTTGTCTTGTATGGCAAATGCTTTCTGAACTTAAAGTATTTTATCTGAGGCAACAAGATCACAAAAGGAAGAAGAGAAAATGAAGACCTTCACCAACATGTTGGGTGACCTTGAGCAAATGCTTCCCTTTGGGGTGCTTCAACTTCCGCCTTTTATGTGGAGACAGTTGTGGCAGACCAGTTTGTTCCACCTTTACTGTCCATGATCCACCTTCAATCAGTATGCAAACTGTCGAGGCAGGAGGGTCACAAGTTCAAAGCCTGACTGGGCTACAGAGGGGGACCGTGTTTCAAAATGAAAACAACACCGGGTATTACATGAACTGGAAATAGAAGACATAGTCCCCATGTTTAGCATGTAAATCCCATAAATCAGGCTGAAAGGGGGAAGAAGTAGAACTTATTCTGGAAGGAGATTGACTATCCTGTTTTAAAAGCAGAATCCTGGGTTCAGCTTTGAAATGAGAGAGCAATTTGAATGGAATAGGTCACCACCATGCCAAGGGATGAACCAGGGGAGATGAAGAAAGAGTCTACCAAAGAAGACAGATGAGAGCTAGAAAAGAAGGAACAGAGAAGTTGCCAAACCAGGAAGCTGGAGCTTAGAGGAAGGATCCAGGGTCCCCTGCAGACACAGTGAAGATTTGAAAAGCAGGGTCTCTGTGCTTATGGCAAAAATGCACTTTCAACTAAGAAAGCAAAAGAGGACTTGACCAGATTCAGCAGCTCGAGGACCAAGCTGCATGATTCTCTTCCTTGCCAGCACAACAATTCAGGACCTGGCATCAGCTGATGAGGGTATCAAGCAGAAACCATCATCATTTGTTAGTAGAAATTGGTAGAAAGTTGGAAAAGTTAAAGGCTGGCTGGGGTGGAGCAGCACACACCTTTAATCCCAGCACCTGAGAGGCAGAAGCAGGTGGATCACTGCGAGTTGTTCATGGCTGGCCTGATCCACATGCCCGTTTCAGACCAGCCAAAGCATCATAGTCAGAGTCTATCTGCAATGCCCCTTCCCCTAAAAGCTAATGGCTGGAGTTTTACTGCTATAAATGCTAGGAAGAAGTACAAACGTTCTGAGACTTTGGAGACACACAAATGAAAAGCAATTATTGGTTATCCTTCTATGAATTAGGGATGCAGAAGGGGTATGGAACACAACCCTTACTCGCTCTTCCTTTAATTCTATTCCCCCCTCCTTGTGTGTGTGTGCACATGTGTGTGTGCACATGTGTGTGTACAAGCAAACGAGTGTCACACTGCATGGGTGTAGTTCAGAAGATAGCATCCAGGAATCTTTCCTTCCACTTCGTTGAGGCACAGTCTCTCTTGTTTCTGCATCTAGGAGCTGCACACTGCAATCTGGATAACCCTGGGGTTTCAGGGAAATATTCCTGTCTCCAGTTCTCATCTAGCTGTAAGTGTACTAGATGGAATTACAGATGTCAGTCATTGCTCAGAGCATTCCACCTTTTTTACATTAAGTTCCAGAGATCCGAACTTAAGTTTTTCGTGAAAGTACTTTTACCCTGGTCCAATCCTTAATGATTCAAGTGTGGTCTACAGCCCAGCAACCTGGATATCATTTTGTTATAAGCTCATTATACATGTAGATCTCTTGACTCGGATCCACTGGATTGGAATCAATGTTTTTGTTTTTGTTATTTCGAGACAAGGTTTCTCTGTGTAGCTTTGGAGTTTGGCTTGGAACTTGCTCTGCAGACCAGGTTGTCCTCAAACTCACAGAGATGCTCGAACTCACAGAGATCCGCCTGCCTCTGCCCCTCAAGTGCTTAGCAGAATCTACATTTTAACCATACCCTAAGGAGATTGGAAAACACATTTATGTTTGAGAAGCACTGCACTAAACAGGGACAGCAGACTTGCCCAAAACTAAAAATGTTTTGCAGACAATACTCAGTCATTGTCATTACTCTTCCCTCCCTTCCTGCCTGAGTCTTTATAATCTATTAAAATCTAAAATCTGGCTGTAGGTGTAGTTCAGTTGGTACAGTGCTTGGTTTGGCTTGCATGCACAATGACCTGGATTTGATCCCAATACCACATTAGCCAGGTTTGGTGGCACACACCTATAATCCTAGCACTAGGAGGTGGAGACAGGAGGTCCTGAAATTCACAATCATCCTGTACAGTAAGTCCCAAGGGCAGCAAGGGATGTAGGAAATCCTGTCTCACACACAAACAAACAATAACCCTCTCCCTTGCCAGAAAAATGTAAAATCCATCCTTTGCTCACAATCACTAGTGGTATGGAGTCCACAGGCCTGCCTGCGTGGCTGCTCTGCTCTAAACCATAGCCCACCCAGGAGGTAAAAGCCTTGGGATCAAGGTCTCCTGGAAGAAATGTTCCTGGCACAAGAATTTCTCTATATGGACAATCTTTGCATCTGTAAAATGGGGCCAAGAGCTGTTGAGAAGAGAAAACAAGATGATGCGTGCAAAAGCACTTCAGACATAAAACTGTTACCCTAATTCATTCCATTAAAAGGAAAAGAATGTCCTAGAATGGAGTACAGTTGTCCTATTGACCTACACAAATCACCTACCCCAATGCTACAGCAGCCCAGAAACGAGGCAGTTTGGTTAGTTCAAACCTCGGAAAATAAAAATGAAAAGAACGGGGCTGGAAATCAGTCCATAAAGACTCCAGCCACGTTTTCCTTCTGTAACATCTTCCTCCCTTCTCTCGTACTCTATAGTTACTCTAAATTGGCTTTTTACTTGGATTCCCCTACTTATCTAATCTGTGCCCCAAATCCCCATGATCCGATTGACCACAGCATATTTGTATCAATTTTGTAGGCTCACCATGTATTTTTCGCTTGTGCTAAGTGCTTATATACATTAAAGCATTATCCTCATAACCGCCCTGTTAAGTGGCTATTATTACATCTAATATTTTACGGATGAAGAAACGAATTCAAAGAAGCAACTTGCCCAAGGTCTCACAGCTGTGGCAGAGCTGGGATTCCAAAGCCTGTGCTAGCAACAGCAAATGTAACCTGGCTGAAGATGAGGATGAAGGCTGAGATTTACAGATAAGCAGGGAGATGAAGGGGGTTAGGCCGGGCTTCTGAATGCCATGGTACCCTCTGACCAGGTGGAGGATGGCATTTCTGAAATACAATGTGCGGAGGTGACAAAAGGCAGGGAGTCTGACCATGAGGGGAGAGGTGGATAAATACATTCTCTCTTTTCTTCACATGCGTAGCTAAACTTTTCTAGTCTGAGGAGATAGATTTGCAGTATTATAGTCCCTTCTGCTGCAGGGCAGTCATGTTTTGGTATCGCAAAGCTGAACACAGACAACAGCATGCACAGCCTGATTGAGGGAATGGTGACACAGGCTATCATGGAGAAGCGAGCCAGTGCACAGAAGGCCCTGAGAGTCATATCGCCACTCCTTATGGTTGGTCAAGGTTACTATTTTGCCTTTCTGACATACTATCAATTATTCTGCCAACAGAGATACGGGACCTTTAGTTTTCCTATAATATAAGAAATTGACTTTAATTAAACCATCAGTAACTTGAACCTAATTATTTCAGACAGTATTTAATTAATGTTCCATGGGTACCTAACATAATTAAGGTTCCTTTAATAAGACCTTCTGTGACATTAAAATATATGACCTTTATCTTCCTTATCTACCACATTCTGACAACTCAGATTTGTCATTTTCACTAAAAGGTACAGTTTGATTAAATAGAACAGGCCATAAAATTAATCTGGCAAATTATACTTGTTTGTTTCTTTTTTCCCTCCCCCCTCAAGGCCTAATAAGTTAAGTCTTTTAATTAGCAGTACCAATCCAAGTGTTCATACCACCATTTTACTTTTAATTTGTCAAAGTGTTTCTTTTGTACATGAATTTTTGTGACCAAAGTAGATAAAAACTATCCTTTATTAATCATGGTGAAAGGCTCAATTCTTTAAAATTTGAAAAATAATGAGATGTTCTTTACTTTAACAATGACTAGTGATTGTCTTACAATGTCCCACATTTAATAAGAGGCATCAGTTTCTAATATTAACAAGGCAATCTAAATATTAATATCCTTATTGGCACTGGCAGCAAACACAGGGTTCCTCCTAAAGTGACTCACAAGGAGGTTTATGTCCTTGTCACCTCCAGTTCAGAAGCTCCCGGTGACCCAGCTTTATCAATGTCCTCACAACTTTCTACCCTCGAACTGTAAATGCGCAAAACCTGATTACAACAGAAAGGAAGCTATTGGTCTCATGGTAAGTTTGTAATCTGCTAAGAAACTAACTTGCTTTGGTGTTAGGGATTTTACTTTGGAAGTTGAGAGTTTGCCTAGTATGCACAGAGCCCTGGATTCAATCCCCAGCACCAAAAATAAAAAGAAAGGAAAGAATTATCTTGCTCAATAAATATGGAGAAAGGTGCATTAAAGAGAAACACAATTTAAGTGGGAATCCTTAAAGTCCCCATCTCCCTTTCAAGACTCCCCCAAATACCAGTAGAATTTTAGCAACAGAGGAAACAGACTACTGCTTTCTCTGAAAATTTTGAGGTGTTTCCACTATAGAAAACAAAAGTTGGGAAGGGAGAAAAGTAGTAGAAATGAAGGGAGAGGGCTGCATAGCCACCCTGAGGTTTGCAGAGAGCCTGCAGCACACCTCTCCTGACAGTAACTGAGAGAATTCCCAGTATAAAGGACAGTGGTGTCAAAGAGATCTCTCTGCTGCGAACGTAGCCTTCTAACTCCACAATAATCAATATGGTAGTCAGGTCATACTTGAGATGTGCCTAGTGGCTACTTTATTGAACCAAGGCAATGTTCAACAAGCTCATCTACATCTCTGCTCACACAAGGGGGAATGTACAGAATAGACAGCCAACTGGAAAGATGACTTCCTTTGCTGAGTAATGTCATACGTGGGGACTAACCTCTAAAACCTAAATTCAAGCCCAGACTCTATCAGTTCATTTGGACACCTTTCTCAATTTATACTACTTCCTTTCCATAAGCCTCTAAAGAACAATGTTCGCATATGTTGGCACTGTTATTTCTCACTGGTCCAAGAACTGATAAAACTGTCATGCCATGGAAAGTAGAAAGGGAAAAGTCAAGAAACGGGAACTCTTATAAGCCACTTTCCCAGAGGAGAAACAAACACACACACACACACACACACACACAGAGAGAGAGAGAGAGAGAGAGAGAGAGAGAGAGAGAGAGAGAGAGAGAGAGAGAGAGAGAGAGAGAATGAAACAAGGGAAACAGAAAGAGACAAAGACAGAGAGAAAGAAAGTGTGGGAGCTTGTAAACCCGAGTCAGGATTCCAGAGGTTTGGAGCTGTGTTAATTGGCTTTGAGATCAGGGCAATCTAAAGTCAAATTCCAGAGGAGTGTGCTGGCACAAACTTGTTATCCCGGCACTTGAGAGACTAAGGCAAAAGAATTGCAAGTTTGAGAACAGCCCGAGTTACACAGAGACCCTATCTCAAAATAAAATAAAATAACTAGTTCAATACCAGCCTGGGATATATAAGATACCGCTTCAAAATCAAGACAAAACAAAAATTGTTCTGTCTCTATACTTAAGATCTAGGAAGCTCACTGGATGTAGATTTCTATCTCAGTACTTTGCTTTTTAATTTTAATTAGTAAGATTGTTTTGCTGGGCTGGGGATCAAAGCCAGTGTTTCACTCACACTGGGTAAGCATTCCACACTGAACTGCATCCTCTGCTGTCAATTAGCAAATGCTTCAAGCCATGGCCCAGGACACAGCACTAGCATGAACACAGACATCTATGAAGTAACGGACTAAAAGGAGCTGAAGCCTAGATGCTTTCAACTGACGTGATTAGCCTCAGAACAGAGCCACAAGGTTGAAAATAAGAAGGATAGAAAACGAGGAGCCGGAGGGATAGCTCAGCAAATAAGAGCACTGGGAATTGAATCCAGAGGAAGTGGGTTCAATTCCCAGCACCCCCATGGCAGCTCACAACTGTCTGTAACTCTAGTTCCAGGGACTTGACAACCATGGCAAAACACCAATGCACATAAAATAAAAATAAGTAGATAAAAAATGAATAGGAGGTACAACAACACACCAGGATAAATCTGGTAACATTTGTTGTCACTCATGCAATTTCCATGAGAAACTGTGTTTGCTGAAAACAATTCGTTTGAATTAAAAAAAAATAGCTGCAGGATGAGTTTACATGTAATAACGAAGTTCTAGCCAGGTGCGGAGGCACACAACTATAATTCCTACACTAGAGGCTGAGGCAGGAGGATGGCAAGTTCAAGCTAAACTGACCGCATGGCAAGAGTCTCTATATTTTTTTAAGTTCTAATATCCTCTTATTAAGTATAGAGTAAATATTTCCCAATATTTATTATTCCCAGAAAATAATCCTATTTCAACAAATGAATATTTCAAATCTACTATCTTGGTCTATCGTTTTGTTAAACAAATAGGGTAGTTTTGGCATACATTTTCCTCTTGTAAAATCTACTTCCATTTCATAAATGTGGAAACGTGGCCATAATAGAAAACTTACCATCTTAACATAGAAATCAGATAGACATAGATATGGAAAAGCAGACTTGGCTGTGTGAATTCCAAAAGGAAAAAAAAAAGCTTGAATAATGGCAGCCAGTATGTCATGACAGATACAAATCAGGCATCATTTTAATCAAACTGAATTTCGATGATAGACTTTCATGGAAAACCTAATTTACTTTGAATTCCCCGGTCATGACTTGTGTGCGCTTTACAGGACAAGGTTAAAGAGATTACATCGGGGTTCACGTCAGCAGCAGCTGCTGGTTAGTCCTCCACAAGCTGATTTAATGAGAGGTCAAGCGCAGTCTGTCCAAAGGACTTCTGCTTCAGGCACGCGATGGGAAGAAGTCTTCACTTCCGTTGCAGCGGCTTCCGGAACTTTCAGAATTAGGAGATCGATGTGGCATGGTCCTGACATTTACAAACTCTCCTGATATTTGTCACCATGCTAAACCATGAAGCAGAAATCACAATCAAAGCTTTTTTTCTTTCTTTTTCTTTTCTTTTCTTTTTTTTTTTGCAGTTCAAAAAAAAGGAAGAAATATTCTTCTGAGGTGCGGCTTTTTCAAAAACAGACTTACACGTATTTTCTTAAAGGTACAGTCATTCTAAAGAAGTATATTTCTATGTGGCACAATATCATCTGCAATTGCATAAATTATGTGTAGAAGACAGAGAATTAATTAACAACTTAAGCTTAATAAGCAGGGAAACAGAATACAGAAATCATTCATTCTGAAAACTCTAATCCAAATTTTTAAATAATTTAAATTCATTAAAACATTTTCAATTTCAATTCACAAGTTGTTCAGAAAAGAGCTTAAAGATGTTCCTGTAATTATTGTAACAGGAAGGGGTTCAAGCCATTAAAATAATCTTTGGCAATTCAGTGTGATTCCCCTTATTTATGCAGCGCTCTTTTCTGAGTGTGCCTAAGTCCCGCTTTGCCTTCTCAGAAATGGTCACTTCTAAGCAGTATATCACAAAGAAGCTCAAATTCCAAAATCAATCAAGTCATTTTGCCAAAGATGGAGGACTTACAATTGAATAATCTGTAATCATATAGATGCCTTATGATAATTATCTTCCTTTTGAGCACACATTTGTGACCAGGAGCATTGCAGTGGGGAAAAAAAAAGACAAGGTAGATATGGTTTGTGTTATTTGATTAGAACGAGACTGAGAAATTCCAAGCATTTTATTTTTATATTAAAACCCACTTTTGCACAGGCCCTGCTCATATATCCTTGTGCAATACTGACAACTGGACATAGCTCTTGACAAATCACAGTTTAAATATTCATTTTGAGTATGCATAAAAATTATAATAAGAAGATGGGCAATTTTCTCAACAGGGCTATCATAATCATGAGAAGAACTGATTATTCGTGGTAGGGGATACAGGATGAACAGGTGTTTGGGCTCAAGAGAATACATTAATTTCTCCAATTTCAACAACTGAGATCTCTACTAAAGATGATACAAGTGTGTATCCCTTGCGTCTCTGGGGGAAGTGGGCATGAACACAGTGAACTAAACTGGGGTGTTCTGAATAACTTCATATGACGGTTTTTCTGCTTCAAGGTGTCTTTGCCTGTGCTTCTCTTTCATTTGGTCATTAGTGCGCATCAGCCTCTGTGCAGTCCTCATTTCTTTCTCAGAGAGAATTGTCACCAGACTGCAAGACCAACGTAAAGGTTCAATCTCTCTGGGGATCTGGCACAACCCTCTAATTGCTTGAGATAAATCCAAAGAAAAATGGGTTTTGCTGCGAGCAGGGCAAAGGATTGGAATACGATATGTAATAACCTAGAAGTTGAGCAATGATGACAATCCACCCAATTTTTAAACCAAACATTTAAGAAAAGTTGAAGAGCCAGACCAGAGAAGTTTAATTTCAGGACAATAAAAAAAAAAAAAGAAACCATCTTGCTGAGTTGAGTTCATTTCTGACAGAATGACAGTATGAAAAAAAAAAGGTTTGTTTCTCCTGCCCCGCCCCACATCTACAGCAGAGAGTGGATACAGTGGATACAGGATTCATCTTGACAAAGAGCCTGATGCTCGCTCAACTGTTCCAGGGCCTGAAGCATGTCTTGCCCAATTTTAAAAATATATGAAATGATAATAACAGAGATATCCTCCTATTTTTTGGTTCCAACATTCATGTTGTGTGGTCCTGTGTTGACTAGGAAGAGGAGAGGGGCTTATGTGTATTGAATAAATGCCTAAAATTATGTCCGTTGTGACTCCTCTTGTTCCTTTGTGGATATGCACAAGATTAATATAATCATTAAGACCCAACTGAACAAAATAGTATGAAAACTAGGCAGAATGGTGTTTCCCTTACTGCAGAAGTACTTCATTTGGCAGAAGCTGCCATGCTTTAGTATTTCCCACTTTCATTGCCTGTTAGAATTACTGTAGGGTGCTTAAAAATACTAGATACACAGCATGTATATATGTCAACCTATTAGAATTTAAAAAAAAACCTATAAGCTATTTTCTTGTCATGTGACTGCTCATAATTGAGATGTGTCTTTCTCCATAGAAGCCTGCACATCCAAACATGAGTCCTGACCCTCCTCCTAGAAGAGGAAGAATGTGGAGGGCAATAAATAAACTCCCATGTAGATGGATGATGGACGAAGCATTCAGTGGACTCTGAAATGCCCTTTTCCCCATGTGAATTTTCCCTAAAGTTTCTGCTGTAACCCTTTGGATCATGACAAACTCATTAGAAAGAGAAATATTATGACTCCTAACTAGCTTCTGGGTTTCTTTTCGAAATACAGGCTGCCCCTTCTTGGCTCAGGTCAAGAAATAGAAAAGGCTAAATTCCAGGAAGTGAAAACTGCTTCCTTGCCAAAGCCATCAACTCTTCAGGTCCAGGTGACCTCCTAGGCATTGTGCTGGGGTGCAGCTGGTCAAGATTTTCCGTACTAGCCTCCCTTCTTCCCTCTCCCACACCATCCCCTCTGTCCTCTAACCTGAAGAAGCAACTGCTTTCTGCAAGACCCACGCTAGGTGCTGAGGACACAGAGGCCCTGACATGAAGAAACTCACATTCCTTCCCCCAGGAAGCAGGTCATAGCATTACACAGCAACCAGGGTTGACAAAGAAGTTAGCACAGGAGTCTCTGACCATACAGAAGAGACAGCCAGTGGCCTACTCCCAAGAAGAGACACACTACACCATCTCTTCCTGTGCCTTGAAGTAGCTAAAAATATTGTTTCCGCCCAGGTTGAAGACCTAGGAAGTAGTAAGGAAAGGGGCATTGGCAGCATCAAAATGTGAGAGAGCAAGTAGGAGATGGTGAGAAACAAGCGGATGGAATGGCATATACCTACCTCCATCCCAACTCCCTGCACATAGAAACAGAGTGGCTGGGGCTTAGTAAGGAAACAGGCTTCGGCCAAACACAAGCCTCATGTCTCTTTTGTCTAGAATGTTTTCATAGAGCTTAACGCAGTGTGTCATACTTTGAAACAGTGCTAGCTAAACAATTGGGTTTCTGCAGTGGAATCCCTTTACCCCACCACCAAAACAAAAGCCTCTAGAAGAATCCTAAGAGTAAAAGAGACAATCAGAACTGCTCCTGGTAAAGATTGAAAGGTCTTTCTGAAGACTTTTCCTCCACAGACACCACAAGACTAACAAAACAGCAGCTACATCTTCTTCGTGTTCTTTGTTTCAGAAACTACTGCATTGACCAGTCGGTGGCTTGAACTAAAATGAACTAAATTGAAAAAGCAACATAAGGAAGGGGAAAATAAAATTAGGTATACTAGAAAGAGATTGGATGCGTCAATGGACACAAGAAGGGTAAGTTACCCCATGCAGTGACCGAAGAAATGGAATAGTTGGTATGGAAAATGAATAATGATGTTCTCAAGTAACTAGAAGCCTGGTGAGGAGATAGGGAGAAAGAAACAAGCAAATAATTAGGACCCTCTGTAATTAAATCAGCATTTCTAAAAGGCCAACATGGGCAAGAACACAAACCATGAAGGGTCATCGAGGAAAGCTGCTTGGCAGAGGTAACATTAGCGCTAAAATGTTTTCTTGCTTAACTAAGAGGAAAGAAAGGCAACATAAGTCACAGACAAATCATAAAGACACTTAAACACTACATCAAAAAGTTTATCTTTGCCTAAGGACACAGTTTAGTTTATAAAGTGCTTGTCTAGCATATTTGAAGCCCTGGATTTGATTCCCAACACTGAATAAGTGGGGCACAATAGCACATGCCTGTAATCCCAGCATTTGGGAGGTAGAGGCAGGAGGACCAGAAAGTCAAGGTCATACTTGGCTACATAGTAAGTTTGAGGGCAAGCCTGGTATACATAATACATAATACATACATACATGCATGCATAAATACAAGTGGAGAGCCAATGAATAATTCTAAATAGGTAAACAGGAAGGTTTGGATATTAGAAAACTTAGAATTTAAGAAGTTATTTCTATCAACCAACTATTTTCCTAAATCAGAGATGGTGAGACAATGCCTTTAGGGCTAGAAAACAAACCATGAACTGAAGAGCTATAAATAAGTGAGGACTTGATTGCTCACCTCTGGTTATCATTGATTTCTCCAACAGGAAGATTATCACCTCAGCCTGGGGCTCCATGTTGGCAATAGTCAGATATTTAGTAAGCTGCAGAACTTCGGGAAGAGAAAAAGGGAAGTGAGAGGAGGGAATGAGAATGAAAAGAAGAAAGAATCCAAAGGGAAGAAAGGAGTGAGGTAGAGGACATAGGAGAAAAAGGAAGAGAAGGGAAGACAGGCAAATTAGGTCCACCTGCTAATGGATCAGAGGCCAGCCTGGCCTGGAAGGTTGTCAAGGGCCTTTCATATGCCTTTCTTCTTGGCTAACAATGCTAATTTGTCCACGTTCCTTCCTTGTGGTTTTCTCTTAGCTACCAATGTGAAGGTTGGGGTCTTCCTTTCCTAAGGTTTCCAACCTACCTCTATATTGTACCTATTCTCTACTCTCTGGCTATATGGAAGAAGCTAATGGTTTCTCTGGAATGAGGGGACACTGAATGCCACATTACAAACTTGAGGAGTTTAATACAGGGTTCCTCGAGGATGAAACTTGCTTACCCAACCACACCAGTGTGCCAACCTCAGCAGCCAGTGAGAGAGCTTTGCTAAAGCCACTGAAGATGTCTCACAAAGCAATGGCAATGAGCACAGTGGAAATATGGTCATGGAAGAAACTTGCTGATCTGAACCTCAGCACTCTTCATCAGAGCCGCTTCTCCCAGTATTAGCTGTTCAGCATGAAGAAGGGTTTCCTTAATTACACTCATTGCCTCCACTCCAGAGTGTGGCTCACTTGGGGACATAAGTCTACATGGCTGGGTTGTTACAAAGATTAAATGAGATCACATATATAAATAATGCTTTAGTAGGCACTCCATTGTAATAGCCATCATTATTATCATCAGCATTTATTCATTCAACCAAGCAGGCACTCAATAAATATTGATTGACTGTATGAATGAAAGAGTAAAAAAAGCTCCTTCAAGCAGGCCAAGTTAGACAAAAGGATGCAGACAACTTTGCACTTTTCAAGCCTGTCTACACATAGTTACATCTAATATCTGTTTAAGGCTCTTCCCTTTCGCAAAAGTTTTTTATTTAAATTTTAAATTGTTCCCATGCCCAGCAGAGACACAGTACCCTTACCCTATTTTCCCCACAATATTTATCACATCTTCTAGTAAGGTATATTTTAATTTTGTTTTGTTTAGCTGTTTATTGCTGGTCCCACAGTCAAGCAACACGTACGTTCTAGGACAGTAACGGTATTTCCTGTTTCCAGTACATTCTAAGTGCATGTGAATGCTCACCACCTTACCAGTGACTGTGAAGGAATGAACGATGAAGAGCACAGTTAGTTTTGCAAGTTGTCAGCTCTGAGGAAAATCTTAAAGTTGGGTTTATTGGGAGGCAGACTACAAAATTTGAAAAGCTGAAACAACGGCTGGAGTTGGAAATGAAAGGAATCTCTTCACCACTGGCCTTGGTCTAAAAAGACCAGGATGCTTGTTGCAACCTCATTTCTGAAACAAAGCTTCATTTTTAGCCTTTTGTTCTCAGGAGAAGCCAAGTCCTTACCTTGATGGTATCTTAGATACAGAAAGTCTTCTCTCTATCAGCCTCTAAGACAGCATCTGTCCCAGTTTGCTGTCAGTTACTGTGATAAACTCTGACCAAGACTGACTTGCGAAGGCAGGGTTTATTCATTTTATCTAATAGCTTGCAGTCCATCATGAAAGGAAGTTGGATAGAAGGAACTCAGGTCAGGAATCTGGAGATGAGAGATGATGCAGAGGCTGTGGAAGAATGCTGCTTACTGGCTTGCTCCTCATGACTTGCTCAGCTTACGTTCAACTCACTGTGGGTTGGGCCTTTCTTTGGACCACTTTGAATTGATTTTTTGGGGGGAAGTGGGGTGTTCAAGACACGTCTCTCTGTGTAGCTTTGAAGCCTATCCTGGAACTTGTTCTGTAGACCATACTAGCCTCTAACTCACAGAGATCTGCCTGCCTCTGCCTCCCCAGTGTTGGGATTAAAGCCTGGTTTGAACTGACTTTTTTTATGAGGTGAAAGTGGTGTGGGAGGTCCTTCTGTCTATGTGTTGCTTTTATTAGTTAATGAATAAGTCTGTTTTGGCAACATGAACAATAGTGACTTTTCATGGTGTTTGGTGTCTCTATGAATTCCTGCATTTTTTTCTAAACCTGTGAAATGTGACATGACGATTTTGATAGGTATCGCATTATTCCTTTATATTAATTTTGGTAGTATAGAATATGGACTATGTCCTCTTTGGTCAAGGCCCCGTGCTCCTCAAAAATAAAGAGCAACTGAACAAAATAGAAGGGGTTGAAAACAAGGGATGGAGAGATGAATTAATACAACGCTTGCCACACAAGCATGAAGAATCCCAGCACCCATGTAAATGAAGGTATGCAACACATCTGTAATCCCAGTGCTCAGGAGGCAGAGATAAGGTATCCCCATCTGGACTACCTAGATAGAGAATTACTAAAAAAAGACACCCAATGTTGACTTCAAACCTTCATGCACATACATGTTTATATCCACATGTTCAGTCACACACATGCACATACAAAACACAAACAAAATCTAAAACAGGCTGGCAAAGTGGAGTCTCTCTTCTCATCACGCTCTTTCTGGAGATCACTCAGTATAATTACATGCTTTCAGAGAATATTACCATATATTTAAATTATGCATGGAAATGCACCTCCAGAATCAAATGGATATTGTGTCTGATGAAAAATAGTAAATCCCTGTGAAATCAACCAGCTATGGGCAAGATAAGAAAGAAGAAACAGCCATAAAGAAAATATGAATAAAGAAACTATTTAAATACAAAGTCATCTACATTCTATAGTTGAAGGACTATCTCAGAAATGAGAAATGGCTCCTCTGAGCTGGAAAAAGCCAACTAAGCTGATCAGGTATGGTGGCACACACATGTAACCTCAGAACTTAAGAAACAGGAGTATTTTTAGAAGTTTGAGGCCAGCCTGGTCTATAGAGTGATTTCAAGGCTGGTTAGAGCTACATATCATATTTCTGTTCTTTTTCTTTTAGAAAAGGGGGAGATGAAATAGTGTGCCTCTACATAGTCCTGGTTGTCATGGAACTCACTATGTACACCAGGCTAACCTCAAACTCTCAGAGAGATCCCCTGCCATTGCCTCCCTAGTGCTGAGATTAAAGGCATTTGACTTTATGCTGGTGTGATCATTTGAATAAGAATGGCCCACATAGGCTCATACATTTGAATGCTTAGTCATTAAGCAGTGGCATTATTTGAGAAGGATTAGAAGGTATGGTTGTTGAAAGAAGTCTGTCACTAGGAGTGAGCTTTGAGGTTTCAAAAGCCCATGCTCAGGTTTAGCTCTCTCCCCCACCCTCTCTCCCTCTCTTTCTCTCTCTCTCTCTCTCTCTCTCTCTCTCTCTCTCTCTCTCTCTCTCTCTCTCTCTCTCCTTCTCTCTCTGCCTAAATGCCTAAATCAAACAATGAAAATCTTTTGAGTAACAATCATTTGTCAAGAATTCTCACATACGTTACTGAATACTCAAACATCCCTCCTGGGAGATAGGCTCAACAGGCAAAACAAATATTCCAACCCCCAAATCTGACCATGTCTCCCACCCTATCTTAAAACCCTTCAAGGATATGCAGTGTCTATGGAGATGGCTTAGGGAAGTTTCCTTTAAAAAGCATTATAGCTAAGAATAATTAATTAAAAAAATGATTTAAAGACTCTGGGAATTGATCAGAAGGTGTAGGCCCATACTTCTGTACAACAAATTATAAAGTTCTTGCTCAACACAATCTGCAGAACCTCAGTGGTGTATGGATAATTCTCTACTGCGGAAGACTGGGTCATTCAAATTATTGGGACACCCCATTATCCCAACAGCTGCACTTTACAGATCATTGTACAGACTCATATAGGTGAAGATCTATTTCATTGAAACTCAGAACACAATTTTAACAACGCTTCCTCCAAATATCTAACATTAATATAAAATCAGGGGTGAAAATGTTTTTAGACTCTGGATATTATTATGGGAACTTTCTTATGTTTTAACCTTCAGTTGCAGCATCCCTTTTTTTACTAGCAAAGAATACAGGCTTGTCCTCCAGAATCACAAAGACTTCTCCACTTTGTTAAGCCATCAGATAGACAGTTGTTCAAAGAAGAAGGTGGCACACCTTTAGGAGAATATAGCCTCTTAGGTAGATGGCTTGGTAGCTGAAGATCTTTTTAATAAAAGAAATGAGCCCATTCCTCCACAGAAATAGAGCATTATATCAGGGCACACAGCCAGCAAAGAGAATATGGACTATGCACTCATTTTTGACCATGTGCCCTTCTCTTAACTACCACCACAGACAAAATCAGTATGATAGACAGGGTATCAGCAGAAGGGCAAAGGAGGAAATATTAGCAGGGTATCCGTGGCCAAACCAGTACCAGACCTTCATGACTCTGAGTATGTCTACTTGCTTGACATTTATTCTCCAAGTCTCCTAGGCAATGCCAGAACTACACCCTATAAAGACAAGTTTCTTTTTCCTGAGATAAAAACTCTTTGAGGCCAGGACGCAAATGTTATGTGGTTCAGTGATACCCATTTTAGTGCCTACAGTGCCACTGGGTAAGTGATCTAATAATACATGTATTCATTGGTAACATGTACGCTGACTATAGTTTGCTGAGAACATGGCTTGGCAAGGAGTGAAAAAGGATCCCTTTTCTCTGATTTCGCTAACAATAAGCTCCACTTGTTTAGACAAGTCACCTAATTCTTTCAAGCCTTTTTCTTTACTATTAAAATACAAAATGAGTTTGATCCCACCTATGCTACATGGGTCACACGGTTGCTGTAGTGATGATCATGCCAATAATCAAAAATGTATTGAGTACTAGGACTAACGTTCCTGTATTGTTTAATAGTTTACTTACATAATATTTATGGCCCACAGTCAAATTATGAGGTACCATTAATCTGCACCTTCTTTTTCTGTTTTGTGAATATTTTATTAATCCTTTGAGAATTTTGTACAATGTATTTTGCTCATATTCACTCCCTACTCCTCTTCATAACTCCTCCCACATCCACACATCCTCCTCACCCTTTACCTACTCCATGTCTTCTTTGCTTTTTATAACCACTTAGTCCAGTTTGTTGTGTTTTTTTTTATTTTGAAACAGAATCTCACTGGGTAGCCCATGCTGGCCCTCAAACTCAAGATGCTCTTGCTTCAGCTTCACTCTCAAGCAGCCATGATTACAGATGTGTATCGCCACACCCAGCTGTCAAGTCACTTCTCCACAGACATAGGCTAAGTTAAACAATACCTACTAAGGATTGGGGGCAGGTTTACAGGCCATATTTGGGCTGTTGAGCATTTCTCTGTGCTTAATCTTTATCCATTGAGTCCCACTTACATTTAACAGAGTCATCAATTTGTGCAAGATTTTGTTCTTCAAATACAACAGTACAGACACGCCAATGAACTACTTTTAATGTGAACTAAAGTCTTACTTATAAAAAATGATTTTTATAATAATCTAAGCCTTTTTATGCCTCTGTGAGAAATGATAAGACTTTAATCTCTTCTAGTGATTAATACTACTTTTTTCACTCCATTTGGTCAGTTGTGGAGGTTTTGGAGAAAGCATAAAGCTGTGAAATTTGAACAAGACTTCTTCCCTAATATAACAGGGCTCCTGATAAAATCTACAGAGTAAG
This sequence comes from Microtus pennsylvanicus, assembly GCF_037038515.1. Taxonomy (NCBI): domain Eukaryota; kingdom Metazoa; phylum Chordata; class Mammalia; order Rodentia; family Cricetidae; genus Microtus; species Microtus pennsylvanicus. Next base: position 8,361,941 of record NC_134601.1, on the reverse strand, counting down.
GATATTTTGTACTAGGCTCTGAAAGAAAAAAGTAAATCTTACATTTTAAGCAAAAATAAAGGCTGTAAGATCTATATGTCATTAGCTGTATGTATTTAGTGGCAGGCATGCCTCTTTTGTAGAGCTATTTCAGGTCAGAATTAACCAGCAGAAGCCTGCTTGTCACAGATCCAAACCACATCGTTTCAGTGAGTGCTCTCCAGAGAGCCTTGACAGAAACAATCTCAAGCGACTGTGCCAAACTGTGAAAAAATGTCATACATAATCAGTTCAATTTTTTAAAATTCCTTTCAAAGACGACTTCCTCAAATACTACAATCAATTCCACAAACATCTGTGCAGAGCCCTGTAAAGGCTAAGGAAACTGAGACATGTCTCTTTTCTCCACATTAAAAACATGTTCAATCCTAGTTGGTGCTTAAGAAGTCCTATGTAGGAAACAAGACAGCTCTTGACTGAGATTGTTCTGTGTTAAGCAGATTTCAGGCACTTTCAGTTGTAGGGGAAATTGAACCCAGCAATGACAAAGTTGACTTTCAGTGAAATTAATAAAATGGCCAACTCATACTGATAGCAACTGTTTATTATTTTCAAGCACAAACCCAGGTCTAGTCGACCTCTAGATTTGCTTCTCCTATCATAACACAGAACCAAAAATAAACAACTCAAAAATAGCTGTAGGAAGCCCCTGAAACTCAACAGTCACAAGGCTCTGTCCTGCCAGAGTAAACAAAGCCGAACAGCAAAGAAGCCTCTCTCAGACCAGACCAGCTGCCTGCAAGAAGCAGAAACCAGCAGAGCTGCCTGCAACAAGGTTTAGGACAACTGAGGCACCTGGAAAGGACACTCTCCACCCTGTTGAGATGTCTACAGGCTTTGTGGGAGCCTAGGCAGTTTGGATGCTCACCTTACTAGACCAGGATGGAGGTGGGTGGTCCTTGGACTTCCCACAGGGCGGGAAACCCTGATTGCTCTTTGGGCTGACGAGGGAGGGGGACTTGATTGGGGGAGGGGGAGGGAAATGGGAGGCGGTGGCAGGGAAGAGACAGAAATCTTTAATAAATAAATTTAAAAAAGAACTGAGTAACAAAGAACTTAATACTTAAAAGGAAAAGGTAAACAAAACGATGTACTTGATATGAAAAAATAAGGTGGGAAGCCATCAAATGGAAGCATCCTCCTTCGAGGAGGGATGCATGCATGCTGAAACAGGAGCACAGGAGGCACCGAGGTAGAAATTTTGGGGCTTGTTCTTTAGAACCGTGCTGAATAGCGATTCGGACAGGCTCTAAATTGACCAGCAGTCTCTCTTTTAAGTTGTTCTGAAAGACAAAGAGAATGACCCCAGCCAATGACAAACCCACAGCCATTGTGTTATTTAAATGACTTTACAGTCATGTAAAAATATGTCCTTATTTTGTGAATAAATTGGTTATTTGTGGCTGTGTTTTAAAATGATCTGAAGTCATTTTCTAAGCACCAGTGTAAACAAGATCACAAACAAACCCCGGTTACCAGTGCCGCTGCAGTTTCAGTACATCAGGAGATTTACATAGTGATTTAGAAAGATCAAATCAATCGGCATTCATTTTCAAAAGAAGTAAAGCCTTGTGAGCCTACAACTCTATTATAATGCTTCTAGAACACACATTTACAGACTTTCAAAGACTCGTGAACACTACTTTTGAATATTTCCTTCATTATCACTTTTTATGTGTTGATGTATTTTTTATTTTACAGCACACCACACTAAATGAAAATTTTTCTTCTTTATTGCTAGATAATCTCACCAAATGGTGAAAGCAATATTTTAAAAATAAAATTCTATCTTAATGACATGTAACAAATAGAGCTAGAAAAATTTCAAAATTTCTATTCTTAAAACTCAGAGCTGTCTAAGGCAAATTGTGGTCTAGGGGCCACTGCAAAATTATGTGGAGCTGGAGTGAGCTCTGTGAACAATTAGAAATAATGCTGAAAGCTGCCCATTTATGTCCCTCCCCTGTTGTCAACCCGTCTGGGTCTTTCAATGACAGACTAAGAAATAAAGGGGGAGAGCAGGATTTTCAATATGTTTTTTTTCTTTGAGAAACAATAAAAACATTAAACTTTAAACACTGAAGTATCTCTGCTCCGAATGGTAGCCCTTTCATGGGAGTCCAGCTTGGGTTTTGTCTGTGTGGGGAAGGAGGGAGGGAGAATGTGAATGCCCCCCGAGTCATTTAAAATATATAGTATTAGCTAATTGATGAGACGACTAAAAACAATAGTAAGTAGGCAGCCTGGCTACGAGCCAGCAGCAAGGCTTTCTGGTGAGAGCGAGTTTACATTAGAGGCCTGTTTTTCCCCTTTCCTTATATGAAATGAACAGCTGTAATTGAAAAGCAAGGAGCTCTATGGTTTATAGAAATAGGTGTTGTGAAGAGCCTTGGCCGTCTAATTTTCTTCCTATTGCAGGGCAGGCTTCCATTGTCTGTTTTTTAGAGCTAATTTCTTTTCTGATCAAAAGGCCCACGTCGTTGAAAAGGTAGTAATGACTATTCATTTGGCTGAAGCCTCCTTTCTCCACACTGCAAGCTTTATTTAGAAATGGCTATTTCTTTCTAAAAGGAAAAGTTCATTTATGTCCTCTATAATGTCAATTAAAGTAGAATATATTTTAATTATTTATCCTCAGGAGGAACCTTTTAGGAACTTAATTTAGTATGCCTGTGCTGTGCAGACACTACAATATGCGAATGTGGAATGATATCTAGGCGCATGGGTTTTGTTTTATTTTATTTTACCACTAATGAAGAGTTTATTTGCAACTAATTAACAAGTTAAATCGGCACAATTAGTGTCGGATTTCTTTAATAATATAACTCATAAAAGGATAGTCATTGGAACTAGAAAGTAAGATTGGTTGTTGGCTTTGTAAAGAAACCATTTCACAAAATGAGTAGGGTCCCCCCCCATTAGAAAGGGTATATTGGGATGTTCTTCACGATGCATTTTCAAATGAAAGCTAGGTTGCGCAGGCGGAGGAAATATGTTCAGAAACAAGGGAAGATGGTGTTAATTACACAAACATCACATTAGCAAAGCTTCAAGGTCCTAACCCGTAGACGCTTTCCGGGGAAATGGAATTGGGATGTCAGCGGCCTAGAAGCCAAAACGACTATGAACAAAATCTCCCAAGAGAAAGGACTTTGTGCCAAGGTCTGGCCCCCAGTCTCCTGCGAAGCAAGTCTGCCTGCGGGTGGGCAGCACACTAGCTCTTCCCAGTCCACCCCCACAGCCGCTCCCTGGGAGCCCGGCAAGCCGGTCCCTGAGACAGTGGCGCTGGGGTGCGGTGCGCAAATGCTTGCTGGGCTAGCGTTCTCCCACAGAGGGAAAGCCGCCCCCGCCGTGAGAAAGCGCGAGCCCACACTGATAAGCATGGTCACTGCCGGCCCGGGGCACACCAGCTCCAATAGGGCCAGATCTTTGTGAAGGACCTTCCTCTACCCACGGAGTCTGTTTCTCTGTGGATCTGCTAGGAGTTTGGGGAAAGCGGTAAGTGAACTTTCATTTGCTCAGTCTCAAGTCCTCTCCCAGACCGTTTCCACTTTGCAATGCAAAGTAAAAGGGCAAGGCCTCGCTGTTCCCTGGTAGACACACAATTTAGCACATAGTAAACGTAGGACAGAAGTTTAAAGTATCTAAAGGAAATCCCGGGCCAAAAAGAAGAGAAAATAGAAATTCTGTGCATCGAATTTCATGGCTCTCCATTATAGAAAATACAAATTTTTGGTAAAAAGAAAGAAGGAAAGCATGAGAAGGGAGTAAAGGAACAGCTGGATGTTGCCTTGAGATTGATTTTCCCTCAGAAAGCTAACAGGCACCGCCCGAGGCGGGAACGGGTGAATCTGCATAGATGTTCAGGAGATGCCTGGTCAACATGGGCTTTTCCAGGCGAGGGTAGTCAGGTCTGGTGGACTTATGACTATCCCCACCCCGGAGAAATTGTAAATCTGTGCAGATAGAGATTTTAAGATCACTTCCCTGGTCCCATATTCTTACTGGCCAGCTCTCTTCTGCTTAAGTGAGGGCCATGCCTTCGCAGACCCAAAGGAAGCGGACCCCCTTCCTGGCACGCATACAGTGCAAGGGCAGACAGCCACCTGGAAGCCAGTTTTTGGAGGTTGCCCCTTAGAAATGTGTGTGAGTTTGGTGATCTGAACTGCGGAGCTGGTACAGTTGTGGGAATGGATGGGGGTGAGGCAGAGACAAACAGGGCAGCAATGGTGGCTCTGGCAGCCCTCTGGAATGGGACCCAGTTCCTGGGCAGTGCCTTCCTCCCTCTAGGGAGAAGGCAATAAGTAAGGGTTGTGAGGTCAACAAGAGGGCAGCTGAAGGCAAAATCTGTCAAACTCCTCAGAGTTGCTGCGCACATAGGGAAAAGAGAGTGGGTGATTAATAATGCCATAACACCCATGTTGGTAAGAGTCATGCTTACAACTGAGAGCCCCGAAGTACGTGGGGGCCAAAGGGACTCCAATAGCTATCAAGTGTCACTCAAGTAAATGAATTTAGAAACTTGCTCCAAAAGTGCCCCCCCCAAAAGCTATGGCCAAAATGCAGTAGAATGCAGATGTGCTTGCCACCCAACACAATTTGTCACCTCCAGAACAATGCCATCCTATGCTTCTAGGCTCCCAGAAATTTGTCTTTAGAGAGAGAGCACCAACTAGGTTGTTTAAAGTTTGTTCCCACCAACCTAGGATCTTCCGATCCTTCCCTGACCTAAATACAGGAAAGCTGCCCCCCCCCACTCCACACTGTGGTGTGTGGGAGAGGGAAGATTCCTCATAACGCTCCAGGAACTGGAAAGTGATGTGTCTTCCACCAGCTGGAGTGACCTTTCCGACCTTAAAACAAAACAAAACCAAAAAAAAAAAAAAGCAAAAAACAACCAAAAAAAAACCCTCAAAATTTAAAACAAAGGATGATTCTAAAGTAGACCCACGCTTCTTAATCAAGGCCCTCCCACTGTAGCCAGAATACAGTATTGGACATACCAGGGTAAATGATCCAGGGATGTTCTCAAGGACTGACTTTAGAAATGTAAGGCTTTTATCTGCAGGAAAAGGTGTCCAAGATAAATTGTTTTCATTTCCCCAAACCAGTATTTGACCCCGGGCACTTACACACTTGAAAATGTTAGACTACTATGGGTCAACTACCTCGGATGGCCTGAACTAGCCTGAAGAAACTTCTGCTTCTACACCCTCTGCACGTGCCAGCAGACTCCCACATAGATCTAGCAACCCTGGCTATCCAGAATGCACGAGACATCCCTGCCAAAAGGATGGCCAGCACCCCTAAAAAATGTCCGCCTTGAGTGGTTACTGAAGAGACAACACAGGACAGCTACTCTTCCCCTGTTCTCTCTAACAGTAGCTGAAGCACAATGCCAAAAGTTCTCTTTGCAGATATGAGGCCCTCACAGCATCTGATTTCTCCCGTAGTGATGGAAGGGAGACGGAGGATGAACCTGGAGTTCGTCGGGCTAGGCCGGCTCGAATCCAGACCATTGGCGTTTTACAATAGTTCGCCAAGGATGGGTCCTTCTCTGCCGCCCGGACCTCAAGTCTGCTTGTCTTTCCAGGGTTGGGGCGACCTGGAAGACCCTGAGGGCGAGAAGGGGCTCCTCTGGGTGAAGTTTCCAACGGAATCCAACAAACGGCGCTATTGTCCCACCATGGGTCCTCCGAGCCCCTGGCTCGACCCCAATCTGAAGGAGCCTTAACACTCCTGGGAGCGTTGGGGGTTGGGGAGGAGGCGCTTGGCCCAGTTCCTAGTCTGAGCTCTTCGCGTTGCCCGCGAATCCCGCAGGCCCCTAAGGCTAAGAGTGCTGCTGAGCTTGTTCTTTTCTCCTGGGTTTTGCTTGATGTTGTTAACAGATGCACAGTGCGTGTATAGTTTGAGGAGTCTGCAGTTCAACACCATGCCATCAGGAAAGCCTCTGCTGGAACTGGAGCCGCTCGGCTCGGACACTCCTGCCGACCCTCAATAAAATTTTTACTGGTGTCGTAGTCTTCATTGCTGGGAGGGCCCTAATAATGGTTTCCTTTTCACTATCCCACCCCCAGTCTCTCCGGGCCTACAATAGTAACTTTGCTTGCCTGTTGAAATAATAACTTGTAATAAGAACGGATTTTTTTTCTACGTGTTCTGAAGGGAATTTGGCGCAGCACTTATTTGATGCCGTCCCGACCAGCTCAGAGCCACCAGCGGGAGGTCAGTTTAATCCCAACCACCGCAGAGAAGCCAAGAGAGTGAGAGAAGGTGCCTTGATCCTACCAAAAGACCTCAGTAAAACTGGCAGGAGGATGTAATGTGAAAATGAGCTCACTTAAACCAGGACAAGGTGTGATCAAATGACAAACAGCTAATCTGCTTCTGGGAGGAGCAGGGGACCAGCCCCACATCCTCGATCTTGGAAAAACTGCAGCCCAGGCGCTGTCACCACAACGGCTTACTTGGGTCCTAAAACTTGGAAAGAATCCTGACATCTGTCAGGCTACTGGACGCCAGGCTGCGCGTCGGTTGGGTAGTTTCCTAAACCGCTCTTCACTTAGCAACAGCCTCCGGGGCCCAGAAAAACTGAGAGAGGACCTGAAGAGGGTGGTGGGAGGGCAGGGGCCAGTCACATCGGCTTTTTAGGGGCCCGTGGGTGTGCCTAAGAAAATCTGAGTCTGTCAGCCATTTCATCAAGAAAACAACTGCAGGTGGGGTTTGCTGAATCATTCTGTTTTCTGAGACATGTTTTCCAGCATAGCCGTGCGCGTGCGCGCACGCATTCACACTAACATTTACCCCCCCACACAGAATCTTTCCAGAGCCTGTAAACTCCGTACACCCACCCAGTTGCTATCCTCGGCGGAAAACTACTCTGACCAGGTAGAATGCAAATTTAAAAGGAAGGAATCAGGACCACAAACTTCCTGGAAGTGATACCAGAAAGAAAGCGAGATTCTGGTGCCAGCGGTCCTTCTGGCCACGAAAAGGGCTGAACTGGTCTGCGCCCTGCAAACGTCGGCGGCTTTTTAATTAGTGCAAGAGAGAAAGAGACAAGCCAGGCGTGCAGGCATCCCAAATCACCTCATTTTGCATTATCGCTGAAAAACTAGAAGCCTGGAACACCCCCCCGCGCGCGTACACACACACACACACACACACACACACACACACACACGTAAGTCTTATGCTTTCCTTTAGGTTCCCCACCTTTCCCTAAGCTAAAGAGAGAGGCGGGAATCCAATACTGTGCGGACACCTTATTTAGGTTTCTGCCACATCTGCCCAGATGGCTTCCCAGTCCCTCCCTCAGGCGGCTCCGAGAGTTTCAAACGCCATGCCACTTGCTTGAGCTGGCGGCAGAGCATGTCCAGGTTCCCGCTCCCAGCAGCTGGGGTTTCTCTAACCGCTAGTCCTTGGCAGATAACCCGACAAAGTGCCTGAAGGTCCCGCTCTGTTTCTCTGGGCTTCGGTCAGAAAGGCTGTAAAACAAGAAAGGAGAAGCGAAGTCTGTTAGCACAGCCTGGAGGGGGGGGGGGGCGCTGAGCGGGGGCGGTTGCGCGCCAGGAGCCGCTCACAGCGGTGGTGGCAGGTGCGCGGCCAGAGGAGGGGGCCCAGCGGTCCACCCAGAGTAAGGCCTCGGCTCAGCTCCGGCCACCACACCGCCCCCCCCCCCAAACTTTTCTTTTACTCTGAGAGGCTCCGTGTTGCCATGAAAACGGATTTTCCAAGGGGCCCGACCCTCCCCCTCAGGAGCATCGGACTGGAAAACCCGAAATGGCCAGACAGCAGAGACAAAAAGGGGCCTCTAAGCGGGGGCCTGGAGCGAGAAAGTGGAGGCCCATTCGCCCTTTCTGTCCCACACACGGTCTCCACGCCACCGCGTGTGAGCGCCTCCCCCAGAGCCCAGGCAGCGGGCCACTCACCACGGGCACTTGCGAAAACCCCGGGAGAGCCTCACTGCCAGGTGCGCTCGCAGTCCCCCGCCCCAGTCCCTGACCCTCGCTGGGTCGTGGACGCACTGGCCTAGGGGTGGAGGGTTCTGGCAGCCAGCAACCAATTAATTCCAAGGAGGGCTTCTTAGAGGCTCAGCCTAGCACACCTCCGTTATGCATTGAATGTCCCAAGCATGCCTGGGCTGCTGGCGGTCCCCAGTGTCTCCAGCGCTAGCAACCGCAATGGAGGTCCTCGGTGCAGAATAAGGGAAGCTTTACAGACTAGCCCTGGGATGAGGCGCTGCTCAGCCTCGTCAGGGTTACAAAGTTATTTTCTGAAGCCTGTGGGCGCTCCTCTGCCCCTCCCCCCAGTTCTGTTCGCGCGCCCTCTTCCCCCTCCTCCCTCACCTCCTCGGGTTTCGTTCTTTCAAACTTTTTGAGACCCTAATTGGTGGTCTCGGAGCGGGTCTCAGGGACTCCCGCCTCCTGAATAACTCTCATCACGTCATTCGACCCAAGAGGGGTCTGGAGGGTGAACTAAAGGGCTCCCCGAACTTTTTTTTTCTCCAAGCTGGGCCATAGGGGGCTCGGTGTTGATTGGCTAGGGCTCATCACGGCGAGTCTGTCAATCACGGGGCCGACGGGTGGTGAGAGGCGGACCGAGCCCCAACCCTCCCGGATCTGAGCAGGTATATAAAGCATCGGCGAGCTTCCCGGGCAGACAGCGAATGCGACCAGCTCGAGAGAACGCATCAGGTGAGAGAAGCCCGCGCGTTCCCGCCGACTTAGCGCGGAGCACTCCCGCAAGCCTGCCCTTCCCGCCCGACTCTCCGGCCCACCGGCCCCCAAACGCCACTCCAACGGAGTCTCCCGGCCTTTTCACCCTGGCCGCTCCAGCCCCTGGAGCGCCTTCTCCTCCCGCCACGCTGGCGCACCTTCTTCCCGCCCCGGCAATGTACAGCCTGCTGGAGACTGAACTCAAGAACCCCGTAGGGCCGCCCACCCCAACAGCGGCCACCGGGGGCCCCGCAGCCCCGGGTGGTGCAGGCAAGAGTAGCGCGAACCCAGCCAGCGGCGCGAACGCAGGCAACGGTGGCGCGAACGGCGGCGGCGGGGGCAGCGACCAGGATCGCGTAAAGCGGCCCATGAACGCTTTCATGGTCTGGTCCCGCGGGCAGCGGCGCAAGATGGCCCTGGAGAACCCCAAGATGCACAACTCTGAAATCAGCAAGCGCTTGGGCGCCGACTGGAAACTGCTGACCGACGCCGAGAAGCGACCATTCATCGACGAGGCCAAGCGACTGCGTGCGGTGCATATGAAGGAGTATCCGGACTACAAGTACCGGCCGCGCCGCAAGACCAAGACGCTGCTCAAGAAAGACAAGTACTCCCTGCCCGGCGGCCTCCTGCCCCCGGGCGCCGCCGCCGCCGCGGCGGCCGCAGCCGCTGCAGCCGCCGCCAGCAGCCCAGTGGGCGTGGGCCAGCGCCTGGACACATACTCGCACGTGAACGGCTGGGCCAACGGCGCGTACTCGCTGGTGCAGGAGCAACTGGGCTACCCGCAGCCCCCGAGCATGAGCAGCCCGCCGCCGCCGCCCGCGCTACCGCAGATGCACCGCTACGACATGGCTGGCCTGCAGTACAGCCCCATGATGCCACCCGGCGCCCAGAGCTACATGAACGCCGCGGCCGCCGCGGCCGCCGCCTCAGGCTATGGGGGCATGGCGCCTTCGGCCGCCGCCGCGGCCGCCGCCGCCTACGGGCAACAGCCCGCTACCGCCGCCGCCGCGGCCGCAGCTGCTGCCGCCATGAGCCTGGGCCCCATGGGCTCCGTGGTGAAGTCGGAGCCCAGCTCGCCGCCGCCCGCCATCGCTTCGCACTCGCAGCGCGCGTGCCTTGGCGACCTGCGCGACATGATCAGCATGTACCTGCCACCTGGCGGGGATGCGGCTGACGCCGCCTCTCCACTGCCTGGCGGCCGACTGCACGGCGTACACCAGCACTACCAGGGCGCCGGGACTGCGGTCAATGGAACGGTGCCGCTGACCCACATCTGAGCTCCCGCCTGCGCTTCTAGCTCTTCGCCCCCACCCTGCCCCACACCCCCAAGTTGGGACGCCTTGTTGTTTAGCTTTGCTTGCCTGGGACTGTTGCCTTGTACCGAAGATGAGGAGAACTGAAAGTTTTGCTGTAGCTGTCGGGTTTTGTACAAAAGCAAAAAGAAGTTAGGAACGGCGGAAATGGGACTTTCTAGAGCCTCAGGCTTCTGATCGCTGCCCCTCCCTCCCCCTTTGTAGGCTGGGAACCGCTGTGATGTTTGCGAAGTGCAGCCCCTTTCTCCTCTTCCCGGGTTCCTAGGTTCTTCTGTTGCATTTGAAAATGTTGTCTTGTTAGTTTGCTATTAATCGAGGAGTGAGTGAGATTGACCCACGAACTGCAATGCCTCCATCACCCCCCCCCCGGTCGTATTGCTTCTGCTTTCCTCTGATTTTCGGGGGGCTGACCGCGCCAACTGGCGCGACAGCTAAAGCCAATGTTAATTTATAGCCAGGTGTGCGTGTTTTTCCCGCCTCGCCGCCCCTGGCCGCGGGACAGCTTCTGTCCAGTGCGCATTTAGGCTGTTGAGTTTGTGATTTCTTGCAGTGATATGTTTGCTATTTCGTCATGCTAATGTGTTCTTTCGTTTGGGTAGTGGGGAGGGGGTTATTTTGTTCTGGGTTTTTTCAAGACTTTACTCTTAATTGCTAAATGAGAGATCAATAAATTTTATAACCTACATGCTGGAGTCCTGATGATTTTGCGGGCCCGAAATTTTAAGCGCGGGTTGAGAGGGAGACCAACACGTAGTTTTGGAACTCAGTTTGCAGACCTGGGACTGAGTAGGGCTCGAGCAGGGCGAGCATGACCTGAAATGATTTCTTTTAAACTACTAGAGGTCCAACCCACAGCAGCTCCCAGTACTCTCAAATGAGAAACAGTCTCAAATGGAGGGAAAGGTTTGTCTTCTGGAAGCGCCTACCCGGAGGTGGCCCACACTACCTGAGCTGCACACCCCCTGCGCGCAGCCATGCACTTGTTGATTGCGGTGGTGAGCATTCCGGGACTGATCGTCTGCTTCCGCAGCCATGCGGGTGGGAGGCAAACACCTGCAGCCGCGGAAACTTACCAAAAGCGGGGCACTTACTTCTGTGCACTGGGGCGGGAAGATACTTGAGCTGAGTTGAAATATTTACAAAACGAAAGCCCTTCAGAAATCTCAGTGATCGTATTTAAAATACATGGTTACAGGCGTCCCCGTTAGGATATAAATATTTCCACCGTGGTAGCTGAAGCAGAGGTGTGAACATTCAACAGTGGAAGATTTTGTTTTAAAAGTTACACTGCAGATGTGCAAAAGAGTTTTCGAGCACCTCCCAAGGCTCGCTTTTAACTTGTCAAAGCAGTTTGCTTATTTGTTTTCTAGAAAGGCTCTCTCTCTCATCTTGAGCCCAGAGCTTGTTTTCTATTCCCTTTCCTCCAGCCCAGAACCACTGACCATTCCATTGTACTCCCCCAAGGGTCCTTCCTTTCGCTTCGAGCCCCAGCGTATCTGTTTGGGGCCTAGGAAGAAAACAAATAGAATCCGTGTTTTTTTACCCCCTCCTCAGCTGTTTGAGGTGATTTCCTTAATCCCTTTAATCCTGTTACCTCGCTATCCCAGAATAACTAAACTCGGCTTTTCCAATAAGCTTGGCCTGGTGCACTGGTTTTATCCTCATCCACTCCTGACCACAGGTTTCTTTGCTTGCGGTCTGTTGGGACCCTAGGCGACAGAGTCCTCTGTAAATTGGTCCGAATTCCACGTTTCCAGCCGGCTTCCTTTGTGTGGACTAGCCATTCACCTGCGGGTCTGGGCGGGCCTCAGGGGGAGGAGCGGGGTTTCTGAGGCTTCGGGGGTCGTGCCCGCTTTTTACACATCACTGCAGCTCCAGGAGACTAAAGCCACCCCGCCTCTCCAAGAAAGGTCGGGTCTCCCTGGGAAGGCAGCACCAACCCTCCTCAGAAGACGTTTGCACAGTCCTCCCCACCCCCACACCCCATCCCCCACTGTCCAGCATGGGGTGGGATGGGACCAGCGTTGATTTACAGATGCAGTCCCATTGCCCTCCTTGCAGGGCTCTTCCTGGGCCTGCTGCGTTCAGGCTGGGCCTCTTACCTCCTCTCCTCAAGCTAAAGCCATAGACTTCAATCCCCTCTTGACCGATGCGAGCTTCCACCCCTTCCTGCAGTGATTGGAGCAAAGCCACAAGCTGCTTGGTGGGCGAGCTTCCCTCACCGCCAAAGTCCCACCACCCTATTCCAACCTTGTCAGACCCACCGCCCTATTCCAATCTTTCAGTCTTTGGCCTTAGAAAACATCTGCCTAAGGTTACTCTAGATTTTGGTCTGAAATGATTCCAGGAAAGGGTGGGGTACGAACAAGCAATGCCCCCCCACTGAGGGGGCGGTGGCAGAGGGGGAATAAACTCTGACGTCGTTGCTTTGGAAGAGCGCATTGTGCTGCTGCCTTCTTAGAAGTGCCAGGGTCACCCTTTCAGCGTGTCGCACGTACTGCTCACTCTCGCTCTGAGTATCCGTGGCTTTGTGCTCCACTTTGTCTGATTTCCAAATTGCCTTTAAGAAGAGAAAAGATTTCATTGATCAGCACATTTGGAGGATTTGAATACAGATGAAAGATAATGTTTTTAAACTTCAGCGATAGGGAAGAGAACTAGACTGAACTGGAATGAAGCTACCCTTCACTGCCCAGAATTTCACACCAGAAACTGCCCTCCCCACACTGCTCACCAGGGTGACTGCTCCTTCGTCTGTTTTTAGAGTTGAGGCTCTGATAAGGCTTAATTTAAAGGGAGGGCTCTGCCCCTAAAACAGCAACAAACTCAAAATATGCCTCCAATCCCTGCTGCCTTCTCTGGCTGGCTTTGTCACCAAAAGGGGAAATGACAGTGCTCAAGGTGGCCTCGCTGGTTCCAAATACAGCCCAGTGCAAGCAGATTCTCAGACCCTGGGGAAGGATTCTCCTTACTTTGCCTGTCTGCCACAAAAGGAAGTTAGAAGCCAAGGAACTCACAGCCCCGGCTGCCTCTACAGCCCATAATCTAGTAAGATGTCTGGAGAAAGGTATTTCCTGACATAGAGACACTTAGTAGGCACTGCTTGTCCGGTGGTAAGGAGAGAGACAGGTCCTTACAGAGCAAAACACAGGAGTCCAAAGTCTTCTAGTTTCCCTGCCAGGACCTGCTATATTTGGTGGAAATTACCCTGCTAGAGATTTGCTTTCCTGTCCGGTGACTATAGAATTTCCCTTACTAATTCCCTGCCTAGAAGTCCACAGGGATGGGGCTGGGTGTTCAAAGTGCAGGCAAAGATTGATAAACAACCTTGTCTGTCATAGCTGCTCTTATACTGCTTATATGTTATAACCCCCTTGAATGTTCAGGAAAGAGGAAATAAAATAAGTTTTTCTTTTAAAAAAATAATGGCCGCCGTGCAGTTATCAAAATCGTTTATGGAGTGAGTGACTTTAGTAACACAGAAAGCCATCCTAATACCAGGTGAAGAGAACAAGATGCCAGAACTCTTATTTAGCATGTGTGACCTTGACTATTCAAAAATAAGTATCTATGACAGAGAAACAAGCAAAAAAGTCCAGCGTGATAGTATGCATGCTGGCGAGTCTTCCTTCAGCTTTCCATTTTTCTCCAATACGATTGTATTTCTGTTATCACCAGAAAAGGCAGTTTCAAAATATATGCCTTCCCCACCATGAATACCAAAATGCGTCTCTTTGTGAAAGAACGTTCAAGCCTTTCCTTCAGCTGTTTTGGGGGATGGGGGGGCAGGGAGCCCCAGGAGGAGTAATCCTCTAGCTTTTCTCAACAGCTGAGGCTGCTGTTAACAGAGGCAGGAGGAGCACACCAGAGCAACCCCCTGCCTGGTCCCCTCGGAAGAAAGCTGGAGCAGATGCAGATTAGTGAGTGGCTCATCATTCTTCAAACTCACTCACTGGAGAAAAAGACCTCCTTTGGAGTCATGCCTAACAGCCTGGGATTTTAAGGAGCAGGGGCCACCGAGGTGCCCCAAGATCCATGATCACAGGTGCTCCAGCAGCTTTTGCTGCCCTCTTGGGAAGGGCAAGAGCAAGCCCAGGGATGGGATCCTGGTTAGGGGGATAAGAGACTAGGTGAGCAACAGGTAGCAACTGAATGGAATATGTTGAGTCTTTTTTTCCCACCGCCACCATCTTCATCCATCCCACCTCCTCACTGCATGACCTTTTCTCTGGGCTTCCACTCTGTGCCATAGCGTATGCACATAAATCCCATTATGGCATTTCCTTTCTCAAATAATTTTCTGGTGGCTTCCAGTGGAGAGCTTTTAGGGGAAAAATCCTAACTACTTTAAAATTTTGCTGTAGTCTCTATCCAGTTTCCAAGCTTCACTCCTTGTATTTCTGCTGGCCCCTTTCTCCAAGTAGGCAGGATTCCGTTGAGAAATGTTTGCCGAATAAACAAATTGTGATTCCTAAAAAACAATTCTGAAATACTTGTTAGATGCAGCACATAGTTTATGTTTCGCCTTGACATTAATTTCCTTTATTCCTTCACATCAAGGGCAGATTACCTTATAATTAATAAAACCTACTACCAAAAATTATGTTCTCCTTCCCACCTCAGGGCTTTTGAGCTTGCTGTTTTCCCCTTTGCTTGGAATATTCTTTCTCAAGCTCTTCCTTCCAAAAAAAAATAATCTCAGTTCAAGTATCACCTCTTCTGGGAAGCCTTTCATGATACCTACATCTTAAATGTGCATCAGTTTCTTGTTATGAGCTCTCCCAGTACTCACTGCCTCTCCTAAGCACTGTGTGTGTGATCATTGAACATTTGTGTGATTCAGTCTGATGACTCCCTCCTGTTGTGTAAGTTCCATGACTGCAAAGACTGTGTCTAGTTTGCATTGTGATGCACAGAATGATACCTCTCCTGTTGTAGGCTCTCAAGAATATATATGAAGTGTTTAGCGCATATTTAGGAAATGGCTGTCATGCAGGCTTGAAGACACAGTATCACTGTAAGGTGTTCAATGTGATGGGCATACTGGTGTACACCTGTAATCCCTGCACATAAGAGGTAGTGGCAGAAGATCAGGAGTTCAAGCCCCACCTGGTCTTTAGAACTACTTCCAAGACAGCCAGGGTTACATAGAAAAACCCTGTCTGGAAAAACCAAAACCAAAACATAAAAAAAGGAAGGATGAAGACAAGGACAAGAAGAGAAATTAGGCAGTTTCTTCATGGATCAAAACTTCAGGAGTTGAGCAGCACCAGGCATACAGCCATTATGTATTTTAAGTTGGCTGTTAATGCATTTCCCAGGAATGTGTGTGTGTGTGTGTGTGTATATATATATATATATATAACTTGTTTGTTTGAGACATATATATATGTCTCATATATATATATATATATATATATATATATATATATATATATATATATATATATTACTTGTTTGTTTGAGACAGGGTTTCTCTCTGTAGCCCTGGCTGACCTGGAACTTGCTATGCAGACCAGACTGGCCTCAAACTCACAGAGACCCCAAGTGCCGGATGAAAGGATGAAAGGCATGTGCCACTAGTGAGAGCCCATACGTTTAAGGTCTGTCATGAAGTTTCTCATGCAGAGGCCTGTGACTGGGATGGAAAGATGAAAAATAAAACTTCACATTAAATGAAAAGGAAAATCTCTACATGGCACCAAAAGCATAAATACAAAAGAAAAAAAGATAATTAGGGCTGGCAAGATGGCTCAGTGGGTAAAGGTGCTTGCCACCAAGCCTAATGACCTGAGTTTAATCCCAAAGAGTCATATGGTGTAAGGAGAAAATGGACTCTAAAAAGTCATCTGACTGCCACACATGCATGGTCGCATGCATGCACTCCGCCACATACATATGAAAAATAAATAAATATCTTAAAGCAGATTCATTAGACTTTATTTTTAACTAAAAAATAAGGTGTTTTGTTTGTTTTGTTTGATTGTTGCAGAGGAAACCATCAGAAAAGTGCAAAAGAGGCCAACCCACAGAATGAAAGACAGTAAGTATGTGCAGGCGATGCACCTGTTTAGGGATTTATACTCAGAACATGTAAAGACGCCTAAAACTCAACAATAATAAGATAACTACTTTTAAACAGGCAAAGAATTTGAATAGGCTCAGTTTTTTCTTTTTTTAAAAAGAGTGTACAAATGGACAGGAACAGATACCATTAGTCAGTAGGAAATGCAAAATGAGGAGATACCACTTCCCATGCAATGGTTATAGAAATAGACAGCACAAGTGTTACTAAGGGTGTGGAGAAATCCTAACCCTTATATAGTACTGATGAAAGTGAAAATAAAAACACCCTGGCAGTTCCTCCAGCAGTTGACCAAAGGTCACATAGCAGTCAGTAATTCCACACCTAGGAAAAGTCAGGAAAAGGAAATGCATATGTCCATATAAGATGTATATACTGTATTCTATCAGTATTATTAACATTGCCCCAGTGGGATAAACAAAATACATACTTATTTGTTGATTAGGAGATAAATCCAGCTTAGTTTTGAGAAAGAGATGTTGTGGGATATTTGTACACTGTGTTAAGATGTATTGTTGTTGGTGTAATAAAAAGTTGAACAGCCAATAGCTAGGTAGGACTTATAGGCAAGATTTCCAGGAAGAGAAAGAGGAGGAGGAATCTAGTTGTGCAAGGAAATGCCAAGCAAGACGTGGAGGGAGTCAGACATACAGAATGATAGAAAGGTAAAAAGCCACATGGCAAAATGTAGATGAATAGAAATGGGATAATTTAAGTTTTAAGATCTAAACTAAACTAAAAGCCAAACATTCATAATTAATAAGTCTCTGAGTCATTATTTGGGGGCTGGTGATCCAAAGTTAGTCTGACCAGAAAGCTTGCTGTGAGGGGTGAGTGAGGGTGGGGATGAAATGGGGGGAGGGAAAGGGACAAAGAATTGAAAACAATAAATGGAGTGCCAGTGTCAGAGGAAAAGAGAAACCAATTAAAGTAGCTCCTAATCATTAAAGATGGAACCATTGGAAAAATAATACATAATTAAAGTAATACTGAACTATAACCCAAAGTATAAAACTTTCTAGGTGCCTATACTGATAGACATTGAAATAACTTAATAAACAGGTAAGGAGAAGAGAACAGTCGGGGCAGAACAATTCCAAATAATGTATATCACTGGTCTGGCCTCAGGGAGGTGAAGCATAAATCCCTACTTCTGAAGTTCAACTTCCTGCTGACTACTTTTCAAAGAATAAAGTAAAGGGAAGGGAGAACATATAACAGAGTAGTAAAATGTCTAACAAACATGACTTCCACCACACTATCAAAGTCAATATCAATTATTGATAGATAATATATGCCCTTTATACAATCTACTGAACGTTGAGAACTGCACTTCTGTTGTCTTCCTCCCCAAAATTCATAATTCCGGGCTAATCCTGGGTAAAACATCAATTTTTTCCCTAAGCAGGGTGACACTATGTAGCTCTAGCTGTCCTGAAACTCACTATGTAAGTCTTGAACGCACAGAGATTGTCTGCATCCCAAGTGCTGGGATTAAAGGTATAAACTAGGTGGCAACTCTGCTCAAAACACATTTAAAAGTGAATTCACTGTATTAAAGGACATTCTCATAAAAGAAAAGGGTGCTGCTGAAGGAAAAATAATGAAACAGTGCGCATAGCTCAGTGGTAAAGTGTTTGCAACTTACTTTTTTATATGTGGACTTTGCAAGCCCCAGTGAGCAAAAAAAAATATGCATAGTGCTTATTAAACAGTATTCAAAACATTTAATATTTACTTAAGTATAAAATTATCAACTTTTTTTGTGGTCTCCCAAGTTTTAAACTTGGACTTCATAATGCAAAGCAAGTGCTCTACCACTGAGCCATAAGCTCAGTCAAGGATTTTGGGAGTATGTAGAACTCAAGAAATTAGACATCAAAATATCAAATAATCCAATTAAAAACTGGAGGACAGATCTAAACAGAGAATTCCCAACAAAAAAAATTTCAAATGGCTGAAAACACTTAAGAAAATGTTCAACATCCTTAGTCATCAGGGAAATGCAAATCAAAATGACTCTGAGATACCATCTTATGCCTGTCAGAATGACTAAGATCAAAAACACCAATGATAGCCTATGCTGCAGAGGATGTGGAGTAAGGGGAACACTCCTTCATTGCTGGCGAGAATGTAAACTTGTCCAACCACTCTGGAAATCAGTATGGGGGTTTCTCAGAAAATTGGGAATCATCCTACCCCAAGACCCAGCAATATCACTCTTGGGCATATATCCAAAGGATGCTCAACCATACCAAAAGGACATTTGTTCAACTATGTTTATAGCAGCATTATTAATAATAGCTAGAACTTGGAAGCAACCTAGATGTCCCTCAACCAAAAAATGGATAAGGAAAATGTGGTACATTTATACAATGGAATAGTACACAGTGGTATAAAAAATGACATCTTGATTTTTGCATGTAAATGGATGGAGCTAGAAGAAACCGTCCTGAGTAAGGTAACCCAGAACCAGAAGATGAGTGTAGTATGTACCCACTTGTAGGTGAATACTAGCTATAAAGCAAAGGATTAGGAGCCTATAGTCCATGACCTCAGAGAAGCTAAGTAACAAAGAGAACCCTAAGAGAAACATACATAGATTCCCCCAGAAAAGGGGAAATAGACAAGATCTCCTGAGAAAATTGGAAACATAAGGATGGGGGGAGAAGGGAAGGCAGAAGGGGAGGAGAAGGGGAAAAGGGGAGGGAGTAGGAGAAATAGAGGAACTGGATGGTAGAGATGAAGGAAGGACAGAGACTAAGAACAAGGAAAGAGATGCCATTATGAGGCTAGCAAGAAATCTGGCACTGGAGAGTTTTCCAGGAATCCACAGCTAAGACCCTAAGCAATGGTAGAGAGGGTGGTGTTGCCCTGTAGTCAGATTGATGGATATTTTAAATGTCACCATAGAACCTTCATCCAACAACTGGAATGATAGAAACAGAGGCAGAGACCAGCAGTGGAGCACTGGGCTAAGTTCCCGAGGTCCAATTGAAAAGTGGGAGGAATGGGAATATAAGCAAAGAGGTCAATATCATGATGGGGACACCCACTAAAATGGTTTGCCTGAGCTAATGGGAGATCACCAACTCCAGCCAGACAGGAAAAGAGGCAGTGTGGGACTAAGCTGGACACTCTAAAGTGAGTGACAGTTGTGTGGCTGGGGCAGACTGTGGGGCCACTTGCAGTGGCACCAGGATTTGTCTCTGCTGCTTAAATTGGTTTTTGGGGAACCTATTCTCTTTGGATGGATGCCTTGCTTAGCCTGGAAATGGTGGGAGAGTCCTTGCCCTTTCTGAGGAGTGGATGGTGGTTGGGTGGAAGAATGGAGGGAGTGGGAGGAGGGAAGAGAGTGGAAACAGGGATTGGTGTGTGAAGTGAAAGGGAATGGTTTGTTTTCTTTTAAAAATTTTTTTAAAAGATTCATACAAAAAAAGATTTTGAAGTTTTAATCTAATAGGAACAACTGTCTTCCCTGACTTGCATTAAATATAACACTAATGTATCTGTTTAAAAAAAATTAAAGGGCCGGGAGGTGGTGGCGCACGCCTTTAATCCCAGCACTTGGGAGGCAGAGGCAGGCAGATCTCTGTGAGTTCGAGGCCAGCCTGGTCTACAAGAGCTAGTTCCGGGACAGGCTCCAAAGCAAAAAAAAAAAAGTTAAAGGGCAATCTACAGTCTATAACTTATTTATTTCATAAAGTTTTTTATTTATTTATTTTAGAATTAGAAATATCAAGAAAGGGAAAGCACTCCTGGGAAAAACAGTGGGGCTAATGAGCTGCCCCATAGCGAGGATACATCCTCGGCAGCAAGAAATGTGCAAGGCTCCAGGGACACTAGGAAGCTGTGGGACTCATAATTTGACTTTAGAGAAATAAGGTCAACAGGTGATTTAGTCTTGAGGAAGAATGAATTGCAAATACTTCATAATACTTCCATTCCTGGTGAATGAGTCTAACAAGGGCCATCCTGAAGAGGAGGTCATTTTGATGGAGCCTTGTACTTTATGCAGACTTCTTATATAGAAGAGTAGGTGGAAGACATGCTCAGAAGATGGATAATTACTTGAAAGACAGCTATACATCTTGAAGCTGAGAAACTTCTTATGGTCAAGAACCATAGCTGCAGAAGAAAAGAGAGTGATTATGGGAACTGAAGCTAGAGGGGGGCGGGAAGAACACACTCATTAGCTTTGGACAAACACTATGCCAAGGGGTTATGGTTCAATCCTGTTTTCTGTGGGAAGCATGAAAAGATTTTGGTCAGTGCTTTGTAAAGATCAAGCTGACTGTAGTGTGAAGAACAAATTGGAGCAGGAAGAGACTGGAGTCTGAGAGATTAGCCAAGAGGCTGTTTGATTTGATACCAGGCATAACAGAAAGCCTTGATTGAGGACAGTAGCAGTAAGAATAGGAGGTGGTAACAACAAGAGGTGTGAATCTTGCTTCTCCCTGGTCAGAGGTGTGGAGTCTGGACAAGGCACAAGGGACAAGCAGGGAGCGTATAGGGATGGAGGGGTGAAGGGATGGAGGTGGCATTCAAGGAGATAACACAAGAAAAGCAGTCTAACAGCTTAAGCTTTTAAAGTGAAAGGAGTATAACTTTAACTTGGAAGTGTATTTCTACACACAATCACATTCATACACAGGTTATTTTTGCTTAATGTAACTTGATAAGTTCCTATAAACTAAATCCATCTACGATAGTGCTCAATCAAAACTAATTCCACCTTTTTCCCCTAATTACTCTATTGAAATACCATTTGCTATTTACAAATACATAGGTTGTAACATTGACTCTTCACTCTATTCTGAAAAGACCCTGAACTTAAGATTCCTCTATAAGTCTCTATGTGTAGAAACAGGATATCTGTAATGTCAAAAGCTCCAAGCAGCTCAGCCAAATTGGAATAGTAACAAGCATCTGTGCTCACACCCTGGGTAGGATAATAGTGTCAACACCTCCAGCAGAACTGATAGAGCTGTCTTTCAGTCTGTCTACAGGCTCTGTTTTACATTCTGCAGGTTAGCTAGGAACACACTCACCACCAACAAACCATGACAAATAGCCCTGGGTCAACTTAGCATCTTCTGAACTCTCTGTGTCCTGCATTTCTTCTGCTCACAAACTCTCTTGCTATGTCATGTAATATGATTTCTTTGCAAGGGCTAAATTAGGTTGAGTGTGTAAACCCATGAGCTCTAGTGATGTTGTTAGTAATTACAAGCAGTGTGGCAGATTTACTCGGGGTCCTATCAATAAAAACTTATCTCCTATTTGAAGAGGGCTCAGCTAAATCTATTGCAGACGCTAAGGATTCAGTAATTGGAGTCGTCAGTGAGTTGAAAATGGAACCTAATTAGAGACTCAATGCCAAAGAAAAAGTATTTACAACAAGAGATAACTGCTTAGGAGTATATGCTTACACATAATACATATTAATACCCCGTACATCACCCTTGATAAGGACCATCTTAGCTGTTGAGATCTTCAGCATTTCAGCTTCAGTTCCCACATTTTCTGAGCAACCTCTACTTTAGTATTACCAAATGTCTTCTCCATATAGTTCTTCTGAGCCTCAGAACTGTGGCCCCATCTGCCTTCTGAGTATATTTACTTGAATTTTCCTTCAGCCTTTAGAATTTGACCAAATAACGACCCTTATTCTATTTTACACCTTAAATAGGACCATCAACCTAGTCTTCTCCTTTTCTTTCTTATCTCAACCAAATGTCTTGACATTTCCCAAATCCTTTAGTTCTTCATTCCCATTTCATCACTTGAATTAACTATTGTGAAAAATTATCAGAAATTTAGCAGTATAAAACAGCAAGTAATAGCCCGAGTTTCTCTAGGCTTAACTGGCTGCAGTCAAGGTGTGAGTTATAGCTATCTCAAGGCTTCACTTGGATAGTTTCTACTTCCACACTGATATGGCTGTGGGCCTGTCTCAGAAGATCCAGTTGCCAGCAGATGCAAGTGGCTGGTGCAAAGGTGTCTGGTTATAAGCTGGCTCTTGTCCAAAGGCATCAGTAGCTCACTATCTGGAACTCTTCAAACAGCTGCTCACAATATGGCAGCTTCAAATGTCATTGTTTTTCTGTAAATTCAGATGGGACAACCTAGAACCTTTACTGTGTTCTGTTCTTCAAAGTGAGACAATTGGCCTAGTGCACACTTAAGCAGAGAGGAATAAACTAAAGCATAAATATCCGGACTAAGATGACTGGAAGCCACTTTAGAGTCTACCCACTGGGGGAACCTTTATTTTTATTGAAACAGGGTGCATGTATTAGCATTCTAGTCTCCAGGCCTCTAGAGGCTTCTGGTTGTAGGCCTTTGTCTGTATTTAGACCTGAATGATGGTCCTACAAAAGTAACATAATTAACAGGCTCCATTGCCAAAAGACCTTTGTTGGCGAGAAGTGTTGCCCATAAATGCAAAGTATAAATTCCTTGATGTGTTATTCAATGCACTCCATGAGCTAGTCCTGGCTTTTTAGCTCTCTAGCCTCCTTTTCAACCACCAAACACTCATCTCTGACAGCATAATCAATTCCTCCATGGTCTTCAGACTCCTTGAAATAAGACAAGTTCTAGACCCTTCCACAAGTTCAAAGGAAGTGAAGTGTGCATGCCCCTTCTGGTTCCTCTCTATACAGCTCTATGAAGAGTGCTTCTGAAATGCCAACTCTGATTCTTCTTCCTCACTCCTGAAGTGCTGCAGACATCGTTATATTTGAGCACAGGAGAGTCTTGGGTTTCTTTTAGGTTGTTCGTTTCCAGGAAAAAAGAGTGTCAAAAGGGAATCTGCCTTTGTGTTCTCTTCAGATAAAGGTCCTGGAAGATTAGATTGTGACCAAATAAGGCCAAAATAAACTGGACTCCTCTGTGTCTGTGATTCTTATTGAATTAATTGTAATAAGTCATGAATAGAGACGCATAATGAAGTGATCTATGTTGTTTTTAAATGCTGTGTTGCCAAGACTGTGTCTTGTGAGTTAGAATGTAAGTTTAGAGGCTAAGGGTAATATTGTAAGGTGAGGTAAATCATGTAGAAGTCCATCTGTCGTACAGAAGCACCTGGGTGGGTAAAAATCAGTGAGGCAGCTCTAGAAACCAGGGCACCCTACTATCTTTTCTGGCATCTACAAATACTATTTGTGCAGTGGATATCGGCCGAAGCCTGATACTTTTAGGAAATAACATAGCATGTTCTGATGCAAAATCAATACGTTTACTGAAAGGAAAATGATTATCAATTTGAAAAGAATATACAGCAAAAGTCAGTGTCAAGCCATCTGAAGTATGACTTAGTGAAATTTGTACTTGGTATATACCATCTACGAGGTACTTGATACGGGTTTACCATTTTCTTTTCTTTTTCCTTCTTGTTTTTTTTTCCTTTGGAGGACAGGGTTTACAAGATCTCTCTTTGTAGTTAAAGCCTGCCTGGAGTTCAGTATATAATTCAGGCTGCTCTCAAACCATAGGAGTCCTCCTGCCTCAGGCTCTTGAGTATTGAAGTTACTGGCATATGCCATCATGCCAGACTAAATCTGCCATTTGATTAATTAAAATAAAAAGAAAGAAAAATACAGATCACTTAAGTTTAAATGAAGGAGAACCTGAAAGACCTTGGAATAGAAAGGAGAACGTGTGTCAAAGTTTTCCAATCAGCAGCAGAGTAGAAAAGAAAACTAGCTAGCTTAGCAGATCTTCTTGCACAGACTCAAGGGCTCTTCAGGTTACTACCAGTGTTCCCTCACTGTTTACACCCTAGGTCCTGCTACCTTCAAAATTCTAGAATTCTCTGAAAGTAGGAAATACAGAAGTTCCAAGAGAAGCCTGCCAGTCATGGTTGACTCTTCCTCTTTGTCTCCATATGAATCCCTGTCACGTCTGCAGTTGAGATGAAAATGAGAACGACACTCTCCAGGTTTTTTGTCTCTGTTTCTTTGTGTCTCTGTCTCACTCATTTGTGTGTGTGTGTATGCATGTTTATGTGTATAGATACACATGGTCATGTTCAAGGATGCATGCTCATGTGAGCAGCTGCAAGTGGAAGCCACAGGAAAACATTGGATATTGGTCCTAGGATCTGTTCCCCTTGTATTTCTGAAACAGCTTTTCCCATGGGCCTGAAACTTGAGTAGTAAGATAGGCTGTCTGGCCAAAGAGTTCCAGTGATCAGCTTTTCCTCACTTCCCAGTACTGGAAATCAAAGTGTGCACCACAATTTCCAGCTTTTTTTTCTTTTGACATGGGTTCTGGAGACTAACTTGGCCCTCGTGTTGTGCTGCAAACACTTTACCAATTGAGTTATCTCTCCAACTCCACTTTCTCCTTGTGAGTAGCAAAACCAAAGGAGGTACATACAGTTTTTAGTTTTTGTGTTGGGCTGAGTTTCTTAGAAGAAACTGATGGTCCCAGACACCACTCTTAGGCCTTTACTTGTGCAACTTTATGCTTGTATTTGTGTGTGTGTGTGTGTGTGTGTGTGTGTGTGTGTGTGTGTGTGTGTGTGTGTGTTCCCTGAGCCCTCTTCTTCCTGATCATGCTTGTGGATTCCCATTTTCAAAGCGCTTTGATCCCCAGGGAATGCTCATGGGGGAAATACAAGGGCAGTGGGAGGTTCTCCTTTCCTGTGTCTTTCTCTTCTAGAGAATAAATCCTTAACATACCAAAACAAGCTTGCCGGGAGATAACAAGGGCTTGCAGCATGTGCTGCCTGAGTAGCTGCAGCAGCAATGGCAACTCCAGTGACAGCCGAGTCTCTGGGATCAGCAAGAAGGAGGAATCTGACAGGAGGTGCTGAGGAGGCCTCTGCTGCAAGAGCTCAGGAGGTGCTGATGGGGGGAGGTCTGTGCCAGGGCAGCTGCCTGGGCTTTAAACCCTAAAGATATGGCCAGACCTTTGCCACATGCTGTGTGCTTTCAGTGGGGGAGAGGGGAGGATTAGGGCTCAAACTACATCTTTCCCATAGCTGGACATATTCAAAGGGTGTTTGAGTCAAACAGACTTCAAATTCCAGCTCCTCCCAAAGCCTACACATAAATTGACTGTCCTTGATCGTGTTTTGCTAATATCTCTGAGACTCCAGTTTCTGGAACTACTTTTAGAGCATTGCTCTGACTTTAAATAGGATGATTCATCTAAATAACTTAACATTTAACATACAACAGCTACTGCCCTTGCAAAGTGGGTAGTGGTGGAGGAGGCTTGTAATCCCAGCACTCAGCTACATAGTAAGTCTAAGTTCAGCCTGGGCAAACAAAACAAAACAAAACCTGTAAATATCATCTTTATTAATATAGGCTTAGGAGAATGCAAAACAACTGGATTCCACGTGAATAGTAAACTTTTCCCTCTAACACACCAATCCATAGAGTTTCTCATGGCAGCTCCTTTGATTGCTAGCTGTATGATCTTGGACATATTTCCTAACATCTTCTCTGTCCATTGTTAGTTTCCTAACCTAAAAGATGGGAATAATAATGCTTTACAGAGTTGTAATAAAGATTAAATAAAGGCTGGCATATAGTATTCTTATTCTATACATAGCCTTAGTACAGACCTATACAACCCAAGTTTACTTTCTTCTGTAGAAGAAAAGGGACAGGCCTTGCAATCAGATCTAATTGTGTGATGTTCAGAGTGCAGCCCCAGAGTCCCCATTCCATCGTGTCAATCTTAGCTTCATTGTTGTTTGATCAGCTATGTAATCTTGGGAAAGGATTTCAACTTCAAATAGAGATTAACCTTAGATCCTTTGTTTACATTTCTGTAGTACTCACCAGCCACACAATATTTTTTAAGTCTAAATTGAAATCTTAGCACTATATTTAATTTCTTACATGGTTTCTATAATTTTAAATGCTCTGTAAAGTCCCTGGAAGTAGTCCGACTTCTTTATCACTTTGTTTCCTCACTTGTAACATGTTTATACTACAACAGCACATACCAGATGGCGAAGAGTCCTGGCTGTCTACTGAAAATTTGGTTTTAGGGAGCTATAGAATTGGTTCAGTAATTAAGGGTGCTTGTTGCTCTACCAGAGAGGCCCTGGGTTTGATTCCTAGCACCCACACAGTCACTCACAAAATCCTTAACTCCAGTTCCAGGAGATCCAATGCCCTCTTCAGACTGATTCAGGCACCAGGCACATTACACATAATGCACATACACACATGCAGGCAAAATATATAAATAAAATCAATCTAATTTTTTAAAAATTGATTTTAATGTCATGAATGATAGTGACACACACACATACACACCAAAATGGTGCAATTTTCAAAATTATTATTAAATAGTGGATCTTTTCTGACAAGAAGAAAAACATTTATCTTCCCAAATGTATCAAAACCAGCTGTGAAATAACAAAAGGAGAGTGGATGGGGCTTTCATTTTGATTTGGAGAGATGAGGATGCTAGCTCCCACATGTGTTCAGGAGGTTATGTGGTTCAAATCCTAATAGCTCAAAGGAAGGCAATCCTGGATTATTCTGATCAGCTTGGCCAGATGTGGAAAACAAGAAAGGGGAGGGTGGAGGCCTTAAAATATTATCATTCAAAAATTTAGAACAGGAATCAGACCACTTTTTACATGCTAGGACCCAATAAGTGAGATAACATGCAAAAAACACTTGATGATTATTATTTAA
The DNA here is from genome assembly GCF_037038515.1 of Microtus pennsylvanicus. Taxonomy (NCBI): domain Eukaryota; kingdom Metazoa; phylum Chordata; class Mammalia; order Rodentia; family Cricetidae; genus Microtus; species Microtus pennsylvanicus. The sequence goes on along the minus strand of NC_134601.1, from coordinate 8,335,111 downwards.
ACCATTTCTTGATAGATATATTGACCTGCTCTGTTGCAAACCTGCAGTTTCCTTCTATCACTGGGATTTGTTATATAATGGAAAGAGTAGTTAATGGGCTGTTGGGCAACCTCAGGTCTGCCCTTCATTAGCCCTGCTGAACTTAGCTTAGCTCTCCTGTGGGCTTCCAGTGTAAGATGGCAATGATGGAGAGATGTTTTGTGAGACTCCCTGCAGTTCCAACAGTATTAGAAAGCCACAGTGGTTGGCTAATTAAGTGGTACTGCTACTGAATGAAGGAACACTGGCTTTCTTTTTCATCCCATTTCCTACCATGTACCAGATGTGATTATTTCCCATGCCACCTGTCTCTTAAAGTGAGATTTAAATGCTCTATAAGCAGAGCAAAGTGAACAGAAATAGGAATGGTAAAGATGACTTCTAGACCAAGTTCCAATAGGTTAGCTGTCCTATTAATTGCCCACAGTCAGACATGAATCTCTCAGTCTGGAAGATCTTCAGTTTTTCCACTCCTGTAAAATATTTTTTGTGTCTTTATCATATAGATACATATTCAAAATATTCTTCGGGGATAAGAAAAGGTAGGAGAAGGGAAAGAAATGTCATGTAGTCAGGACAATAATTGTTTAAAGAGTTTCTCACCATAGGGGCTAGAGAGGTGGCTCAGTAAGTTAAGAGCATGTACTGCTATTGCAGAGAACCTGAATTGGGTTCCCAGAACTGACATCAGGTAGCTCACAACTGCCTGTAAATCCAGTTCCAGGGGAATTAACACCTCTGATTTCTGTGGGTAACTGCACACAAATACACATATTCATACACACATATTATATAGTTTAAAATAAGATAAATATTACAAAATAAGTCCCCAGAAATTAAAATGTCATATGTTACCTGCATAGAACACCACTTTCATCTAAGGAATCTTCAACTGGTGGACAAGATAGTGTTACTCTGTCTGGAGGGGGTATTGGCTTGTAGGATAAGACACAGAAGGACATTCTCCGTGACAATTAAGGTTGAAAGACAGTGTCCCAAGGGATTGCAACTTGGATGTGCAGAACAATTCCTGATGTCTAAACTCTCAGATGTCCCTTAACTCAGCCATGCATATGAATGTTCTTGTAGACAACAAATTTCAATCTACTTTTGATCACTTTCTTCAAGCTTGTCAGCACCTCAATTTCAGTTCGCTTGGGGAGGGTGGAAAGGGCCCAGCATAGGAAAGAAAATGGCAGACTGGGAGGTAAGTTGTTCCCAAGAGGGTGTCACAAAGGACCATGCCTGCTTTTAAAAAATTATGGTTATGCGTAATCTTAATAAGGACCACACAGCTTTCTTCTTGCCTTGTTTCATTCTGGGAAAGTCATCATATGTCTCTGTGTTGTTTCTGGTAAAAGATGAATAAACAAAGTCTTCAACTCTTCTACTTAATCAAGAGGAGTCTGTTTCAGTATTTCCACATGTTGAGAAGTTGTGTTATGGGCTACAGATCACAGCCATGCAAAATCTGAATGTCCCTTTCAGTGTTCTAGCCAAGTTGGTGGATGGTTGGCCTGGGTGTCTATGGGGATAGACAAATCACTACTAAGTGGGGAAATCTACCGCTTATTTGGAAAGCCCATGTTATCTCATATTATTCTTCATGGAATCTTCTACCCATTCTGCCTTGTTGGAATTTACAGTACTCCTTATTTGTCCTGGAACAATATAGCCTTCCCTCTTTCTTTCTTTCTTTCTTTCTTTCTTTCTTTCTTTCTTTCTTTCTTTCTTTCTTTCTTTCTTTCTTTCTTTCTTTCTCTTTTTTGTCATTGCTGTTGTTTTCTTTTGTGGGACAGGGTTTTTCTTTGTAGGCCTAAGTGTCCTAGAACTCACTTTGTAGATCAGGCTGGTCTCGAACTCAGAGATTTGCCTGACTCTGCCTCCTTAGTGCTGGGATTAAAGGCATGTGCCACCATGTCCTGTCATGCCCCTTATTTGGATAGTTCCAAGTGCTGGTTATGACTTCTCTGTCTCCCCTCAGAAAAATTTTCAATATCTTTCCAGCCCTCAGTCCCACATACCAGCAAAAAAGAATACAGCTGGTGCAGGGCTTGAGTAGCACCAACTGGGACAGGACTCACTTCTCACTGGGAAGCAAGCTTCATCACCACGGAAGTCCATGTGTTAGCATATTACATTGCTGACACATTAAATTGCATACTGTTTAATTGAGCTCGGCAGCACCACTTCAGGTTTTCCTTCTGCCATCTAACATGCCCTATCCAGATATCATTTTATGCAAGTAACTTATAGCAATCTTTTGTGTAAGTGTGTGTGTGTAACACAGATTATAAATAACTATTGTACTCAGAGGTCATTTGGCCTAACTGTGGAATATAGAATACCACTTAGAACTTTAAAATGCTAGTTCAAGTTTGAGTAAGTACATACTTATATCTCGTATGTCCTTCATAGGGACAACGGGAGTGAAGGAGACCCTGACTGCCAGTCAGATTCACTTTCTCATCCTGTGCATTTATAGAAATTACCTCCAGATGTTGTATACTCAGATGATTTTTGGCTTTTTGGGTTCTTATTCTTCTCATATTTATACTGAACACTTCTCACATACAACGGAAGTTAACAGCATTATGTTGAAGTCCTAGGCACACTGGGCTTTTTCAACTTAGACATGAATTTCGAGGATTTACATGAGGTCTACAGAGAACTGAATGGACAGTGTGTGCTGTTCAGTACTAGATCACGTGTCTCAGAAGGGCTGGATTAGTTCTCTTTCCAGGACTGTGAGGGACTTTTGGAAGTACTTTTCAGACAAGGATCCACCCATCTCTGTCTCTGTTTCTCCTCCCGCACCCCCCAACCCCGAGTGTGTGTTCTATGCACACAGGTATGTACAGATACACATAATCATACATTCATTGAGAGGCCAGAGGAAGACTTCAAATATTCTTCTCTATTATCTCCTGCCTTATTCTTTTGAGACAGGATCTCTCATTGAATTTGGAGTTAGGTTGCTGGAAAATTAGCCATTTTATATGGGTTCTATGGATTTGAATCCAGGTCCTCAGGCTTGTACAACAACCACTCTTACACATGAAACCATCTCAATGATTGAGAGTCTTGGAACCTGTGACCTAAATAAACCCTTTTCTCCCCAAGGTGTTTTTGGCAACAGAAAGCAAAGTAGGTATTTACTCTTGATTTTTCCATAGTATATGTTTTTCATTCTTTTGCTTTAAGAATGTCTTTGTTATCATCTTTTAAGTGAACTCCTTCTAGATTTTATGTATCTGATTCTTAACCCCTCTGCCAGTTTTTGTTTTATAATTGCTGTTTTTAGATCATGCATATTTAAAGTGCTAGCTTAGTGTTTCAGCTACGATATTGTTTTATCTTGGTGTGTTCCTTTTTCTGTTGTCTCTGCTGGCCTTCTTGTAGTTTCAAGGATTCAATCCTGATTTTCTGTTTTGTTTTATAACATTTGTTTTTTTTTTTGTTGTTGTTTTCTTATATATCTATATAGTTTTTCTATGGTTCCTATGGTGTTGCCACATAAATATATGACATCAAAACCTACTTGTTTAGATATTCCTAATTTAAGTACTACTTCCTTTTAAGACTCTAACACCTCAGCTTTTAAAATGTATTTATTTTCTCTGCCTACTTTGAACACTACCCTGGATGTTAGTGTTATACTTTTTGTTTCAGTCAACAAGCATAAATTTTAAGGGTTCAACTTTGTCCCAGAAAAAAAGATATGATGAATTCCTAACCTTCAGCACCAGTGAATGCGACCTTATTTGAAAACAGGATTGTTGCAGATTACAAGTGAAGATGACATTATACTGCTGTTGGGTTAGCTTTTACCTAATTCAATACAGCTTATGTCTTTCTTATTGTTTGTTCGCTGGTTGGTTCGATGGTTTGAGCAGAAGTGGAGCTTCCTATGTACTGACCTTCCTTCCTCTGCCTCCGAATTGCTAGGCCTGGGTTATGCAGTGACTGCAGTAGAACTCAGGACTTTGTGTAAGCTCTCTATTGACCCAGCCACAGCTCAGCTCCTGGCTAGTCTCTTTTTCCACTAAAAATACATTTTTCTCTGTATATCTGAAGTTTGGTGATGTGATTTGAGGATCTACACAGAAACAGCAAAATGGTTAACATAGTAAGGGTGCTTGAACATGTCTCATCTCACATGATTGAATCTAGTGTCTTTAGAAGCACAGAAGGCCTTGGAGAAACAGCCACACAAGGGAGAACATCTTGATTTGAAGACAGAGAGTAAAGTGTTGCAGATGCAAATTTATTTCCCCTCTTGACCCCATTAATTAACACATTCCAGGAGAAAACCAAGCACAGCCCTACTTCACCTCATTCCTGCATTGGAACCCAGCTCCCCGCAGGAGGGAGAGACTGCAAGCTGAGAGCCTAGCCCAGCGACAAGACTCCCTGCAAGAAGCACTTTCTTCACCTCACCGCTACGGGGGGGGGGGGGGGGGGATGGAAATTCAGGTTCTCACTGGCAGCTTCCAAGGCCAGTTGGAAAATGGGTGACTGAGGGATCTTACAACCTCACTTTCCACTGCTTCAATCCACCTCCTTGGCACTGGGTTCTGCTCCCTTGTTAGTTCCTGTTTGGGTGGGGAGATAGTATAAGTCAGCCTTTCTTTGTGCCATCTCTTCTTACCTGATACTATTGATTGGAAACTTCATTCATATCAGATTTAAGGAGAAACATTCAGTCATATTTCATTACCAAGTTAGCTTTAGGTTTTCTTTTCCTGTTTTAGATTTATTTATTTTTATGTTCATAAATATTTTGCCTGCATGTATGTATGTATATGTATCGCGTGCATGCCTGATACCTGGAGAGGTCAAAAGAGGGTATCAGATACCCTGAAACTGGTGCTACCAATGCTTATGAGCTATCATGCAGGTGCTAGTACAGAATCCAGGTCTTTTGCAAGGGCAACAAGTGCTTTTAACCCTGAGCCAACTCTCTAGCTCCTAATTACATGTTCTCTATATCTGTTCTTTCTCAGATTGAGGAGGTTCTTTTCTTAGTTTCTCAATAGTTTTTACAACTAAGAAGAATAGATGCCAGTTTCTGTTATTTATTGTGTATCCACCGAAATAATCATATATTACACAGTTATTTATATATGAATATGTTTTATATACATAGTTATTGATATGGTAAAATATGCTAAGTAACTGTTGAATGTTAAGCCAACCTAACATTTCAGGAGTAAACTTCGACAGGTTCTGGTATATTATTATTGAATGTAATATTTGTTCCAAAACTTTGTATTCAAGTTCATGGTTTGTTAAGCTATAATTTTATTTCATTCTTGTCTTCAATTTTAGTAGCAAGGTGTTACAGGTTAAATTGTGTTCCCATAGAAATGCATGTCATGAAGGCCTATTCTCCAGTACCTTTGGATGTGTCCTTATTTGCAAATAAGCCCCCTGTGGAGAAAATTAGTTAGGACAAGGTCACACTTGAGAATACTGCATCTGTAATTCAACATAAATTCTTTAGGAGGATAGGATTTAGACTTGCACCTGCAGGTGCGTACACACACACACACACACACACACACACACACACACTGGGGGGAGTGTTTGAGGGGAAGAATCATATTAAGAAAAAGGCAAGGAATTCAAGGAATACCAGTGATTGTGAGGAAACTATAAGTTAGGGTACAGAGTTGCCACAGATTCTTCCTTTGTTCCATCAATAGGAGCTAACCTTGAGCATACCTTGATTTCAAACTTCCAGTCTGCAGAACTGGAAGGCAATATATTTTTGTTGTTGAAGCCACCCTGCATCTAATACTCATGTCTACACTAGCAAACAAACAGGATAATTCTGGCCTCATAGATTGAAAGTCTTCTTTCCTCATTAATTTTCTAAAAGGTTGTTTATTTCTTAATGGACCTGGGATTGTCTATATGGGAAGGGTTTTATTATTATTATTAATTAAACTTGTTCTTCAACTTTTTTTTTATTTTTCGAGATAAGGTTTCTTTGTGAAGTCCTGGTTGTCTTGGAACTAGGCCAGGCTGGCTTTGAACTTCTGATCCTCCTGCCTCTGCTTTTTATGTTCAGGGATTAAAGGTATACACCAGTATGCTACCACCACCCAACTGTTCTCTGACAATTTTAATATTTGTATAAAAGTTATCCGAGTTATCTTCACTTCCCACTCCTGACAACCTCCCCTCCTACGTATAAATCTCTTTCCCACATTCATAGCTTTTTGTATTGTTTTGTGACCCACTGATTTTACCAAAGCCATCTATGGGAGCACAGGTTTGGGACTTACCCAATAGAGTCTGTTGTGGTCATCAGTGCAACTAAAGACAATGATTCTGGCTTTCCCAGAATATTTCGATAGTCAATAATTCAGCACAGAGGGGTAAGACTCAATCAGTTATCCCACCCCCACACATCTTAAACTGATTATGGCCAGGGCCAGTCTCTTAGAGGTCCAGTGCAGATAACCACAGCTGATGTGAGTTTAAGGTTATAATAACCGTGAATTACGTCTACCACATGACCCAGCTATACCAACTTGGCCATATTCCCAAAGGATACCATACCTTACTTTAGAAATATTTGCTCATCCATGTTCATTGCTTCTTTATTCAAAATAACCAGGAGATAGCAATAGCCTAGATGCCCATTGGCTGATAACCAGATGATTAAAAATGAGGTATATTTACACAATGGAATATTGTTGATCTGTTAAGGAAAATGAAAATGTGAAATTGCAGGTAAATTGATGTAGCTGGAAACAGTCATTCTGAGTGAGATAACCTAGATCCAGAATGACAAATGTCATTTTTTCCCTCCCATTTGTGGATGTTAACCCCAAATCTTCAGATATATGTGTTCCATTTGAAGTACCCATAGATGTCAGGAAATTAATAAGAAGCTGGGGTAAACGTCAGGGGAAAGGAGATAAAATGCAATGGTATAAAGAATTAAAGGGGGATGGTGGTACAGGAAGAGCTTAATGGAAAGGGGAATGGAAGGACAGGATCAATGAGGAAAGACAGGGACACTAAAACATTTCAGAACAGTCATATGGAAACCTACTATTGTAGAAGCTTCCTAAATCATATACACACGTTGAAATGGAGTTGCCCTACAATGGGGAAACAATGTTTCTATTAGACACTACAAGCTAACAAATAGAAAACCCAGCGCCAGAAATAGATTTTTCTTTTGGAATTATTGGCAAGTGAGGTCCCCAAACACTACAGGCCATATATCACCAAATGCTTTTGGTTACCTTTCAGAACTTGATGGTAAGAGCCTATTGCTGAAGATGCTACACCCTTGAGTCATTGAACATGAAGAATTCAAGCTACCACTCAACCAGAGGCCTCATTCCTAGTAGCTAGCTTTCTACGTGCAGGAAGGTGCTGCACATGCTACAAGGGGAGAAATGGAATCACCAATTTTACCTTGCTGTGAACTCTGAGAGCTATGGTAATGAGCAACCTTCTGAGACATACCTACTGGAACAACAGGAGCCTGAATGTTATGGAAATAATCAATTCCTTTCTGATTGGGTTTGAGGCCAACTTTCCAAGTTAAAATCCATACCTTGCACTCTTATCTGTGCAGTTAGACAGGTCACAGGTACTAGGCGAGAACCTACTACAATTACTCTGCTAAAAGGACATAGTGTCAACCAACACCTAATGACTTCTCCTTATAGCCATAGATTATTGCATCTCACAGCACACATCAGAGAAGCGTATTTTTTTTGGTAGTAGATGGTGATTAACATACAGGCTATAACTGCTCAAGGATCCAAGAATAGCAGATTTCAGAGAATGCTCAGCCTTAACGGCAACATCTATACCATATCTGTTTTTCCAAGTCTCAAAGACCTCTGCAGAAAGCAGGGTGGAAAGAATGCAAAAGCCCTAGGCAGTGGAAGACTACCAGGAGACTTTTCTGGACACAGCAGGGCAGTTGTATGCATGAATTCACAGGAGGTGATACAGCATGCAAAGAACCTTGAACTTTGGATCTCCCCAACACACATTTTTGTGAGTGTATAGATGCATGCATGTGCACATACATGGTAGTGTGTATTTGAGGGGTGGTGTCTGTGTGGTATATGTACTTACTAGTGTGGGTGTGTGCCCACATGCCCACTGCACATGTGTGTGGGTGCCTATGGCTGCCAGATGCTAGTATTGAGTGCCTTTTCCATATTTGCTTGCTTTTGGGGGCGAGGGGGATGAAGTCCTACAGTCCTTCACTGAACTTGATGCTCACCAATTCTACTGGGCTGGCTGGTCAATGAACTACAGGGACCTATCTGTGCCCTGTCCCCAGCATTGAGGTTATTCACAAATGCTGCGAAATGTGGCTTTGTGCAATGGGTTCTGGGCATCTAAACTTAGGTCATCATGCTTGCATGGCAGGGACCTTACTGACTGAGTCATCTCCCCAAATATATCAGGTTTTTCATTGATTTTATAATCAGTAACACCCAGATAAAGTTTATTCAACATTTTAACTTCAAATTGCAAAATCTTCTGGGTCTGAAGTCATAGCCTGGCATCCCATTATCTTTAGTCAACCTGTCATCTCACCAAAGTCATCATAGCAGCACAAAAGCTCCTGATGAAGCACCAGGCCCTACACTCAGCAGATGACTCTACGTTCCCCCTTGCAGAAAAGCCTTCATGTACTTGGGTGGCTTCTGTTCCCTGGTTTCCACACTCAGCTTTCCCTTGTCATCGCCTTCTCAGAACACAATTTCCTTTTTGAAAGACTAAATGTTGGCTTTCATCCTTCCTGACACCAATGAGACTGACTCATCCATCGCCTTCAACATCTCTGTGTTTCAATTCTACAATTCTCATTATCACATTCAAATCATCTTGGAAACATGATCAGATTTCTCTTACCACCACATTGCCAAACAAATCCTGTTCCTGACTCAATATTTATTCAACTTATCACTCTAGCTATCTTTCCTTTCGCAGATGTCCTTTCTAAAAGAATTCTCTACATGTTCTGCTCCCCCACAGTAGGAAAGTCATCACAATCTCTACTTCCTGACTTCTTTCTTCCTCAATTTGCTGTCACATTGTTATGCCCACACCCTTCTGCAGAATCTAATCTCATTCATGTAACTAAAGGCTTGTTCTTACTGTATGCAGTATTAGTTTGGAGATGGGCTCTGTGGCTACAACAGAAATGTCAGATAAGAGTTGTTTTAAAGGGTACAAGTTGAATTATTTCCACTGAACTAACTGGACATAGGCAGTCCAAGGCTAGTATAGGAAATCATGTAGGAACCCAGCTTCTTTCTATGATTCCCTCTGTCGTCTCTCAGATGTTATCATGGCTATATGAGCGAAGATAAGTTGCAATGATGTGTGGCCAGTAGAGAATTGGAAAAAAGAAGGATAAGTGTTGTCTTGTTACTATGGCCACAGCTGGCACACCATAACACACTATACACATCTGCTAACTTCCCACCGGACTGAAGTTAGTTTAGGGCCAAGCCTGACTTTGTAATGGAGGCCAGAAATACAGCCCTCACTTTGGGTGTGTATGTACTCATCTCAATATTCTGTTATAGAAAGGATAAAGAACTGCTGGGTAACAACCACAAGTCTCTATCAGGCCAAGCGCATCACCTTATAAATGGTTTCAGTACACGTGAGAGGCGAGGCTGCTTTCTAGTCACACCTCTATACTTTTTTCACCCTCAATTTCACTCTCCTGGGAATCAGAGCTGACTTGTACTTCCGAAATTCTGTTGGGGACACTGAGTCCTATCTCAGGCTTGCATAGGAATAATAGATCGCACACAATAGCCAGCCAGGAATGGGAAAGGGTCCCGGAAACTTGCATAGAAAAATGTCTGACATAATAAGTAAGTGTAGCTGGTTTTTTACTCTTTGCTCTTTGGGGGTTTGCCACCCAGCTCCCAAATAAATACATGGAGATTTATTCTTAATTATGAATGCCCAGCCTTAGCCTGGATTATTTCTAGCCAGCTTTTCTTGACTTAAATTATCCTGTCTACTGTTTGCCTCTGAGCTTTTCCCTTTTTCTATTCTATATTCCTTTATTTCCTTCTTACTCCGTTGTTGGCTCTGTGACTAATTGGCTGCCCTTGGTGTTCTCTCCTCGTTTTCTTGTTCCCTCCTTCCTCTCTTTTTTCTCTTTTTCTCCTTCTTCTTATTCTTTCTGTCTGGCAGTCCTCCCTATACCTCTCCTGCCTACCTATTGGCCATTCAACTCTTTATTAGACCAATCAAGTGTTTAATCAGGCATAGTAACACAGCTTCACAGAGTTAGACAAATGCAACAGACATTTGCAACATTAAACAAATAGTCCACAGCATAAACAAATGTAACACATCAATTACTAATATTCCAGAATAAAGAAGCATTCCATTATTACATTCCAGATGGATATATTTACATATACACATTTAGTGAATAAAGAAGAACAGCATTATCATCTTACATAACTTGAGAATACCCAAGAAGAAGCTCAAGCATGGGATAGTAGAAGTATTACACTTATTCTCAAGTGTGGGATAATTAGATGAATCTGATGATACAACATTCCTCTTAAAGATCAGTTTCGCCCCTCATTCTGCCCTGAAGCGGAACTCAACCTCATCCTAACTTACTCTAGAAATCAGTTTTCTATCTACATTACTTGTTTGAATTAATGAATTAATGGCTTGATGGGTGAAAAAAATGGATATAAGTTGAAGTATTATGCCTGCTTACTTTTCTGATGATGGCTCCTCTGTTAGATTTATCTCGTGCTGCAAAATGTCTTCAAGATTTCCTGAATGACATCTAGCTGCCAAGTTTCTTTCTAAAGCTAAATCCCCAACCCCAAAAGGATCCAATTTTGCTTCTACTTCTTCAGCATTGCTAGGGGCATGAGCCACCAAAACTGGCCTGTGCGACATCTAGAATACTAGGTTCCAAACTCAGCTGCATCTGAGAATAACCCAGAGTATCTATACATTCTTAGGTTCTTGTCATGACTCCTTATATGAGATGTCATGCTCTGAATAGTCACCCAAGACCTCCAGCTTGTCATGAAATTAGATTATGCAAAGGAAGAGTGAATCTGGATGCTGTAAGGAATACAAACCACACAAGAAGTCTAAATTCCCATTGATACATTGATGGGATAGGTGTATGAATAGGCTTCTCCTCTATAAAATTCCCACAGCTAAAAAGGTTTTGTTTGTATTATTTTAAGTTTGTGTGTGTGTGTGTGTGTAACCCTTTTATCAATACAAATAAACAGTATACGGGTATGAAAAACATCTAGGATTTTGGATACCTTGTCTCAGTGTCCAAATTCTAATTTAACTAGTCCCGGGTCCAACCGATTATTCAGCTTCTTGTTTTCTAAGGATTAGATGGTGATGCGGCTGTCCTTCTTTGCTCTTAGAGGACTGGGTGAAAAATAAACTGATATATAATTCAGTTATTCACATAGGTCAAGTCATGTGTTAGTTTTTCTGATTGACCTCAACAATATCTTAAGAGGTACCAACATATGCTCTGAAAAGCTCAGATTTGTGGATAACTGGAAACCTCTCAGTTCTCTCTATTGGGAGAAGGGAGCAGAGGAAAAGTGAAAAAAGGTAGGTATCTCTTACTAGCTCAGTATTGTGTCTAGGTGATTATTGCCTGGCCCCTAGTTGCTGTTTTCTTCCGCATTCTTTCTCTTCTCCTTAGTCAGTTAGATTGCATTTGTTTAAATACTTGCAATTCAGTAGGGGAGCACCTGCACACTGAATAATGAGTGCTCTATACTTTATTTTTTCCTAGGGCAAGGATGCACACTGAACTCAGCTGATTTCTCCACTGGTTGTTGGTAGTGACATTTCCTGGTAATGGGTTATTTGATTGATGAATGATGTGGAAGGGTTCAGCTCACTCTGGGTGGTGCCAGCTCTGGACTGGTGCTTCTGGGTGTTACAAGAAAGCAGACTCAATAAACCAGTAGGCAGTATTCCTCCATGGCTTCTGCATTAGTACCTGCTTCTAATTCCTGCCATGATATCCTTTCCTGACTTCTTTAGATGATGGACTAAAAGTTATAAGATAAAATAAACCCTTTCCTCCCCAAGTTGCTTTTAGGCATGGTGTTTTATCACAACAATAGAAACCCTAACTAAGACAAATAGAGTCTTGCCATGTTGTTCAGATTAGTCTTAAACTCCATGATTCAGGGATTTTCCTGCTTCAGTCCCAAAGTGGCTATAACTGCACGTATGTGTACTGGGCTCAGTTTATACGATGTTTATGGCTATAATTTGTCAGGATGTCTGCACTCACATGTAACTGAAAAGTTCAAAATCATAGAAGTTGTAGCCAGTAATGTAGATCACTGTTTGCCTAGGAAGTGCAAGGTTCTGTGTTTGATTCTTAACACACACAACAAGGACAACAACCAACCAACCAAAATCAAAACAACAAACAAGTAGAAAGCAGGAATTGGAAGTAAGAGGCAAAGGAAAGAACATGTGAAACAAAATTTAACACATTCAGATCCCAGACTTAACTCTCTGCTTGACCATATACTTCTTGTGGCTTTGAACAATATATTTTATCTACCAGTTTCACATTCTCATTTGGTTTTTCTTTTTTTTGGTTTTTCAAGACAGGGTTTCTCTGTAGCTTTGGTTCCTGTCCTGGAACTAGCTCTTGTAGACCAGGCTGGCCTTGAACTCACAGAGATCCGCCTGCCTCTGCCTCCCAAGTGCTGGGATTAAAGGCGTGCGCCACCACCGCCCGTCAGATTCTCATTTGTGAAAGGGGGTTCATTTGCCTGTTTTTCATTTATCCCTTCAGATATATTTGTTGAGCACTGATGTAAATGCACAGCATTGGTAAGCACTAGGAATCCTATGATAGGGATACAGTTCCTGGTATCTATGGAGTTACAGTTTTGCGAGGCAGCTGGACATTAATAAAACAGCCACATGAATCAATGTAAAATTACAACTATGAAATGGTGATAAGAAAGAAAATTGTGGGTTCATGACAACTACAGCAGGAGAATCTGACCTAGTGAAGAAGGAAGGGGAGGTTAATACCTACAAAGATGAGTCCATGAGAGAAATCACCTGCGCTAGACCAGAAACGGCATTCTAGATAGAGACAACCTGCAAAAACAAAACAAAACACTATATTGTAGCATTATAAGATAAGATAAACCAAGTTTCAGGGGATTGTTATTTGTCAGAATACCTATATATAGATCATGACACAGTAGGAGTAATGTGATACCATTTTAAGTTTAAAGCAAAATTGTATAACATTGTCAGATATCAACTTGAGGACATTAATTCTGGATTCTGTGAGAAACAATGGCAGACTACACCATAGTGGTTATAATGTAGATGGGGGAAACATGTCACTTTCAGAAACGCATTCATGAGGCAGAGTCAACAGAACTTGGCGATGGATTAGCTCTCGTGGGGGTGGGGGAAGAATGGAGGAACTATGATCCTTTGTTTCCAGTTTGATGGAGTCCAGTAGATGGGAAGTCATGTTATGAGACTGAGATCACTAGAAGATGATTAGGTTTTGAGGGAAAAAAAAACACAAGTTGCTGTTTGGACCCACTGAGTCTGAGGTGCTTTAGTGGTCTCTGTCAGCTCTTCATCTCTATATTTAAGTATTAGTTCAGTGAAGCTTTTGTGCTCCGACTTATATCATATTTTAGTCTTAAACCATTCCATGTTTTCTTCTTAACTCCTCAACTCCTCTGATTATTTAGATAGTCCCCACAGTTTTTCTTTGCTTATTCTATTACCCACACCAAAATGTTGTCACAATGAGACAGAGATTTTTATCCATCTTGTGTTGCTACATCTTCAGCACCTAAAAACCATGATTTAGCAAGTGTTGTCCTAGCTAATCTCTACTGGCAACATGACTGGGGGGAGAGATTGCTCAACCGCACCTCTGGGTATCTGTGAGTCCGTCTTTAGAACCACTAGATCTTTAGAGCCCTGGCCCAATCCATGAATTCAGCCCTGGGTGGCTTTAAAATGTGAACAGTTCATTGAGTGGGGGCAGAACTGAAAGATATGGCTCCTTTGAGGGAGATGGGCAACTGGACATGTCTTTGAAGAATAGATTCCCAGTCTTTCTACTGTGCCTCCTGGCTGTAATATGATGAACAGCTTTCTTTGCCACATAACACCCCCTTTGATACTCTGACTAGCTTCAAACTCAAACCAATGGATAAAGCCAGTCTTCGAGTAAATCCTCTAAAATTGTGAACTCAAATAAATCTTTCTTTCTTTAACTCACTTCTTTCTGGGGCCTCAGTGGTTTAGAGCACTGATTGCTCTTCCAGAGGACCCAGGTTCAATTCCCAGCACCCACATGGCAGCTCATAACTGTCTGTAACTCCAGTGCCAGGGGATCTAACACCCTCACATAGACACATATGCATGCAAAACACCAATGCATATTAAATAAAAATAAATCATTAATTAAAAATAGTTTCTCTTAAGTATTTGCCACAGTGATTAAAAATTCAGTATAGAAAATTGGTATCAGAGAAGGTGGGTCATGCCCAAGAACACTTAACGGATTATTCTGTTGGGACTGGCAAGACCTGAATGTGGATACAAGACCCAGCCATGAGCTTAGATGGGAACAAGGATTCCTCGAGAATGGACTACAGATAATTTGTGTTATTTTATGGCAATGACATTGTATAAGAGAAGAGGTTGAGCAAGCCATGACAAGCAAACCAGAAAGCACCACCCCTTCATGGCCTCTGCATCAGCTCCCGCCTCCAGGCTCCTGCCCTGTTTGAGTTCCTGTCCTGACTTCCCACAATGGTGAACAGCAATATGGACATGTGAGCCAAATAAACCTTTTCCTCCCCAATTTGCCTTTTCATCATGGCGTTTCATTGTAGAAAGAGAAACCCTAGAGAAGACAGTGGATGATTGTGGCCATGGGGGTTCTGGGTGACAGGCCTGCACTGGAAAAATCACAGAGGCAGACATGTACAGGATATGTCTTACGGCATGGATCAAGATAAGGCAGGGACTGACCGTGGCAAAGAAGTTGGCAAGTGAAACTGAGACAAGGTGTGGCCAAAGACCAGCAGTAAGAGTTGGGATGCCCAAGTTATGAGGAGTCCTGACTGTCCTTGGTCTCAGTGGCCATGCTCAATTGGCTAGCTCCTGTGTATTGATTATTTGACCACTCCCTTCAAGACACCTGGGCACCTTCATGTTACCGCGACCATGTTGTCCTGTGTTGATCACCTATTTAAAGGCCTATGACCATAGGGTACTTGAATAGCTTAGCTGCTAGGCCCTAGCACAGCAGTTCTCAACCTGTGGGTCGCAACCCCTCTGCCAAACCTTTCTCTCCCAAAAAACTTACGTTACGATTCATAACAGTAGCAAAATCACAGCTATGAAGTAGCGATGGAAATAATTTTATGGTTGGGAGTCACTACAACATGAGGGACTATGTTAAAGGGACACAGCATTAGGAAGGGTAAGAACCAGTGCCCTAGCACATGCCTGGCTCCACCATTCAACTCATTCTCCAGGGAAGGCCAGGTAGTGTGTTACTGCTGTGTCCCCAGAACCCAGTATACTGCAGGGCTCAATCTTCTGTTCATGAAGGAAGGTAAAGGGATGCAGATCCCCACCATAACCCTGGTAACTATTTCATCATGACAAAAAAGCACTGAATACTACAAAAAAAGGAACACAGTCCCTTTCCACAGCTTTTAATGTTAATAATAACCGTAATAATAAAATCTACGTAGTCTGGATGAACAGTTTGAGGAGGGATGGGATTTGGTGGGCTACATCATTTGCTCTAGTTGATGTTGGATATCAGATACACACAAGATTATATAAAAACCTTAGGGTTCTCTATTGTTGCTTTCTTGCCACCCCTGCCCAGCCAGCTCATTCCGGACATCTTGGCCTTGCCATTTTCTTTATTTTCCACTTTTTGCCAGGCAGCCAATTGCTTCATACTGCACAGTGGCTATTCGAGTGGCAGTGGGCAGATGGGGACATGGCTTCCCTCCCACACTTGTTCTAGCAGCACAAAGAGAATCAGTGATGATTCATCTCTACCTTCCTTGACCCTCTTTCCTGCCTCTCCACGGCTTAGAAACAAGGACCAGGAAAAATGTGCCTAGAGTTAAAAGAGGCTGTTTCCCTCCCGTCCCTTTATTCTCCACCCTAGGGGATGAGGCCCAGGAGCTCAATGCAAAGCAGGATGCAAGGTGAATAAAGACAAATCAGTGCCCCTGGAATTCAGCAAACCATTTGTTCCCTGAGTCTTTATAATACATTTTTCAAGGCAAAATTCTTCTTATTCTAAAGATGAGCAAACAGGAGTCTGCAAAGCAGAGGGCTATTTGTTAGCAAAAATTATGTAGGATCTGAACTCAGGCTACCTTCTCAAGAGCTGTGTTCTTATCCACAGTAATCCCACACTGCCCTTGGGCAGGGGTTTTTATCTGATTTTCTCCAGGCGACTCTGTGGGATGAAAACTGACAAGGAAACAGAAACTCTCCCGAGCCCCTCTTACCAACCTGTCTTAAGTAAGGACAATAGTGTAGAGAAGACAATGAGCTTAGTCCTATTCCTATTCTAGCCTCTGCCCCCCTCTCCTTCCTGCTGGGCCCTGCGAACCCACTCCTCTAGATTTTCTCCTCAACAGGATAACAACATATATGTGTTACAAAGAATACACTCTCATGGGCATTTTATTTTTCATAATAAAGTGATTTTTCTCCTTATGATAATTTAAGCAATGAGAATGATATAAAACCAAAATAACAACCATAACAAAAGCTGTGAAGAAGAAAATGCAAATAATTTCTAAGTCTACCATTTAGGATCTCTGTCAACATTTCAACATTTTGGAATATATCCTTGTAATCATCCTCCCTCTCCCTTCCTCTCTTCCCTCCTCTCTCCCTCTCCCTCCTCTTCTCTCACTCTCTCTCTGCCTTTGTGTGTGTGTGCACTGCTATTTCTTTTGAAAGATTTTTAGAGCTATATTAATTATGCATAATAGTAGCTTCATTATGATATTTTCATAAAATGTATATAATATATTTTGAGCCTATTCATCCCTAGTCCCTTTTTTGTCACCCTCCCAATCCTACTGCTCCCTTTCCTCTCCCCAACTTTTCTGCTTTTCTGCTTGTTTCTGATAGCCCAGTGAGTTTAATTAGAGTTGCTTGCAGGATTATGGTAAAGAGTTACTTACAAGAGCATGGGCAACTTATTAGTGGCTACACCACTGAAGAAAATTTGGGCAGTATTTTTAATGATATTTTTTCAAATGTGGATTTTTAATTGATGAATTTTATACATGTGTATGGTAGGTTGCAATCAGGTCTACCCCCACCCTCTAGAAATGAGATTGTGTGACTCAATGTTTTGCAAAGTGCCCTTAAAAATTTATCATACATGCGTTATCTCATTTGTCCTTCATAACAACCCCATCTTATGTGTTAACTATTCCTTCACAGGCTCAGTGGAAATTATGACCTGGCGAAACTAAGCAGCTTGACCATGGTCATGGAACTAGGAGAGGCAGAATTTGAAGCAAGATCTGTCTACCCCTAAAATCCATGCCTTCCCTATGAAACATTCAGTCATTACAAACTAATATTTCCTCCTATCATGGCACTGAAATGAGGAAAACTGCAGGGCTGATGTCATCATTTATGTTTGTCAAATAATGCCAACTATGGGCTGCCTACTTTTGGAAACAGTCACCTATGTTTTCAGGAAAAAGTTATGTGGCCCTTTAAATCACTGTGAGTTTGCCTCCAAAGTTGCTTTTTGTTTCAGACAAGGCCAAGCAGGAAAACTTCTAAGGTGACCTAAAAGTGACCTATGCATCAGCCAAACTTGAGAGTCATTCTGCCCCACCCTTTTAGGTGACCTAGAAGTGAACTTTGCTCATTAAAATACTAAATTCTCTTCTGAGGGCCATTCCTATCTCTTATTCTTTGAACAAGTGATGATGTTCAAAATGAGGCAGCATGACTCTGAATTGAGCATGCTCAAGAATGTGCCTCTGTCTCTGTGTGATAACAAGTCTGTCCTGAGTGAATATGTGACTTTCTCCTATAAAAGTCCCTTGCTTTGTTTGATCAGAGGGACACTGCTTTGGGAACTGTCCCCAGTGCTTTTGTCATATGCTGCATGAAATAAACTTGACTTGTTTATCTCCTGGCCGTGCTTATCATCACCTTTGCTGTCATCAGGAGCAGGGCTCTGTGCATTGGGCTTTGACAGTAATTAAGCATCTTCGAGGTGCCTATTTCAAACAGCAGAGAAGAACACGGTGTTCTGACCTTCAACAAGTTTTATACCCTAATGAGTAAGTCAGGGAAAAGCTTGTCAGGAACGAATGTGTCATTTATATGGCTTAATATGACATAAAATGATAAAGGGAAGGGGGGTTCTATTTCATTCTTTCAGAAAAAGAAGGCAGGGCTAGGGGTATAGCTCAATGGGCTGAGTGCTTGCATGGAGCCCTAGATTTGATCTCCAGCACTGAACAAACCAGGAGTTGTGGCATACAACTCCAATCTCAATACTGGGGCCATGGTGGCAGGAGGATGAGAAGCTCAAGATCACCCTCAGCAACATAGGAAGTTCTACTTCTGAAGAATAGGTACAGCAGTGAGCTAAATGGCTTGGGGCAGCAAGCTATGTAGCTATCTGCAGGGTAAGCATTACAAGAGGCTAGAGCAGATAGTGCAAGGACCCCGAAGCAGGAGCACTCTACACACAAGCATAGCAAGGAGGCCAGTGTCCCTCGAATGCAGCTTGTACAAGGAAGAGGTAGATAGGGATGGAGAGGCAGCCTGGGAAATAGGTCAGGCAGGGCCCTGCAGGCTATTGTAGGCCTTTTGATTTTATTCCAAGTATAACTTAGGGTTTTGAACAGAGGAGTGACTTGACCTGATTTTTCCTATGAGAAATTTCATCTTGCTGCAAACTGGACAGCATAATAGTAGAAGCCAGGAGACCAGGGATGAGCTATGCAGTGTGGGGGAAAGGTGGTAATCACACAGGGAACAAGGCAGGCTGACTTACCAAATGACTGGAACTCCTAGAGAATCCGGAAAGCATCACATTGTCCTGGCTGTACTCACTTGCAGTGAGGCAGCTGTAGTACACATATTGACCGTGAACTCCAGAAACGGAAGAGAGAAAGTTCCCCTTTGCCTGCAGCAGGTGTGAGCTCAGGCTTTCCAAAGACAGCTTGATTTGGGGAGAGGCCTGCATTCAGAATAGGAGGCAGGAGGGAAAGAAAAGGAATGAAGAGGGGTGGACATTCTTTGCAGGATGCACAGACACTTGATGAGGCACTTGCAGCCTGCTGTTGAGAAATGCCTGCTCGTTACTTTGGGCCAGATCTGCTTGGAGGTCCCTATGAGCAAACAGTTCAAGACAGAAAATTCAGGGTAAAAATTAGAAAAAAAATTAGAACATTTAGGTGCAGTCTGTTTATTTACCTTTCAACTTTTTGTTTTTGTTTTTTTTTAATTTTTTTTATTTTTTATTGAAAAAAAAATTTTTCCGCCTCCTCCCAGCCTCCCATTTCCCTCCCCCTCCTCCCTCCCCTCTCCTCCTCCCCCCCCCACTCCTCTTCCCTTCCTTCTCTAGTCCGAAGAGCAGTCAGGGTTCCCTGCCCTGTGGAAAGTCCAAGGTCCTCCCCGTCCATCCAGGTCTAGGAAGGTGAACATCCAAACTGGCTAGGCTCCAACAAAGCCAGAACATGAAGTAGGATCAAAACCCCGTGCCCTTGTCCTTGGCTTCTCATCAGCCCTCATTGTCCGCCATGTTCAGAGAGTCCAGTTTTATCCCATGCTTTTTCAGTCACAGTCCAGCTGGCCTTGGTGAGCTCCCAATAGATCAGCCCCACTGTCTCAGTGGGTGGGTGCACCCCTCGTGGTCCTGACTTCTTTGCTCATGTTCTCCCTCCTTCTGCTCCTCATTGGGGCCTTGGGAGCTCAGTCCGGTGCTCTTAAATTTAGCTAGGGGAGGGCGTGTGCCTACGGAAGTCAGAGCACAACTTTTGAGAGTCAGATCTCTTCCTCTATCACGTGGGTGGCAGGAAGTGAACTCAGGTGGTCAGGCAAGCACCTTCACTGCTGAGACATCTCACTGGCCTGATGTGTTTAGTTTTGAGACAGGGTCTATGCAACCCAGGCCACCCAAACTCACAATCCGTGCTTACATACGTGGGATTACAAATGTGTTCCGCCATGTCTGGAAGTAGTTTTACTTTAGCTCCCAGTAAAAAGCTTTAAATCACAAACTAGCATATAGAACAGGGACCAGAAACTCTAAAACTTTTATTTTTAATTATGTGTGTGTCTACGTAAGTACATTTACCCGTAGAAGCCACAGGCATTGGATTCCCAGGAGATGGAGTTTTAGGTGGTTGTAAGCTGCCTAATGTGGTTGCTTAGAACTGAACGTGGGTCCTCTACAAGAACAGTATTGTTCCCTCTTCTACCAGGCCAACTTTTCTCATAAAAGACTAAATATAAAATATCTGAGACCTTGTGGACCATGAACAACTCTTTTTGCAACTGCTTACCATTGCCATGATAGTGTAAAATTAATAGTGGGAAATACGTAATTTTGCATGTTTTCAATAAATGTAACATTACCTACATAAGGACATGAAATGTGGTAACACAGTCATGTTCATTTAAGGAGCCTGTGGGTATGCTCACAGTAGATATAGTAGCCAAGACAGCTACTAAGGGACAGGTAGCATGTACAGCATGGATACACTAGACAAAGAGGCAGTCCACTTCCGGGCAGGATGCAGCATGAGAGTTTATCACACTATTCAGAACACTGTATAATTTAAAATTTATAAGTTACTTGTTTGGGGAAATTTCCATATCCTGTTTCTGGACTTTCTAATATTTTCCCACCATTATAAGAACATGGGCATAATACAGCAAGCTGTCTTGAGACTACATCCATACAAAGCTATTAGAGTGCATTGTTGAAACTGCTGCATTTTATCATTCATTATTGCTAACTTCTTTTTAAAAATTTATTCATTTTTCTGTGCATAAGTGTTTTGCCCCTGTATGCCACATGTGTGTCCAGTGCTCACAGAGGCCAGAGGAAGGCATCAAAATTCCCTGGAACTTAGTGACAGATGGTTGTGAGCTACCAACAGGGTGCTAAAAACCAAAGCTGGTCCTCTGCAAGAGCAGCAGGGCACTTAACCACTGACATCATTAGCCACGTCTCTAGTGCCTATTGTTAATTTCTCACTTGTAGTAAGGAGGCCACTTGTTCGTTTCCTGGCTGCCCAGACTCCTGAAATAACCACAAAGAAACTGTATTAATTGAGTCACTGTTTAGCCTATTAGCTCTAACTTCTTATTGGCTAGCTTTTACATTTTAATTTAACCCATTTCCATTATTTTGGTTTACCATGAGGCTTGTGGCCTACCGGCAAGGTTCCAATATATCTGTCTCCTGCGGAGGCTACATGGCTTCTCCTTAACTCTGCCTTCTTTCTCCCAGCATTGAGTCTAGCTTTCCCCACCTAGTTCTGTTTTGCCCTGCCATAGGCTCAATCAATTTTTTTATTGATTAATGGTAGTCACGGCATACAGAGGGGAATCCCATATTGCTCACTGATATAATTTATAAATCAAGCTTACTCACAGGTATTCAAGTATGGAGAGCATATATAGGGTTCGTTACTGTATGCAGCTTCTGGCATTCACTGGAATGCCGATGGCATGAAGCACCACTTCCAGGATAGTATCTGGAACCTTTCTAAAGAACTACTGGACTCAATCACAAATTGATTTCTGAAAGCAGGATGCTTTCATCTTAAGATTTCCATCATATACTCAATAACAATTTTTAGCTTTATACATATTTATATTATCAGGACAATCCAACATTTTGTTGAGATTGAAAATAATGCTACTCTTGTATAATACTTTGAAGACTTACTGTAGAATAGAAATTTATATTATGATTTAGTACCAATTTAAAAAAATACAAAGTGATCTAGTCAATGGTTTGGCCATCCCTGAAGTCCTGCAATGCGCTGATTCTTTCCTTACATAATGCCTGTTGCAAGGACTGACCGCCTGACCTGCATGTCATCCACTCTGCCTAGGATGTAGGTCTCAAACATTTCTGAAGATGATTGATGATAACACAAAGTCAGTTTTAAGGTGAGAGATGGAATGTGGCACCTTTATGTCAAGACAGGATTGTTAGTATTTGGAAAAGGAGCCCTGGCTGAGGTGCTAGAACGTCTGACCTAAAGTAACAATCATCATAAGTTACAGAAATCAGAAGAAAGTAGACTTTTCACTTTTGTGTTTAATCCAGCACCCCCACCTAGTCCCTGAAAGCTAATTTCTCTCTCTTTATCCTCACTTTATAGTTTCAGTGTCGTTTCAAATGAATTTCACTACACTATATTATTGGAGTAAGATCACTCCAATAATGGCTATATATAAATTACATGCAAATAGATATATAACTTTCTACCTGTTAAGGTACACAAATGAAAACAAATACTCACTGTGCATTGTTGATGATTTCAAGGCACTAATTTCTGTAGGTCTCAAGCCGATTACAATGAAACTCGGTTGTGACCACAGAAAGGCGGGCTCTGCAAAGGCCAGCTCCTGCAATAGACTGTTAGCTGCAGCCTGGGCTAGGTATTGATTAGTTGCCATAGTTTATTTGTCATTTTCCTCTTAATTTCATCCTAGAGCATCACCCTTGGCTAAATGTCTTGACTGTCATCACTTGATCAGACACGCTGTCAGTTCCAACATTTCCAGGGACTTGATGCCCACAAATAATGGATTTGCCTTTTCTCACATTGGTCATCTACTTGACCAATGGTTTTGTAGTGGAGATATTGTCTCTATTGCCTTGCTGTAATTTTTCACTGAGCAAAGGAAGGGTAGCTTTAGGAAATTTGAAAGAATTCATTTAGGATAGGATGAGAACTTTCAACAAGGACAAATCTCTAAGCATGGTTGTCACTTACACATACAGTGTCTGAGGCACCTTTGTAGCTGGCATTTTTTCATTCATTAAAGTCTCACAAGAGCTCATCAAATATCAGCTTCATTTTTCTGGAGTGTAAAGAGACTATGTGACTTGACCAAGCTCTTAGAGCTACAAAGACCTAAACAAAGACATCCATGTTTAAGTCTGTAAACTTCTTTCCTGAACCAGGCAACACAATCCCTCTTGGTTGAATTTTAGAGTGTCTTAGTTTTTGTTTAACAACTATCATTTTGTTATTTTAGTTAACTTGGAGACAGTATCTCATGTATCCCACGCTGACCTAAAACTCATTTAGGAAGCTGAGGATGACCTTGAATGCCCTATCCTCCAGATTCCACATGCTGAGTGCTGGAATGTGAGTGGAACAAGTGCTTATGCAGGTCTGGGAATCAAACCAGGGCTTAGTGCATGTCCAGAAAGTAGTCTACCAGCTGAGCTATGTCTCCAGCTGCCTGAACTTCTGTTTTATAGTACTATTGTTATGTTCCATATAGTTTCTTTAAAGTTTTCATACAGTTAAGCTGTATTGAACAAAAGGCTTTTTTACTTTTGAGAACGAAATATTTCATCTTCATAAAACAATGAAAATGCAAAAGCTACCTCAGGTTTCAGTCTTATTTCTCATGTACCACTCCTAAGCATTTTCATCTAATCTCTCTCAATTGACGTAGACAATATATGGGTGAAATAATGGACATCCCAAAGTTATGAAACAACAGTTCTGATCATGAGTAATGCTACATATAAGTAGTAAGGCCACTTTCTTCTTGTTAGCTGACTGTCTCCCCTCAGGGCATAAGTTGATTCAGACTGCTTGATGGACTCGACTTTACTACAGTTGTGAAAATTATAGTTTTAAATGTGCAAAATTGTTCTAAATTGCTTTGGAATACATTTAGTCTCTACACTTCTGAACATAAAAGGGATCGTGTAGGTTGGAGTCTGGTCATCCATGAGACCACACTTTGTGTTTGCCAGCAACCATAAAAAGCTACACAAATGCCTGCTGTCTCCATTGTTCTTTCCTTTCCTTTTCTGATTGAAGAACAAGAAGATATTCTTACGTTCCTACCTCCCAAGCCATCCTCCGTGTATACTTCAGAAGTCAGTAGTTCATGTGAACACAGTAAAGTGTGTTAAAAAGTAGCACTGAGTTCTCCTTCTGAACTGGCAGCATTAAGAGCTCTACGGACATATCCCTTAAATAATGGAATTGGTGAAAACTCTTTAAAAATGTAGCCATTTAAAATTTCAGAAATTTGTCCTAAGCATGTACAGCAACTAGAGAAAATTTTATTCAAAATAAAAATCTTCTCAAACTCATCTCTAACAAGAAGAGACGAAGAATTTTCTGGTCCTTCTTATTCAGTGACTGTGACCAAGCTCAGCATGTTGTACTATGCTGGACTCTGGGAGGCTGTGGCTAGTGGATGTGGCTCAGAAGATGGAGGTCTTCTTTCTCTCAACTCCCAAGAGACATGGTATCTCACAAATAGCAAGTAATCTTGATAGTTCTCATTTTCTCTAAACCCCAAATTATAGAAGCTAAAGTACTGGGTAGGTATGGCTAAGAAGTAAAGAGTGACATGTACCTAGCCCTTGTGTGTATGGAACAGTCTTGGCTCAGTTGCAAAAAGCTGAGAATTACTCGAGTTCTGATTTTTTCATCCCAGTTAGCTTGTGACATAGAGGTTACACACTGGAGGAAACAATTCAGAAGGCCAGATGCGCTCATCCTATTAAAGTAGAGGTTCAAAAATGTTCCTTCAGAGGGAAAGTCATCACAACAGCAAGCTCTCCCCAAAATGTACAAAATTTGCTATCTCTAGAGTGACATCAGTAACAGAGGCTTCAATTGTATGGCACGTGAATTATATAGCAATATCTTGTTACTCTAAAAATATAATGCAAGGAAGATCAAGGCTTCCATCTGTCTCCGTTCAAAAGCCACTTGGAAACACAACTGCCATTCTTTTATGTAGTTTAAGTTTAAAGTTCCTCTAGAAAAGTATGGAGATTTGAATGCTGACCGGTATAGAGTGGTGGTTATTCTATGAGAGAAGTAGTCATATGCACAGAGCAACATGCTTATCAGAGACCACAGGGAAGACCCAGGTAGGAAGAGCCTTTCTGGGGTTAGGATAAATCTCAAAGAATTAGCTCCTAAAGCTACCCTAGCTTAAATGTAATTGAGTCAAACTGTGCAAAGTATTGAAAAACAATAAGCTATCAGAAAGCAACTGGTATAGCTTAATGGAAAGAGGAAGATAAGTTAACAGGGATATGAGGAAAAGAAATGGTTGATGTTTCTGGAATGTCAGGATGACTGTGTTCATGATCAATGGCTGTGCTGTTTGTGGGACGACATTAGTGGCAGAGGCCCCAACTGTATGACAGGTGAATTATATATCATACAATTGTTATTATAAATTAAGTGATACAAAAAAGATCAGAGCCTCTATTTGTCTCCACTCAAAAGTCCTTTGAGAACACCTGTAATCTTCTACGTCCCTATTATTTTCCCCCCTCTTTATCATAGAAGTTACAATGTGTGTCAAAAGAATGGTAAATCTTGTGCATATTTTTTTGGCAATTTAATCTCTCTAACAGTGTACTCTGTATCACAAATATTTGGAGATCTTCAACTGGAATGGTGGGATTATCAACTAGGGAGACAAAGGGCAAACTGGTGTAAAGATGTGAGGGTTTGAAGAAGTTCATTTGTTTTAAACAAATCAATTACAATTTTCCCAACTATTTCCATGCCTAAAAGTCCCTCATTATCTGACTCTTGCTTCCTAAACAAGCCTCACCTTCCAACTCATCAGATCCATGCTGTTCCCCGTATGAGTGATCTTTGCTCATAATCTCCAAAAATTCTTTTCACCTCTTCAGAATGATTGTAAAGTTACAATCTCTCAGTATCCTTCTCTTACCTTCTTCACACTATATTAAAGGTGCTTCTCTTCTTCTGTGCATGATCCCATCTGTGCACTGTATTGTATTGTATTCCTTAATAATAGAAACTCGTTCTTTTTCTTCTACTTTCAGTTCCAGCACAGGTCTTGATCTAAAAAGGATGCTCATTATACAGGTTGTCTTTGTTATCCACAGGGGGCTGGTTCTAGGACACTCCTCAGCTTGGATACCATAATCCAAGTATGTTCAAGTTCACTATAAATATGATATAGCATTTCTATAGAGTCTATACATATCTTCTTATATACTGTAAATCATTTGTAAGTTACTTATAATACCTAATATAATGTAAATGCTAAGGAAATGATTGGTATGCTATGTTCTTTATTGAAAACTGACAAGAAAACAAGCTTGAGCATGCTCCATACATATATAATTATTTCAAGTATTTTAATTTGTGTCTAATTGAATCTACGAATTTACTGTCAGGGCAACTGTCAAATTGACGTTTAGTTAATGTTTACTGAACTTAAACATTCTAATTTGACACTTGATTTATTTTATAATTGATTTGCTATTTCTCCTACATGTTCCCCATTCTTCTACTACTGAGATTATCATGCTCTATTTTTAATTTCCACTTTAGTTTTTCTCCAAGCCTAATTGTTCTTCAGTTCTGAGGACTTTGGTCCTTCCAGAGGCTTTGGTAGAGTTCATGGGGCAGTATCAGAAGGTCTAAGTCAGGGTGGAGGTGCTAAGTTCTTCAAAGTTTCATAAAATCATATCCTCCACATCTTGCTGTGACTGGCACCTAACACACTAACTCACCTTCACTCAGAGTTTAGGGAGAACATAAATGTCAAAGATGTTCTCTTGGTAACTATCCCTGTTTGAAGATACCTCTATTGGATTGCTTTGTTTGTTTTTCAGACAGATTTTGCTATATATGTATGTGTATATATATATATATATATATATATATATATATATATATATATATATATATATATTCCTGGATGACCTAGAACAAGGTAATCTTCTTGCCTCTCAAGGTCTAGGATTATAGGTATATGCTACTACACTCAGCTTTTATGATGAACTTTGTGTGTGTGTCTGCCACAGGACATACGTGAAAGTCAAAGGACAGCCTTGGGTGTTGGTTTATCTTCTGCAACCTTGTTTAAGACAGGTTTCTTTGCTGTTCACAACTGTATACAGTAGGCTAGCTGGTCTAAGAGATCCTGGAGATTCTCCTGTCTCTGCTTTCATATTGCCATAGGATCACTGGTATTAGAGATTCCTATTATTGTGCCCAGCGTCTTAGTCACTGCTCTGTTGCTGTAAGGAGACACCATGACCAAAGAAGTTTATAAAATAAAGTATTTGGGGCTAGAGAGATGACTCAGCAGTTCAAAGCACTGGCTGCCCTCTCCGAAGACCTGGGTTCAATTCTTAGCACCCACCTGGCAGCTCATAACCATCTGTATCTTCAGCTCTAGGGAATCCAACACCTTAACACAGACATAATCCAGGCAAAACACCAATGCACGTACAACAAAAATAAAGAAGTCTTTTTAAATAGTTCAAAAATACCTCTTTTAAAAAGAAAGCATTTTATTAGGGGCTTGCTTATAGTTTCACAGGGTTAGTCTGTGGTCATCACGTAGGGAATTATGGCAGCAGGCAGGCAAGCAGGCAGGCATGTGGTGGGGCAGTAGCCGAGAGTTCATATCTGATTCATAAATTGTAGTCACAGAAAGTCAGACTGGGCCTGGTGTGGGATTTTTTAACCTCAAAGTGCACCCCTGGTGACACATCTCCTACAAGGCCTTACCTCCTAATCCTTCCTAAATAGTCTACCAACTGGGAACTAAACATTCAAATATATGAGCCTATGGGGGCCATTCTTATTCAAACTAAGATGCCTAGGTTTACATAGGTTCTGAGGATTTGGATTCAGATTCTCACGCTTGCAAGACAAGGTCTTTTGCTCACTAAGCTATCTTTCCAGCCTGAATGATGAACTTCTTAAATGCCTGTGGCCCTTTCTGGCATGATCACTTCTAGTTTTTGTCACACTGGAAAAGAAGACCTAGAAAAGTCTCATTATGTATTTTTTTTATGTAGTTGTCATCTTCATTTACTCATCTGACTCTTCACTAACTAGTGTCAGCTCCCAGAATAGTACAGAACTCCTTTTGGTTGATGGTGAGTCATTGATGAAGAACTTGCCCAATTCGCAGGGCGGAAAGCACTCTCTATGAAGGTGAATAGTTGTGAAAGGAGGGGCTGTGCTAGGCTATTCCCAGCCTCATCCCAACAACCCTTGGGGGATGGAGGGAGACACCAGCACTGCTGCCCTAGCAGAAGTCTTCCTCCCTGCCCAGTGGAATATACTACAGTCCAAGAAAGCAGACAGCAGCAGTGCCTGGGTCACCCAGGCTAAAACAAGGATAGTCAACTTAAAGTGGAGTCCAGTCATTTTCATAGAAAGCTTTGAGAAGACATTATATATGTTAGTGATTGCCAGGGAGCTAGGAATATAGAGACAATCCAGAGAAAGAAAGTGAGGCCTATGATGAGATGAGATGAATTTAAATGCAGCATTTAGAGCAGTATGTCTGTGATCTTCTAGAGATAGACCCACAGCTATAGGACTGGTGCTTAGATTCTGACAACAAACTCTCTCCTCTCCTGTGGTTACTCTGTCATGTACCTCTCTTTCCTTTTCTGTTAAGGTCACAGTTTTCAGCACATGAACATCAGTAGAATTACAAGTTTCCTTCTAAAAACAAGAAAAATAAATAGGCTGTTTTTTTTTATTTTCTATTTTATTGTGTTTCTAGGGGAAAGTATCAAGACATTGACTTTTATTAAGTTCCAAAATTATATTGGTCAACTCTGACAAAAACAAATTGTCTCTTTCTCCTGCAATGAGTCAGTGGTGAAGAGGAGCATTATTTATTTGTGCAGACCCTGGTCTGTAACCATGGACAAAAAGGTAAAATAAAAAAAAAATAATGCTCTGACGTCACAGTGCAGTTACTGAGAAAGTTTTGAGTAATTTAAAATCATGAATGTCAGAGGTTGTTAGGTGTTGGGAATAATGAGACCTGGGCTTCAGCTTCTCTTCCCTCCTAGAACCTTCTAATTAAAGTTACTAGAAGCTGTGCCTAGCTTAGAGGATCAGAGGATGGGATTTTCACCTGTTGGCCATTGACTGCAGTGTATTTAATCCTACATGGCGCTAATAAAGAGGGGCTTGGGTATCAGTGTTTGAAGGTCTGTGTGTCAGTCTGTCTCTGCGTCTGCATTCTGAACCTCCAGCCCCTTGCCCAAAGCTTATGAACTGGGGTATAGCGCATAGAGAGCAGACGGGGGCCGTGGTATGTGGCAGTTAGGTACCAGTCCTGTCATCCGTAATTCATTAACTATATCCAACTTTCTAATATTGCAATATGATGGTATCATCTACAAAGTTCTTGCTCAAACTACAAAATCACATTGCAGGGGAAAATAATCTCATACTGTTTTAAGTAAGTTTATGACAGACATTATCAGCCACAGTAGGCCCATAAGTGGACATGCTGGATAGAAGTTTTAAATCTTTCAGTTTCTAAAATGAAGGTTGAATGAAACTACTTTCTTTTGGAAATTTTCATGAGACTTGCTGTGATGATCAGAGATTTTATGCCAATGGTTCTCAATGTTCCTAATACTGCGACACTTTAATACAGTTCCTTGTGTTGTGGTGACCCCCAACCATAAAATAATTTCTTTGCTACTTCATAATTATAATTTTGCTACTGTTATGAATCATAACATAAATATATGGTGATGTGCTCCCACAAAGGGTGGCAACCACAGGTTGAGAAACACTGTTCTATAAGGCAGAGTTAACGCTAAAGCTGGACTTTGCAACCCTCAAATAAAAGTGCATTAAACAGCCACCTATGGTGCTATACCCCTGGGATACCAGAACTTGGGAGATGAAGGCAGAAAACTAAGAGTTCAAGTCCAGTCTCATCTACAGAGCAGGTTGGAGGCTAGTGATGTGGGATGTCCCTCTGTATGCTTTGAATATGCTTTATTACCTTTGGTTAATAGAGAAGTTGATTTGAACAATAGCCAGGCAGAATAGAGTCAGCGGGTTACAGAGTCAGAGATACAGAGAGAAAAGGGTGGAGTCAGGGAGATGCCAGCAGCTGCAGGAGAAATAAGATGTGAAGCCATGTCTCTCATGATATAGAATAATAGAAATGGATTAATTTAAGGTGTAAGAGCTAGGTAATACTAAGCCTGAGCCATTGGCCAAACAGTTTGCAATTAATAGTAAGCCTCAGAGTGGTTATTCGGGAAACTGGCAGGCAGGAGTGAAACCTCCAGTTACAGACTAGTCTGGGTTACATGAGCCCCTGACTCAGAAAACAAACAAATGTATACTAACAGTTATTTAATTTTCCCTGTGAATGAGGTACTATACTAGGTACTTAAAAAAACATTTTTAGCTTAATACTTGATATGACTCAATGAATCCCTATTTTCAAAATAATGTGCTCAAGGCCACTAGAGAGCTAAAGCCTTACACTGGGTCAGAGGTCAACACCTGATCCATGAGTATGCATCCTTCCCTCTGGCTCACTTCAGATCACATGTCCTTACTGAACACTTTACCATGTTCCCACCTAGCTACTGGATGCTTGAGAGAAACCCATCTAGCCACGTGAGTCTGCAGCTTCTACACTCAGTAGCCTCGGTATTCTAGAAGACTGTGGATCTATGAGCAATTTTTTTAGGGTGTCTTTGACCTTTGCAATGCAGTTCTAACTGGATTTCCTGCTAACACCTGAAGAGGGGAAGTTCTACTGCCTTAATCACTATAGTGCTTAAAATATATGTAATATTAATTTCAACACATCTCCCTATATATCTAAAGATTGAGACAGAGATGCATTCACAGAGTCTATTACATTGGATTTGCATTTAGGTATTTACCAAATCCACTGAATTATAAGTCAAACACCAAATGGAGGAACTGATTAGGTAAGCATAGATAAATGCATAGCTTTCCTGAAAGCCTGCTGCTGGTGAATCTCTTCCATAAAGACATGGACAGGTGTCGCTAATTCTCAGTTTGTGGAATTTGTACCTCCAAACATTGTTTGGGGAGTCTATAGTTGGGCAGTGTTCCAGGATGAGCTTTGGGAGCGAGAAGGATGTTCCAAACCCATACCTGTTCAGATAAATGGAGATATCATTAGCAACAAGAGGTAAGTGATCATGGCTTCTCTCGTTTTTCATAAATTACACTAAATAACCATAATGCTGCAATTTAGTGGTCCAAAGTTCATTCTATTCAGCAGGCCATCCATAGTCAACAGTTTAAAGAAAAGGGACCTGCTGAGAAAATAGTGGTCTAATCAGATGCCATAAAATCGAGCTGATGAGATGAGTCCCATTTCTTTTTTTGTAAGGGGATTCTAATGAAGCAATGTTCGGAGAGGATTCATAACTTTGGGCCCCCCATTTCATTATTCAGGTCAGCTGCACCCAGTTCTAAATGAAGCGGGGGAGCCTAATCCCACAAGCCATTCATTTGTAGACACATTGGATTGTGAAGGAAACTTATTAAATCCCAATTTCCTAGCTGCCAAATTGTATACCTTGTCTTGGTTCCTGTATGGATCAGAAGAAAGCTTTGGCAGGGAGGCAAATCAAAGGGAACATTCATCAAATGAGAAGTACTGAAGCATGGTGTCTCAAAAGCTAAATCATCAGATGCGGCAAGTGGAAGACAAGAGGGTTACATTTGTGTATCACACAACAGCTCTCGCAATACAGTAAACACTACTGAAGCTCGGGTGGGCAAACACAGGCAGAAATCAAGTGGGAAGTTTCTTCTCCGGAAAGAGCCAGAGGTAGGAGGGGAAGGGAGGGTGACCATCTACCAGCACCTGCCCTTCAGGCCCCTGGGCATCGAGAAATCATCTGCTTTCCCAGGGAGGCGAAAGCAGCCCAACTCGTGGTTCCTGATTTTGTTCCATTAATATTTTCCTATCAGAATATAATTTCTCGCAGAAATTATGTTTCAAGCAACTTCACTGTGGTAAGTGGAAAATGGACATATTTGCTTTTGGCAGCGCTGAATAGATCGCAGATGTATTTTTAATGTCCTACCTTCGGTGCTGCAAGCCAGACAAAGGAGTTAGTGAACAGTTCCTGGGGTTCAGAGAGCCTTACAGCGGCAGCTCCAGACTGCTGGCTCCTCAGCTCCCTGACCTTCTACTAGACCAGGTTCCATTTACTTGCAGGAGAAACTGAGGTCCTAGGGAGAAAAGGGATCATGCTGAGATTAAATAGGTTTCTGCATATACAGCTCTTCTGAGCAAGGTTCTTGGTATTTAAAAAGCACACTGTAATGACAGTTAATGTTAGTACTGCTGCCATCATTATCAGAGGAGGAGCTGTGGCGCTTTTAATATGCTAAAATTCTATCCTCCCTCCCTCTCTTTCTCTCTGTCTCTCTCTCTCTGTTTCTGTGGTGATGTTTTGTCTGTGATCCAACAAATAAAGCTTGCGTGAAAATCAGAGTTCAGAGCTAAACCACTAGTTAGCCATAGAGGCCAGGCAGTAGTGGCACACACCTTTAATCCCAGCACTCGGGGGACAGAGGCAGATGGATCTCTGTGAGTTCAAGGCCACCCTGGGCTACACCAGATTGAATCTGTATAAAAGAGAAGCAGAGCTCACTCAAAGGTGATCCCAGTACATGGAATCACATGTCTTTAATCCCAGCACTAGGGAGCTGGAGACAGGAGCAATATGACTGGGCAGAGGGGTATATGAGATGGGAGGAGACAGGAGCTCAATTTCAGTCTGGGGTTTAGCAGAGAGAGATCCAGTCTGAGAATTCATAGAGACAGGATTACCCTTTTTGGTCTGAGCATTGGTAGAGGTAAGAACTCTCTAGTGACTGGCTGTTCTGCTTCTCTGATTTTCCAGCATTAACCCCTACATCTGACTCTGGGTTTTTATTAATACCGATTAGAATTCATTGCTACTCTCTCTCTCTCTCTCTCTCTCTGTGTGTGTGTGTGTGTGTGTGTGTGTGTGTGTGTGTGTGTGTGTGTGTGTGTTAGGGGTAAGTATTTGAGACAGCATCCTGCTTCAGCCTCCTAAGTGTTAGGATTACAAGTGTGAGCCACCATTCCTGGCTTAGGCTTCTTGTTTCTAAGATCCGAGTTAAGACTTTGTATGACCATTATGAACCACCAAAGTGAACTCAGCTTAGCTTGCTTGGTGAAATCCTTTTAGTACATATTGCACTACCAGAACAAGAAGGCTGGTGGCCAGCAACCCATGTTTCAAATAAAGAATATTTCTCTTTGGTGTTGTTTGTTATATATCTTAGAAAGCAGAAATTAGACAAGCCCATCTCTGGCCCTATTCTTTGTTTCAACAAGCATCCACTGAACAAGCATTGACACGATATCAGACTCATTACTGGATGCTCGCAATAGAGTGGTAAATAAAATGAGACACAACTGGACTCGGGATATGGCTTAGTGGTACAGTGCTTGCCTGGCGTATATGAAACCCTGGCTTCCACTCCCAGATCTAGGAGGAAGAACACACAACCCTCCATTTACATAGTTCACAATCTGGTCAGTTGGGACAGGGGTGGTTAGAGGGAGGTGAAAGAAGTGACAATCCCTGGAATCAACCTACTGAAAATTTTTGTGCTTGGAGCCATGTGCATGAACTCCAGAACCATTATATCAAAGAAAAATTTCGTCTAAGAAACAGTAGATGTTTTCAGTGCGTTACGTGAAGAGCCTGGGCACCTGGGCTCATGTTGGTCTAATAGACATAGTGAAAAGAAACCACTGAACCTGCCCTCATGTCCAGCATTACCCAGGTAAGGAGTGAAAAGCATGGAAAGAAACTATGGAACCACTTCTAGGCTCAAACTACCACACCAGCAGAGAAGTAAACTGCAGACGACAACAGTAAGACGCAGAGTGAGGAAACAATAGGCATGTCATACTGCCTTCATGACTTGTTATGGCCATTCATCTAGGCAACATGTGCTTACTGAGTCCCCACTGTTTTTTGTTTGGTTGGTTGCTTGGTTTTTCAAGACAGCATTTCTCTCTGAGGCCTGGGCTATCCTGGAACTCCCACTGTAGACCAACCTGGCCTCCAACTCACAAAGATGCTCTTGCCTCTGCTTCCCCAGTGCTCGGATTAAAGGCATGTGCCATCACGCCCAGTGTCCTTACTGTATTCTAAGGAATACTCAATGACCCTTGATCTTATGGAACTTACATTCTGGCAATTGACCCTGTATTAGGAGTCAATAGTGGTGGCTCCATGAGTGCTCATGCTGAGTGTTGATGCAGTAGCATGTGATTACTTTGGGCCAATGGATCACGAGAAAAATTGATGTGAGAAAATTCTAGTCCACGGCATTTAGTGACTGGCAGATGGCCTTTTTGTACTTGGTAACCTATGAAAGGCATGCAGAATGAGCAAAACAATAACACATTATTGTTAACACATATATAAATATATAAAATTTCTGGATAGCTACAAGGAAAGTCTACCCTGACTGAAAGGGTGCTTGTTTGCTAGCCTCTAAGTACATCAGATCCTCCCGTGTCCTGTGCCTCAGCTGAAGAGGTCAGATTGGCTCTGAATAATGCACCTATTGCAGATATCTGGCTAGCCTTGTCCTCCCACTCACGTTCTCAGCAGGCTAATATTTATTCTCATCTCACTGTGCCTTCACTCCTTAATCGCTCAACCCAGCGTTTGATAACTGTTCCATATTTTCGTCCCTCTCTCGCAGATTGACTTTTGATTCTATTTACTGCTATCCAACCCCGCCCCCGCCCCTGTCC
Organism: Microtus pennsylvanicus; assembly: GCF_037038515.1. Classification (NCBI taxonomy): domain Eukaryota; kingdom Metazoa; phylum Chordata; class Mammalia; order Rodentia; family Cricetidae; genus Microtus; species Microtus pennsylvanicus. The sequence goes on along the minus strand of NC_134601.1, from coordinate 8,300,143 downwards.
CATCTCACTACCATCCCCACTATGGAATGGTTATCAAGCCATATTTTCACAGGGTAAATAGATTCTGACAGCAGTAAAAGGGGGGGGGATGTTTTTATCTGAGGAAGTGATGCCGATAATAAGGTTTCTGGACAAAGATGGGAGTGACAGTGAAATAAATGGGACCAAAATCGAGGAGGACTACAGATGAGTACAGAGTGTTAAATAGCTCAGGACCAAAGATCTGGAAACTGCCTGCTTGAGATGAAACCCCTAGCTCACGTTCTTAAGTGGCTCCAGCTGTATGGTGCAGAGGTAGGCCCAACAGCTTCAAACAAAAAACAGATAGGATCTGCCATCTATCAAATTCACAATTACAAATAACATGTAGCCTAGGCTGGCCTCTAACTTTCTATATATCAAAGGAGGACATTAAGCTTCGGATCCCTAGATCTCCATTTATTATTAATCATGTCACTATTGGCATACACCACCATACCCAGATTGTGAGGGTTAGGGTATTCCCCAGCTGTTTAGATTGCTTAGCATTAGGTGGATGATGGTGGTGCACACCTTTAATCCCAGCACTTGGGAGGCAGAGGCAGGTGGATCTCTGTAAATTCAAGGACAACTTGGTCTACAGAGTTCCAGGACAGCCAAAGCTACATTGAGAAACCCCATCTCACCACCCCCCAAGAATGCTTACCATTATTGATTCTAAGCTGTCATCTTTCTTTCCATAAGAGCCACTTTCTTTGCCATAGATGCATAACCTCAACTTTTATCAGGAGCAAAATGTTGATGGCTAACTTTTCTTCTACCCTAACTTGACATAGCTCCTTGCTCAGAAATTGTTACTCTAAGGTGTTTCTACCCAGAGAGCAACTGTCCCACTACCCTTCCATTTCTATCTTCACGAATCCCAAGCCATCTCACAGTTTTCCTTTCTCCCACCACTTCTAGAAATGCCAGAAATTTATCTGTACTGTAGAAATACTAGGATTTCCATATCAATAGAGGCCTACCTCTCTTCTTTCTTGGAGACTCATCAGGACCTCAGTGAAGAGTCGATCAATAAACAGTAATCAAGTATATACTGAACACCTAAGGTGTGTCAAGCAGGTAACTGTTATAGCATAGTTACAGCTTTTTACAGACAACTTCCAATACAAGGCACTCTTGTCACTAACGGCTTTTCTGTCATTTGCTTATATCACATGTTAAAGTACTGCTGATTCTAATCACTCAGGGAATCACCACCATCAATGGATTTCTATGTATCTTCATACACAGGACAGTTAGAAACATTATACCAAGAATTTTGGGACAATCAGTCCATTTTGATTTTCTGACATTTGTAGAAGTGTGCCAGGTATTTCCTAAGTTATGATAGGCTGAACTGTTTTAAGATGACTATGACATTCCTCTGGCCAAGCATAGTGGAGCATACCTTTCATTGCAGAACTTAGGAGGCAGAGGCAGGTGGATCTTGGTGTGTTCAAGGCCAACCTGGTCTATGTGGTGATTTCCAGAACAGCCAGGACTATATAATGAGACCCTGTCTACAGACAAACTGACAAAAAAGATGAATATGGAGCTCAGTCCAGTGCTCCAATGTGTGTCTTTGTCTCTGTTCCCATCTGTCTTTGGATGAAGGTTCTATGGTGATATTTAAGATAATTATGAGTCTGACTACAGGGCAAGACCAGTTCAAACAGTTCTCCTCTATTGCTTAGAGTCTTAGCTGGTCTCATCCTTGTGGATTCCTGAGCATTATTCTAGAGCCAGGTTTCTTGCTAACCCCATAATGGCTCTCTCAATCAGGATATCTCTTTCCTTGCTCTCATATCTGTCCTTCCTCCATCTCGACTACCCATTCCCTCAAGTTCTCCACAACCTCCCCTTCTCCCCTTCCTTTTACCCCCTTCCCTCATGCTCCCAAAATTTGACTGACAATCTTGTCTGTTTCCAATTTCCAGGTGGGTCTGTATGTTTTTCTTTAGGTTTACCTTATTATTTAGCTTCTCTAGGATCATGAACTATAGGCTCAATGTCCTTTGTTTATGGTTAGTATCTACTTAAATCAGTGAGTACATACCGTATTTGGTTTTTTTTTTTTTTGTTTGTTTTTTGTTTTTTGATCTGGGTTACCTCACTCAGAATACTGTTTTCTAATTCCATCTATCTGCATGCAAAATTCAAGATGTCATTGTTTTTTACCCCTGAGTAGTACTCTAATGTGTAGATATGCCACACTTTCTTTATGAATAAAGTAAGTGTGGCACATCTGAGCTTCCAAGATCTGAGCTCCCAAGGTCCAGCTGAAGAGTGGAAGGAGTGAGAGTATGAGACCATGAGGGGGTCATCCACTGAGACAGTTTGCCTGAGCTAATGGGAGCTCACCAACTCCAACTGGGCTGGGAGTGAACGAGCATGGGAACAAACTAGTCCCTCTTAATGTGGTTGACAGTTGGGGCAGACTGAGGGCCGGTGACACTGGGATTTGTCTCTACTACATGTACTGGCTTTTTGGGATCCTATTCTCTTTGGATGTAAACCTTTCTCAACCTAGATGTAGTAGGGAGGGCCTTGGACTTTCCACAGGGTAAGGTGCATTGCCCTCTCTGAGGATTGGAGGGAGAAGGTTGGAAGGGTTTGTGGACGGAGTGGGAATTTGGATTGGCATTTTTTTAAGTATTAAAAAGTTTTAAAAAGATGAATATGATATTCCAAAAAAAAAACCCCAGTGTTTTAATGCAGGGCTTGACAAACTATGGCTCACAGGCCAAGTTGAGCCCAGAGTTGCTTACCTTTGTCAATAAAGTTTTATTAAAACCAAGCCATGCCCTGCCTCCTTTAGCATATTATGGTCTATGAATATTTTCATGCATGAAAGTTGTGCCTGAGCACAAACAACTGAAACAGCTCCAGTATGTCAAGTGTCTGATGTGAGCCATGGCTGTCACATTCATTACTTCACAGAATTCATATGACCTCTCTGATATGTCAATTATTGGTATTTATAGTGATAGCCAGTGTTTATTTATTTATTTGGTTTTTCAAGACAGGTTTTCTCTGTGTAGCCCCGGCTGTCCTGAGACTTGCTTTGTAGAGCAGACTGGCCTTGAGCTCAGAGATCCACCTGCCTCTGCCTCCGGAGTGCTGGAATTTAAGGCATGCACCACCACTCACTGACCAGTGATGGTCAGGGTTTAAATTCTTATGTGGTATTCACAAATTTGGATGGGAAAAACGACAACTTAATTTCCAGTACCTTCTAAGAGATAACAAGCCTTTCCTCCCATTATGAGCATAAATGACAAGCCATAGACATATTTGCAGTATCAGAGACTTTATCATCATTGGATACAAGGCAGACAGTTAGTTATACTGTACATTGCCCTTGCTGCAGTTATCTTCCAATACCATTTATGTTCATTATTACTTTGAAATATCAGCACAGGGAAGACAGCCTACTAAATCTTATCTATTTACTACACTACTGAAGAAGCATGTATAGCACAAACTCATTTTTAAAATACATCAATAAATTAATTTCATTACAACTAATTTCTGCTTTAGAATTCAAAGTATTATAATTTTGCCTTTAAAACTGTGACTCTGGGAAGGTACTGGGGATTTCTGTACAACAGTCTTGTACAGAAAGGTCAAAAAGCTTTGCTGAGCACACTTGAGTTTCACGAGTATTCTCAACTACCTTAGGCAATTGATTGTATAACCAGCCCTAACCAAGTCCTCTTTACATAGGAGGGCAATGAGTTAGTGGTATTGTTGAGATTTGAACCCAGGAAGGCTTTGTCCAAAAATCATGCCAACATTCTACACTTTACTAGTACCATTGTGTGTGCCATTATCCCCATTTTATAGGCAAGGGAACTGACCTTAATATAGAAGACGAACTTGAAGAGCATTGTGAGAAAAAAAAGGAATGAACATTTCTTGAGCATTTATTGTGGCAAGTTCTTTGTAGACATATCTTATTTTATCCCCATAATAAAACCTAGGGGTTTTGACTGATGAGTGAATGGAGACCCAGGGAGGACAAAGCTGACCCTGGATCACACTGCTGGGAAGCCCTGGAAGCTTCCAAAGCCCCTCTTTTACTCAGGTCTACTCTGCCTCCTAATTAGTATGTAAATTATCCTATGTGGTCCTGTGGTCTTATTCCATTCATGGGTTTTTAAGTAAGGGAAAATATTGTAAGGAAATATTCATGTCCTCATTCCTACCAAGCTAAGAAATTTTTCATCAAAACAGATGGGCCAAATCAGTATGGATTTGCACGGTGCCTTTTGGGGGAAAACATTGCATGTGAGGTTTAAGTATTTCACAAACCCACATGTAAGAACCAAATTTAAAAATAAAATGGTAGGTTGATATTCATTACTACGATGACTATTTCAGCTGAAAATATAATACTGGTAAAGAATACTTTCAAGAAAGAAAACTGACATCAATATAAAGACTTTTTTTATAAAAAAAGAATTACAATAAATTGTGGTGCAAAACTGTTTCAAGGGTTTCATATAAATTGTTTAAACAATAGTAACAACATCAAAAAAGTAAACCCTTGCTCAGTTACTTGGCTTGATTCCCTCAGTCAAATGTCAAATCAAGGCAGAGTTTAAAGTGTTTTGCATCAGTTCCGACTTACAAGTCAAGGATAGCATTCCCTTATGGATGAGAAATCTTTTGGGGTAATAACAGCTTTGTTGCCATCTAAAAAGTTTATACACACAAATCCCAGCATCCTTTGGATGTGGCCTAGGCTTTTCCTCGGTAGTAATGCTAAAGTCTGCTATAAGAGAATGCAGAAACTTGGTCCTCAGAAATCCGTTTTCTTAGCAGCTTGTCTCCTCCTGCTAGGAGAGCTTCATTTTCCAAGGCCTCTCAGTGGCCACAAACTACATTTCTAATGCAACTAAGAGATTCCTTTTACAAGACACTTAATGATGCCAAGCGTGTCATTACGAGAAAAACAAACAAAGCCTTGTCTTCAGAAAGGAAATCTGGGGCCCCATCATCCAGAAATGAACAAATGAAATAGGATGCAACTGAAGAAGCCCTTCAGTATTCTTTGGGGGTTTTGGGGGCAGGAGCCCTGGATTAGCATTTGGCCGATTCCACAACACAGCTAGCTTCTCTGAACACAGCTACTTCGTTTGTTCAGCGATGCTGTATTTCACCAGCCTGCCACCATACCAGAGCAAATCCAGCCATTTATTGATTCAGTACCCTGTGCCAGGTCCTGTGGCAAATATGGGTGACTGTAATAAGCAATGGCTGTGACTGGGACAAATGAAAAGAGTTGGCACCTGATAATGTGTGAAATGCCGTGTTTATTACACCGTCATGCTCTCTGATGCTCTTTTCCATCTGTTTTATTCCTATTTTGAACAATGTCAACATTTTTTCCTGATTAAATAAGTAATCTGTGACCATGTTCAATGAACTAGGAAAGACAAAAATATCCAAAAAAGAAAAAAATAAAGATCCTTAGTCAAGCTCAAATGAGGTGATGTCACTTCAGCCAGAATATTTGTTAGATGAGAACTAAGGGGCAAAACCTATCTGGCTGAACTACACAGGGGTAGATTCTGCACAGCATCCATTTGTCCCTACATTCAACTACTAAGTAGCAGTAAATATCGCGAAAGTGCTGGGTATATGAGAAGCAAAGTAATCAATCAATCAATCAGTCATCTATGTATCCCCAGATCCACTGAATGTGGGGACGAGGGTAGGGACAGAGGGCAGGGCCAGCCTTGGAGAAGGAGAGGTCCTCAGCATCTTTTCCACTAGGCTATAGTGACTAGATGAAGAGAGAACATCTTTGTTGCCGCTTGACCCCCGCAGCGGACTCATTCCCCACAGAAACGGGACAAATTCCTACCCTGGCCCTTTGGGTTCGAGGGCACGCTCCAGATGGAGCGCCCTTGCTCAGGCTGGAGATTCCTTCATTTCTAAGAAAAGTGCCTAATCTAGGGCGGGCGGTCCCTGCAAACCCCTGAGTGGCCCCCTCGGGTCCTTGCTCCCTCCCCTCACTCTCTTGCATGCTCACTCGGGATTGGATCAATGCAGCCGAGTGCTCTTTGCTGGGCCTTCATGCCCTGTGATCGCCCAGCCCGGGGCTTTAGGGGCTGAGCATATCAATTCAGGCCCACTGAACTGTATTTCCCCAGCCCGAGACCGCCCCCGGCCTTTGTGCAGCGCCGGCCCGCCCCCTTTGCTCACTCTCCCTTCATGCTTTGTTTGGCAAACACAAAACGCCCGGCCCAGCGGCGGGCCCTTTTCAAGCTTCACAGTCAGCACTTGAAAACGCTGTGAGGTTCAGATACCTGGGAACACCTCCAGGGCCAGGCCGAGTGGACTTCATGCTGCCTGTGCCCCTGCGGGGCTCACCGGTGGGCCGGGCTCCGTCTTGGTGACCTGCTGGCCAGAGTTGGGTTAGGGTGGTGCAAGCTTCCCCATTGCATCACTTCAGATCCTCTGGGCATCAGAACTTTTTGCAGTCACCGGCGTTCCCTTTGAAAATCCAGGGCACTTCAGGGGCCCCCTTGCTTGGCCTTTGTGTTTTAAATGGCCCAGAAGTTCACTTGACTTCAAATTTAGAAGCCTAAGAACTGGTTTGGATGATGCACCCAGGGGCTCTAACCACTGCAGCCCGCAGGGGCCACTAAGGGTTGCAAAAGCTCTGGAATAATAATGACGGTGATGGTGATAATAATAATAATAGCAGCAAGACCAGTGATAACAACATTCACCGACTTCCAGAGGCTGTACTAAAACGCTTTAGAAGCAGGATGTCATTTCAACAATTCACTACAACCTTCGTGATTTGGTGATAGGGACCTCTTCTATTGAAGGTTCAGGAGCCAAGGGGCTAAGAAGCATGCTTGTATCCCCTGCTCTGTATTCCTCGGTTTTGTGTGCTATATACTCAAACCCCTTGATATCTTTTGTCATCTAGCATAGGTGGGGGAGGAGTGGTTCCTAAAACGTCATTCTCTGTCATGTTTTGGCCCCTTGTTATCATATTGAGAAAACTTTTTTTAGATGTCCTATACCATAATTCTGATTAGTGTAGGCACACTTTGTTAGTGGTTTATGGAGTGTTAGCACTTAGTTAACTGACTGAATACATCCTCCTTTTGGATTCTCACAGCCGTTCTCTGGGGTAGGTTCTGCTCCCATCTTCATTTTATAGTGGGGAAAACTAAGCTAATTGAAATATCTTGTTCAAAGGCACTACCAAGCCAGGACTTGGCAGAACCAGTGCTTGTCTTGTCTGAGGCCAATGCCTGTTCTCTAAATCACTGGATGATGTTGCTTTCTATTGTTATCAAGTATGCTTTAATTCTTCCAGTTTTTCAAAGGATGGATTTTTATGTTATCCAAAAATTGCCTTTCAAGTTAACTTAATTAGTCACTTTTTTGTTGTTATTTTATATTCCCTTGGGGTTAGTTTTTCCTTTAAAAGACTAAGTAGCTCTGAATGGAAACAAGGGGTAATAGGGATTTTCTTTAAGTAGCTTATTAAATTGAGGGATGTGTATTCCTGTTTACTATTGCTGTGAAGAGACATCATGAGCATGGCAACTCTTAGAAAGAAAAATATTTAATTGAAAGTGGCTTGCTTACAGTTTAGAGGTTCAGTCTATCATGGCAGGGAGTATGGTGGCACGCAGGCAGACATGGTGCTGGAGAAATTGCTGAGTGTCCTACATCTTGCAGGCAACAGGAAGTCAACTGACATACTGGGCAGTATCCTGAGTATATGCAATCTCAAAGCCCACCCCTGTAGTAACACACTTCCTCCGACAAGACCATACCCACTCCAACAAAGCCACACCTCCTAATAGTGCCGCTCCCTATGAGATTATGGGACTATGGGAGCCAATTATATTCAAACTACCATAGAGTGACATGGAACTCTCAAAAATCACTCTAGATGCAATGTGGAAAATCCATTAGAGAGCAGGGTGCATTCAGGAAAACAACCAGTAAGCTACTGTAGCTCTCCAAGCCATCCATGATGGTAATGTCCAATGGTGTATTAGACTCGGGTGACTGACTAATGATAACATTTTTCTTCGGGATATTTAGCCCAAGGCTAACCATAGAATTCTCGGATCTTCAACTCTCTCATGGGCAAATTGTTTCCACCACTATCGGTCTATCTCACATGAGAATCAATCAAGTAACAGGCAAACAAATTCAAGCCATTGATTTTGGAATTAACAATAATTCAGGTCTACTGGTTTTTCAGTCCTAATTAAATGATATCTACCACTTTCTATTATCATGTAATGGATAGGTAGAACTGTGTTGCTTTTCTGATTAAGTAATTAAATATAGAATAAATGCCTACTATTATCATGAGATAGGTAGAACTGTGTTGTTTTCCTGATTAAGTAATTAAACATATAATAAATAAATACCAGATTGTTCTCTTTATACTTAGACCACTATAAATGAGGCTAAACCATGCCTTGATTGCTATCCCCAAATCGTAGTTCTTTCTGTCTCTCTTTAAAAACATTGTTTAAAGTGTTTAAGATTTGGACTTCAGAAAGTAGAAGGATAATTTTGATCACCCATTCTTACCTGAATGTATGTAGAAACCTAATATTTGGACACATGGAAATATTTAAAAGACCAGTTGATTGTCCTATTGGTGCCCTCACTTTGTACTGGATACTTGTGCTCATGGCTCACCGTATCTCATTGGAGCAAAGGTCAGTTGGATGCCTGAAGCACCAAATGTACCCAGATTGATCCTTTTACTAAGAGATTCTTTTCTACATGTATGTTACACATACACCCTCCCTAACTTAAAATCCTTTATTGGCGATCTCTTTTTCTGAGACTGAAATGTAAATGTTATAGGATGAGATTCAAATAATTCTTCAAAATATGCAAGGTTGAAAAGCCCTGTATCTGGATCGTTGTTAACAGCAAATTTTTGTCTTGCATTTATACAGTTCTTTCTTGAATCTTTGAGCCTCATTGGTTTTTGTGTAAGCTGATGCTGCTCCCTTGTCACTACTCCCTAGACACTCCAAGAGAGTTTCATGACTTCATGACCTTGTAAGTGCCTTTCCTATGATTTAGGATACTTCCTTCTTTAAATAAAAAAAAAAGCTCCGTTTCTTGAGGATCTTGGATTTCTGTATTAGCCTTTTCATGGTTGTGACAAAATGCCTAGCATAAATGACTTAAGAGAGAAAGGATTTATTTGGTTCATGATTCAGAAGTGCAAATGACTATGTTTTGGCTCCACCATTCTGTGTCATCATAAGGCAGAACATTATGGTGGGGGGAACATGTGGCAATGGTTACTCCTACTTATGAAGCAGGCAGGGGAAGGGATCAGGATCAGCTATAACCATCATATGTCCTACTTCCTCTGCCTGTCTCGTATCTCCTAAAGTTTCCACAACCTTCCAAACCAGCACATCATTTAGGAAGCGAACTTTCAACACATAAGCCTGAGGAGGCCATTTCACATTCTAACCATAGCATGCGCCAATCTCCTATACGTAGATGTAATTTTACTTTGTTCTAATTTAACAAATATACATTTAATATCTGCCAGCCATTGTTCTAAGCACTTTATAAATATTGTCATTTATCCTCAAAACAATCCCCAGGAGATTGGCACCCATTCTTAAAATCCCCCATTATGTGAGAAAACTGAGGTAGAGGGAGTTTAAAAATGTCTTTCCTACCTCTTGATAAGAGGTGATAGATACAGAATACAGATGGATGCTGAGCTTAGATCTAAATTCAGTGCTGTGTGATATTTTCTAAAGAGACATAAATGCATAGGGCACTAATCATAGACCAAATAAACTATTTGATTCAAATCTAGCTTAGTAAACTTTGAGTTTATTGTGGTCACTTACAGGAGCACTGCACAACCAAAAAGCCCACCCAATTCTTAATGACTCATAAAAGCTGCATCCTTGGGAGCTTCTCAGTAGGCTAGGAAACCTCTTCACCTCAGCAATACTTACCTTTTGTATAAAACTGAAGAGGGGCCTGCGTTTCATATACATTTCAAGAGTTTCCTGAGACTTGTAATTTTGTGTACTTCCTGAGCCTTGTAGGTTTTATTTACTTTCTGAGTAGTAATGAGCTACATTCTAGGATGGAACGTTTCCATTCCGAAAAATAGTTACACAACATTTAGGCACTCCTCATCTGTTCTATCCCCTATTCCTTCCCACCAGTCCAGCACTCTCCTACTCTGCAACTCCGCTGGACTCCAGAAGGGCACTGTTGACTGCTGGGATGGATCAGATGACTGATATGCCAGTCTTCCCCACTAAACTGTATCCTCCATCATATGCAAATTACTATCTCTATTTTCCTGAAGTCCAGAGACCTGGGAAGCTCGATAAATACATTTTGGTTCTGAGGGAAGTGGTTCAGAAGATTCTGAGAATTGCTAGGTGTGAGAGGCAAACAGGTTTCCAAAGCAATTAACCTTAAGAACGTGTTCAACCAGGTAAAAGGGTAATAAAAGCTTAAATAAATACAACTGTGGGTGTAAAGTGATTAGTCTGGCACATGGCAAGTGTGCAGTAAATGTTATTTTACACTGCACTAATAATAACAACAACTCACATTTAACAAGCAATTACCATGTGCCAAACATTGGCTATGAGTGGTTTATTTAACTAATTTAATGCTCATCACACTATAAAGTAAGTACTATTGTCCTTACCGCATTGAACAGAGTTTAAGTAGTCAAAGAGAAACTACTTTCAAGAGTGAAAAACTGAGGATTCAATACCTTAAAGTAGTGAGACAGAAAGACCTGAGAAACTGCAGAAGATAAGGAGACAATTTAAGCCAGAGGCAGTAGGAAGCTGCTACCACCCGCAGGCTTGAAGAACAAAGAAAAGGGACAGAATTACCAAGCCAAGGGACTGGGATTGTCCAGTAGAAGTTGGTACCAAGGAAGCAATCTCTGGGACAGTAGCATAAACTGAAGCCACAGCAGAGAGCCTGCACAAAAGGAGATAGCTGAGGAGAAGACAGATTCCCTGAAAAGGACTGGGCCAGAAAATAACTGGGCAAAATGAGACATGTTCATCCTTTAGGTGACAGAGAGACCCAAGGAAGACATTCTCTGGCTTCTCCTCTCTTTCCTCTCTCTCTTGTCTATAGCAAGTGCCGCCCAGTAGCAAAACCTCAAAGGAATACACACCTTGAGAAATAGCCTTCAGGGGTAGGGCTCCAACTCTAGAGAGTAGCATTTCTCAACCTATGGGTTACATTATGATTCATAACAGTAGCAAAAATCACAGTATTAAGTAGCAATGATATAATTTTATGGTTGGGGGTCACCACAACATGAGGGACTATATTAAAGCATCACAGCATTAAGAAGGCTGAGAACCAGTGCTCTGGAGCAAAGCAGGTATAACTCTAGGAGTGAATGTGAATGCCTACAGGCTTTTCTTGGCTGGACACTACATTTCAGGCAAAGAATTTTGGATGTACACAAAAGGCAAGAAACCATTTGCAGCTTGGCTCTTTGAGTGGCTCATATCTATATGATTGAGTGCTGGCAACCAGGATCTAGCTTTGGTTGTCTGGGGCCGTTTTTCCCCCAAGGGGCTGTGGTCCCTCCATAACTATGGGATGATGGGGGATTTCCCTTTGTATGCTTGAACACCATTAATGAATAAAGAAACTGCCTTGGCCTGTTGATAGGGCAGAGCTTAGGTAGGTGGGGAAGATGGAACTGAATGTTGGGAGAACAAAGGGCAGAGTTAAGAGACCCCATGGATCTGCTGCTGGAGACAGATGTGCTGAAACTTTGCCAGTAAGACACTGTCACGTGGCAATACACAGATTAATAGAAATCAGTTAAATTAAGATGTAAGAGTTGGCCAAATAAGAAGCTAGAGCTAATGGGCCAAGCAGTGCATTTAATTAATACAGTTTCTGTGTGATTATTTCAGTTCTGGGTGGCTGGGACGAGCAAGTGGTTCCTTGCAACAATGGAACCTATGACTGCAGCTTCTCTCACAACTTAGTGCTCTTTCATAGTTTGGAGATAGGTCCTGCTTCACTTTCTTGGAGAGAGGTCTGTACCTGAGGTTGCTGGGCCTGAGGATGGCTTTGTGTTTGAGTGTGCTAAGGCAAATCAGTCACATCATTGACCTTGCTGATAAACGTTAGATTGTCACAAGATTGTTTCCGTGAAGCTAATAGTACATCAATTTACATGTTGGAGGAAGCTCTTATCCTATACCAACAACAAACAGCTGTGGGGCCCAGCACCAAACTGTATGCCACACTTCCATTGGCTTCACTTTGGAGAACCAGTGTAATGTAAAGCAGAGATGACAACGCACTGGATCCCAGCCCAACCAATCTGTTCTGTCACTGACTGTGTGGGCACATTACTTAACTCCTCTCTCTTGTCAGCTTACTGCTCAGTCAACATTGACCCAAGCAGTTCTGCCAATTACAGTGTCAGGCACTTGCTCCTACTCCTGAAGGCTGTTTCTGTCACTGTAGGACACCGAGAAGCAAAAATCATGCCCAGAGTGGTGGACACAGACCCACAGGCACTGGTCCTGTAACAGAATGTGAGTGTGGACCCGGGAACGGGCGGAAGGTAGAGTGCAGGAGGGGAGTAGGGATATGTGGCTAGGAAGAGCTGCTCCTTGGAGAGGTCAAGCAGATAGCAAGCGGCGTGAATGTAAGGGCACAAGTCTGGAGATACTTTAGAACAGTCCAGGTGGGCAAGCATGTACAAGTGTGATGCCAGCAGTGGATGTCCCTTGCAAGCTGCATTGAAGACTCCTTTTAAGTGCTGGGAAGGCTGTACCTGCTGGATTCCAAACATGACACAGGATCAGGGGACAAATGGCATACACCCTCTGAAAAAGTGGGCAGCGCTACCTTGGTCTGGCCCATAGCCCTCACCTCCATCGGGGAGGAGGAGTATGGGTGAGGGTTGATGCCACTCATGTGCACCTGTGTGTTCATTCACAACAGCTGGGCCACCTCTTTAAGGGCAGCCTTGTGTTCTTCTGGTCAGAGGCCAATTCTTGCCCCCACTCCCTCCTGAACACCCAGCTGCTGCCCTGGGAAGGGACTCAGGCCATTAGTGAGGACAGAGAGAGACAAAGGGGACCCTTTTGTGTCTCTAGATCCTGCAGCCCCCTTAGCCGTTCCTATGGGCACACAGATGTCTGCAGGCTCTGCGAATGTTGTCTGATAGCCAAGGAGGGCAGTGGGCCAGGTCAGGGAACTGGGACTCCAGCCAGCACTGTCTGCCCTGGATTAATGCCCAGTCTGGGTCTTTCCTGCCAAAATCTATGCCAAGGGAATGTCCAGTGGCAGATCCCAGCATCCCAAGCTCTTTGGGGGCACGATGTCTTCATGAGAAAGTTAAAAAAAAAGAAAAAAATCCAACTTTCTCTGCTTGTTGTGAAAGGGCCCGCGTGTCTCACACTAAGGCCAGGTGTTAGAAGCTGGCACCTGGAAGCTACAGCTTGAGATGTGTGCATTTGGGGACCCCACAGACCATCTGGGAGTGAAGAAAACACTTGGAGCATTAAGGAGTTCTTGTGACCCTGGTGGTGCTGCTACTCTGATAGGTTTTCCTCATTTGGTGAGATTGAATGAGAGACAAACTTTCAGCAAAACCTGCAAGCCTTTTCTCATTTCTCGTTTAGTCCTTCTGGTCTTCTGGTAGCCCCATCATCTCACCTTTCTTTTCCCCACCTCCTTCTAACTGATGACTAGTGTTCTCCAACTCTGTATAGTCAGTCTCCTCTCTTTCCTCACACCTACATTAGTCCCTCACACGTGTGCCTTTCCTACTGGCATTTTTCTTGTTTCAGAATGCTGTCCCACAAACAAACAAATGAAAACCCATCTTATTGACTAGGATTTGATAGTAGGTAGCTCTCTGGTGTAGCAGAAGTGGCTCTTTGGGGGGACATGCGATAGTTACTAAGCCCCAGCTTTCTAGGTTTCCTCCATCTGGCAGAGGTACCCAGAGAAAACAGCAAGGGCAGCAGCTACAGCTGTACCCACTTGACTGGTTCATATTCAAGACACTGAGTCTGTTATGTCATATACTGGGATATGGCTAGCACAGACTGGTTCATAGCAGTGGAATGAGACAGGAATATGGAACTGCTTCTGTTCTCTAGGGAGGGGGAAATGCTAAGAGAAGAGGTTCGATGTTACACAATGGGTAGAGTATGGGAATCAAATGGGCCAACAGTGAGCAGTTGGATCCAACTTCTGAGATGGAACCCAAGGGTAAATTATTGGAAACACACACCCAGTTCACAATCCAGGAGTCCTAGGCCTCTTTTACAGGAATTTCAAGGTCCGAGGTTCTGTGGTGAAGGAAATACTGGCTTTGCTTAGTGCATGACCAGCTGAAGTTCAGATCACAGAAATGCGATTTCAGATATGTGCAAAATCAGACCAATAATTCAACCACTTTGAGTCTTGGTTTTTTTTCATCTGGCAAATGGAGAAATTTCCGTATCATCTCTAGGTATTGATTTATGGGAACTAAATGGGCAATATCTGTGAATGTGCTTCAGACATTGATGGACAGGATTACTAAAAGTCGAGTATAATGGAAAAATTAAATTGTGAAAACCCAGAAGCCTGGTCATTAACTACACTGGGCATGAATGGATTTTCCACAAGGGAAAATTTGCAAGGCAATTCCAAAGCCCTTGCTTTAGTGTGCAAACAATGACTTTTAACAGAGATTAAACTTATTAAAGGGTTTAACAAAGGTTTTAGAGAAAGGTTAACTTAGGCTTAACTCCTTGACAGTAATGCACCGTAACTGAATGACCTGGAACCTCTGGCAGCTGTAAAGAAAGGAATAATCTTTCAATTTTTATAGGCTGGTTTATGCCATTCCCCCCAATTTAGACGTTGAAACCTTAATCTTTATTACCTATGTATGTGACCTTATCTAGAATTAGGATCCCTGTTGGTTTAAAATGATGTCATTAGAATAGATACTAATCTAATATGGCTGATGTAATGGTTTAGGGGTTCACTTGCCTGGAGCAAAGTAAGTTAGATGACTACTAAACACATTTCTGGGTATATCTGTGAAAGTGTCCACAGAAGAGATAGGTACTGAATCAGTGGGACAAATATGGACCTTCATCCAGTGTGGCGGCACCATCTAACTTGCTGATTCCCATATAAAACAAGCAACAAAAGAAAGGGAATTTGCACACTATCTTCTACAGCTAAGATATACCTATTATGTCGTAAGACAGCAGAACTCTGTGTTCTTTGGTCTTCTGGGCTTGAGGTTTGCATCAGCAAACTCACAGGTTCTCAAGCCTTCAGTCTTAGACTAAGAACTGTTTCATTGTGTCCCCTGGTTCTCTTGCCTTTGGACTTGGACTGAGCCAGGCTATCAGCTTCCTGGGTCTCCAGCATGTAAATGATATCATGGGACTTTTAGATATCTATAATTATGTAAAGCCCTTTCTTCTAATATTCTCTCATACATCTCTATCTCATATTGGTTCTGGTAGTTTATTTCTGAATAATCTCAGCTAAAACAAATGGTATCGTTAAAAAAATGGGAAACAGACACACACAGGAAGAATGCCACCTACAGTCGAAGACACTGTGCTGTGTATATAAGCTGAGGAATGCAAAGATCACAGCAAACTATGAGAAGCTGAGGAGAGGTCTTTCATATAGCCCACAGAAGAAACAGATCCTATGGACACCTTCACTCTGGACCTCCGAAATCAAGAAGTACAATACAGTACATTTCTATCATCTAAGCTGCACAGTTTATGATACTTCATTATAGTGGCCCTAGAAAACTAATGCATCTATATTAATGAGATCATTTAAGCAGTCAGTCAGTGATTTATTTTTCAATTGTTGCTCTTTGTCACAGCTGTTTACACAGGTTCACAAGAAGTAGTAGAGTATGAGAAATACAGTCTATAGCATCCAACAAATGTCTGGCTGTGCCACCTACTAGTTTTGTTGCCTTGAGAAGGTCACTAAAACTAGTTGAACTTCAGGTCTTCAGTTGTGATACAGACATAAGAGTAGTCCCCACCTTGGAGAGTAAAGTGTGGTAAGAAGGGGTATAAATGACTAGCATAGGCCTGGAATATTAAAATCTTTGACAAGTAAAAGGAGGAAGTGCAGGGGAGGGTAGCCATTGGGTAAAATGTTATAGTTAGATAAAAATAACAACTCCAGTGTTCCATAGCCAAATAGGGCACCTGGAGTTAACATGTTTATGTCATAAAATGTTTATGAGATTTTGATTATATTCATTATAAAGAAATAATAGAAGTTAAGGTGATGGTTATGCAAATTACTTTGAGTTGAATAATCAGTACATGAATCAAAATATCATATTGTACATCACAAATATATACATTATGTATCAATCAAAAATAAGATTAATTGGGGATTGGAGCAATAGTTCAGTGGCTAAGATTCTTTCCTGTTCTAGAAGACACTTAAGTTCCACTCTGAGCATCCATATCTTATACCTCAGAATTACCTGTAACTTCTACTTCAAAGGATAAAATGGCATTTTCTGTCCTCTGTAGGAGGAGGCCGCTAGTTCATCCAGGTCACCAAGAAGCAAAATAACCACACAGAAATTGTATTATTTAAATCACTGCTTGGCCCATTAGCTCTAGCCCCTTATTAGCTAACTCTTACCTATTAACTTAATCCATCACCATTAATATGTGTATCTCCACATGGCAGTGGCTTACTGGCAAAGTTTGAGCATGTCTGACTCTGGCCATGGCTTCATGATGTCTCCTGACTCTGCCTTCTTCCTCCCAGCATTCTGTTTAGTTTTCTCCACCTAGCTCTGTTCCCCTATGGCTCTGCTATAGGCCCAAAGCAGTTCCTTTATTTATTAGCCAATAAAAGCAACACATAGACACAAGGACCCCCCCCCACCAGTCCTCCATAGGTACTTGCACACATATAACATACATTCACATAAGCATACACATGCACAAATAAGTTTTTAAAAATAAGATTAATTTCATAAAAAGTATTGTATGAGTGTTATGGTAGTGGTATTAATTGTTGTATTTAGTGCAGTTCTATCACTGTAGGTAAATGTTTGCCTTCCTGAAGGTCTTTTTCTGTCTACCTTAATCTAGTGATTCTTCTCCTCTCTCTTCTTCCTTCTTTTTCTTTTCTTTCTTTTTTTTGAGATAAGCTCTTCTAGGTAATCCTGGCTATCCTGGAACACTCTATGGTTAGTCTCTAACTCACAGCAATTTATCTACCTCTGCCTCTCTAGTGCTAGGATTGAATCCACGTACAATTCCATCCAGTTAATTTAGCAATCATTCTTATTTCATAACACATGCATCCTAAAGTTTGACAGGTCATTACATATTGTTTTCTGGGTTGTTTCAGGTGTGAGTCTTTCCTCCCAAAGAGACTAAAACCTCTATGGAACAAGGATTTTGTTTCATTACGCTTCTGTACCCCTCACAGAGTCTAAGCACAGAGCAGTAGCTTTAATGGGTGCCCAAGGATTGATTACTAATTGAGTGGTTAATGGACTGGAGCTGAGTAATCACAACATCAGCATGGCTTCATCTATGAATACAACCAACTTTTGAGTTACCACAGCATATGGGAAAGAGTATTAGATATCTATATATTTGGTTTTGTGTCACCTTTCAAAAAATAGTAATTTCCATGGAGCGTTATACAGTCACTTAGGCATTATCCCATGTATTTATGCTAAAGTAAATACATTCCTAGCTCAGGTCTTTACTGGATGTTTAAATGATAAATTCTGATTCTGTCAATTAAAAATTGTCCTGAGGTATCCACGAAGCTGGTGGAAGAAATGGAGTGAAAAAGTGGGTTTAGGATGAAACTGTGAAAGGAACTGTGTTTGGTTCAGTCTAAGGAGATGGGACTTCAAAGGCCAGAGAGCTTACAATGGAAGCCCCAAGGGTTCTGTTTCCTTTGCAGCCTGGCAGCAGGCTCACTCTCCTAGTCTTTTGTACATAAGGTCTGGTGATAGGATCTTTTCTCTAGATGCTAATTACTGTTTTCAAACCATTACTCTTCCCCTCTGTCATTTTAATTTCATCAGGAAACCTCTTGGCCACTCCCCAACATTCGCTGTAGAATGAGATCCCTGACTCTTGTTTTCTTTCTACCTCACATTTAGGCTGATAAGCAACATTAAATTGAAAATAGTTGCTGACACCTGTAATTCCAATACTCATGCTATGGCAGGATGCTTATACGTTCCAGGCCAGCCTGAGTTATGTAGTGAGTTAGAGACCAGATCTGTTTTTTTTTTTTAAAAAAAAAGAATGAATGAAATGAAGGAAAGAAGGAAGGGAGGGGGGAAAGAAAAAGAGGTAGATAGATAGATAAGTATTTTAAAAATAAGATGGTGAATGTAATGCTGAAGGTGAAAGTCCACACAATATCTTTACTTATTCCCCCTGACTTCATCTGGAGTGGCCTCTCCTAGCCTCCTCCTTAAGCCACACACTCATCCTCCTGTACTAGATCTTATCATATTGCAGAAATAATCGACTCCACAAATCCAAAATTATAGGACATGCTCCGTGACCACAATTTCTTTTCCTTTCAATGCTCTCATCCCATCAGTGACTCATGAAAAGCCAATCTCTTTTACTCTTCTTTTCTCGCCGTCAGTTCCATGTCTTCTATAGCAATTCAGTGTTTGACCAATATCTTAAACCTCTCAATGATCTTCTTGGTACAACATAACTTTGTATTAATCTAAACTTTTGTCTTCTATAACTGTATTCTAAAAGAAAACAACTATACACAGCTCTGGGCTGCTATAGAGTCACATGATTCAAGCCTCATCATTGCTCTACAATCCTGTGTATCACTTAAAACCCATTCTCACTTCCCACAAAAGGCAATTCAAGTTGCAATTCACATTTTGGAGAACCCTGCAACCCTAACGTACAACTTCCTCAATTCTCTGTCCTCTCATCCCCTATCACATGCAATATTTATGACCAGTCACACCATGTCTTATTGTCTCTAGAGAACCATGAAAGTTCCCTTATTCCCTTGGACCCAGCATTCCTTCTCTGTTCTATGACTGTATTTATTTCCCTTCTTGAATCTTCAACCCTTTCCTCTATAACATAAGTATTGTAAATATTTCCTATATCAAAAAGCATCTTATATTCCTATCTAGAATATAAGCCTCTCTGTTTCTCCCCTTTATCTCCTTCCCTAATAATATTTTTCCCTCAGTTTTTGAAACAGGGTTTCATATAGTCCAGGCTAGCCTCAAACTCACTAAGAAGTTAAGGATGAAAAAAAAAAGAAAAAAGAAAAAAACAAAAAGAAAAAAAAACAAAAAAAAGAAGTTAAGGATGATCTTGAGCTCATGGTTTTCCCACGTCTACCACCCAAGTGATGGGACTGTAACTATGCACCACCAAGGCCTCTCTCCTTAATAATGGATTTGTAGTCAATTTCATGTGTTTTAGAATGTATGCACTGACTGGTTTGGTTACTTTGGAAAGTCTACAAATATGTGTGATGGTTAGTTATAATTGTCAACTTGCCACAACCTAGAATAATCTTGGAAAATAAAATTAATGAGGGACTGTCCAGATCAATTTGACCAACAGGCATTTCTTGATTATAGGTTAATTGATGTGGGAAGGCTCAGCCCATTCTGGGCATCACCATTCCCAAGAAATAGGATCCTGGACTGTATTAGTATAGAGAGGGGGCTTAACACAAGAAACATGTGTGCATTAATTTCTGTCTGCCCTTGACTGTGGATGTGATGTGACTAGCTGCTTTGAGTTCCTGCCAATATGTTTCCAAAATCACAGACTATATCCCAGAACTTTAAACTGAATAAACCATCTATCCCCTAATTTGTTTTTGGTCAAAATATTTTTTTCATAGCACCAGAAATAAAACTAGAACAAAAATTGATAAAAGGAATGGAGTTGTTGATCTGATACACCTGATGATGTGGCTTTTATGCCTTGGACTGTTAATGTATGAAGAACATGGAATCATTTGGTATGGTGCTACGTGAAGAGGGTCTTTGTTAGGGTTTGCATTGCTTTGATAAAGTACCATGAGCCAAAGCAACCAGGTGAGGGTTTATTTCAGTTTGCTTGTCCTGATCACAGTCCTTCATGGAGGGAAATCAGGACAAGCACCTGGAGGCAGAAACTCAAGCAGAGACAATGGAGGAATGCTGCTTACTGGTTTGCTTAGCCTGCCTTCTTAATAGCACCCAGCACTACTAACCTAGAGGTGTTTCCACCCACAGTGAGATGGGTCCTTGCATGCTAATCATCAATCTAGAAAATATATGACAGGTTTACCCACAGGCCAGTCTGGTGGGAACATTTTCTCAATTGATGCTCCTGCTTTCAAAATGACTCTAGCTTATGTAAAGTTGACACAAAACTAGCCAGCCAACAGGCTGTTTTGGTGGGAGATTAGAAGATAAAAATGCTGAGAGAAGTGTGGACAGTTTATACCCAACTCATAGGGCTTAGAGGGAAACAAAGAGTCTATTTGGAACAGGGAGAAGTGAGAAGGCTGGGATTGAAGAAGCAGCTATGATTGTTAAAGAGCTCAGCAAAGTTGAAGTAAAATTTGTGCCTCAGTGGGACAATGTAAAGCTTTTTCTCAGGGTAAGCACACAGAAGCTAATACAGCTGTGCTCCAAGGGGCCATGTTGCATACATTTCAATCTAACATCAGAATTACATTGACAATATGACCTTAATACTGCTGGGGAATAATTCTTCTGTACACTGTAAATATATATTACTCTCATTGGTTAGTAAAGAACTGACTGGCTGGTAACCAGGCAGGAAGTATAGGTGAGACAGCCAAAAGGAGAATGCTAGGAAGAAGAAGAGTGAAGTCAGTGGATCACCAGGAGGCACAGAGGGAGAAAGCAATGCTGGAGGTCAAGTAAAGCCATGAGCCACGTGGCAATACATAGATTAATAGAAATGGGTTAATTTAAGTTGTAAGAGCTAGTTAGTAATAAGCTTGAGCTATTGGCTGAGCACTTACAATTAATATTAAGTCTCTGAGTGGTTATTTGAGAGTGGCTGTGGGACAGAAACTTCAGCCTGTAAAATATCATCCACATGGTATTAGTTCTGAAGGCATGAAAAATATAAGATTGAGGGAGTCATGGAGAAATTGCTTGGCAGGGTAGGAGTCCATGGTTCCCGCACAGAGGCCCCAAGGAGTCATTGAATGAAACTGTAAAAGTGAAACCTCAGTTGCATTGGACACCTTAGGGTACTGGAGATGCCAGCACCATGGGACATCCTTCAAAGAGAGCTGAAGATGTAGAGTGGTACCAGCACAAGCATACAAGAGAAACTTTGTGTGCGACCCTGGGCAAAGCTATTCAAGCACTTTGGAGCCCAGATGGTTATATTACAAAGCCCAGATGCTGAACATGGATGATTTGATGTCTTCTCTGATGGATTTTGATTTTGTTTTGGCATGATTGTTAATTTGCCCTATTTTTCATCCTGGAATCAGGATGTCTACTCTGGCTGATATGTTGAAAGTTTATAACTTTTTATTTTATAGAAGCTCATAGTTATGAAACTTTGAAATTTTAAAGAGTTGGAATTTTTAAAAACTGAGGACTTTGGAGGCTGGAGACCAGGATCACCATTTAAAATCACTTGCTGCTCTTACAATTTGAGTTTAGGCTCACAGCTGCCTATAATTCCAACTCCAGAAAATCCAGTAATACCTACGTACCTACACACACACACACATATAAAAATAAAGTAAAAAATTTAAAACACGCTGGGGACTTTTAAAGTTGAATTATACATTATTGGAGAAACATGAGACTTTGAGACAAGAAGTAGAAAGTGGTGGCTTAAAAGTGATGTGTGTATGTGTCAAGTTGACAAGAGGTAGATTTCTAATTGCTAGTTCTAATTGACAACTTGATACAACTTAGAATCACCTAAGAATCTTGGTGAGGAACTGTCTATATTGGGTTGGCCTATAGACCTATAAGAAGAGGGCCCAGCATAGTTCTCCGATTGTGAAAGCAGAATCAGTCTGGTGTAACCAGACTCTGAGGAGACTATATTGTTGTCTCATACTGTTTCTCTGAGAGGTAAGGGATAAGCATTGTTTAGTCAATTCTGAAAAAGTGAAAATCAAGATTAAGTGCTGCCTCTGAACAGACCAGCAACTGCTGGAATGAAGATGGGCTGTGATTTGATTTTTGTAGAAACAATAAAGATACAGTAGAAACAAGTCTCTTCTCTAGCTTTGCATTCTTTCTTTGGTTACTGATTGGCAGTCTCAGAGACTAATATGGAGTCAACTGGTAGAAAATAAATGAGGCCTGTGCAGTACCCGTTCTAAAACAGAAGTATAGGATGGGTTTTAAGGTGAAAGACAATCAATAATTGTCACCATGATTTCCATAACAATTCTTTCTGATGACTGTAGTTATCAAAGCTATTTAGATAGATTATAGAGTTTAGAGGTGTTTTTTTTATTTGTTGTTGTGATGTGTAGTATGAAGAGTGGGCTGTGTCCTGCTGCCCGGCTAGATTAACCCCCCAAAATAACCACATGGAAATTGTATTAATTAAGACACTGCCTGGCCCATTAGCTCTAGCCTCTTATTGGCTAACTCTCACATCTTTTATATATTTTAAAATAACAACGCTATATCTCCTCCACTTCTGTTTTGTTCGTATTAGTGCCTAGTCTCTACAATTTGGGGTCAGAGAAAATGAGGTACTTATCTGAACATCCCTCAATATCTCAAATGGCTTGGATGATACTTGTATCTGTTCTATTTAGGAATATGACAGATAAGTGCTGTCTCAAGAGACTTATGCATTACTCAAGAAAAATGTACTCTGACATTCATTTTTAGTAGACAGAAGACAGAGTTATGATTATGACTCGCTGCTTGCAACATTTGTGAAGAGGGAAAACTTAGGTAGATTCCAATTTTTGCCCCTATAAAACCAGATGATTTTCCTCTTTGGGCCAAGCTTCTCTGTAAAAATTAGTTTGTTTTATGTTGACAATAACTTTATCTAGATCCAATTTTGTACTGGTGTTTTCTTTATAATCTAATAAATAAAGCTTGCCTGAAGACCAGAGTGCAGAGTTAAGCCACTATTTAGCCATAGAGGCCAGGCAGTGGTGGCACACACCTGTAATCCCAACACTCAGGAGACAGAGGGCTCTCTATGAATGCAAGGCCACCCCGGGCTACATAAAATTGATCAAGTCTAAAAGAGAAACAAAGTTTAAACAAAGGTGATCCCAGTACTTGGGATTCCATGCCTTTAATCCCAGCACTAGGGAGGTGGAGACAGGAGTGATATGGCTGGGCAGAGAGAGGAATATAAGGCGGGAGGAGACAGGAGCTCAGAGGCAGTCTGGGAATTCAGTCTGAGATGCAGTCTGAGGTTTCATAGAAAGAGAGATTCAGTCTTCAGTCTGAGGATTCGTAGAGACAGGATTGCCATTTAGGTTTGAGCCTTTACTCCTCTGATCCTTCAGCTTTCACCCCTGATAGCTGACTCGAGTTTTTACTAAGGCCAATTAGAATTCCTGCTACACAATTTCCTTTCCTCATCCTTCCTAGTTATTATGCTAGGTCAGAAGCACCAAGATCAAGTTTGAAGGGTAGGTGTGAGGTCACCAGAAGGCCACTAATACCTCTCAGCGAGTTGGGGAGTTTTGAGACAAGTGATTGTCCAATTGTAAAGCCAACACCTGATAGCCTTCATGCTCCAGGGTAGAGACCTCTGCAAGGAAGACTGGAGCTGGAATCTTTCTCAGGGCTTGCCCTTCAACAGGAAGTCTGGTTTCACTCACCACAGCAATGCTGACTATGGGTCTGGCAATTCACATGTGATCACATTTTAGAAACAACAGCTGTTGCTGTCTAAGGTTGTGATATTTCAAGTCATAGGAGTTCCTTCCTTTTTTTCTTTTCCTAAAAGTTTAGAAACCCTCAAATTGTCAAAGTACTCAGGGACAAATTTCTACCATGCTAATTCAATCACACTTGAGTTTGGTATAAGACAGGCTTTAATCTGAGCATCTGCCTTGTAAGGAGTGAGCCTGCACATCATAATTAAGGCCATTCAGAAACAGTGATATGTGACAGACATTCTGAGTTCCAAACTGGGGTAGATTTAATGACATTGAGAATGAGGAGAATATAGCTTCCTATCATAGAAATCAGTACCATGGACCACCCAGACTTCTTCGACCGATGTCCATTAGTTCCTCATAGGTATGTCGTGATAAGGCCTCCTGCATTTAGCATCCATTATTAGTGGCACGTGCGTGAAAGCTGACACTTGAAGGGAAATGAGAAGTCGCAGCTGTCAGTCATTCTAGGAGAATATCATGTTCCAGAGCCATCGATTATTCTATTCCTTCTCAATATTCCAAATTCTACATCAGTAGACTATATAAGTGTGGGGGGGGGGTATGTGCATGTGAAGGCCTGACCGAGGAGGCCAGAAACTTTAGATCCCTCTGAAGCTGAAGTTACAGCTGCTATAAGCTACCTGACATGGGAGCTGGGGACTGAACTCTGTATTTAACTGTTTTAGATCCTTGCCTATAGTAGAAGCCACCAGATAGAAGCTTTCTATAGCACCGCACAGTTCCTGATATATCAGTAGGTCCTATAAACATCACAGGAGTTAAACAGCTGCAGTTTGGCTCACACTGCTATCCCTTCTTATCTACTACAATGAATCTGGTGGTCATGACAGCTAGGAACAGGAAATGACTATAGATCTTGCTGGCTAGAGAACATGAAGATTCAATGCTTTGAAAGTACAGTGTCAATGGCAAGCCTGGGGTAGCAATAAGAAGAACCCAGAGCTAGCGAGAACATAGAAGATAAGTAGGAAATAAAGTTGGTAAAAATCAGTGGATGGATCTGAAATGTTTGCACATATGTGCTGTGTCTGGACTTAGTGTGGATGGGGTGGCTTAAAGGTACAGAGTCAGTCAGAGAAACAGAAATGATACTGTAGGACTAAGGAGCTTCCACCAATGATGCCCACTGAAGTTTTCTTAGGTACCCAAACCACTCACTTTTAAGTTGCAGTTTGAAAATAAAACACCAGCCAGTTAGTGCTATGAATGAAGGTAGTGGAGATGTTGACATCTCCTGTGAAACAGGGACCTTCTTTCCATTCATTTTTAAAGGCTAATTTTACACTATTTTAAATCATGCACACAAACACACACACACAGAGGGAGGGAGAGGGATGAGGGACACACACACACACACACACAGAGAGAGAGAGAGAGAGAGAGAGAGAGAGAGAGAGAGAGAGAGAGAGAGAGAACTACCAGTGCAGTGACTGAGGAGGTCAAAGGCTTTGGTTACTCTAGCTCTGGAGTTGGAGTGACAGTTGTAGGCTGCCTGACTGACCTGGGTGCTGAGATTGGACTCAGGTCCTCTGCAAGAGCAATATGCACTCTTAACCACAGAGTCATCTAACCAAATTTACTGAATTACTAAAGGGGCAACACATGGAACTGGTGTTATTTAGTAGCTTCAGCTCCACCAGGGTATGTAGTACACTGCAAATGCCAAATGCAGAAATTCAGGACAACTTTCCTCAACATTTTGCCTCATCTCTAACCACATCAGCCTAGAAAAAGCTCAAGTTCCTTTAGTTGCTTTAGGGTTTATTTTTTCCTTTAGTGATTTTAGCATTGCTAAAAATTAATACCTCATCATTTTAAATGCCCAATTCAGTACTTCAGAAGTTAACCTTTGTTAGATCAAGCCTTTATTATAAAAATAATAAGTTAATCTTCAATTTTTTGCTTAATTGCCACAGAATTTTTGAAATAGTACGTTACTCTTAGAAAGAAATACAGGTATTCCCAGCTGAAAATGATGATCTTGCACAAGTGGTATATATGAAGAAAGACGGCAGTCTTTGAGTGCAATGGCAAAGAGGTAAGCCAGAGGAGCAAAAGTGAGATCTTAACTTTACATCTTTGAATACAGTGGCTGGAATTAGCATACTTTTCAGAGTTATGCCAGTACCAAAGAATAGCAAGTCATTAATAGATACAATGGCCCGTTTCTAACACAAAAGCCCAGCAATTCCATTCTCTCCTTTCATCTACAGATATTTGATTCGACTTGCTGTAGTTGGAGGAGTATCCTACCTCTAACTTATCTTTGTGTCATTTTTAAAATCTTATGTGGGTAGAAGAGAGTGCTGGAGATCAGACCCTGCACATGCTCTCTAAGTCATTTGTTCACATTTACTTTTGTTTATTTTTGAGATTGTATTTTAATTACAACATTTTCCCTTCCCTTTCCTCCCTTCAAACCCTCCCATACATCCTGTGTCACTCTCCTTCAAAATCATGGCCTCTTTTTTCCTCAGTTATTGGATGCATATATGTGTTTGTATATACATACATATTTCCAAATAGATCCTATTTAGTTTATATAATATCACTTGTATGTATGTTTTCAGGACTGACCACTTGGCAGTAGATAACAATATGGTGTTAAAGTCACTTGGTAGACACTGATTTGAGCAGGCATGTGATATGGTAGTTTGAATACAAATGATTCCCTTAGACTCATATTTGAAAGCTTGGTCCCCACTTGGTGGAACTATTTGGGAATGGTTAGCAGGTGTGGCCTTATTGGAGGGAGTGTATCATTGGGGATGGATTTTGAAGTTTCAAAAACCCATGCCATTCCCAGTTAGCTCTCTTTGCTTCATGCTTGTGGATAAGTTACTGCTCCAGCACCATGCTTAACTTGCCTGCTGTGACACTCCACTCCTCATCATGATAGTCATGACTCACCCACTAAAAGTATAAGCAATAAACTCTTTTTGTCTATCAGTTTCCTTGGTCATGATGTCTCTTCATAGCAATAGAAAGGTAACTAAGACCTGAGCTGTTTCTTAGAAATAAAAATAAATTTAAAATACACACAAAGCAGCCAGGCATGGCGGCACACACCTTTAATCTCAGCACTGGGGAGGGAGAGGTAGGCAAATCCCTGAGTTCTAGGCCAGCCTTGTCTACAGAGTGGCTTACAGGACAGCCAGGGCTACACAGAGAAACCGTTTCTCTAAAAAACAAATAAACAAACAAAAACAAAAGCTCCATAGAAACCATTAATTGAAAGCCCCCAAGTGGCTTTTATGGTTTGCAACGCTTTTAATGTTTTCCCTACAAAACTCATACTTTAAAATTTTGAGGCCCGAGGATGTAATTCAGTTGGTAGAGTGCTGGCTGGCAGCATCATTTTCTAGGTTTGATAAAATAAGGATGGTGGTGAACACTTGTAATTCAAGCACTCAGGAAGTAAAGGAAGAAAGATCAAGAGTCCAACTTCATTTTCGGCTACATAATGAGTTTGAGGCAAGCCTAGACTACAAGAGACCTTGTCTCAAATAACAGGAGTCTGGGTCAGCAGTAAGACTGCTCAGATAATGGCACTTGACACCAAACCTAGCAGCCTGAATTCAAATCCTGGGATCCACATGGTGGAAAGAGAGAACAGGCTCCTACAAGTTGTCCTCTGACCTCCATATGTGCACCCTGGCACATGTGCTCCATCACACAATAAATATTACAAAGTATTACATGAAGTAGTGTGTGTGTCATGTTTTTGTAGTATACCATTTTCATTTCAGAATGTGAAGATGGCTAGCCAGCTAGCACACAATTGCTCAGGCAAAATTTCAAAGGTACCACTGGGATTCATAATGGTAAGTACTTTCCATGAGTTGTTTGGAGACATTATAAGTCAGGCCTTAAATTCACAAAGAGGCTAAATAATGAAAGCAAGGTCATACATTTAATGACTGGCACAACTGAGCTTTAAGCTTAACTTTTTAAGAAAGCTCAGGATTTTAACCATTATACACTTTTTATAGAACTGTAATTTATATAGTGATCTAGACTAATGTCACCTCACATTTTGAACTTTCATTTGCTTTGTAAGTTTTAAATAATTTAGATGTCACCCAGAATCAGGGCTATGAGTTAGTCCACCCCAACACCTACCACATCTATGAACCACTAGAGTATGTAAAGGGGCTGGACCTGCAGATCCAAAGCTACAGGGTCTCTATGACACAGGACAACAAGAACATATCCAGGAGGAGTTCCAGCGAGGGCCCAACATCCATAGGACAGCGGAAGTCAGAGGTCTTGACTGTGTCACTCACTGGGCCACACTACAGCTTTCTTGCTGAGGTTTGCTTGTTTGGTTTTGCTTTTTGATTTTACTTTTAAATGTTTTGTTTTGGGGAAGTAGCAAGGGCAGAGGGTGGAAGCTAGGGGATGGGGAGGTGTGTGGGATCAGGATGCATGATGTGAAACCCACAAAGGGATCAACAAAACATTTGTAAAACTTAGATATCACTACTTTGTATCACTAGCTCATGAAACAAACTATCAAGAGCACCTCTATTCACTCAACGCTTGTGATGAACTTGCTCTTAGTCTTTTATGTTCCAAAGTCAGAGGTCACAGTCACACCCTGAGACATAAGCTCATCTAACATGTGAAGTAAGGTAGAACACTCTTAGATAATAGATCCGGTTGAAACGGCGACTGGACTATCTTAAACACATACATTTTCAGATGTAATTTCATAAATAAAACATTTTATTTCTTAATACTATTTATGTGTCTGTACTTGGTGTGCGCACTCACACGCACCCTCGCTCTGCACCATAATGTACATGCAGAAGTCAGATACTAACTTGACTAAGTTAGTTCACTCTTTCACTATGGGCTCTGAGGATCTGAATCAGACTGTGAGACTTGAGAAGCAAGCACTTTCGCTCACTGAGGCATCTTCTGGGCCCTAATTTCACAAACTTTGACAATTGAAACTTACTAACTAACCTGGACGGTATTGGTGCATGCCTCTAATCTCAGAGGCAGAGGCAGGAGGGTCGCTATGAGTTCAAGACCAGCTTGGTCTACCTAGTAAGTTCCAGGACAGCCAAGGCTACACAGAAAAACCCTGTCTTGAAAAACCAAATTAAAAGGAAGCAGGGGGAGGAGGAAAAGGAGGAGGAAGAAACTCACTAACTATTACTGGATAAAATTTAATTTTATATCATCAAATTTTTATACAATTATCCCCACAAATTACACAGTAGATATTCTGAAATAGTCTCCATATCTTGTCTAGTGCACATGGCTAGCACAATGATGCTAAACTGGAAGCACTCGTGATGCTAATAAGCATCAGCGGTGTTTAGTGACTTTATAGATGATAGGCAGGATTGAATATCTAATTAGACCAGTGGGTCTCAACTTTTTTCATGCTGTGACCCTTTAATACAGTTCCTCATGTTGTTGTGACCTTTAATCATAAAATTATTTTCGTTGCTACTTCATAACTGTAATTTTGCTACTGTTGTGAATCATAATGTAAATATGTGTGTTTTCTGATGGTCTTTGGTAACTCCCATGGAAGCGTATGTTGACCCCAAGGGGTCACAACTCACACTTTGAGAACCACTGATTTAGATATTGCCTTGTGGAAGAAAACGTTGAGATGGATCTTTTTTTTCCTGGTTTTTCAAGACAAAATTTCTCTATATAGCGCTGACTATCCTGGAACTTGCTCTGTAGACCAGGCTAGCCTTGAATTCACAGAGATCTGCCTGCCTCTGCCTCCTCAGTGCTGGAATTAAAGGTGTGCACCACCACCATCCGGCTTTGAGACGCATCTTGAAGGCTGAATATTATTCAAGTAAGATAGAGAAGAAATAATAATAATCTGAAAGCAAACAGTAAAAGGCCTAAAGAGAACCCCAAGGAATATTTACATGTAGTAAAAAGAAGTTGAAATCCATGAAAGATACCAAAAGGGAACAACTACAGAGGAAGCAGGAAGAGCTGGTATGGTAGTGCACGCCTGTAATAGTTGTGAAGACTAAGGCAGGAGACCTGGGAATTTGGGGCTTTGCGGAGTTATCTAAGGAGACCCTATCCCAAAGCAAATAAACAACCAGGAAGTAAGTGCAGAAATGGAAATCAATAGAGAGAGCTTCACGGAGTGGGCGATGATCCTTTTCAAATGCTTTATGGATGTGGAGGGGTTTAGAGCCAGAACAGGCCACAGACTGGTTAAGTCTTGATGCTTCTGAAAGGTGCAGCATAAAGTGGAGCAGGTAGTAGCCAGATTCGAGAAGGTTAACAAGGTCAGGCAAAGGAGGCAACTAGGTAAAACAGTGCAAATGGACAGTGGAGGACAAAAAAGACATGGAAGAAGACCCAAGTGTTGGTGGCGCACGCCTTTAATCCCAGCCAGCAGGAGGCAGAGGCAGGCGGATCTCTGTAGTTTGAGACCAGCCTGGTCTACAAGAGCTAGTTAAAGGACAGGCTCCAAAACTACAGAGAAACCCTGTCTCGAAAAACCAAAAAAGAGGGAGGGAGAGAGAGAGATGAAAAGAAAATGAGCACATAAAATGGTTCTGCTTTGGGCTCCTAGAGATGTAGCTCCACAGTAGAGCATTTACTTACCATGCCCAAGGCCTACAGTTCCATCTACAGCACCAAAAAGTCTGCTCCTTAAGATAAGACGTTCAAGGGTAGGCTGACTGACTGGCTGGCCTTAGTAGATAAAATTATTTGTTGCCAAACCTGATGATTAGAGTTTGTTCTCTGGCCTCCACAATCACTGGGGTACATGCACACCTACACACACAATCATAAAACACACAGAAAGATAATGGGCTCAAGACTTCATGTGTGTGTGTGTTCATGTGTTGGGGGCATATATATCTCTCTCTTTGGTGTGTGTGTGTGTGTGTGTGTGTGTGTGTGTGTCTGTGTGTGTCTGTGTGTATAGCAGACTTGTTCTTTTTGGCCCCCAACCAACTGTCAAATCATGACACGGAGACTTATTAGTTATGAGTGTTCAGCCTTATCTTAACACTTATTTTAATCTGCTTCTGTTTATCTACATTTTGTTTTGTTTTCTTAACCTTTCCTTCATTCTGTATATCTTTTACTGCTTCTTGTGTCTGGTTAGGAGCAGCTTGGCTTCTGGCCCTGGGTTTGTCCCTCTCCTTTTCCCTCATTCTCTTCTGTTCTCTTATTCTTCTTGAGCCTAAATTTCTCCTATTTATTCTCTCTGCCTACCAGCAGAGAGAATCCTGCTTCTGTCTAGATACTGGCCATTCAGCTTTTTACTAGACTAATCAGGTACCTTAGGCAGGCAAGGTGAAACAGCAACCCATCTTTTCATAAATAAACAAATGCATCATAAACAAATGTAAGACACCTTTACATGGTTAAAGCAATTTCCACAATGTGTGTGTGCTGGCACACTCATTCCATAGCACACGTGAAAATCAGAGGACAGCCACAAGTATTGGTCTGTCTTCACCTTCTACCTTATTTGAGGTAAAATGTCTTGCTATTTATCCCTGCATATGCCAGGCCAGCTAGCCTGGGAGCTCTTGGGATTGTCCTGTCTTTGACTCCCATGCACTGTAAACATGTTGAGATTACAGTGGAATGCTGACCCATTCAATTTATGGGAGTTCTGAGAATCCAAACTCTAGTCCTCATATTTGTGTAGCAAATGTTTTATTCACTGAGACATCTCCAAAACCCCTTTAGACTAGCTTTGAGTTAGAAAAAAAAAGTAAGCCTGTTGCCAATGAAAGAATATGAATACCACGGAAGTGAAGTCTTTTAGAGGGATTAGGGGCCAAGAAAGGAGAAGGATGTGGCTCACAGCACTGGTATACATTATGTTCAGAGAATAGCAAGTTCTTTACCCAACAGATATTTCTGAGGTTCTGTATGAGGTAGGAAAGACACAGGAGAGAAAAATAAAATCAATTTATACAACAAACTAGAAACTCTCCCCACACAGAACTTCACAGTTCAATGGGAAAAAATTTGCGATTGCAGCAGTGATCGGAGTCACAAAGAATGAAGTAGCTTCATGAAAGAGACTCATGAGAGAAGTTTCACAAAGTAAAGTCTTCCCATGGAAATGATAGTTTCCCCTAAAACTAAGAAGAGGGCCAGGAGCCAGGCAATAATGCAAAGGCTTGAGGTTTGAATGTCAGAATTTCCCTGATAAAGGAGACCACAAGGGCAAAGGGTCTAGGGTTTAAAAGTAAATAATGGTATGTCCCAGAAACCAGAAAAATGCCAAGATGTGGCAATAATAATTTAGCAGCTTTCATGACCCTCTTAAACACAAAAAGACCAGTCCACGTCCCGATTTATCTCTGAGCCAGGAGAGAGTATGCAATAACAGACCCTACTCCCACCCTCTCTGCTTGCATGCACCGAGAAGCAGGGGCCATTTCTATGAAAGGGACATGCCCTAGAAACAAGGAAAGAATCTTTGAGAGGCAGGCAGACCAGTGTTGGCCTGAGACAGCTGAGGAACAGATGGTTATGAGAATGGCAGCTGTGGTTTATATGGAGGCATGTATCCTGCTTGACCCTGAGCCCTAGAGAAATCTTCTAAGGGTCATGGAACAAGAAGTTCTATGCTTACCAACTGGTTGAATGATTTACAAATTGATTGATTTTTTTGCCAGCAATTAAAAGTCATCTGGAACAATCTGTAGTAAGTAAGGTCAAACTATACCATACTATTCAAAATAATTCAACTGGGCTAGGTGCTGGTGCATGCCTATACCTCAGTACTAGGAGACAGGAGGATCAAGACAAGTTTGGGGCTATCCACTGTCTCAAACTTGAAAATAATTTTCATTGATGAATAATTTTAAAACTATATTAAAATACTACATTCAAGTCTAATGAGACTTGAAAACTGTATGTAGCCTTCTTACTACCACCCCAGCCAAGATACAGGACGTTTTTAACATCTTTTTCTCTCACTATAGAATACATTTAATGTTTTTAAGAGTCATAAAATGAGAGGCTGGAGAGATAGTTCAGAGGTTAAGATCACTGGACCAGGGTTCAATTGCCAGCAACCATATGGCAGTTCAAAACTGTCTGTAACTTTGGTTCTAGGGGATCCAGCACTCTCACACAGATATTTATGCAGCAAAACACAACTGCACATAAAATAAAGATAAATAAATCATTTTTTAAAGAGTCACAAAATGAGACTTGGTGCATGCCTTTAATCCCAACACTTGGGAGGCAGAAGAAGCAGATCTCTGTGAGTTCAAGGACAACATAGTCTACATATCAAGTTTGGGAAAGCCAGGGATTTGTAGAAAAACCCTGTCTCAAACAAAACAAAACTAAAATCATAATATGAGCCAGGCGATGGTGGCACATGCTTTTAATCCCAGCACTTGGGAGGCAGAAGCAGGCGAATCTCTGTGAGTTCAAGGCCTGCCTGGTCTAAAAGAGCTAGTTCCAGGACAGGTTCCAAAGCTACAGAAAACCCCTGTTGGTATGGGAAGTCCTTATGTATATGAGTTGCTTTTATTGGTTCATTAATAAAGCCGTTTTGGCCAGTGGCTTACCAGAATAGAGCTAGGCAGGAAAACTAAACTGAATCATGAGAGAAAGAAGGCAGAGTCAGTAAGAAGCCATGGAGCCTCCACTGGAGACAGACAAGCTGGAACCTTGTCAGTAAGACATAGCCACATGGCGATACACAGATTAATGGAGATGGGTTAGTTCAGGATAGCAATACTCTGTCTCGAAAAATAAAAGACATAATATGGAATAACACTGAACACTTTTGTACTAGATTTCTTTCACTTACTGAACATTTTTGAGATTTATTCACTTAATTCAATATATAAGTAGAAAAATTCTTTTTTGCTTATTTATTTATTTATTTACTTATTTTTTTATTGAAAATTTCCATCTCCTCACCTCCTCCCACTACCCTCCCCTCCCTCAACTCCCTCTCCCCCTCCCTCTCCAGTCCAAGGAGCAGTCAGGGTTTCCTACCCTATGGGAAGTCCAAGGTCCTCCCTGCTCCCCCCAGGTCCAGGAAGGTGAGCATCCAATCAGACTAGGCTCCGACAAAGCCCATCCATGCAGTAGAATCAAAACCCATCGCCATTGTTTTTGACTTCTCCATCAGCCTCCACAGTCAGCCACATTCAGAGAGTCTGGTTTGATCACATGGTCCATCAGTTCCAGTCCAACTGGCCTTGGTGATCTCTCTATTACTTTATAGCATCACAGCATATAAGTATACAACTTTCTTCTTTATCTTCTTGTTCTTGAGTCCTATATTTCCTGTTGCCATGACAAAACATCTTTACAAAAATAACTGAAAAGAACTTATTTTGACTCACAGTTCAAGGTTATAGGACAGGAAAGCCATGGCTGCAAGAGCTTCCAAAATCAAGAGTAAGAGTGATATGTATTTGTGCCAAGATTACTGTCTGTTTTTTAAAACACATTTTAGGACTCCATCCTGAGAAATGATACTACCTGCAATGGGAAGGTCTTCCAAAGAATATTGACTTCCTCAAAATCGTCTCTTACAGGCATACCCGTATGTCCAAATCCTAGGTGATTCTAGAGTTCAGAAAGTCAACAATTGAGCTTAACCCTAATGACTGACCCCTCAGCAACTTGATACCAAATGTAGTATGTTAAATTATAACTTTCTACGTCTTGTCCCCAAAGCCTTATGTTCATCCCATAATAAGAAACACTATCCGACTTCAAATTTCCTCATGATCTTTAACAATCCCAACAGTTTAAAAGCCCAACATCCACATCTTATTTGAAACTCAAGGAAATCTTTTAACTGTGAGCTCTTATAAATTAAAATTGGAAAAAATATTAAATTCATCAATGTGAAGCTGGTAGACTCTAGAGATGTAGAAGCTGTAGCTGAATAAATTAGCACAACAATTTTGGTCAGAATAATTCATGATGAAAGATAATCCAAACTCACTCTTACTTTATAGAAGAGCAGTGTAAAGTTCAGAGGGAAAATGACTTGTCCAGAGTCTCATAGTTGCTGAACAGCAGAGATGAGCATGAAATAAGTTTTCTACTCGTTTATTTATTTGTTTGTTAGACAGAGTCTCATGTAAGCCAGGATGGCTTCCAACTCACTATGTAGTTGAGGACAAACTTGAATAGCTTGTTTTTCTGCCTTCACCTCCCAAAGACTGGGATTAAAGGCATATGCCTCTACTCCTGTGTCAAGATCTTACAGTTTTAAATGTTGTTTCATGAAAGCTGATTTTTGCAATAATTCAACTATACCCGAAGGCATTTCTCAGAAGAGTTTTCAAAACTGATAGCCAGTGTAGTTGAGAACTATATTACCACATAGATGATTACTTAGGAAGGAGAATATCTATTTACTGAGAAAACATCACCTTTGTTTAAAACTAGCTTTTCTACATTATATTCATATTATACTCTATAGTACATCTTTTTGGGTGGGGCTGTGGGTTTGTATGTCTAGGCATTTGCATTTCTAGGCACTCTGCTACAGAATATTTGTACACTGTGTGAAGATATATTGCTCTGATTGGTGTAATAAGAAGCTGAATGGTCAATAGCTAGGCAGGAGAGATAGACAGGCCTTCTGAGAGAGAGAGAGAGAGAGAGAGAGAGAGAGAGAGAGAGAGAGAGAGAGAGAGAGAGAGGTGGGGGGGAGGAAGGAGGAGAGAAGTTGAGAGGCACAGGGTTGGGGGTGAGAAGCCAAAGGACACAGAGAGGAAATAGGAGTTAAAAGATATAAAATGGGTAAAAAGTCAAAAAGCAAAACATAGATTAATATAAATGGGCTTATTTAAGCTATAACTGCTAGTAGGACAAGCCTAAGCTAAGGTTGAACTTTCATAATTAATAAGTCTCTGTGTCATTATTTGGGAGCTGGCAGTACAGAGAAAGAATTGTTATATATAGCATCCAATGTAGGGGCATGTATTTCCACATAAAACCTGAGAAAACATTTTTTAAAAGTTCCAAACACAGAAATACAGAGCCTGATTCAGCTCCCTAGTCTCAAAGTCTCTCAGGCAGGTCGAGGCATACAGAAATGTGGCTCCCTGCCATTGCCAAGGGCTTGAGCCAGCTAGCACCATGTGTGGAGCCACAGCAGGTTTAAGGTTTAGTTTATATAATCCAAAAACACTACAGGTGCTTAGTAGTAAAGTAATATAAAAAATGAGTCACACGAGGATGTGAAATATTATAACACAGGGAGTTTGGATCTTATATGGTGTTTCATTAATTTAAAATTTTTTGAATGCTAATAAACAGAGAATGACAACTGTTAAGAGACGTTGGATTATAAAAGGGACTGTCAAATTAAACCAGCCTATATACTTGAGAGATATCTTGACTTCAGAATGGAAGTTCAGAATGGAAAATGTATTGTGTTGGTGGAGAGGTTGTACTTTTGTTTCCACTGAAACGAAAAGCTGTGGATTCCTTCAAAATTAATGAAGACCAGACTTAATGCGGGGAGATCTCCTGAAAATCTTGGCTACAGACATGAAGGAAGAAACCAAGAAAAGCTATGAGACAGGTGACATATAAGCTGATCCTTCTATATGGGAGCAGCTCTGAGACTGAATGAGACATGAGAAATCTTGTTGCCCAGAGTCCTCATGACTTATTATTGAATGCCATCTTTCATATGGCATGGATAAAGGTTTGGTTATAGAGTTCAAACCTCTTTCAGAGATGCCTTTTTATCTGCTGACACATAGAACAAAAAAAAAATCTTTAGTTGATCTGTGCAAATCACATATTCTATATTTGTGTTAATTCAGATACATATGTTACCTTTTATAGTTTGTGTTCTCAGAAAAAAAGGACCAGACACCAATAGAGACAAGTAGTCCAGATGATCTATCTTCTCAGAATGCCTCTTTTACAGTCTCCTCAAAACTTCAAAGCTGCTAGCTGAGATGGTTCAGCCTCACAGACTGCTCCAGTCAAAACTTCAGATAAGCTCTACACTTTCCCACCACACAGAGACTAAACAAAAAATAATACAGCTAGCTCTCCCAGGACTTGACCATTATCCTAGTTTTCTCAGGGTCCTCCAAACAAACTGTTGCACCTAAACAACAGGAAGTAATCTAGAGAACATGACACCCACAATCCCAAGAGATGTGGGATGCCCTTCTGTATGCTCTGAATCTGTTTGGCCAATAGCCAGGCAGAAGAGAGCCAGGTGGGAAATCCAAACAGAGATATAAGGAGAAAAAAGGTGGAATCACAGAGACGCCAGCAGCTCCTGGAGAAGTAAGATGTCAGAGTATTACTAGTAAGCCATGGGGTACATGTCTATATACAGATTATTAGAAATGGGTTAATTTTATGTAGAGTTAGTTAGTAAGAAGCTTGAACCATCAGTCCAACAATTTCTATTTAATATTGAGCCTCAGAATGTTTCTTCAGGAGCTAGCAGGCAGGAGAGGAACTTTCAGTTACAAAACTATGGTATACCAACGTGAGGCTCTTGAATTTTCATAGGGCCTGAGAGAGTTTGAAAAGGTTCTGAACATTCAGAAATGGAGCCACTATGGGTTTCCTAGTCGCAGAGTCTCATGCCAGCAGCAGCAGCACGGAGCCATGTCTCCAAAAAGCTACCTGCAAGATAGAGTCAGCCACCAGTTGCCATGAGCTAAACATTGTAGCTGGTTTCCATAGTCTCATATAAGCATCAGTATAGAGAGGCTAATCAACCACACACTGTGTGATGGATTTAACTTTCACTCACACAGACAAAAAAAGTTGTGGGCTGGCTGCACACTATCTGATGGCAGCATTCAGGGAGGCAGGGTAGGCGTGATGCTTGTTGCTACCCCTGCTATGTTGAAAAGTCAAGTGGGGAGAAACCAGCAGCTAATGTAGACATTTTGGTCCTAGCCACGCCCACTTACCAGTTTAGAATAGTGATCAAATAATGATTACAGATACACAATAAAGGCAGACTGAGACAAAAATAAAGCTTTAAATGGGTCGCAGTGTGTTTTAAAAATATGTGTAGGCTTAAGAAGAAAAGAAAATGGGTATAGGCTGTCATAGAAAGAAATAGTTTTTAAAAATAAATCTTTTAAAGAGACAGTAAAAGTAACATAAAAATGCCATACCATGTAAAGATGGGAAATACTCAGACAGTCTGGGTTATGTATACTATTGCATTTTCTTTGAATTTTTTGACTTTTAATGAGCTAACAACAGAGAGATATTTGATTGTGGGGGCTGCTAAGCTAAACCAACATAAAGGTATCTTGACTTCAAATTTTGGGTCTAAAGTTATGTTGCTTTGAGAAGAGGCTCTGCTTTTGTTTCCACAGAAGATGAAAAACTGTAGATTTCTTCCAGGCTAATACAGTTGAATCAAGTAACACCGCTGAGAGGTTTTCATGAGAGTACTGGCCCAGGTGATTCAACATCCAAAACAGCTTCAAGGCAACTGGCCAAGAATATGCAGCCTCACAGACTACTACAGCCAAGATTTAACCATAATTCTGAATTTTCTCAGGTTCCTCATAAGATTAACAGTGCTCCCAATTATCAAGAAGTAGTATAGAAAACTACACCCAAATTCCCAAAATACTGTTTATAAATGTTTGTTTTCATTTAAAGGGGGTTAGTTATAAATGATTAATGGTCATAGTCAATCTCTTTTGTTCATTTTTTCAAATACTTCAAAGACCTGCAGAATATAGCATTTTAAATGTTGTAAGAACTTAGACTTTTCTCAACAGTAAAATATGTCTGCTCCAAGCAGCACCAATTACTTCAAGAAGGATGATGGACAATAAAGAAGCTCTTTATGGGGTTTTCTTTCAAAGTGGCAAGGCTAGCCATTTGGGCAAAAAAACTTCTCTTGCCTGGACTGCTTGACAACATGCTATATAAACAAGACATGCAAAACCCACAGGAAAATGATTACTGAACTTGCCAAAACAAAGTGAGACAGTCCTTTGTCTTTCCTGCTTCACTGAGCAATCTGTCAGACACTCTAGGCCTATAGGCAAAAGATAAATGCCCCAACATTACAGAAGAACTTTGGGTGACTGTCTAGGCATTTATATATCTCTGTCATTTCTAGAGTTTTGGAAGTTGCTTACAATGCACTTCCTGGTTATTAGGTAATATCTTTCTGGTGTCTTTGAGGGATACTAGATAGTTATAATTATAGTTTTCCTTAGTTATGATAAACAACCAATTAAGTATAAAACTTAAGACTCACAAAAGATAGGACAGATGATAATTTCTTTAAGTTTGCCAAATACAAATAGACTAAATGACATAACTGTAATTCTTGCTTGATACCTGTCTTGTTATATATAATTTTACAGTGTTAAAGTTAAAACATTTCTTTTTAATTAGACAGAAAAGGGGAGATGATGGATGCCCCTATGTATGCTGTGAATATTACCATTGGCTAATGAAGAAGCTGATTTGACCAAGAGCCAGGCAGAATAGAGCCAGGCAGGAAATCCAAACAGAGACACAGGGTGAAAAAGAGCAGAATTATGGAGATGCCAGCAGCTGCTGGAGAAGTAAGATGCCAGAGCATTGCCAGTAAGCCACGGGGCACATGGCGATACACAGATTATTAGATATAAGTTAATTTATATAGAGAGCTAGTCAGTAAGAAGCCTGAGCCATCTGCCAAACAATTTGTAATTAATATTAAGCCTCAGAGTGGTTATTTGGGAACTGGCAGGTGGGAGAGAAAACTCCAGTTACACCCAGGAGGTGAGGTGGGTGGATTTTGGTTGTTCAATGGATTATGAATG
This sequence comes from Microtus pennsylvanicus, assembly GCF_037038515.1. NCBI lineage: Eukaryota > Metazoa > Chordata > Mammalia > Rodentia > Cricetidae > Microtus > Microtus pennsylvanicus. The sequence goes on along the minus strand of NC_134601.1, from coordinate 8,260,358 downwards.
TTTATCATTATTATGGGTGTTGGTTACATTGGTCATAGCTGCAGTCTAGCTACAGCATAGGTTCAGGTCTTGGAATGGGGAAGGGATATCATGGGATGAAATGAAGTGTCCAACCATCAGATGAGTTTCACATAAGTGATTGGCCCCCAAATAGCTCCAGCCATCTTTATTTATACATCAAAACAAGCATGTTTTTCCATGCTAATAATCAGGATTTTTCAGCAAACCAAATATGTCAAATATATTTTCCCAACTTTTACACCAAAACATCTTTAAATGAAAAACAACATTTATCATTTTGCTACCTTGGCCAAATATTGAGCCAGATAATCCTGTCTTTACAAGACTAAAAGGTGATTGACATAGTCATGCATTTTCAAGAATAACAATCCTGTTCAAAACATATTTACAGAAATAGGGGTGATCTGCCTCTGATCCTGTCAGCACTAAATTAGAACAGCTCCTGGGGACTGAAGTGACAGCTGGTATCCCAGGAAATCTAAGAAACCTCAGCTCCCAAAGAATTTTAGGATGAAGTAGTCAAGAAAAACTGTGGTTTCCAAGAATGATCGTGGCTGTCCAATGCATGAGTGATAAAATTGCACTAAAACCAACAAGAGAATCATCAGTATTACCAGAAAGAAGAGAAGATGGAGGCTGTGTGGTCCTAGTAGTAATCTGTGCTATCCAGAAGTCCACTGGTCCTTACAGAATGATATTTTCTCTGTGGGCTTTTGCTTCATTTGGAGACCTATTGGATGAGCACTCATATACTGGTCCAAAACTAGGCTGAACAGTTCCCAACAAGTCATGGTCAGGAAAAAAATCTGAACAAAGGAGATTAGATTCAGGGATCTACTTCTGAAGGGGGAGAAAAGGGAGGGATATAGTATGGAAATGATGGGATAAAAGGGTTGATTGTAGATTTTGAACAATCTCTTGTCTCAAATATTTAACATTGGTATGGATTTTTATATATTTATACTAATTTAAGGTTATTTTGTTATACTGTATATATACTTCTTTTGTTTAAGATATTGTACCTATACATCTCATTTTAAAACTGTAATGTAAAATTTTAGCCCTTAAAAGATATTTAGGATAATAAAGGAAGACAGGCTAGTCATGTATAACAATCAAACTTATAGTCATGTTAGGTATGTTTTCAAGGTCAAACAGATTTAAATAACTAGATGGTCTTGAAACACTTCAAAGTTTTAATAACATAAGGCTTTTTAGAATAGTGAGACATGTCTGTTCCTGGCAGCTCCAATTTACTTCAAAACAGGATGTTGGGCATTGAATAACCTCCAAATAGAGGTTACTTTTATTGTGGCAAAATTAGTCACTGGGCAAGGAACTGCCCTTGCCTTGACTGCTGACAATATGCTGTCCAAACTGGACAAGGAGGACACAAAAGAAAGTGACTACTGAAGTGGTTTTCTCTGTACTTCCTGTTTATTCAGGTAATATTTTATCCTTCTTGAGTATGATGGGAATTGAAGACTGAATAGTTATAGTTTTACAGTTTTCTTTGTCGCCAAATTCAAAAGAGGAACTTACATAAGAGATTTAAAGCTTATAATGTTGTGAAATATAAAAGCTTAAGGTGTTTATTTAAGAAGAATTTTTAAGGTCTAAAAAATTTTAGGATGGTAATACAAATCATGATAGAAAATGGTTTAAGTATAAAAGTTTGGATAAAGATAGGATAGATAATACAGTACATTCTCTTAGTTTGGCAAATAGAAATGGATTGGATATTGTAAATGTAATCTTTACTTGATAATTGTTTTTGTTAGAATTAAAAACCTTTCCTTTTTATTTAGACAAAAAGGGGAAAATGTTGTAGAATATTTGTACACTGTGAGATGATGTGTTGCTGTGATTAGTGTAATGGACAGCTGACCGGCTAAAAGATAGGCAGGAGAGATAGGCAGGACTTCCTAGGAGAGAGAAGAAGGATTACAGAAGTTTAGAGGCACAGGCGAGATGCCCGAGGAAACAGGAGGTACAAGATGGAAGAGAAGTAAAAAGCCATGAGGTGAAACAGATGAATATAAATGGGTTAATTTAAGTTATAAGAGCTAGTGGGACAAGCCTAAACTAAGGCTGGTCTTTTGTAACTAATAAGTCTCTGTATTGTTATTTGGGAGCTGGCAGTACAGAGAAAGATTCATTACAACAGTCCTTCCAGAATTGTCCTTTTCTCCATTATTCTGTGAATCAACAGCAACAACAGACATGTCACCTACTTCATGAAGGCTTTGATCACTAACACTTATCATCAAAGATGATTTTGTTAATATATCCAGGGCCCCTTTCTATAGTTTCTGTATTTAGGCACACAAATAATCAAGGATTGAAAGTACTTATAAAAATATGGTATCTTTGCTGCACATGAACAGATATTATTATTTCTTAAACAATGGCATATAGGAAGTATTTCATACACTTGCACTGCACTATGTATAGTAAGTCATCTAACAATAATTTCAAGTAAATTAAAGGCTATCTGTAGATTACATGTAGACACTACATAATTTGTTATAAAGGGTTTTAGCATCTGGAGATTTTAAGGAAATTATGCATAATTTACTTTAGAGCTTCATAATGATAATTAATAGTAATCAGTTGTACAAATTAATGATATAGTTTTATATTTGCATGTATCTGTATCTTGTATATCACATTCTCTTCACTCCTTAAATCCTTTTTATCCCTACCATCTCCCAATCCTTTTGTCTATACTTTAGATTTCCCCTTTTTCCTTCCTTATTATTTATTTATTTTTAATGTTCTTAAGAAATCCGTGACTGAACTGGGGAGATGGCTCATCAAATAAAGCATTTGTTGCAGAAGACTGACAGCCTACGTTGGATCTCAGAACCAATGTGAAAAGTTGGAAGTGGTGGAACACACCTGTAATCTCAGCACTCCTACGGCTAGATGAGAAGAGGAAATAGGACAATCAGCCAGAAGCAGGATAAGAAACAAGAGAGATACATTGCCAAAAGTTGTCCTCTAACCTTGACAAGCATGATGTTCACACACACACACACACACACACACACACACACACACACACACACACACAATGCTCTCTGCTTCTTTATTTTTCTTTTTTGGTTTCTCAAGACAGGGTTTCTCTGTGTAGTCTTGGCTGTCCTGGAACTCACTCTGTAGACCAGGCTGACCTTGAGCTCACAGAGATCCCCACCTGCCTCTGCCTCCCAAGTGCTGTAATTAAAGGCATGCACTACCACTGACTGGCTTCTGCTTTTTTTATTTTTATTAAAAGAGTGATTTATGACTGCAAACCAGATTCACACAAAGATCATTCGATTTAGCTAAAATGCACTAAAGAATCCCATGGAAGACCCTTTTAAGTAACAACACTTTTGTGTTTTTATGGACTACTTAGGCAACTGCTTAAGTTTAGGATGGCTTATTGATTCAAACATAGGTATTGTCCTTCATCACCTCCTTCACATATATGAGCTATCTTGAACACAACATACAACTTATGTCACAGAGAGGCAGGCAGTCAGGAGTCTTTTTCAAATGCAATGCTTATTGTTCACACATCAGAAAATGGAGACAACTCACAGCAAACAAATCCAACAAGCTAACAATCTAGTTCTAAGTAATGTTACAAATGTCTGGAGGCAAGATTCATTTACAGACAGTGGGGAAAGCTGAAACAAGTGGCTTGCAAGTCTAACTGTTCAATGTCATCCACTGGTGGGGAAAGACACTAGCTGCTCTGCCGCAGATGCTCCGCGGGAGTGATGTCAATTGAGAACAATGGAAGCTAGCTGGCCTCAGTTGTGCTCGGCTAGGTCAATCGGTGCCAGACTTGCAACTGCCACTCAGATCAGAACCAGACCGTAGGCCGGAGAGTCTGATAGATACAGTCACAGGAAGGGTCTTTTGTTGCTAGAGTATATGGCTCATATGCATGGAGGCAAATTGGAGGCCAGTATCTGCTGGGCTGGCTGGAGTCAGGTTTTTTTATTTATCTTGTCCTTGCAGACTTGGTCGTACCTGCTCCTGATTGGTGTGGGGTGTTTACTCTTAGGGCATTTCTGGTTGTACCCAGGTGCTTGTTTCTGTGTCATATTCTGATATCCAGACACTGATCTAGAACACTTCTATCTTCTTTCCTTTCTTTTCTCCTTTCCTTCTTTCTTTTTTCTTGCTATAAGTGTTCACTACACAGGTACAACCAAATCTTAACTGCATCCTAGTCTGAACAACCCTGAAGAATTGGTCAAGAGAAGAGAATTTAGCTCTTGAATTAGACCTTGAATTTCCCAGGGTTAAGAGGCAAGAATTAGACCTCCAGGTCCTCAGGGTTAAGCCTCCAGTCACCTCATGCATCCACCAATTCCTAAAAACTTTCCTTTGGGTTTTAAAAATAGAATTTACCCAAAGCAGCAAAGATCTAAGGGTTGTGTGTGTTAGCTATTGTTGCCAGTCATAAGACTCTGGGTAGTATCCACTTAAATATCCTGATGCCACTTTTTGTCATTTTGTCCAAAAGTCCTCAACAGAAGGTTCTGTCAACTCAGAGAGCCACAAAACCCTTTAGGAGCTAATCAATGGCTACAGACACTGGCAAGAAAGGAAACCACCTTCACAATGGCAAACAGCTGAGGTGGGGAAAGCCCTGCAAAGCTGAGGAGTAGGGACACAGAAGTGACAGCTGATTACCAGGGACAACAAGAAGCTGAGCTAGTGGCAGAATAATGTAATAATGTCTCTGCTATCACAAGAAGGAGACAAACTAGATATCTTGTGACCCAATGTCTCTCATATTATGAGGGTTAGAGTCCCACCCCACTCCAATGGATCTCTAAGGAGCAGCAGTGGCAGCAGGTGCCCTGCAGGAAGAATTTCACTGCATTGTGTGGAAGGGTTAGCATAGGACGAGCATGAAAAGCAGATTGGCATTCAGTTTTATTCTTGTTTTTGTTTTTTTTTAATTCTCCACAGGCAGTGTCTCCTTCTTCTCTTATTGTCTGTACCCAGGGTGGACCTCTCCTACCACCCCTCCCTACTTGACACACGATTGCCCTATCCTTGGGGCCCAGAAATAATGAGGATGAAATTAGCCTCTTACTCTTGACAAAGCACAGAAAGCCACCACTCTTCCGGAGGCAAGGCCTATCCATTTGTTGTTCCACCCACGTAGGTCTTTGGAGGCAAGTAAGCAAAACAGAAAATGCTAGGTCAAGCCCTGGCTGGAGAGATGGCAGCCAGCAGTGACAGACAGAACTCCTTTCTTGTAGTTCACTTCAGATACAAAGGGCATTGACGCATGAAGCTGCAGAAAACGGTTACCTAAGGGTACAATATCAGATGCTCATGTCTTAAGTGCTTCAACTGAATAGAAACACACAAAGTAGACCTTCCAAAATGTGCCACTCCAGTTTTTTTTTCTTTCGGATCCAACATTGAACCTCTTCTCATTCCAGTAAATAATTCCACCTAGAAGTTTCTTCTACCCAATTGGAGAAAGTTACTTACTCTCTTTGCATTTTTCTCCAAGGGTACATTCTCCTGTCTTTTGCTGCAGCGCTGCTCCAGGCTCTGATTGGAAATGGATGCTTGCACTGTGTTCATGTGGGTGTTGTGCCTCTTAAACTCATATGCTAGAAACTTCTAAATCCAGTTCCTTCAGTATAGAAGGATATTTAGGGAGGAGGACTCTTATTAACTTGCCAATCAGATGTGTATTTGCAAACACTTGATTCACATCAAACAATACAGACTTGGATGGAAAACAAAAATACCATGCTCACTGAGTTATTTTTCATAAAAAGAAACGGCAAAGAAAAGAAATGCATTCATGTGTGTTAACGCTAGTTTAAATTTTATGATATGATTTATTCTTTTCTTTTTTAAAGTCAATTTTCTTCAAGCTTGTAAAAATAATAAATTTTTCTTTCTATGTCCAAGTTGATTCCCTAGTGTTTGATTACCGTTTCATCAAAAGGAAAATAAATACAATGTGTGCCATTAAAGTAATTCAGTGCAAATTGGGCATAACACAAAATTACATTATTAACAGCTGTTAAATGACTATAAAATGTAATTAGACACACTCAATTCACTACTCATGAACTGGACCTGATTTCTAAAATGTCAATTTAGAACTTTGATTATTCATGACAAAAAGAACATATTTAGATTCTAAGTTGAAATTCCTGGTAATGGCTGGGTCCCCTAAGACCCAAACTGGGATTCCAAATAGGAGGAAGACACAGTTGTTCCAGCGTGGAGGGAGGGAGGAACTGTGGCTTACCCTGTGGGTGCCCGCGGTTCCCACTGAATCTCTGCCAGCTGCAGTGAGGCATGAGGACCTTGGTTAAATTTTAACTCTGCTTACAAAGGGGCGGCAAAGCCCAGCACAGCTCCTATTGCTGTAGACCTTTATGGCTGCTGCCCTTCTCGACTACCTACAGCCTTTCCACATAGCCTGCTGATATCCTTAATAAAAATAGCATCATAAAAGAAAACAAATGTGGCCCACAATATAGACGTCCACATCTGCATCTTCCTTCCCCAAAGCGAAATGGAGGCAGAAACACGTGATGTCCGGTATATGCTCTGGGGAAACATCACTGTTCCTCTTCCAACCTCCTTCCCCTGGTGCTTCCAGCCTTTGTGCTCTGGCCCATGCCCATTTTCCGCATCTGACTTCTCATTTCTCCCCTCCCTGAACACGAAGATGCACTATTTACCTCTCCGGACTTTGGCTAGATTACTGTCTCCTTCCATAATCCACTCTTGGCTTCCAGTTACAGTTTGCACACTGTCTCCCTTCTAAGAGCTCTGACTCAATCCCCACGGAAGGCCCCCTAGCCTCCTCAGGACCCCTGGACCTCTTGACATGCATTTCTTTTATGTAGTTGTCCCCTGTTTTTAACAAAAGGCTGACATAGTACAGCGATGATCAGCTTGGAGCCCAAGGGCAAATCCAACTGGGTTTTAATCCTGATGCTTGCAGGTCCCGATAGATTATTTCAGTCTCAGTCTCCTCGTCTTTTATAAAAGGGACACAGTAGGCCAGGTGAATGGCTCATGCCTGTAATCCCAGCATACAGGAGTCTGAGGCAGGAAGACTGCTGTGAATTTGGGGTCACTTTTGACCTCAAAATGAGTTTGAGGATAGTCTGGGATACAGAATAAGACTCCCATCTCAACTCCTCCGTTGCAAAAAGAAAATAACGTTGACACACTAAGTTCAGAGTTTCCTTACTTCTAAATCTTGAGACCATGAGAATCTTCAAATTCAGAAACAGTTAGATCTTACAGGACAGTGTAGGGTTCCTGGTAGCTGGCAAGAAGGCATAGTGAATAAGAATGATTCTGTGCAAGTGTGATGATCCAAGTCCAATTCTGGGATTCCACAAGGCATGGCACATGTGCACACACACACACACACACACACGCACGCACGCACGCACAAACATGATGATGATAAATTTCAAAAAGAAGGTAGACTATACATTTTGTATAGTAGAAAGACCTAGCGCGTCCCAGGCACTGTCCTGAGAGGGACATCTTAGCATATGTGTAGTGAAACAAATGATTAATTATACAAAGTGGAATAAAATGACAAATAGTCTCATATCAATTCAGATCAGTTTTGTTGCCAAAATAATTCTGGAAATATCATGTTGGATTTTTAAAGTTTTTCATTTTGGAATTCTAGATAAAGGATTGTGAGCCCATAAGGCTAGAAAGCAGATAGGCTTTCATCTAGGCCCGGGACTCACGGTGATGTCTTAGGTTTTTCCCACCTAAGAATATTGATGGATTATATTAAAGCATGCTGGGAAACAGCAGCTTTGAGAACCAGCACCTTAAATTGAACAATAGGAGCCTACTGTCATGCACTAGGTTCGTGTCTTGCCTCACTTGCATTATGTTCAAGTTAAAATAGGGAAGCAGACGGAGACATCCGTGCTTATTTCTTACAGATCAATATCATGCCTTTGAATAGAAGAAATACATATTGGAAATGAAAAGGAGAAGCAGGTAGAGCACTAAATTGGCACATAATAAATGTTGAATGAAAGTAAGCTATTATTATGATCTGCTGTGTGCTTAACTTTCACTCCTTTTTGGCAATGAGCTCTGGGTAAGGAAGATGTATCTTAAATAACCAGACCCTCAAGGCTCACTGCATTTTGTAAGTGCACAATAAATGTTTTTAATTGAAAGACATGGCCACAGGACTTAAATCCATTTCTAGTCACAGAACTGTAATCTAAAGATTAGGCATGAATTTCTCCAAATGAACCACTGAGAAGCAAAATACATCAAAATGACATCATGTGGATTTCTGACAAGGGAAGTTGGATTATTTCTTCTCTTTTTGGCCTTTAGAGGCAAAGTCTCACTGTATAGTCCAGGCTGGCCTCCAACTCATACTTCTTGCCTCTGCCTGCCCAGTGGGTTTTTTTTTTGAGACATAAGCTGCCAGGCTGTGCCAGGCTGATCTATAGATGGCCTGTTCACAATAATGGCAGCTTTTGTCATGGTGGGCAAAGGATAGACCGGGGCTGAAGCATATACCTAAGAGGAGTGAATACAAGCAGGACAAGGAGTGGGGAGGGAGATGCATAGAGAGAGGAGAGGGAGAGGCAGGCGAGGGAGGGGAAGAGAGTGAAAAAGGAGGGGGAGAGGGAGAAAGAGAGAGAGAGAGAGAGAGAGAGAGAGAGAGAGAGAGAGAGAGAGAGAGAGAGAGAGAAAGAGAGAGAGAGAGAGAGAGAGAGCTGACCCAGAGGTCATGGGAAATCAGACCAGGAACCCAGGAACCGAGGAACAGGAGCTGACTCATGGGTGGAATAAGCCCTTTGGTGGCACAAGCTGGTGGTCTGAGGACAGTCACCGTCCCAATGCATCCAGTATAATCAAGACTAATTGGTCTTTGTTGCAGCTGCAATGCAGTTCTAGATGTGAATAGGTCTCCTTCTCTCTGGCTGATACCCTTAAGAGGAAGCAGCACTTGGGAGTAATTTAGGCAAGCCTAACACAGAGCAATAAACCTTTTAGAGCCCTCCTAAGACCTTTCTCCAGGGAAGATCCTTTAAGCACATTGGAAGAGCTAGTCTTTCCTCAGCACGGGTAAAGGCCTCGAGGAACCTTACTTGAGATGTTCATATGAACACAGGGAAAATAGACCTCTAAGGAGAAAAATGGGCTGCCTTCTACATGGGCTGAGATACTGCTTACTGAATGGCAGGTCGCTTCGCTTGGATGATCAACCATTTGTCACATATGATTGAAGGACCCTGGGAATCAGAGAATGGGAATGCAAATGGAATCCATGGGAGTTCGGGCCCCAGGAAAAGAGTTTCTGGCATGAATTCATTCTTTACCTCCTCAAAGGTCTGCTTTTAGCTTTTCACCCCAAGGACACTTCTGGGCTCAAGATGGTCCCAATGTGGGAACTATTACTGTAATTTGTATTTTATTTTATTGTTTTTAAGGTTATTTTTGAAACCAGGTCTTATCTAGCTTAGGCTTGCCTGGAACTCATTATGTAGCCGACTATGACCCCGAATTTCTGATGATCTTGCCTCTACCTCCCCAAGAGCTAGAATTGCAGGTGGGTACAATCACAGCCAGTTTATTTGGTTCTGCGGACTGAATCCCAAATTTGGTGCATGCCAGACAAGCACCCGAACAACTCAAGACTGTTTTTTTGTTAATTTTGTTCTTTGTTTTGCTGTTATTGTTGTTGTTTTGGGGACTGTTTTGTTTTGTTGTTTTAGACAAGGTCTCATGTAATCCAAGTTGTCCTCAAACCTTCTGAGTAGCCAAGGCTGGTCTTGGCCTTCTAACTCTCAGAACTATTTTCAATGTTCTGTTGTGCATCAATCACTCAGTTTTAAAATTTCTTAAGCTGAATAAGATGCAACTGACAAATCTCTTCCTGGAAGATTACAAGTTGCTCCTGTGAGGTAGTCACAGAGTATTGTCCAGGTCAAGAATCCTCTATGGCGGCCAGCTAGATGGCTCAGCGGGGAAAGGTGACAGCCATCAGGCCTTCTGACCTGAGTTTCATGCCAGGAGCACACATGGTGGGAGTAGAAAACCCATTTCCTCAAGTGGTCTTCAATCCACACACACACGCTGTGGTACATGCATCTCCATATATCTGTATATTTAAATCCTCCTTTGCTTTCTCTGTGGCACTTGCCGGATACATATGTGCAATCACCATTCTTACTCTCTGAGTCACTTAGGAAACCTAAAGTATCACTTGATCAAAGGTACAAAAGACAGTGGTGGCAAGAAGCCATCAAATGGTCTGTATGGAGAATTTAGAAAGCAGTATCTTGGGATTCTAAGCATGGGCCATGCAGTCAGACAAAACCAAGTTCCAACTCTGACTTGATTCTACTATGAGTTGGGTAATGTGGCCTCTGGGTGCTTTCATATTCAATGGGATAATAATATATACCCCCAGTGCTGTTAGCAGAGTGAGTTAATGCATGCTCAACACTCAACACGATTCTGCCACATAGTCAACACTGCTAAAAATTCTAGCTAATACTATTATAAAAGTAGCCATAAGCACAGTGCATAGGAGCCAGTCAGCTAGGCTGCAATTATGTCTCTGCTTCATATTCATTATGTGATCTTGGGAAAGTCATTCAACCCTACTTGATCCTCTATTTCTTCACCTGTAGAAAAGAAACTCATGCAAAGGGATAGGAGATGGGTGGGATTGGGATGCATGATGTGAATAAATAAAAAATTTTGAAAAAGATAATAAATAATACCCCCTCAAAAGTGATGTCAGAAAATGAAACAAAAATATGACATATAGAATTTAATGGGTGTGGTAGAGTTGAGGGAAACTGAAGGATAACAGAGCCTGGGTAGACAGCTCAGCTGGTAGGGCGCCTGTCGCACAAGCATGACAACCTACGTTCAGATTCCCAGTTCCCATGTCAAAAGCAGGTATACGCCAGTACACTCCAGACAGCCCAGAGTTGGGGAGAGGGAGACTGGGGAATACCTGAGGCTTTGGCCAGTTAGTCCAGTCAGTAAGTGAGCTCCAGGTTCATACAGACCCTCTCTAAAACTGAGGTGGAAAATTGTTAAGGAAGACACCGAGCATTGACCTCTGGCACAAGTGGGCACATGCAGACACACAAAAAAATGAGAAAAGAGCAGCCAGCACAATTCGCGGAGCATGGAAAGAAAATAACTTTGGCTTGATTGTATATATACTCTGTCATTTTTCCTCTCTCCTTTTTCTCCTTCTACCTGTCCCTCTCTCTCCCTCCTAAATCTCCATCTATTCCTCCCTCTTTCCCCCCTCTCTCCTTTTCTCTCTTTCCCTTTATGTCTCATCTCCCTGTCTGCTGATCTCCATGGGTGATCATTTTCCTCTCTCTCTCTCTCTCTCTCTCTCTCTCTCTCTCTCTCTCTCTCTCTCTCTTTCTTTCTTAAAACCAAAGGTAATGGAGCCAGGCTATCTCTCATTTATCTGTCGCAAGTATTTTGTCACAGCCAAGGGAAGCTAACTACCACAGTGTGTGGAAATACTCGTTCCATCACCTTGTACCACACAGACCCAAACTTTGCATAGTCATCTCACAACCTCATCATTTCCAGCAGGAAAGGTAGTCCATACAGCAAAGCGGATGCTGATAAAGAAGGAAAACTGTGGCCTGGAGCTGGACACTCTGGTTTTGATGCTGGCATATATATTTACCATATTGCAGTGTATACTACTACCTCTGATCAAGATACTTATACATTGCTTACATTTGAAGGTCATTGTACTCATTTATTGCAAGTTGTTTTATTGTCTTAGTCTTTAATTTAGATAGATATTGAGAATTATAGATCAATAGTCATCTATGTTTGTCATATTTATAATTAGACTAATCAGGTTCTTTAAATACATAGATATTATATTAAGTATAGACAGATAATCTTCAGCCTCTTCAAAGAGCTGTAGAAAATGGCCTTTAATCTAACCTAGAGTTCCATGGTAGTGAGACACAATCGCTCCTGGCAATACCGATCTATTCCTGAGAGAATGTTGAGCACCAAAGACATTCCACCTGGAGCCTTTATTCTTGGCAGAACTGGCTTTTGGGCAAAGAAATGCCCATACTTCAACCACTGACAGAGATACAGAGTATCCGTACATGGATAAAACAGGACTGTCATATCCTGCCAAGACAGGGTAAGATAGTTTTGAAAAGTTTCTTGCCGTTGAAAATGGTCTGTCAGTTATGCTAGGCCTTAGCCAAAGTTGGTTGCTTCAACATAGCAAATGAGACTTTGGGTGATTGCCCAGGTAGTCAGTTGTCTCTGTCATTTGTTACACATTTTGGAAGTTTCTCGACTGCGCTTCCTGTTCACTCAGGTAATAATGTTTCCCCTCTCAGATCTTCGATGGAGTTAAAGATTAGATAATTGTAGCTACCCTCCCCATGATTTAGCCAAGCTTAATTTCAATACAATATTTAGACTCCTTGAAATATAATGCTTAATAAAACTTTTGTTATGCGTTCCTTGCTTAATATTGTTTATTGTTTGTAATTTTATATTTGGTATCTGCTCCTATTGTATATAGTTGTATTAGGTTTGGATGGATCTTGTTTAGACAAAAAGGGGAGATGATGGGGAAACTATCAATTAGGGTATGGCTACCTGGGGCCCAAGTAGAAATACGGGGAGATCCAGGTGCGCCCCTCTCTCTGCATGGTGCCCACCGGACATATGGGACATCGGACCTCCCACTCTTGTAGCATGAGTGTCCCTCTTTCAACTATTAAAATATAACAGTTATTCTTGAGCTGGTCTGGTTATTTATCACACCGCCCTAATTCGCCAACACATAACCAACCACATGACTTAATTATAAGGTTTTGCTGTTGAAAGTTTATCATAATTTGATTTATCTCTGTTTCAAGAGGATGTAGAGCAGACGAGTCTTTGATTGTGCTTTTGAAATTAAATTAGAAGTTAGAGTATGCATCTCAGAAGACTGCTACTTTGACATTGTTTATATAGCAAGTGTGAGTCCTCTTAGAGCACACAGGGCATAAATTCGGGTCCTAGGCACTGTTCAAAACTGGCTAGTCTGTTCAATAGAAAATCTAACGTGGTCTGCTTGTTTTACAAATGTTTAGTAAAATGTTAGCAATTAGATTTTTCCCTAATGCGATGGCAAAATAGGCTGCACGTGTATATGTGTGTGCTCACAGATTGTGCTATTACTAGGAAATACGAGTTGGGTGTTTCCCAGGGTCCAGGAGGCCCTCCCAGAAGAATAGTGCAATAGGAAAATTGAAAAAAGAATCCTAAAAGCAGCCTGGGTGCCTTTGGATGAACAGAGCCTTTAAAAAACTCATCCTGGACAAAACAGCAGCAGGCGACTCCACTACCCCAAATTTAAGGCATTTGCAAGGGAAATTGATGCCAACAGGTGGTCTGGGGACTAAACAGAAGGCTAAATGCAAAGACCCAATTTGACCGCTCCTTTTCCTTTCCACAACATCAGAAGAACTTAATATTTTTGTTGCCTTTAACAGGCCCCATCTCAAGAATCACATGTTGGGGCCTTACCAATTTGAGAAAACAGAATATGAAATCTCTTTGGTGGTTTTTGGGGATCAAATGCTTTTGCGATTATTTTGATAGAATTTACCTATTAAGGAAATTTCTTAGGAGTAAATAATGAACTATATAAACACATTTGCATGACTTTACAGTAAACTTTTTATAACCACCTAAAGTTTTTAAATGTCTCCTTAATATTTCCTAGGCATCTTTCAAAAAGTTGCTAATCATCTCTTTGGCATAACAATTTTTCCTTAGTTACAGTGGCACTTGTCAAAACGGGGTGGGGGAAACTTCTGCTTTAAACAGACAATTGCTCTGCTGAGACAACACTATACTAACTCAGAAAACAAAACAAAAATCAAAACCTTTGTATCCCCAAAATGGGCAAAAAGGAAAAGAAAAATATCTGACCACAATCTGCACTGTTTCTTTTATTGTATGTTTGTATGATTGAGACAAGTCTCAGAGTATTGCCCAGGCTGGCCTTGAACCCTTGGTTCCCTTATCTCAGTCTCAGGACTGTTAGGATTCCAGGTGTAAGCCACCATACCTAGCTAATGTATTTTTAGTGACCTCCCAAAGTTGTTTGGGGATTGCTGTTTTAGTATGGGGATTGTCTTAGTCTGCTTAGGCTAATATTAACGACAAAAAGCAAACTAGTCAGCTCATCAACAATAAAACTCTATGACTCCCAGTTCTGGACTCTGGAAAGTCCAAGATGAAGACCACGGTATACTGACTATGTTAAGAGCGGCTTTCTCCGTCACAGAGGACAGGCTTTCACTGTGTGCTCCCATGGCTGAAGTGACAAACAAGCTCCCTTGAGTCTTTCCTAGCAGTGCTAATCTGTCACAAAGGCTCCACCCTTATGACCTAATCACTTCCAAATGTCACATCTCTTAAACCACCATGTTGAGGATTATGTTCTCAACATAAAGAATTTGGGAGGGACACTCACACAGACCATAAACGGATATTTCTTGCTTCTTTTAAAGTAAACAAAATTCACAAAGCTGATTCCTGTACATTCTATGAATCTGGCCAGCCTTGCAGTCTTCTCCTCATGCCCACTTCCTCCTCCCGGGAGCTCCTCCAGATCCATGGCTGCATATACCAGACCTACCCTCACCCTCTGACTTAAAGCTCCATCTCTCCCCTCATCTTCAGACTACAGGTTAGTGGACTTAACTGTTCCCAAACGGTACCTCTAAGAGCCACTGTTCTAACCTGAGTTTCCAATGCTTTTCTTTTTCAATTTCCAGTAAAGATATAGTCATATCATTTTATTCTGCTTAATCTCTGCAGGCAGTCACAACTATGCTCATGTCTGCATTGCAGCAATATCCTCACTTTGGGGGCAAACCTTTGCAATCAATTCCATGCAAAGTGTAATTAAAATAAAAAATGCAATCATTCCACTTTTGTTAAAACCTATCATCTGGGCCACCAAGATGGATCGGTACATAAGGGTACTTGTTATCAAGTCTGGTGACCCGAGGTCTACCTCTGAAACCCACATATGGAAGGGAGGGAACTAAATCCTATTAGATGTCCTCTGACCATCACACACACACTGAAGCAGGAATGCACAGCCTCCACATATGCATACAATAAGAAACAAGTAAAAGAAATGTAAAGTGTATATATCCCCAACTCTGGGGGCAGGGCACACATGTACTTGCTGCTTTGATGGGTCTATGTGTACAAGGTGGGCATTCACGGAGTGAGTTCTAGGTTTCTGTGTACAGATTAGCCTGCAGTGACAGTGGGTCCAGTGTCTGAAGTAGAGACTCCAAGTATCTGTGATTCCCAAATATTGGGACAGGTGTCAGGTGGGGTGAAGTGGCAACTCTGACCCTACACAGTCAATAGTCGCTTTTGGTTGTGTCAGCCTTTCCTTCCTTTCATTTTTTTTTCTTTCTAGTTTATTGCTGTTGTTGTTTATTTCTTTTTGAGGCAGGGCTCATATAGTCCAGACTGGACTTAACCTCAACTCAGTTACTATTCAGAAGGTAGAAGCTCCACTCCAAGCCCCCTCCTGCATCCTCTTCAAACCCTGCTCCATCTCAGAAAGCCCTCAAAATGATGAACCCTCCCCCAGAGATGCTCAAGACCACTTCTCTCCCTAGAGCAGCATAGATTGTTTTTCCACATAGAGAAGCCTTTTTCCTTGGTGTTAGTGTTTTTTGTTTGCTGTTTTTCTGGTTTTGAGACAAAGTTACAGGTAGCTCAGGCTGGTCTTAAACTGGCCACACACACAGATGTAGATGACCTTGAACTCCTGATGCTTCTGCCTCCACATCTCACATGCTGGGATCATAGAGGCCTATAATTCCTAACTCACCTTGAGACATCTTATTCAAATATTCAGGCTATTCCCAGATGTCACCTCTTCTGTGATACTTCTTTACTCATTTTCTTCTCCAAGCCTGCTTATCCTAGTATCTAATTTGAACAATGAAGTTATAGTGAATTATTATCTTTCTTGTTCTAGTAGCCTATAGTAATCCTAAGGGCTAGTACCATGCTTTCTTGGGAAAGTTTTGTGTGGACAGATGAGCAACACAGTCAACACAGAAACCCAGAGTAGCACATTGCTAATTAGGGCAGCAGTAATTCACAACTTTGTTAGATGAATTCTAGAGAAAGGAAAATGAGTTGACCTGTGGTGATGACAGAGGTGAAGGAGTGAGGGGAACGTCCAAGAGGACATTCTATTTGTCCTGGAAGACTTCAACAAGTATAGAGGAAGAAATGGTGATGATACGTGATGACAGAAGCAAAGGCTGAATTTCTGTGATTGCATAATCCACTCCTGGAGGAGAAGGCCACATACACATGGGTGAACTCTAAAAAACTAAATAGTAAAGCTTCAGATTTTAAGACACATGCCGATTCCATGACTGGTAGTTTCTTCAAGTGCCATGTCAATGAATGTTTTCTTCTTTTTTAAACTTGATATATACAGAGAAGCTTGTTCCTACAACAGATGGGAACAAATACAGAGATCTATAGCCCGACACCACACAGGAAGTGAGAGATCTTGGCGCACTCAGCACTAAATGAGGGATGTCTCTATCAAATCCCTCCTCTCAGGTTTTAGGGAACCCCGTGCAAGGAGAGACAGAAAGAGTATGAGACCCAGAAGGGAAGAAGGACACCAGGAGAATAAGGCCCTCTAAATCAACTGAGCAAAGCTCCTATGAACTCACAGAGACTGAAGTAGCAACCACAGGGCCTGCGGTAGTCTGGACCAGGTCCTCTGTCATTACATCATGCATTCTGGTTTGATGTTTTTATGTGATTCCTGAGTGTGCCAATGAATGGTTCGCTGCATCTCGTGCTTTCTATTGGACTCTGTTCCTGCTGTCAGTTTGTCTTGTCCAACTTCAATGTTTTGTCTTATCTTACTATAGTTTAAAGAAAGGAATGAATGAAAACCTAGCCAATAGGGTAAAGATTAACAACTGAACTGTTACTTATACCTTATAGGAGTGGGAAAATCAGTTTTCTCCAATAGAGTATATCTGAGTATATTAACCACTTTGGGGCAGGCCTCATAATCAGGAATAGTTAGACAACATATAGTGAACTCCACAGTTTTGTGTGTGTGTGTGTGTATGTACTTGTATTTGTTTATAGTTTGTTGTTTTGGGGTGTGTGTATGGTTTTATTTTGTTTTCTTGGGTTTGGGGCTTTAGCTGTATTGGGTTTTTGTTTAAAGAAAGAACTTAAAGTTGGGTGGGCTGCTAAGGAGAAATAATCTGGAAGTACTTAGAGGAGAAGAATAGGAAAAAAATAAATTTAAATTTAAAAAAATTTAAAATAAAAATAATAAAATTACAAGTTTAAAAAATAAAACTGAGATACAATTCATGTTATGGTTTTCGTCCCTTTAAGGGACAAGCCACGCCCACTCCCTCCCCCATCCGCTGAGGCAGGCTGATCTTCAGCTTCCAGCCGGAGCTCATTCTCTTTCTCATCTTCCTCTCGGAGAGGCAGCTTCGCTTCTGGCTCTCTCTCCCCACTTCTCTGCTTCCCCCTTCTCTCTCTCTCTCTCTCTCTCTCTCTCTCTCTCTCTCTCTCTCCCTCTCTCTCTGTCCCCCCCTTCACCCTTCCTCCTCCATAACCCCCTGAATAAACATTCAACCTCACCCTGCATGTCGTGTCTATCCATGTTTCTGTCTTCTGCCCGCCATGTGTCTCCCTGCCTGGGACCAGCCATTGCTCAGGGACCAGCAGCCGTCTCTGCCTGGGGCCCACTGCCTGCTGCCACATGGCCCACCACCACTGCTCAGGCCACCGCTCTGGGACTGGCAGCCGTTTCTGCCTGGGACTGGCTGCTCCCAGAGCCTGCTGCCTGCCACCACATGACCCACTACCACCATTTGGGACCTACAGCATTTCTGCTGCCTACTGCTGCGGGGATCTTGCAGCATTTTTTTTTTAAAAAAAAACAACAATTCACATACCATAAAATTCATCCCTTTAAAAAGTATTCAAGTTAGCTGGGCACTGGCACACTCCTTTAATCCCAGCACTTGGGAGGCAAAGGCAGGCGGATCTGAGTTGAAGGACATCCTGGTCTACAGAGCAAGTTCCAGGATAGCCAGGGCTACACAGAGAAACACTGTCTTGGGAAGGGGGATACCAAAGAGAAAAAGAGAAGCAAACTCTACAACATAGTGGTTTTAGTTTAGTCACGGAACAATGCATAGCACCACAATTTAATTGAAGACATTTTTGTCACCCTTCTAAATAGACCACCAACCTTTAATGTTACTTCCCATCAAATCTCCTTCTTAACCTATGATTGGTCACCTTTCTGTCTCTATATATGAACTGTTCTTGGGACTAAGGAAAATAGCTTAGCTGTCAAGCCTTGGTTTCCACACCCTAGCACAAGGGTAATAAAAATATTTTCACCTATTCTGGCCATTTCATACAGATGAAAATCATACACTATCTGACTTTGAAGTAACTATCTTCTTTCGTTAGCACAATGTTTTCAGAGTTGATTTACAACACAGTATATCTCTGGATCTCATACTTTTTAATTCTGAATAGTGTTCTATTGTGGGGGTAGGCAACATTTGTTTATTCAATCATTAGAGAAGAATTTTGAGGCCAACTCTGAGAACAGCAAGGGAGAATTGTGGCCATGGATGTCTGCCAGGGTGCTAGAGAGAGACTCAAGATGCAGTTCTTCCCATGGGCCACAACATTTCCAATCCTGCTAACTGAGTAAGGGGTCGCCCACAAATACTGATCAGTGAGACTCCTGATATGAGACATGCCAATAAAATTATACCCTTGACGAAAACTAGCACCTAATTATTAGAGTGTTTTCTAAGAGTGATTTGAAACTTTGAAGGATCCTAAGAGTCAGAGCTGGAGGAATAAAGGAAGACCCTCTTTGCTTTCTTACAAGAAGACAGTGTAAGCCACCAGTAGCTTTTCTAAAATGACATTTTTTTCTTTTTCATATTTTCAATAGACCAAGCGGAGATGCTGAGGATGCAGAGGTGAGAAAACAGAGAGAAAAAGACAGAGAACGGTGCCTTCCTTTTCAGTGTCTTCTCACTTCCTGCCCTTCAGTTTAGTGAGACTCCTCCAGTCCTTATACTGCCAGTTGAAGTGGGATTCTATTCTTTGAAGCAACATTCCGGAAACTCGTGGGAAAGTTTTTCAAGCTCGAATTTGCTTGGGTGCAGGGAAAGCCTCTCTTCTTAGACTCAAGCCTGTGTTTATCCAAATGCCCCCCGGGGGGCAGGGATTCAGATGCATATTCAGAGATGCCCGTTTATCAGTGGTATGTTGGGAATGTTGTTCCCCTCTTACTGAGACCCAGAAATCCTGCTGAATACCCTTGGACTCATCACTGACCTTCTTTAACCTCCCTTGGAGGGCTTCTGATAAGTGGAAACTTTATAGTTAGATGAAGGAAAGTGAATGGAATGTAAATTTGCTGCTTGCACAGCTAAACTACAAGTTAGCTCAGAAGTAAAAATTATATTGTAATTCAGAAGTGTAAACAATGGGGAATATATTCAGAAATATTATCTCTAACAACAACAACAAAAAAATAGTTCATAGGCCTTAACGTAAAGCTTCATAAAATAATCTTGGGTTGTGTGCCTATGATAAAAAAATAAAATAAGTTATAAAGAAAAAGAGATACTTGCAGTGATCTTTTTAAAAAGCAGACTAAAATTGGTTGGAGGAAAAAATAAAACCACATAAAAGAGAAATAATCTTTACTTTAGGACGAACAAACTTTTTTTGTCCTCATTTGAAAATGAGGGTGGGAGAGGGGTAAAATCTAAGCAAACTTTCTCAAAAACAAAACATGCATAGACCTTCCTCCTTTTGAAAAAAGAATCAGGGCTGACTCTATACAGACACCTGCTACATGGCACTCAGCCAACTTGCTAACCAACCCTGGGTTTCAGCCCAATTAGCTAAGCACGTGTTATCCAGAATGAGTTAATTATTCCCAGTGATTTCCCAAAGTATCTGCTGTGATTAAACAAGTAAAGGTGGACGTAAACCTCTCTTACAAGGACTTTTCCTAAGGAAACACCATTTTTCAAAATCGTGGAAATTCCTGGGACATCCTTTTAAATGTACCATGTCAGAGATGACACATACCTTCAATGCAGAGCCTCATTATCAAAACCCCTAATCAAAGAGGGAAACTAGGGTTCCTCGTCAAAGCGTCCAACAGTCTGAGAACAGAGAAGATGAATGTAAAAAATGAAAGACACTTAGATAAAGTCAGCTGTTCCAGATGCACTGCAGGAACAGAAAATGTTTGCCACAGAATTTTTGTGAATTCAGTGATAAGACTTAACTTTTTATGTGTATTCATTGGGAACAAAAAGAATTAGAAGGCATAGAAATTGACGGTTTCCTGCCGTTGCTTTTCGGCAGCATTCCTCTGTCTCCACTTGTAAACTGGTAAGCAGGGGGCTTTTTAAGTCACGCAGAACATCTTGAAGTCTGTCTCTTCTCTGGATATACAGCATATTTGGCAGAAAGACTTGGCTGTTCCACATTTTGTCCTAGACATTATGCTTGATAACATGCTAGCATTTTTACCTAACATAAAAGGGATTCAGTATTAGATAATGCTAGAAAAAATAGTATTTTAGTCTGATTTTCTTCTATAAATACCAGCTCTCATTTATTGGATACCTGTTAATTGGGAAACACTGGCTGAAGCCTAGACTTTAGTTCATTTCATAGAATCCTCCCATCTACCCTGTGATGGCTAATCTTGCCTGTTAAATTGACTGGGTTGAGAAGTGCCTAAGAGAGCAATAAATCACACCTGAGCTTCTGTTTATGAGGGTACTCCCAGGGATGACGGCGTCATGATTAGACTCTGACATATTGAGTGGTTTGATCCCACTGACTGATTCAGATCTTAGACTACTGGGAATTGCTGGAACTATGAAACAGGGCTGACCCAAGGAAGTAGGACAAGGGAGACATGCCTTTTAAGGACAATTTTTCAGTTTTGACCCCTTCCATCTATTCTGTTTCTGCTTCCTGGCTGCTATGAAATAAACAGCAGTGTCCCAGCATGTCTTCCTCTGGTGCTCAGCCTTAGCACTGGCCCAGAAACAATGTAGCCAAGCATAGACTGAAACCCAGAGAACTATGCGCCAAAATCAACCTCCTCTCCTTTAAACCACTTATCCCATGGAAACAAAAGACACTTACAAATTATTCCCGTCTTAAGCCAGGATTGGTGGCACATATTCTTGGAATGTGGAGACAGGAGGATCAGGAGTTCAAGGTTGTTCTCAAATACATAGTGAGTTCAAGACTTTCCTAGAATACATGAAATCCTGTCTCAAAAAATAAATAAATAAATAAACTTGGGGCTAAAAAGATTCAGAGTGTAAGAATATTTGCTGCTCTTGCAGAAGATCAGAGTTTGTTTTCCAACACCCAGTCAGAGATCCAAAATCTTTTTCTAGCCTCCTTAGGTACTACCATACAAGTGTCGCATGTGGGCACGTGCGTGTACACACACACACACACACACACACACACACACACACACACACACACATATGAATAAAAACAAAATCTTAAAAAGAAAAAAAAGGATTTTTAAGCCTCTTATTATGTTTTTATTTTGTGTGTTCAGCTGCCACAGGACACAAGTGGTGGTCAGAGGACAACTCCGTGAATTTGGTTTCCTCCTTCCACCATATGGGGCCTGGTAATCGAAGTCAGCTCATCAGACTTGATAGCAAGCACCTTTACCCACTGAGCCACCTCTCCAGTTCAAGATCTTTAAAATATAATTGCTAAATAATGGTTTGAATCAAGAATATTGTTTCATGATTAATAAAAGCCCAGAGACAGATACTGAGGTTCAACCTGAAGACCAGAAAAGCAAAGCAGCCAGCCACTAGCTCTTAATCTCTACCTCAGTCTGAAATGGTGATCCTGCTTCCATGAATCTCAGAATGAGACTGGAATGTAGGATTTACCTCGGTATGCTGTGAATACCATTGGTTAATAAAGAAAACTGGCTTGGCCTGATAGGGTAGTATGGAAGGACACTTAAAAGAAATCCCACACTAGCTCATAACTGAGAAATAGGCAGTTATTTATTTAGGGATAGACTCACAAATCAGAATTCTCTGCTGTAAAGGAGATCAGAAACTGAATTCTGCAGCTGGAAAAGAGGCCGGACGCGTGTTCTACATAGAGGCCATGCCCCAGTGAGCTGGTCACTATTGTGCGGGCCTCTTCCCACAGCCCAGCTTCTGGCCGCCTGGCTAGCTTATGCCCCGAAATAACAACACACAAATTGTATTCATATAAACACTGCTTGGCCCATTAGCTCTAGTTTCTTACTGGCTAATTCTTACATCTTGATTACCCATTTCTATTAATGTGTGTAGCACCCCAAGGTGTGTTTACCGAGAAGATTCTAGCCTATGTCCATCCTGGGTCAGAGCTTCTTTGCATCTGCCCCAGAGAGGAGAGCTATCGAGTCTGAGCTCACTTCCTTTTCCTCCCAGCATTCTGTTCTGTTTACTCCACCCGCCTATGAGGGCCAAGCAGTTTCTTTATTTTTTTAACCAATGACCTTCCTCCATCAGGTAACCACTGGCTGTAAGACTTCCTACAGCAGAGTAGAACTTAGCTAGGTGGAGAAAACTAAACTGAATGCTGGGAGTCAGAAGGTGGAGTCAGAGAGAAGCCATGTAGCCCCGCTGGAGATAGACAGAGGAAACTTTAACTGGTAAGCCACAGCCACGTGGTGATATACAGATTACTAGAAATGGGTTAAATTAATATAAGAGTTATCCGATAAGAAGCTAGAGTGAATGGGCTAAGCAGAGATTTAATTAATAGAGTTTCTTTGTGATTATTTCAGGTCTGAACTGCCAAGCAGCCAGGAACTAACTAGTGGCCTCTTTCCAACAAGACTGTGTCTGAGAGCTGTTTCCTCCTGTTTTATATACCTCTCTAGGGCTGGGATTAAAGGCATGCACTACTACTGTTCAGTTTCTATGGCAACTAGTGTGACTATGGGGATTAAAGTTGTGTCAGCTCTGCCTGGTCCGGAAGGCTGACAAGGGTGGTTATTTTACTCTCTGATCTTCAGGCAACCTTTATTTATTAAAATATAAATGAAATATTCGAAGCATTTATTTATAAAGGATGTTAGTCATTCTGCACAGTAGACTGAAGTTCAGTTGACGTTCTCATTGAAAGAAGAGCCCCTTACATATTAAGCCCAATAGATCATGGTATTCTCCTGTGATTATCTATTATGATGACCATCAGGGCCATGTAAGTTGTTATCATTCCCATGCTGCAAATAACGAAACAACATTAGAATGGTCAGGCAACCTACTTGAGGTCACACAGCATGTAAGATGCAAAGTAGTGATTTGAACCTAGAGTCTATCAAACACATTTTAGTGCCTCTCATGTATGTGTAAGTCAGAAATAAAGACCATGTCACATTCAATTGAGTGGATGCATAAAAAATGCAAATCCCTGTAACACAGGCAGTAATTTTCAACCATTTATAATTTCCAAAGTCCTTCTAGTTCCTAGGGACCTTAGTGAAATTAGTTCAATTACCCAGATATTACAAATGAAGAAATGGCACATGCAGTGGCCAAGCTTGCCCAGGTTATTCTACCAAGTTAAGAGTTCGGCCTCTTAACTTTTCCATTTTGTATAAGTAGAAACGAAGTCTTTTCATTTGTCACCCTCCTGATAGTCAAAAGGAAGTCAAGAAAGAAAGGACAGCTTAAAAACATGGTGCTCTTCTGCTCTTAAGGGAATCTGAAAATTACTGGTACAGACGGGGAATGCTGAACCTAGAATGTGGTGAATCAAGCCCGTGGTCTCCCCAAAGCACATCAGAGGTAGATTAGAGGCTGTGGAATTCTTCCCCGATAATGCTCATGGTCAACAGACTCCTGTTTTTCACTTCTGACTTACTGCAAAGAAAATTTAGAGGTCAGAGATTGTAGTTCTTCAAGTCAATATGGATTATTACATCAAAAGGCACCAGGGAAATCCTTCGCAATGGAGCAGGATGCAGAAAGTTCAGACACCCACTCACTGGCAGGTCTCCCTCGGTGGTCCTATTGTTTTAAAAGGCAATAGCATTTTCATTGTTTCTGATTTCTGTGGACAATTAAGTATGAAAGTAAGCCTTAGGCAAACCTCCAGTTGTACTTGAGGCCATTGCCTAGGATCAGCCCAGCCAGTGAAGTGGGACTTTGTTAAAGACTTTGGAGGCAGAGGCAAACATTATCTTTACTAAATTGACAGATTTAATTATACAAATATAATAACTTACTGGTCTTTCATGGTACTTTCCTCAGGGACTGTTGGGTGAGAAAGCCAATTCTTTTTTTTTTTTTTTTGCTTGCTTGCTTTAGAGAATTATAAACTATTCCCTTGAGAAGAGCAGGAAATCAGTCACCATCTCTTGTCTCTCATCCAAGATACAAGCAAAGCACTGTTTCTGTGAATAAGCTAGAGTTTCCTTCCTGATTTCCTTCTCAATTTCCCAAGTAGATGGCTAGCACCATGCAAACTGTTAAGGCATAACAGATGGAAGTTGCCCTCAGAAGATGCCAAGGGACCATGAAGGCTAATAAATGATGGCATCGTTCTCCTAACATCTGAATGGGCAGTTATTGCCTAAATTGTATCATGGTCCTTGTTTTCTTTATTCTCTGGTCAGGAACCAATGTTAGAGTATGTCTTCTGGATACCAGTGTTCACCTGGCTCTAATAACTCTGTCCCACTGGCTGGCCAGAGACACTTGTTGGACCATCTGCAAAAGTGACAGCTCTCTAATGGGTAACACATTGTGTGCCCCGTTAACAGTTCTACAGGTCTGTCCCATTTGTGCTCACTCTCTGCACAAAGCCAAAAATACCAAAGGAACCAACCGATTTCCCCCATTCCTCTTCATTCACAAAACTGAGTGGGTATGAGATACACAGAGATCTTTAGGTAGTTTAGTTTGCATAATTAGAAAAGGCTTTCCCTGTTTGACACATTTCATGTTCCTTCCAAAGAGCAAAAGTCCCATTTCCTTTTAAATTTTTTAACTTTTAATTAATTTTAAAATATGTATTTCAAGGGTTTTACATAAACGTAGACAAATGCCATTGATTGTTGACATGATAGGATCTAGATGATAGGCCCCTAGGTATGCATGTCAGCAATCATATGGATTAGGTTCATTGAGTGGGGAAACCCACCTTAACATTGTAAGCAGCTCCACTCTGTGGACTGGGATCCCAGAGTAAATAAAAATAGGAGATGGGACTAGAGAGATGGTTCAGCAGTTAAGAGCACTGGTTGCTCTTCCAGAGGACCTGGGCTCAATTCCCAGCGTTCAAATGGCAGCTGAAAATTACCTGACACTCTTAACATATGTGCAGATAAAACACCAATGCACATAAAATAAAAATAAATTCAAAAATGAGAGGAGAGCTGAGCACTAATCTTCATCCACTTCTGCTTCTAAACTGTGAATGTGATGTGAGCAGCTACTTCAAACAGCTAATACTGGGACTTCTCTGCATTGATGGATTGCTGTACCCTCAAATTATGAATCAAAAAACAAACCCTCAGGCTGAGAAGGAAATCAGAGAAACAACACCCTTTACAATAGCCACAATTAACATAAAATATCCTGAGGTAACTCTAACCAAACAAGTGAAAGACCTGTATGACAAGGATTTTAAATCTTTGAAGAAAGTAATTGGGAAAGAAATCAGAAGATGGAAAGATCTCCCATGTTTATGGATCAGTAGGATTAACATAGTAAAAAATGGCAATCTCACCAAAAGTAATCTGCAGATTCAATGCAATGCCCATCAAAATTCCAACACAATTTTTCACAGACCTCAAAAGAACAATACTCAACTTCATATGGGAAAACAAAAAACCCAGAATAGCTAAAACAATACTGTCTAATAAAGGAAATTCTGGAGGTATCACCAACTATAGAACTATAGTAATAAAAAACAGTTTGGTATTGTCATAAAAGCAGATACATGTACCAATGGAATCAAATCGAAGACCCTGACATTAATCCTCACACCTGTGAACACCTGATTTTGACAAAGAAGCCAAAAATATAAAATGGACAAAAAAGAATCTTTAACAAATGGTGCTAGCATAACTGGATATCAACATGTAGAAGAATGCCAATAGATCCATATTTATCACCATGCACAAAGCTCAAGTCGAAGTGGGTCAAAGACCTCGACATAAACCCCATTTACACTGAAGCTGATAGAAGAGAAAATGGGAAGTAGCCTTTAACGCATGGGCACAGGAGAACACTTCCTGAATATACCACCAGCACCACAGACACTGAGATCGAAAATTAACAAATGGGACCTTCTGAAACCAAAAAGCTCTGTAAGGCAAAGGACACTGTCAAGAAGACAAAGTGGCAGCCTACAGAATAGGAAAAGATCATCACCAACCCCACGTCTAACAGAGGGCTGATCTCCAAAATATAAAAAGAACTCAAGAATATAGACAACAAAATACAAAATAATCCAATTAAAAATGAGGTATATATCTAAACAAAGAATTCTCAACAGAAGAATCTCAAATGGCAGAAAGACATTGAGGCAGTTACTCAACATCCTTAGCAATGAGGAAAATGCAAATCAAAGTGATTTTTACACCTCTCAGAATGGCTAAGATAAAAAAAAACCCAGTGATAGCTTATGCTCAACTGCTGGTGGGAGTGCAAATTTGTACAGCCACGTTGGAAATAAGTATGGTGGGTTCTCAGAAAAGTGGGAATCAATATACCTCAATATCCAGCAATACAACTCTTGGGCATATACCTAAAGGATGCTCAATAATACCACAAGGACACTTGCCTAACTATGTTCATATAGTTATTTGTAATAGCCAGAAACAACCTAGATGCTCCTTAACCGAAGAATAAAGAAAATGTGTTACATTTACAAAATGGAGTATTACTCAGAAGTGAAAAAAATGACATCTTGAAATTTGTAGGCAAATGGATAACACTAGAAAAAAACCATCCTGAGTGAGGTAACCAGATAAAGAAAGAGAAAAATGGTATGTACTCACTCAAAAGTGGATATTAGACCTAATGCAAAAGATAACCAGGTTACAATCCACAACCCCAGAAAAGCTAGGTAAAAAGGAGAACTCTTAGAGGGATATGAATGGAGGGCCCCAGGAAGGGGAAATAGTTAAGATCTCTGGGGTAAACTGGGACTGGGATAGAAGGGAGGGGATGGGGGATGGGAACATGAGAGCTCAAGATAGCCAAGTGGGAGAAGGAGAGCAAAGGAAGAGATGTCTTGACAGAGGGAGCTATTATGGGGTTAGGGAGAAACCTGGTGCTAGGGAAATTCCCAGGAATCCACAAAGATGAGACCAGCTGATACTGCTAGCAATAGTAGAGAGGGTGCCTGAACTGGCCTTGTCCTGTGATCAGATTAGTGACTACCCTAATTGCCATCATAGAACCTACATATAGTAACTGATG
Organism: Microtus pennsylvanicus; assembly: GCF_037038515.1. Classification (NCBI taxonomy): domain Eukaryota; kingdom Metazoa; phylum Chordata; class Mammalia; order Rodentia; family Cricetidae; genus Microtus; species Microtus pennsylvanicus. The sequence goes on along the minus strand of NC_134601.1, from coordinate 8,232,690 downwards.
GAAGCAGATGCAGTGATCCACAGCCAAGCACTGGGCTGAGCTCCTGGAGTTCAGTTAAAGAGAGGAAGCAGGAGTCATATGAGCAAATGGGTCAAGATCATGATGGGGATAGAAAGAGCTGACCTGAGCGAATGGGAGCTCACATACTCTGGAGTAACAGCTGGGGATCCTGCATAGGACCTCACTAAGCCCTCTGAATTTGGCTTGGTCTGTTGGGGGAGGGGACCTGGCAGTGGGACCAGGACTTATCCTGGGTGCATGAGCTGGTTTTTTAGAGCCTATTCCCTATGGTGGGACACCTTGCTCAACCTTGATATAGCGGGGAGGGGCTTGGTCCTGCCTCACCTTGGTATACCAGACTTTGTTACTCTCCAAGGGAGGCCTTACCCCCTCTCAAAAATGGATAGGGGAGTGTAATGGGGGAGGTGGGGGAGGGAAGAAGGGGAGGGAGGAGCAACTGGGGCTGGTATGTAATAAAAACAAAATTTTAAATAAAATTCAATAAAAAACAAACCCTCTACCCTCAAAGAGACAAGTTAACTAATATAGCAGAATTCTATAAACATTGCCACAATTTGATTTTTTAATTGAATTTATCTACCCCCCAAACATTTTTGTGCTCATTTCTGTCATTCTCCATTCCCACTACCAAGCAATCACTAATCAATCTACTCTGGCATTTTGGGGTTTTATTTTGGATAAATGTCATAATTTTTAAGTTTATGATTTTGTGTTGGGCCACATTCATAGCTATTCTGTGGTTCATGTACCTTCTAAGGCATTCCCCCAAAGGAGTGGACTACTGTGGTAGAGATTTTACTTTTCATGCACAAGACCTTGGCATTTATTCCCAGCTCCAAAACCAAACAAAATGTATTCCTCCAGCAAAACCTTCTTGACCCTTAAGGATGTTTCTGCTTTTTCTCTTAGAAGCACCATCAGCACTCTTACTGCGTATGGCCTGAGTAAACCATTTATTCAGTCCTTCTCCACCCCTTCCTTATCCTCCCAGAACCCCAAGTTCCACAAAGAAGCTTTAGAGGTCTAAGTTCCATACTCTGGCTATTTTGGTACCACTAGCCCAGACCTAGACCCAGGACACATGGTTATAACTGGCATGTTGCCACCCTGCTTGACACCTTGCCTTTGGCACTGCAGGTACCGTGGTTTGTCAGTCCATGCTCAATTCTCTCAGTTCAGTGTGTGCATGTGTGTGTTGGGGATGTATGTGTGTATTGGGGGTGTATGTGTGTGTTGGGGGTGTATGTGTGTGTTGGGGGTAGGGGTGGGGGAATGTCACTGTATGGCATGGATTCCTAACTGTGCCTGTCCATAAAGATGTGTTGTTTTCCATTGATAGCGTTAGATTGTTGAAGATCAATGCGCCCTGACAGCTAGAAGGTAGTCACTACAAAGTGCCCATGAGGCCAGCTACCTCTCATGTGGTTGTGGAGGTGTGGAATGGAGGGAATGCAGCTGTGTGATGAGAACTCCAGTGCACTTCTCAGCTTTTCAAGTAGCTCCCGGGGAAGACCCGGGGGCAACCTTGTTCACCGAGATGCTCACTAACACTTTCATGTAATGCCAATTCCAGCGTACTGAGTGGCACTTTTGACTGGCTGTTTGACTCTGCTTTCAGCACCTCTCTTGAAAATATGACATATGTCAGAATGAATCCAAGTGGTGTTCAAGCCAGCTTTTATGGGCACACAAAGCTCTCTACCCATTGGTCACACTGAACAACACTTGATGGCGTTTGAGAACAGTCCTCTTAATCTGCTGATAACCTTTTCTGGCTGGCTGGCAAGACCTTAGAAAGCATCTCTGTTTGTTGGTCTATTTTCAATAAAAACAAGTTCCTAACCATCAACTGTGAAAATTCAATCTCTTTGTACTTATGCATCTTTACTTTTGAGCCCTGGCAGGAGACTCTTAAGAGGCAAATGGACTACATGAATGAATGCCAATCACAACAACAGTGATGTTGAGTAATAATTTAATTTAGCAAGCAGTTATTGAGTGCTTATGATGTGTGGGGCCTTGTGCACAGTCTATGGGGGATAGAGTTGAATAAACCATAGTTTCAGCCCTCCAGGAGCTCATGATCTGGATGAAGAGACAGACGTGCACATAAATAACACTAATAAGGATGACGCTAGGAAACCCTAGAAGAGAAGCTCAAGTAAAGGGCTATGGGAGTATGGGGAGGAGGAAATTCATTACAAATGAAAAGATTGGGAGAGCTTTCTTGGCAGAAGGAAGGAGATATATATATATATATATATATATATATATATATATATATATATATAGAGAGAGAGAGAGAGAGAGAGAGAGAGAGAGAGATTGTTTCATTAGAACAACCAACTTGTAACAGAAGGACTTATACTACCATCATCTCTGGCTCTAACTAGATGGGGCTATGGGGCTGCTGGATTGTGTTAGAAGCTCAAATTCTATTTTCAAGTTATTAATTGGCTTTATTTTAAGGTCAGAAGGAAACTGCTTGAGTCCAACTGACCCCAGAATGAACAGTTCTGTTTTTCCCATTGGGATGAAGATCCTACTCTCTTTCATGCTTACCACCAGTCAAACTGGAATGCAAGCTTTAAGTGGCATTGTGCCCCTGAAGCAAAACTGAAGACACTAGCTTCTTCTACACTCTCAGACCCATCTGAAGGAGCCCTAAGCCCAAATGAAGTAAAGCGTTCTTCTGGGAGGAGACAGACCACTTCCTGCTGTAAACAGGACTTCATCCCTGTCCACACCTGACCTTGGAAAAGGTCAGTTCCTCCCAGACCCTAGGCTGCTGAGACCTGACCCCAGTGTTACCTCTCCTGGGGCCATTTGCATCTAAACAGGGATCCAAATCTTTACCACAGAGAGAATGCTGGGCCAGATGAGGCTTGGGCTTTGCCTAAATCTGAGTTGACTGCTTACAGTTGGTAGATTGGTGGGAAAGGGCTGTTGCTCCATTTAGCAAAAAGTCTTTAAAGGTTTTAGGATGAAAGCACTGGGTAGGCTGAAACCAGCACCTGATTAGCATTTCAAAGAGGTTAGTTACAATACTGTGAGTCCCCAGAGCCTGGGTTATGGCTTCTTCTGATTAACACTCTCAACTCCAACACCTTTACCTTGCCTTGTTCTCCTTTCTGCCTCCTTAGCAGGGCAGCATGCAGGTGCAGCAAGCACTTGGTTTGGAGTTGGGGGGTGGGGAGTAGGGGGATGGGGTGGAAGGGCATTCAAGATTCACCTTTTTTGTTGGCAAACTGGATCTAATGATTGCTACTTCATAGAACAGGGTGTGGATTAATACATGTGTGTGTGGCGTGGGGGTAGCATAATCAGCTTCCCACAGCTTTTCTTCTGCCCTAAGTATGACAAGATGCTCCAGTCTTTCTTCCCATTGCTTCCCCTACAGAGAACCAGAGTGTGAGAGTGAAGCATAACTTTCACTACTTTCTGTAGTTAACCCCTGAAGTTCCCTCAGTTTCAAAAGGTGATGGCTGACTGGAAGCATTTTCTCAAAAGTGCCTTTTATGTAGAGTGGCCTACAAAGTTTTTCCTCTAGAGGTCATATATTCACAATGACAACAAGAAAGTCCTCTCTTCCAGCTTAACTAAATGAATGGTTGAAGACTCTTCCAGCAACTAAAGGAGTTTTGTGGGTTAGTGGCAGTCTATATCTATATCTAACTATATATTCATAGCTCTCTCTCTCTCTATATATATATATACATATATACATATATGTTTATATATATGTTTATATATATGTATATATGTATATATATGTGTATATATATATGCATGCTGTGAATACCATTGGTTAACAAAGGACTGTTTTGGACCTATAACAGGGCAGAACTTAGCTAGGTGGGGAAAAGTAAACTGAATGCTGGGAAAAGGAAGGCAGAGAGAAGAGAAGCCATGGAGCCACTGCCAGAGACAGACATGCAGAAACTTTGCTGGTAAGCCACTGCCATATGGCAATACACAGATTAATAGAGATGGGTTAGTTTAGGATATGAATTAGCCAGAAATATGCTTAAGCTATTGGCCAAACAGTATTGCAAATAATATGGTTTCTGTGTGATTATTTTGGGGCTGAACAGTTGGGAAACAAACAAGTGACCTCCTTACACACACACACACACACACACACACACACACACACACATATATTCTTTTCTTTCAGGAATTCATCCTCTGAAAATGGGAAAGTTCTTCTGCCTCATGTTCAATACCTGCTCTCCATGCCTACCACCCCCGTTTTTTGTCATACAAAAGGCAAAAGAATACAGATATTCTACTTTCTGGATGAGCAGTTGTTTAGCAGAACACATTGGAGAGGTATATGAAATATGTCCCAAATGCTAAATTATCTCTAAGGTCTAGAAATAGTGGAAGCGATAGAAAGAAAAGCCCAGTGATTGGATCTGTCCACCTATTTCTCTAATTCTTACTATAAGTATTATATATGGGCCAAGAACTCTGACATTTATATCTCATGCCAAATCAATGCTCCTAAATTCTGTGCTCATGTTTACTGCTCTAATTCAATATCTCCACTTGAAAAACTAAGAAAATCTTATACTCAGCACATTATAAATTCAATATATCTCTCTAGCACCCCTACCTACCAAGACATGCTCTGCCTTTAATTGTTTAAACCTTAAGAAATGGACTTACCAATCATCTAATTCCTCAAGCCAAACATTTTAGTTAGTCATCATTTTCTCTTTCTAGTACCTTACATCTCTTCTATCAGATCTGATACTGACTCTGACTTTGAGATAGATTCAGAATCTACCTTCGCCATAAGCTTTGCACTGATACTTTAGTGTAAGCCACCGGTATATGTCACTGGCACACCTTCTGATAGGCCTCTCTATGCTCACATCCTTATCCCCCACACTTTCTATCCAATACAGTAGCCAGAAAGGTCTTCATAATCTGTAGGTCAAAGCATTCCATTGCTCTGTTCAACCACCCAATGATGACCCATGTCAGAATGAAATCCAAAGTCTTTGTCAGAGCTGTGAAGGTTGACCTTATTACTCTGCTCTCCCTCCCTCCCTCACTGCTCCAGCAACCACACTTACAGAACTCTGAGATACACTCTCTCTGCTTTGCTATTCCGTTCTGATGCCACATCAGGGCCTTCACATTCTCGGAAACTTTGTGCCCATAACATCCCTTACCAGGGCATCTGTAAGGCCTATATCCTCTCACTCCATTCAGGTTTCTTTCCAATCCTCCTCACCAAAGATACCCTACTCGTCTAGGTGTGTTGTGCTAGGCCACTTGCAGTTGTGACATTTCACAGTGCTTCACTGCTCTGGAGTTTTCTTCCCTGACGAGTCCCATGCCACAGCCATGGACATAGAATTTTCCTCAGCCAGCATCACTCTTCTTGCTGGCAGTCTTTGTGGGTCTTCACTCGTCCTCATATTACATCTTTATCATGCCTACTTCCTTAACTATTCCTCATTAGTTAGAAGTAAGTATAAAGTGACAATCTAGGTAGTAGTTTTCTCTAGGTGTGGGAAATTATCACCATGATTTTAATATCTTTTTAGTTGTTCCATAGTCCGGTGACCTATAATGTTGTCCCACATATAATATCTACTATCAGGTTCACAGATTTCCAAGCACATGTACCTAAAGAATATGTACCTATTCTGCAAAATAAATCTGAGTTAAAGCAGAGTACAGATTCTAGGTACTCTCCAGAGGTAAACACTTTTTGCAATTCCTTGTTAAGACTTAAACAAAAACCCTCCATTATAAGAAGGAAAATGATCCACAGCTTGTTAAAACACTACCACCAACAATAACAGTAAAACAAAAGCAAGCAATTCAGAATCAAAAGTGCTTTTTTTCTCAACAATCTAAAATAGGAGCAGGCATAATGACATACTTGTGATTCAAGCAGTCAGGTAGGCTGATTTTGCATATCATTTAGCCAGTCTACAGAAATGGAATTCTAGGACACATTTCTTGGCACTTCCAACTGATATTCTTGCAGTAAAAGTATATATTGCTAGGACCTTCAAAGTCATGTTAAGAGTGGGGAAATTAGCCATGCAGTGGTGGTGTACACCTTATTCCCAGCACTCGGGAGGCAGAGGCAGGCGGTTCTCTATGAGTTCGAGGCCAGCCTGGTCTACAAGAGCTAGTTCCAGGACAGGCACCAAAACTACAGAGAAACCTTGTCTCAAAAAAACCAAAAAGAAAAAAAAAAGAGTGGGGAAATATATGATTGTGTGTGTGTGTATAATGGAACAATGCTCTGATTATAAAAAATACCTAGACATAAGTAATTTTTAGTACGTAGATGTTGAGCATTAAACAGACACTGTATTAGCAATAAGCAAAACAGAAGTTGTTAGCTGGATGCAGGGGCACAAACCTCTAATTCAAGTACTTCAGCAAGTACTGACACTTGTATGATGTTAAGGCTAAAGAACTCTTGTGGTGGTGTGCCATAAGAGGCTGTCCCCAACTTTGTCCTGGTGAATTGTTTGTGTAGAGGTGTAGAGGTATTCTATGTGTGTGTATGTGCGTGTGCACATACATTTGTGAATACATCTGTGTATATGTCATAGTGTGTGTAGGGAGCCAGGAAACAACCTTGGTTGTCAGTCCTCACCATCAACCTTCTTTGATTATTTGATGTAGGCTTGTAAAATTTTAGTGAGAGTTTGACTTCTTCCTTTCCAATTTGAATCCCCTTGATCTCCTTTTGTTGACTTATTGCTATAGTTAGAACTTCAAGAACAATGTTGAATAGAAATAGAGAGAGTGGCCAGCTGTGTCTTGTTCCTGATTTCAGTGAGATCACTTTGAGTTTCTTTCCATTTAATTTGATGTTGACTGTTGTCTTGCTATACATTGCTTTTATTATATTTAGATATGTTCCTTGTATCCATGATCTCTCCAAGACCTTTATCATGAAGGGGTGTTGGATTTTGCCAAATGCTTTTTCAGCATCTAATCTGATGATTATATAGTTTTTTCTTTCATTTTATTAATATGGTGGATTACATTGATAGATTTTGTATGTTGAACCATTCCTGCATCTCTGGGATGATGCTGACTTGATCATGGTTTATGATTTTTTTTGGATGTGTTCTTGGATTCAGTTTACCAGTATTTTATTGAGTATTTTTGCATCTATGTTCACGAGTGAGATTGGTCTGTAATTCTCTTTGTTAGTTGAGTCTTTGGGTGGTTTCAGGATCGGGATAACTGTAGCCTCATAAAAAAAGAGTTTGGCAATGTCTTTTCTGTTTCTATTATGTGGAACATTTTGAGGAGTATAGATATTAGCTCTTCTTTGAAGTTCTGGTAGAATTCTGCACTGAAACCATCTGGCCCTGGTCTTTTTTTTGGTTCGGAGGCTTCTGATAACTACTTCTATTTCCTTGCAGGTTATAGGTCTATTTAAATTGTCCACCTGGTCTTGATTTAATTTAATTCTGATATGTGATACCTATCCAGAAAATTGTCCATTTCTATTACATTTTCCAATTTTGTGGAGTACAGGTTTTTGTAGTAGGACCTAATGATTCTCTGGATCTCCTTGTCCATTGTTTTGTCCTCCTTTTCATTTCTGATTCTGTTATTTTGGAAATTCTCTCTCTGCCTTTTGATTAGTTTGGATAAGACTTTGTCTATCTTGTTGATTTTCTCAAAGAACCAGCTCTTTGTTTCATTGATTCTTTGTATTGTTTTCTGTGCTTCTACTTTGTTGATTTCAGCCCTCAATTTGATTATTTCCTGTCTTCTACTCCTCCTGGATGAGTCTGCTTCTTTTTGTTCTAGGGCTTTCAGGTGTGCTGTTAAGTCACTAATGTGAGCTTTATTTGAATTTTCTAAATGCTAATGAGAAAGAAGCAACAGCTGCAGAGAGACATTGGCTAATAGAAAAAAAAACTACAGAATTGCAACAGCCAGTATACTTTAAAGATGTACTGACTTCAGAATGGAAACCAGGACATGTGTTACATTGGGAAAGGGGTTTTGCTTTTATTTCCACAGGAGAAGAAAAGCTATGGATACCATCAAAATTGATAAAGATTCAATTTGAACAAGAGACACCTCTTAATTAGAAGAGATGATAGTTCATCAAACAACATGACCATTTACTCTAAACTAACCTATAAAACTAACAAATGCTTTTTTCATTTGATCAGATATAATTGCCAAATGAGAATCTCCCCAAAATTAGCATTGGGGAAGGGTTTTGTTTCCGTCTTTTCAGGAGAATAAAGGTATTCAGCTAAGGAATCTGAAGACCACTGGCAAATGAGATATCCAAAGAAAAAGGACAGAACATCCAAGAAAAAGTGTCTCAATAAAAAGAGACATGGCCTATTGCTATATTACATTCCAACAGGATAAAATTTCATGAATCTTCCCAAATGTTTGTATCTGCTATTCTCTATAGACATAACGTAAATGGTCTTTTGTAGTCCCAATCTAGCTAAAAATTAAGGCTAGTTTTGGAGTTGGAGTGTGGCTCTCTTCTTCTCTAAACCTAAGCATGCTTGTTAAAATAAAATCAAAAATCTCTGTCTCATGTCAGAAGAGTCACCTGATACCGTATAGAAGAAAAACAAATATTTAAGGACTATTTTATTGGCACTAATCTCACAATGCTTTGGTTTTATATTGAGTCTTTAAAAGCTTTTCAGAAGGTATAAAATTTATAAGATTAATATATATTCTAAACTTTTTGTTATAATATTAATGGCTACATAGTGCAATAACTAATTCTAGAAAAGGGTTTCATTTACCTTCCTGTACATGGTTTCTCATTTGTGGCTCTATCAGTTTTCTGCAGTGAACCATGAGCATGTCTAACAGCGACCTTTGACGTCTCGAAAAGGAGGATGAGTCCCTACAAAGACAATTCTTCCAGGACCATGATAACACCACTAAGCTGAAAAACACCATCTAAAGATTGACTTTGGAGTACAAACTGCTCAGAATATTCTAGGTGGCTAGTTGAGATGATCCAGCCAAACAGACTCCTCTAGCCAGGACTTGAGACAAGCCTCAGCTGCACTTTCCCATCATGCAGAAATTGCCAATAAATGATACAGCTACCTCTCCCAGGAATTGACAATTAACCCAAATTTTTGTTTTCAGGATCTCCTAAAGATGCTGTTGCTCCCAGACAGTAGGAAGTAAATTTAAGAACATGACGCCTACATTCCCAAGAGGTGGGGTAGGTGGTTTTTGGTCTTTCATTGGGTTACAGATATTTGTCTTTGCTTAGAGGGATTGGTTACAAGCTGTTAATTGGCAATGGTCAGGAAAAATGTTAAACAAAGGAAATTAGATTTAAGGTTCTTGTTTTGAAAAGAAAAAGGGGGGATATAGATATGATAGGGTAGAAGGATAGATTATTGAATCTACTCTGAAAAGAAAAAAAAGAGGATATAGATTTGATAAGATGAAAAGATTATTGAGTCTAATTTTAAAAAGCAACTCTTAATTTTGAATGTTTTTTACTGAATTGTACTGCCGTATATTGTATACAATTTTGTATAGTCATAAAAATTTGAGATTAATTTTGATAGGATGTACTATATATATATTCCTACTTTTGTTAAAGGTATTGCACCTATATAACTCATTTAACAATGCTATGAAAATTTCTAGCCCTTGAAAATTATTGTTACCAACTGTTTAGGATGATAAGGAAATACAGGTTAGTAATTAGTCACTTTATCACATTAGGTATGGTTTCAAGGTCAAACAAAGATATATTTTAGATAGACCTATCATCTTTAAACACTTCAGAGATCTACAGAATATGCCATTAAGATGTTTTAATAATATAGGTTCTTTTTTTTTAAATGACAATGAGACATGTCTGCTCCTGGCAGCACCAATCTACTTCAGAGAAGATAGTAAGCATCAAAGAAACTCCACATGGCATTTACATTCTTTGTGGCAAAAGTAAACCACTGGGCAAGTAAATACTCTTGCTTCGACTACTGATAGTATGCTGTCCTAATTGGAATAGCAGGACACAAAAGAGAGAGACTGCCAAACATTGTCAAGACAAAGAGGAACAGTTCTTCAGAATATCCTGCTTCACAGAAAAGTCTGTTGGATATGCTATGCCTGTAGGCCAAAGATGAATGCCCTAATATTACAGAGGAACTTTGGGCAAGTGTCCAAGCAGCCAGCTATTTCTGTTATTTCTCACATTTTTTGGAAGTCACTTGTTTGTACTTCCTGCTCACTCAGTTAATAGACACTTCTTGTGTCTCTGAAGTAGTTGAAGACTAGATAGATTTAGTTATAATTTTCCTTGTTTACCAGATGCAGAAAGCAAGTTATAATAGTAAATTAGGTACAAGACTTTGAACTCACCTAGATAGGATAGATAATGGAGTATTTTCTTTGAGTTTGTCAAATGTAAATGGATTAGACATTGTTGAGTATTTATTGCCTGTATATACTGTATATAGTTATTGTACTCATTGTATATAATTTTTCTTACATAGTTATAGCCTTCCATTTTTATTTTAGACAAAAAGGGGAAACATAGTAGTATATTATTATTATTTGTGTTTTAATAAATAAAGCTTTCCTGAAGATCTGAGGGCAAAGTAGCCATACTAGTCAGCCATACAGGCAGTGGAATAGTGGCACACACCTTTAATCCCAGGACTTGGGAGAGAGAGGCAGATGGATCTCTGTGAGTTCAAGGCCACCCTGAACTACACAAGACTGAATCTGCCTAAAAGAGAATCAGAGCTCACACAAAGGTGATCCCAGCACTTGGGATCCCATGCCTTCAACCCCAGTACTAGGGGAGGAGACAGGAGGAATATGGCTGGGCGGAGAGAGCAATATAAAGGGGAAGAGACAGAAACTCAGTGGAATGTGAAGTCTGAGGTTGGTGGAGAGCATTGCAGGATTGCCTCTTTGTTTGTCTGTGCCTTGGTAGAAGTAAGATCTCTCAAGTGGCTTGGCTGCTTAGATTTTCTGATCTTGAACCCCAATATCTCTCTCTGGGCTTTTATTATTTGTGCTACACTGTACTTCCATTTTTGCTGGCCAATTCCACCCTCCTTTTTGTTATTTGTTTCTGTGAATTGTCACAGGAGTCTGTCACTGTGACATAAGGAGATGACAAGTATATGCTTTGTTGTCTGTGCATGACCTGAATAAAATGAACAGTGGCCAGTTACCAACAGATGAAATGACTTTGAAAGAAGTGATGTGATTGGTCAGTGATTATGTTGTCATTTACAGAGTGAAAGGAGCAATCAGCAAAAGTGTACGTGATGCAATTAGTTATGGTTTGATGGGAATGAGATGTGAAGTGTGTTGTTGAAGCCAGTATGAATTAAGTTGTGATGATTGAATTCACGGACAACAAAACCCATGTTATGCTACTTGTTTTTTAGTCAGTTCTCTGCACAGCAGTACAGTAATCTTTGTAAAACAGAAATCAGGTCCGGCACTCCAGTGCTGGAAAGATACCAATAAGGCTTATTTCCCTCAGAGTAAAAATTTGAGTTTATTCTTCTCCAACTATTTAGCTTACGCTCCTCTCCCCAAACCGTCTGTCCTCCTCAATGTTCTTTGAACACACTAGGCATTCTCTTGTCTGAAGTTCTTTGTACTGACTGTATGCAGTCAGTATATATCCCCAGTATATATCCACCTGGATCATTTCTTCCCTTCTTGTAGGTCTTTCTTGAGAACGCCGTTTCCTATACAGGATCACTCTATGCACTGTGTGTATCTTGGAGCTTGTTTACTGTCACACTTGTGGATACCTCATTCATCTTGAAACTATTCATTTTCTCTCCAACAATCCTCATTAACTTTCTAACACTCTACTTAAATCCTTTACTTTTAATATATCCACTACAAAGGTCAATAGATGGATGAATGTATAAAGAAATGTGGTATGTTGTAGAAACACAGAGACACAGGGGAACATTATTCAGATTTTTTAAAAAGTGAAGTTCTGTCATTTGTGGCAAGACAAATAGAACTGGAGAACATCACTGAGTGGAAAAAGTCAGAGACAATTAATGTATACCATGTTTTCTCTTACAAGTGAAACTGAAAAAAAGGCCATCTCACTGTAGAAATGATTACAGGAGGAAAAGCATGGGGAGAAAAACAAAAGAATGTTGGATAACAGGCATTGTCCTGGCTAGTTTTACATCAACTTGACATATGCTATAGTCATCTGAGAGGAGGGAACCACAATTGAGAACCGCCTTTAGACAAACAGACTGCAAGCAGACAAGCCTGTAAGGCATTTTCTTAATTGGTGTTTGATGGGGAAGGCCCAAGCCCATTTTGGGTGGGGCCATCTCTAGGATGGTGATCCTGGGATCTATAAGAAAGCAGAATGAGCAAGCCATGAGGAGCAAGCCAGAAAACTGCACCCATTCTACTGTCTCTGCATCAGTGCCTGTCTCCAGGTTCCTGTACTGCTTGAGTTCCTGTCCTGACTTCCTTCAGTGATAGGCTACTGTGAGAAAGGGGAAGCCAAATTAACCCTTTCCTGCTCATCTTGCTTTTGGTCACTGTCATGGTTTCATCACGATGATAATAACCATAAGACAGGTACCAAAACACAAATAAGCAGACAGAAGGCTGACTATGATACATAGAAACATACCATATATTTTATACAGATGTATATATATATCTTATGAAAATCTAGAAGAGAGAAATTTGAAGGCAATGAACATAAAGAAGTGACAGAGATAAAAGGCTAATAATCTGATTTGGTCAGCATATTCTGTGTACATGTGTTAAAATAACATACTATACCTCCATGAGTGCATATAATTATTTCATAATAATCAAAAATTATAAATGAAATATACATTAACAGGCTGACATCAGACTCATAGATATCTCCCTGTTTCTACCTCCAGAGTGCTAAGATTAATGGAGTATACCATCATACCAAGAGGAAGATATAAGATTTTGAAAATATGAAAATATATTATCTATATATGAAAATATATACATCCTTTATTTGCAAATATATCTTAATTTTATTTAAAAAACTTTAATTTTAATATGTATGGATGTTTTGCCTGGATATATGTTTGTACACCATATTATGTCTAGTATTCTTAGGGGCCAAGGATCTCTTGAAAGTGGAGTTACATGCAGTTGTGAGACACCATATGGGTGCCAAGAAACAAACCCAGGTCCTCTGGAAGAGCAGCCAGTGTTCTTAACTGCTGGGCCATCTCTCCAACCCCCTAAATTTTTGTTTTAAAAAGAACTAAAAATCCCATTGGATTTATGATGATATAAAAATAAATGACTTTGGAATTAACTTAACCAAGAAAGTATAGAATTGAATACTAAAATCTATAAAACACCAAGTAATATTGATGAATGCTAATACAAATTGAAAGACATTTAAATTTAATGTTTGGAAGATCAAATACTGTTAGGATGGCAAAACTTACTAATTTAAACTCACTAAGATAAACACAATTTCTTTGAAAATCTCAACTATTTGCTGTTAATGTAGAAAGTAAGTCATCCCTAAAATCAATATGGTAAAACAAGGATCCTAGAGAGGCAAAAAAGAAAAGATAGGTTGTGTGTGTGTGTGTGTGTGTGTGTGTGTGTGTGTGTGGTGTTTTACTGGGAATTGAATCCAAGGCCTGTGTTTGCCAAGCAACTGTGCTACTTCTGAGCCATATCTCCAGCTTCTTGTTGAGAAAGGTTCTTGTTAAGTTGCCCAGGATGGCCTTGAACTCACTCTGTGACCCAGATAGGCTTTGAACTTTCCATCTCCGGGCCTCCCAAGTAGCTGGCATTAAGTCCTATATAACCAGGTCCAGCTTTGAACAAAATGGCATTGAAAAAGAAAACAAAGTTACTAGACCCATACTTCTCAAACTCAGCACTACATTAACCAAAATAACATAATTAAAACAGACACACACCAAAAAAGAGAAATAGTAATGATCAACAAATACATGCAAACTGCGTGATATTTTTAGCCATCAGAGAAATGCAAATCAAAATTGCAATGAGATACCACCTCAAGGCTATTATAAAACAAATGCTGGCAAGAATGTAGGGAAAGAGAAATTGTTACATGATGCTGATAGGAATGCAGACACTATGGAAAACAGTATGGTATTGTCTTGGAAAACTAAGAATTGAATTACCATATGATGATCTATCTGTATTATTCCTCAAAATGAAAGTAACATACCATGTCCATATTTATTGCTGCATTATTCACAATGTCTAAGATTTGGAATCAGCCTAAGTGCTCATATTTCATAAATGAACAGAGAAAATTTCATATATATATACACATACATACATATATACATATATATGTATACACACACACAATGGAACATTATTCAGACATAGAAAACATACAGAAGAATGAAGTCCTGTCATTTGTAGCAGCATGGATGGAAGTGGGGATATTACTGGGAAGTGGGGAAAAGAGCCAGTCACAAAAATACAAGTACAAGTTCTCTTTTATATACATGGGAGATTAAAAAAAAATGGTTGACCTGTAAGTAGAATACTAACTGCTAAAGACTATAAAAGGACACACACACTCTCTCCCCCCCCCTCTCTCTCTCTGTGTGTGTGTGTGTAGGCTGAAAAACATGCTTGGATTGATCAGTATATATACTATATGTATGTAAGGAAATATTACACTTTCGTTGTTGGATTTGGTCAATATACACTATCTGTAGATTAGGAAATACCACACTTTTGTTGCTGGATTTGATCCATATACACCATGTGTAGATAAGGAAATATCACACTTTCATTAGCCAGTTTCTCACTACTGTAACAAAATACCTGACAAAACACCTAATGAAAGAAATAGTAATTGGGCTCACAGTTTCAGAAGTTTTCATTTATAATGGGAAATCATGTGGGAGTGATTTCTTTCTAATCTGTTGCTTTCATTGGTTAATTAATAAAGAAACTGCCTAGGTCCATTTGATAGGCCAACCCTTAGGTGGGTGGAGTAAATGCTGGGAGAAAGAAGCAGATTCAAGGCAGTCGCCATGATTTTTCCACTCCAGACAGACGCAGGTTAAGATCTTTCTTGGTAAGCCAGCTCGTGGTGCTACACAGAATATTAGAAATGGGTTAGATCAATATGTAAGAGCTAGCCAATAAGAGGCTGGAACTAATGGGCCAGGCAGTGTTTAAAAGAATACAGTTTCTCTTTAATTATTTCAGGTAAAGCTAACCATGTGGGCGGCTGGGCGCTGGGAACACAGCCCCGCTGCTTCTATTTCAACAGGGAAAAGGGTAGTGGAGATGAGAAGCTCACCTCACAGTGGCCAGTAAGCAGAAAGAATGTCTGACAGCTAGATTTCTGCCCACCCTCCTTTATTTTTTCTGAGGCTCCAAGACTATAGGATGGTGTCATCTACATACAGGAACGGGCATTCCTCTCAGCTAATCCTCGCTGGAAATGTCCTCACAGGCACACCTATAGGTGTGCTTCAGTAATCTAGGCATTTCTCAATGCAACCAGACTGTCATGAGATTAATCATCACAGAAACTCTGTTAACACCTATAATGTATACCTGTTACTCCTAGATAGAAAGAAGCCGACTTCATCAGGAACTAGAGGAAGAAAGGAATGGGGAGTGTGATGGTGATTCTTCATAGTTGACTTGATGAGATCTGCAATCAATTAGAGACACGCTTTTGGGGGGTGGGTTTCTGTGAGGATATTTGCAGGAGTGATCCACTGAGTAGACCCTTTCCCAGAGTGGCTAGCACTTCCTGGCAGCTCTCAGATGTAAAAGGTCAGAGGGAAAAGCTGAGCTGCTTGTCTGCTCACTTTCACTGACATCAAGATCCAGCTTCTTTGGTCTTCCAACACAGACTGAAAACCTGTGGCCTTCAGAATTCCTCCAGACTACCTGGCCCATATCCCCTAAGTCAATGTAATAAATGGTGTTTTGAAATATATGTCTACTCTCTTGTTTCTGTTTCTCTATAGACTAATACTGTTTTCCTTGACTAATACAGTAAGTTATTTTTTAATGGTTATAGATTTTCATTCTGAATGATGAAAGCTCCTGATAATGTTTTGACGACAATGCTAATTTACTGCCAAAATTAAGATAATATAGATGACAAATTTTATGTTATTTAACACAATGAAAAAGGAATAGAGTAACATGTGTTACAACATGCATTAATCTGTTCTCATGTGCTTTCTTTTGGGAAAGGGGCCTCAATGTGAAGTTTTGGCTGGTCTTGTACTGGTTATATATCCCAGGGTAGTCTCAAACTCACAGCAATTCTCCTGCTTCAGCTTGTACTGGTTATATATCCCAGGGTAGTCTCAAACTCACAGCAATTCTCCTGCTTCAGCTTCCTGGCTACTGATCTTACAAGTACATGCTACCATGCTGGACTCAGGATGTGTTAGGCTTGAAAACACTGTAAGTGAAAATATATTACTCTCAAAGCTATATCTCATTTCATACATACCACATCCAGAACAGGCATGTCTATAGTGACAGAAAGGAGATTAGTGGTTGCCCAGAGCTGAGAGAGAATGAGAGGATAGGGATTTACTGCTAATGAGTACAAGATTTCTTTGGGGGATCAGGATAATATTCATAATCAGATTATTTTTGCATTTCTACCAGCAACGAATGAGCAGTCCTCGTGCACGACCACATTAGATGTCAGCACTTTGGATTGGAGCCATTCTAATGTGTGTATTGTGCTGTCTCTTTGTTGTTTTAATTTGCAATTCACTAACGTCAAATCTCATTGAGCATTTTTCATAATGCTTTGCTCATTTTTCACCTGGGTTGTTGTTTTGTTGGTTTTTTTTCAGTTTTAAGAGGTCTCTGTATATTTTGCACACTGTTTGCTATCAGATAAGCATTTTATAAATATTTTTCATTAAACCGTGCCTTGTTCTTTCATCTTCTTTCTTTCACAGAGAAAAACTTTAATTTAAATGTGATCTAGCTTATCAGTTTGTTCTTTTATGAATCATGCTTACAGTGTTGTAGGTAAAAAGTCATCTTCATACTGCAGATTAACTATTCATCCATTAAAGATTATTTAGGTGATTTTCAATTTGAAGGAATTCTAAATAAAGCTTCTATAACCTTTTATGTTCAGGATTTTGTTTGGACATATGTTTTTACTTCTCTGAAATAGTGTTATTGGCGTGTGATTATAAGTTACATGGTATATTTTTATAACAAAACAAAACACCATGCCTTTGTTAGGTTTCTTGCTGATGTGACAAAATAGCATGACCAAAACCAACTTGTGAGGATGGGAGTTATTTTAGCTTACAATTCAATATCACAGTCTATCACTAAAGGAAGTAAGGGCAGGAACCTAGAGGCAAGAATTGAAGCAGAGAACATAGAGAACTGCTGCTTATTGGCTTGCTCCCTATATCTTGCTCAACTTGCTTGTTTATAGCATCCAAGTCCACCAGCCCAGGGATGGCAAGGCCTACAGTAATATGGGCCCTCACACATCAATAATCAAGCAAGAAAATGTGTTGCAAGGAGCCACTTGTTTGTCCCAGCCACCCAGAACAGAAATAATTACCCAAAAACTGTATTAATTAAATCACTGCTTGGCCCATTAGCTCTAACTTCTTATCAGCTAACTCTTACAACTTAATTTAATCCATTTCTAGTAATCTGTGTATCGTCACATGACAGTGGCTTACCAGGTAAAGTTTCGGCATGTCTGTCTCCGGTGGATCCATGGCATCTATCTGACTGTCTTCTTCCTCCCAGCATTCAGTCCAGTTTTTCCCTGCCTACCTAAGTTCTGCCCTATCAACAGGCCAAGGCAGTTTCTTTATTCATTAATAAAGAATTCACAGCACATGGAGGGGACTCCCACATCAAAAATGCCCTACATGTTTGCCTAGAGGTCAATCTTGTGGAGACATTTTCACAATCAAGTTTCCCTCTTCCCAGATATATCTCTAGCTTATGTCAAGTAGACAGTAAAAGCCAATACACTGTCAAGTGGTATGAAAAAAAAAGCTACAGCTTATAGTTGTATTTAAATATGTCTCTGCTAATGATGCCTGATGCTACCACCATCCCAGGCACTCACATGAGTGATTTTGGAGTGATTCTTAGGTTCTGGCTCTTCTCTGATTCTGCCTGAGTTCTACCACACATACTTGTCACTAAAGTAGCTTTCTGATCTGTAGTACCTCTTCAACCCCTGTATCTATCTTTTTGTGAAGCTAGTTATGTCTATCTCTAGCTTATGTTCTTCCATCTATAAATGAAATAATTGGATTATAAAAGTTGTTCTTGACTTTTTCATCACTCGGAGTTCCCTCTGTCGTGCTGTTAAAGTGTCTTCTACCATGAAGACCTCCATTCGTTGGGAAACAATTAGCTTGTTTTACTACTAAAGACTTGCATCACTCTCACAATTTCCAGTCAATTCTACCAATCAGTGCATCTGTGTGATTAGCTGTAGCCTAAAGCAAATAATATTGACATTGTAGTTGATCTGTTCAGCCTTAATATGGAGGAAAACATGGCTCCCTGTAGGCTTTCTTAAGTCTTGACAATCCCCCTGGAGTCTCCATGTGACTGCCAGTGCCGACTGGCTGGTGACTACTGTGTGAGTAATCTCTAAAGAATCTTCCAGTTCTGCCAATCTTTGATTCCTAAAGTACAGCACTGATCATGTAACTCCCCTGATGATTATTCTGGAAGCGTTCCCCATTGTCTCCTAAATTAACCATAAACTGCTTAGCCTGGAATTCAACGCCTGCCATGCTCCAGTCCTAACATAATGTGGATTTTTTTCAAATTATGAACCGACAGTCCTGCTTGCATGAACAACAAACTATTAAATCCCAGCATACATGCAGAGTTTACTGTTCTAATCACAAATAAAACTGACAACAAAGTTAATCTGGCACATATTTAATGATATACCTAATGGTTATTGTGTTGGGTGGTAATTAGTCATAAATGGTAAGCACTTCGCATAAATGATTGTAATTAGTATTACTTTTCCACACCCAGACCAATTTTTCTAGTTTCTTTTCTGGCTATTAGTTCCTCAGCATTCCTAATCAGCATCAGTGCTGATAATTTTCGCTGATATCATGTACCATTTAATCATCAGCATCACATACATACACACACTCTTCCATACATTATGAGACAAAAGGTCCTGGCTGGCCCTCTTTAGCAGCTGAGGTTTTGCTGTTTCCTACCCCCACTGCCTCTTGCTCTCTGGAGCTGAAGTCCCCCCAATAGGTCCTGTGCTTTGTCTCCTTCCTCTTACCCTGCCCCCTCTTCTACTCCTCCATATACCTGAGGGTGCTCTGAATTGTTCATGCCTCATCCAACACCCAAACCCTTGAGGCTATAGAAATCTGTGACTAGATTGCTTCAGAGAAAGAACCATTGCATATTCACCAGGCTGTGTTGTGGGGTCATCAGGGTTGTCAGTACTTGATAGACAGTATTATGTAAGAATGTAAGGAGGGGAAGAAGTTTCAGGGAAGAAAACAGCCATATAGGTTTATAATTATAGCTAAAACTTTTACATTTTAAACATAAATATGAAAATTTGTGAGAATAAATGGCCAATTATGCAGGTATTTAGAAGTGCTTCCGTGAATTTAAGTCAGTACTCACATTTCCTGTGTTACATGCAAATTCTTCTTCTAGTACTAGGCATTATGAGAGTACAAAACTGGTCACATTTTCTTACAGGCTCATTTTGTGACAGTGGATAAGCCAGATCCTCTCTAGTACATCATTTGTAAATGATATTTCCATTTACCTAGTCTTAAAATTTAGCATCCATTACCAATATGTGTGACCAAGTGCTTATCTTCCCAGCCCTATACAGTGTTTTCTAAGTAACACAATCATCTGTTTTTCAGCAACCCCATTGCCATCATCTTAATTCAGATCACCACTGCCTCTCATTTAGGCTACTGTGAGAGCCTCCTAATTAATTTCATTTCCATTCATCTATTTCTTTGAATGACTGGCAGAAGAATCATTAATTGCTATTAAATTCACACAATATAAGATTAAACACTGTCATAAAGTATTCATTGTCCAGGGAGATAGCTCATTGAGTAAAAGTACTCACCACCACTTAAATTTATTCAGTACTTGAAATCTACATGATGGAAGCAGTGAACTGACTCCTGTAAGTTGTTCTATGATATCCACGTATATTTTACACACATGACATACATGCACACACACGCACATACACACACGCACATACACACACACACTATAAAATACAGTGTGTGTTAAGAGACAAGTAACTTTCTTCTGGTTTCTTTCACTTAGTATACTTTTGAGATACATTCACATTTTAAAAGATACCAATACAATTAATTCCTTTTCATGTCTCACTGTTCAGTTGTGTGGTTCAACCAAATTTCATTTCTCTATTCATCAATCAGTGGTCAATTGAAGGGGAAACTAACAATGTGTTTTCCCAGAGGAGCTATACAATTTTAAACTCCTTTCAATAGTTTAGGAGGGTTTTTTTTTTTTGTGTGTGTGTGTGGCTATCCCTTGGAGTACTGTTGAGTTAACTTCTTTGCCCATTCTTTGATGAATTGTTCAATTCTTTGTTGTTAATTTTTAGGTTTTCTTTCTTTACCCACTCCTTAATTGGATAGTTTGACTTTATGTTTTTAATTTTTTAGGTGTTTGTTACATGATGTGGTTATTAAACCCGTACTGAATACGTGATTTACAAATACTTTCTTTTGTAGCTTGCCTTTCTACAAACTTGATAGTGTCTGTGAAACATAAGTTATGAATTTTCACAAATTATATTTTTTTATTATTTTACTGTTTGTGTTCTGTAACATAATTAAGAATCATCAAATATTGTGGGAAGTGAGAGGGAGATGGAAAGGGAGAAGGGAGGAAGGAAGGGGAGAGCAAAAAAATATATATCAATAAAAACAAGAAAAATGAATCACCAGATATAAGGACATAAAGATTTATTCCTAGTTTTCCTTGTATGTGTTTATATTAATTATTGGTATGGGAGAATTGTCTGTATTCTATCAATCATGTTATAAATAAACGCTGATTGGCCAGGCAGAAAATATAGGCGGGAAGTAGAAATGATGTAATGAGAACAGGAGAATTCTGGGAAGGAGGAAGTTGATTCCTCCCACTTCTACTCAGACCACCAAGTAGCAGGATGTGAGCTGCCGCACTGAAAAAAGGCACTGAGGCACATGGCTAACAGATCAGAAAAATGGATTAATCAAGATGTGAGAGTTAGCCAGTGAGAGGCTAGAGCTAATGGGCCAATCTGCTTATAATTTATGAAGACCTATGTGTGATTTTCTTTGGGGCTAAACAGTTGTGGGGTGAAGGGAGGGACAAAAACCCCAACAACAAACAAGCAGGCCCCGGCCCGTTCATGTTACAAATTATTACACTTACATTTTGGCCTATTTTTCCACTTAACTTTTAGGGATCCAACTTCTATCTTTTGTCTCTGGATTAGCTTGTCATTCAGGCATCATTTATTACAAGTGTGATTCTTTCTTAATTAAATGATATTAGTGTTTATGTTGAAAACCAAATGACAATATAGCCCAGATTTCCACTCAATTTGGTCAGAAGCAGAAATTTTGGTTGCTCTGCCTTTGCTGCTGCTGTTTCTGTAGTTGCCCAAGAAATTCAGAGAATTGTCTGTGCTCTTTTAGATAGATGTCTCTTTATCTGTGATCACTACTTACAGAAGCCCATGGCCTTCAGACAAGACTTCCATCCTTCTTGATCCAAGTCTCTACAATAGCAGGATAGCTTCATGTAGATAGTCTGTGTCATAGTCCCCCAAACCTTGTTTATAACAGTGGACAAGTGACTTAACCCCTCTAAGCTTTGGTTTATTCACTGTCCAAGAAGGAGTAGTGAAACATCTTACTTCATACACTTGTTATTAGGAAGGGAAGAAATAGTAAGCATCAAACCTTGAGCCGGAATCTGTCAGAGAATATTTGCTTAAATAATTTTGCCTGCTCTCAGTATTCTACTTCTCTTCTCACTTGCAACAAAATCAGAAGGTTTGTGGATAGTCATAGTAGCAGCGGTGGCAGCAGCAGCCTTGCCTACTGATTTACTTACAAAAGGATTTTTAAAGTCGATCACACAACTTTTGATACCTGATAGTATAATTATGGTTTGTTCAACATTAAAATTAATGGGTTTATAAACAACAGACCTCATTTAGCTTAATAAAAGCAAAAAACCGATTTGGGGTGAGGTCTTAAATTCCCTTAATATCTTTTCACAACTGCTGAAAAGTTACGTCTTTGAAAATACAGATTCTATTGGATTACATGGCCATGCCACTCAACAGTCAAAAATGAGATTCAATTTTTATACAGAAGACTTATGTTGGAATGTTAGTTCTGGATTGCATGGATAATTTATCCTCTTCAAGTTAAACCATTCCCATGTTTGCCATCTATACTCTCTGTCCAAAAGAAAACTGCCATACATACCAATTGCTTGGTAAACTGTTATTCACAGTGAGAGGAAAGAGACCCATCCCAGCCAAATGATCCTATGGTCCATATTAGCATGATCAGTTGACTGAGTGTTGCTTAGTTAGAAAGAGACAAGTAGGTTGTGGCAGATGATCTAGGTGGTAATGGTAAAGAGAAGATGCCACTGTGTAGTGCTCTCCAAAGAAGCCCTGGCAAGTGGTGTTTGACATGGTGAAGTCGAAGGGCACAAAACCAGGATGACAGTTCCTACAATGAGATGAATGAAGACACCCACGAGGGAGAGAAGAACAATGGCTCCTGCCCAGGGTGGCTCTTGCCTGCCCATCGGATAGGAGGAGTGCCTGACTAATTGCATTGTGTCTGTCTCTATATAGTACCGTTTGTTTATTGAAGGTCCTCGTCTTTGTCCTGAACAAATTGATCTATTTGCTTCACTTTGTGCATTTAATTTTCATCTGTACATTTTCAAAATACTCCATTGGTGGTTCATTATGGTAAATTAATATTAGTGTTTCTGGAAGACAACCATCAACCCTCATTTTCACTAACTCTTTCCCACCTCTCCCCCCGTCCCTTGACTAATAGATATCATTTCAACAGTTTGACTAACTGCCGTGTTATAGAAAAGGCAGTAATTTATACTGATGTAATGGCCGTGATAAAAATCATTTGTGTGCTGATTTTATAAATTAGGGGAGAAATGTGAGTGCCTCTGAAAAATGAAGTGCTACCACATGGATTCCACTGTTGCTAATGCTTCATACCTTTCTGCTTCATTAAACCAATTTCACGGGGAGATGAGTTAGAGGAAGAAGCTGTGCTGCTTATGAGATGCAACAATGGTTTATTGAAAGAAATGGGGCTAAGATTAAATTAAGTGCTACCCAAGAAATATGGAAATACAAAAATATTCAGGCTTCTAGATGAGTAATTCAAAATTATGATAAGTTTGCTCTTTCATACTTCAAAAACTGGCTCATAATTGCACAGAACCAAATTCACAGCCTACTAATTAATATTGAAGAGTTTCTTGAAACTACTCTTACGAGTGGGGGAACCCAAGAACGAATTTATCTCATTTCCTAATTGAAATTCTGGCAACTCAAACATTTTCATGGGATCTTCTCTGATAGTGTTCGGTCTTTCAAATGCCCCTTCCTGGTTTGCTCACTCTTGAGAAGTACACAGTAATGTTAGATAAAAGGGGAAGGAGCAAGAGAGAGGCACATGGCAGGAAGGCTTCAGGCTGTTCATTGGCAATTGCCAATTAGCAAACCTCACTAGTTGCTCCTTTCCTTTGTTTTTAGGCTTCAGGTGAGCATATCGGCTGAATACAGATTTATACTGTTTGACATTTTGTTGGTCTTTTGTGGATGATGACCTAAATTGGAGGTGGAGACACTGCAAAAGAAAGGACTGATTGGCATGCCCTTGGGAGCAGGTACCAAGGAATTGGGTTGGAGCCACTGCCACTGTTCATCTAAATTGCCTCCTATTTCCCCCATTCTGATGAGCTTGAAGTTTTCACTTTCTAGCAACTAAACCCTATTTGTTCCCTGAATTGTGAAGGATGTAAATACAAAGGGATTCATTCATTAAATAAGAGGCTTATGAATACTTGCTGGTTTTTTTCTTAATGCAGAATTTCAAAGTGCAGCTGAGAAGCTGCCATTTTCCTCCCACTCACAATGAGATCTCTGTGTGGAAGTGACCCAAGTCCTGGGGTTGAATCCAGCTCTCAGATTAGCACAGAAAACACGTACAGATGCAACATTCAACCCACCCCCTTCAACCAATGTTATAAAGGGATTCCAAAAAGTGTCCCTCCAGGATGGGAGAAAGGATTTTTCAGATTACAACCCTCAGATTTATTGGCCAAAAGTCAGAGAATATAGCCCAACACTCAAATGGGAAATTCATTGGTGTGTGGTCTGTTGCTACAGTTCTGAGATCTGGAGTTCAGCAGACTGAGTTCAGCCAGTTAACATAGCATGTTTACAGTCATGACAGGAGCTTTTCATCACATTATCATAGCGAAGCTTGCATCAATTACCTTCTTAGCTTCCTCACTGCTATTAGCTGATAGGCGTGTCCACTGTCATCGAGGAAGGGAAAGAGTGCTACCCAAATGGCTGTCAGTCTATTGATGGCTTCAAAGTCACTACCCATGTTTAGAACATTACAAAAACATATGCTTCACTCAAAAATTAAAAAGCAAATTTAAAGAAAATTAACTTTTGGAGAAATGTTATTATTCAATTTTGACATATCGGGAATAGGTTCTAGTTAAGAACTTGCCTTCCACTAACTGGTATACTTAGACCTCAACTTAGTTCATAAAATGTGATCTCTAAATTTTATTCTAGTAAGAAGTTCCTCTAGTCTGCATTGCCTTAGAAGATGTCTATAGCAAGTCAGGTGTTAATACTTAATTAACAAGTATTAATTATTAATAATAGTGTTATTATAAAAATAGTATTAGAGTTAGTAGATACTGAGAAGTTACTATCAGTGTAACATAAATAATACATGAAAGTTACATCTTGTGATAATGTCACAAAGCATGTTCCACTGTTAAGAGTCACAAAGTTTTAAGGATAGAGACATGTGTTCTACTGGGGTAGAAGGGGAAGAGTGTCCCCTAAAACAAAAATGATCCTTCCATTCATGTCTAATTCCTTAACTCTTCTCTCCTCTGCTAAAACATTGAGATCGCATTAATCCAAATTCAAGTTCTGCTGACTTCAGCAACACTTGGCCCTGCAGAAATCCACTCCCTAATCCAGCAGTCTGTCTCCTACTCCAGAGTGGTGGAGAGATGCTGGACAGCTCTGGGAGAGACACCTCCCAGAGGAGGCTCGAGGACTGCAAGAGATTCACATCTTTCACTATTTAGAGAAATCGCAAGCACTTAAAGAGATTTAACAATAATTAAACTCTGAATTGAAGATGGTTGTGAAATAAAGTTCACGATTTGTTAGTTTCATGCATGCCAAAGTCTTGCACCAAAAGGTCACAAGAATGAAATGGCTTAGACTTACCAGTTTATAGAAACTGACTAGCCTCAGGGACAAAGGTGACAACTCACTGGAAATTGTAATTATGTATATTCCCAGTGTCTTAATCTCCTACTATGCACTCGGTCACATAGTAGGAATGCTCTTAATATTTCATCCCAAACTTCGTACTGGATCTCTACTCCAACTGTTCCTTTTGTCCCTTCACTCTCCATGGCACCCTTACCCACTACATGATATTTTCTATGCCTGTAAAAATGAAAGCATATTTCCAAAGAACTGTATGCATTTTGTAAGCATTTTCCCGCACTGCTTTCATGTAAAATGGCACATATAAACCAATCAACACTGGGTACACTCATATAATTTCCATCTCCCGGGAACAGAAATTGTTTAGGAAAGTTAAAGGCAAATTTACAGACACACACTTATTCAACCAATCACAAACCGGTTCTTTTCAAACTTGAACATGCACCAGAATAATTTGGTGGGTTTGTTAGAAAGCAAAATGCTATCCCCCAGATTTCTGGGGCATTAGATCTGGGTTGAGGCCTGAGATTTTCCATTTCTAGAAAATTCCCAGATGATGTTACTAGTCAGGAGAATACAAGGTAAACATGCACTACTGCTAAATCACTTGTAAGCCACTGAGTGCTAGTTTCTTCTGTCTGTGTGTACGCTTTGTGCACTTTCAACCCTTCCTTACTTGCTTTGGGCAAAAGATCTAGAAGAGGCAACATAATAATATTGATGAAGAGCAAAATTCAAAGATTGATTCTTCCTGCTTCAAGAGTCAAAACCACATTTATCAATAAAATATAGCATTGGTCACTAACAGAGAAATATAGATAAGAGGTAAGAAATAGCCTAGAAATAGACCCACACCTATAGAATCAATTGATCTTTGTTTAAGGAGCAAGGGTAAAATGACGAAGATTTCTTTTCTACAAATGTTACTGAGCCAAGTAGATATCTTTATGCAAAATATTATTAATAATATAGACAGAGAGGCCTTATACCTGTCATAGAAATTAACTCAAAATTTACCACAGAACTAAAAGTAAAATGCAAAACTGAAAGACTAGAAAAAAATAAAAAGTAAAATCTAGATTTTCTTTGTGTATTGTGGTGATAAGAGAGTATTACAAGTTGGATTCATTAAAAAATTTAAAATTTTATTTTCTACAATATACTATGACTAGAATGAAAATATTGGACATAGACTCAGAGAACATCAAAGACATCTCAGATAAAAGATACTTACCCACTATTTAAAAGAACTCTTAAAACTCAACAATAACAAAATAATCTGATTTAAAAGTGCCCCCAAAATCTCAACAGAGATTTCTTCAAAGAAGATATGTAGATGGTAAACATGCACACAGAAGATACTCCATGTCATATGTCACTGGGAATGTAAAAAAATCATCATAATAATGAAAGTCTGTAACACTTTTTAGAATGCCCAAAATCCAAAATATTGACAATTCCAAGTGCTGATAAGAATATGGAGCGCTATGCATTAATAATTACTGCTGGTAGCACCCACCACCTTACTAACATGAAAATCTATCCAAAGATATTGATATTAGCTTATAGACATAGAAAAGCATGCATATCTTTGTTGCTATGGTTTGAATATAACTTGAGTGTCCCTCAAAGGTTCATATGTAAAGCTGTAACCCCTCAGGTGATGGTATTGAAATCCCAGTGGGCATTTAAATGGTATGGCACAGAAGAAGTTCCTCAGGCCATTAAGTTCATATCCTTGAAGAAGATTGTGGGAGCCTATCTCATCTGCTCCCTCAGTTACAGTTCAAGATATAATCATTTGCTTCTAGATACACTCTTCTCTTATGCCCTGACCTTAATAGAGGGTAAACCCCTATGGATGCCTGGTCTTAGATGAGAACGTCCAAAACTGTCAGCAAAATAAATCATTTCTTTTTATAAAGTTACCTACATTGGTAGTACAACTCTGACTGAACATATGTTTATAGTAACTTTATTCATAATTGCCAAAAGATGGAAGCAAACAAGATGTCTTTTGCTATGTGAGTAGATAAAACTGTGCTACATTCAGACCGTGGGATATTCTTACTCAGTGCTGAAACAAATTAGCTAAGAAGCTGTGAAAATGTTGAAAAAGCTTAATTACCTAATAAGTGAAAAGGAACCAATCTTAATTTTATAAAAAAGCAACATACTGTATGATTCTAACATCTAAGAAAAGACAAAACTATGGAGACATTTTGAAATATTCGTGGTTTGCAGAGACAGAGGAGAGAAGGGTAAGCAAGCATAGGAAAGAACGTTTTAGGGAACTGAAATTATTGTGTGTAGATACACAATGGCAGGTACATGTCACTTTAAATTTGTCCAAACACAGAGAATATGTAATACCAGGAGTGAGTGATAATATCCACCCTGGATTCAGGTGATAATGGTGTGTTGATGAGGTCTTCTCAGTTATAGCAAATGGTACCACTCTAATATAGAAAGTTATGCGTCTGCTATGGTAGTGGTATATGGAAATCTTTGTACCTTCTGCTTAATTGTGCTATGAGCTCAATACTGCCCTAAAATAGGGTCTGGTAACACTTTTAAAGTGGACAAAATAGAGAACATATTAAAATATGTGGAATGCAGAACAGAAAGGAAAAGTTTATAACATTTATTGTAAGACCGTTTCAAAAATCAATACTGTTAATCTCTGCAAGAAAAAAGAACAAAAGAGAAAAACTTAACCAAGTGGAAGGAAGCTAACACAAAGGTACAAGCAAAACTTAAAACAGAAAAATAGTATAGAAAGTCAATGGAACAGAACACCCATTCTTTGGACAAAAGTCAGTAATACAGGTGAAGCTTTAGAAAGAATGACAAACATAAAAAGAGAGATGGTACATGGGTAAATCCTGAGGAGCTTACTATAGAACCACATCCATTAAAGGAAAAATAAGAGGATACTACAAAAACCATAGGCCTAGAAATCCAACAACATAAGAGCAACAGATGAATTTCTGAAACCTTGTAATATACCAAGCACAACCAAGATGATGCAGACTTCCGGGATGGCATGGTGTCTTAGCTAGGGTTTCTATTGCTTTGAAGAGACACCATGACCATGGCAACTCTTATCTAGGACAACATTTATTTGGGTGGCTTATAGTTTAGAGGTTCAGTACCTTATCATCATGGTGGGACATGGCAGTATGCAGGCAGACATGGTGCTGGAGTTAAGTGTCCTACACCTTTAATAACAGGCAACAGGAAGTGATCTGAGACACTGAGAGGTGACTTGAGCATATATGAAACTTCAAGGGCAGCCTCTACAGTGACACACTTCCTCCAACAAGACCACACCTACAACAACAAAGCCACACCTCATAAAAGTGCCATTCCCTTTGGGAATCATTTTTTCAAACCACCACATATTGTAAATATTAGAGCAACTTAATTTTCAAGTAAAATGATCCAAATATCTATGCTCATATTTTTTTAATTTTTTTAAAGATTTATTTATTTATTATGTATACAACATTCTGCCTCCATGTATGCCTGCACGCCAGAAGACAGTACCAGATCTCATTACATATGGTTGTGAGCCACCATGTGGTTGCTGGGAATTGAACTCAGGACCTCTGGAAGAGCAGCCAGTGCTCTTAACCTCACTCCATCTCTCTGAGCCATCTCTCCAACCTGCTCGTATGTTTTCAATGGAAAATTCTACCAAACACTTACAAAGAGAACAGAAATCTTATATAGATTCTTGAAGAAACATAGAAGGACTACTTCCTACCAACTCCTATTGAGAATAATTTGTATTATAAACTTTTATTGAAAATAATATAAAAATATTAGTCACTCAAATATCACAATATAATGGCAGTACTGAAGCCATGCTGCCTCAAAATGAGACACCTTGGCATACTGAATATTTTAAGCTGAAGGAATTTATGATAACTATGGAAACAGGAATTGCTCTCTGAGCTTGCTTTTCTCACCCGAAGAAAGTCATAAAACACAGAAAGAAGGAACCTTGCAGATGATGTGGGATAAGGTTGTATGAGCTAGAGGGGTTGAGGACACCATGAGAACAGTGCCAACACAATCAACTAAGCAGGGCTCAGAGGGACTTACAGAAACTGAGGCAGCAACCAGGAAGCCTGCATGGCTCTGTACTAGGCTCTCTGCATATGTGCTGTGGTTCTTTAGCTTGTGGGAGTGGGTATATCTCTGACTCCTTTGCCTGCTCTTAGGACTCTTTTGCTTCTACTGGGTTGCCTCATCCATCCTTGCCTAGTAACTTGATATGCTATATTCAGTTGAGATCCCCGGGAGGCCTCCACTTTTCTGAAGGGACATAGAAGAGGAGTGGATATGGGGGAGAGAATAGGTGTGGGGGGAGGGTGGGGGGGAGGAGTGAAGAGTGCGGAAACTGTGGTCAGGATGTATTGAATGAAAGAAGGATAAAAAAAACTAGAAAGAAATAGATCATAAGAACCTCATTCTTATTAGAAGACATGAAGATATACAAAAGACTAAAACTAGGCTGGGTTCTCCCTAGTTCATTATTTGCAGAACATACTCCCGTCTCCCATTCATATTTTTTATGACTGTGCACTCTAAAATCAAATATAATCATAATATATAATAATATATATTTCCCTGTTTTTTAGGCTTTCATTTTTGAAGGCTCCCATGTTACTTAAAACTCATTGATGTCAATTTTTATACTCATCACTTCTAATTTGTTTTTTGTCAGTTTTATTTCCTGCCAGGAAACATAGAGGGTTCAGGACAACCTTCTTTCATGACAAGATAAAAAGAGTTTGATACTATAAACAAATCTGCTTCATCATTCAAAACTTAATAAAAAATAAGTGAATATATTATACTATTTGTCAACTACATGATAAAGACAAAGTACATATTTACATAAAAGGGTTTTAAAACAGTTTATAAGTTTAAGCAACACTCAGAATTGAAACAAGAGTTCTCAGGATACTATGAATGAAAGAGAACTGAAATTGATAAAAGCAACAGGCAGTAGAATGTCTTAGGAGATAGCGAAACTTAGCACTAAGGCCAACAACCTGAATTCAACCCCCAGAACCTTCTCGGTAGAAGAACACCAACTCCCATAAGTTGTCATCTTATATCTGTAATCAACACTTGACTTGTAGATAGTAAATAAATAAGCAAATGCTTTAAAATAAGATTAGGAAGCCTTTAATAGTTCAGCTGGTAGAGCAGAGGACTAAGAACTAAGAAACCTATAGATAAGATCATAAATAATGATAAAAGGTTCAATGTTTGTTCCCTTAATGTTCAATAATGTTAGATTTCACTATAAGTACTGTAAGTTCCATTCCTTCAGTAAGGCAGAAAAAGATATACACATTGATGAAGGAATGAAACTATCCTAATATGGAGATAACTATATTCATAGAAAATAAGACAAATCCTAGAAATTAAAAATGAACTAATAACAGTAAAAAAACAAAAGGCCAACATGTAAGTAGCAAGTGCATTCCTTATGTTAACAATAATACAATAATACAGAGAAACCAAAATGAAAACCAAAGTGCTACTTATAAATATACAAACTGAGACAGACAGAGAGAGAGAGAGAGAGAGAGAGAGAGAGAGAGAGAGAGAGAGAGAGAGAGAGAGAGAGAGAGAGACCAGTCATTACTGGAAAAATTGGTAGCACAATCCTCTACAAATACTCCAATCCACAGATGCTAAAGTCCATTAGATAGCATGCTATACTTGCATATATGCATGTATGTCCTCATATTTACTTTAAGCAATTTCAACATTATCTGTAGTAACTAAGACAATATAGACATACTAGTCATACTACATTGCTTAGAGAATAATAAGAAGCAAGTCTGTACAAGTATAATAATGCAATTTTTGTTGTTATTGTTTGATTTTTTTTGAAACAGTCTCATGTAGTCTAGACCGGCATTGAACTTGCTATGTATCTGATCCTTGTCTTGAAATTCTGATTATTCTGTCTCCACCTTCTAGTTGCTGAGATTATGGGTGTGCAGCACCCATAATCATATCAGTTTAGATATAATTTTGTGGCTAAGTTTAAGTGTGCAGTTAAATGTTCTTTCTAGTATGTAAGTCATGGATAAAGAGGGCCAAATGTAGGTCTAAATATAAAACATGAGCAGAACTTACATGCTTACAGGTATAAATCCTGGGATGGTAAGATAGCTCAGCTGGTAAATGAAGTTGCTGCTAAGCTGGGTAAAGCTGAGTTCACTTTCTGCGATCCACATGGTAGGAAGGTCAAACCAGTTTCCACAAGTTGTCTACTGACCTGCACATGTGCACCACGGCACATAGGCCCACACACAAATTAGTAGAATAAATATTTTTGAAGAGATGTACAAAATGCTGACAAAAGAGTATCTAAATAAATGGAGTCATGTGTTTCTATCAATTGAGAAAAGAGATGTCAATTCTTCTCATATTGACACATGGACTTAATTTTATTTATACTAGTTACAATTTTGTTGTACATCAATGAGCTTATTCTAAAATTTATATGGAAAGATACAAGTTTTGAAAAACTGAAAAATCTTGGAAAAGAAGCATAAAGAAATAATCTAAACTGGGTGTGGTGGTGCATGCCTTTCATCTAGCTCTTTGCGGGCAGAGACAGGCAGATCTCTGTGAATTCAGGGTCAGTCTGGTCTACAAAGTGATTTCTGGAACAGCCAGGGTTACACAGAGAAACCCTGTCTTGGGGAATAAAAAAGAAATAATCTTGAGTGGTTTACATCTTTAATTCTAGCATTTGGTGGGCAGAGGCAGGCAGATTCATGTGAACTAAAGCCAGTCTGGTCTACACAGTGAATTTCAAGCCAGCCAAGGTTATGTAGTAAGACAGATACCATCTTTTAAAAAATAATGAAGAAAACAATCTTAAAGAAACAGTCTATTTTATATAAATAATCTCTATATAGATAAGCTGATCAACACAGTGTGGTAGTTGCAGAGAAAAATAAAACTTGAAAATCAATAACAGATCAATGAAACAGCATTGGCCACCCAGGAACAGACCCATGCTGCTGTGCTCAACTGGTATTTGATGAAAGTGGGAAAGTAATTCAATGGAGGAAATATTGATTTTTAAGAAGCGATGCTTGAGTAGTTGAACAGTGTCAAAAGAATGAATCTTAGCCTAAATCTTACATCTTTAACAAAAACTCAAAATGAATCATGGACTTAAACATAAAATGTAAGCCTTTTAGAAAAAATTATGATAAAATCTTTAGGACTACAATGGATTTTACATTTGACAATGAAAGCAGAAACTATAAAAGAAGAAAAGCGTCACTTAAGTAAGAACTTGTCAATTGTTTTGCTTGGAAAATGTTATTAGATATGTTAAAATGTTGTTCTTTTTTTTTTTTAAAAAAAAAGATGTTACCGAGATCAGAAGTTTCTGATTTAGTACAATTAGTTTAGGTGGAATGGCTAGTCCACTGGTCAACTTTCGTTGGCGGCCTGGCTATGTATGCAGGATATGTGCTATTGTAAAGCCTGAGTCACTTCCAGGGCATGCATTTCCTGTGGCTACAACTTTCTAAAGGGTAAGTCAACTGGAAACAACATATAATGAATGTGCATACAGAATGCTGGGCTTTGGGAAAAGAAATACATTGGGCACAAGTAAGGGAAGAAGTTTGCAGGAGCCTTATCTTTTGCAATTCTTACTTTAGAATTGTTTGAAATTTCAAAACCACGGGTAAGAATGCCCCTGGACTCTTAACTCCCCATTGTTCCACAGAAAGACCTAGCGCTGATTTAAGCTTAAACTCCAACTGCACTGAAAAGAGGGGACCAACTTTCAGTCACAGAATTTGAAACCCAAGGCTGGCCTGCCTCTTTATGACAGACTGGAGTTTACTGCAATGAGCTTTCTTGGTACCAACTCAAAAAAGTTTGGAGTCTCTAGGTGCCGAATGAAAAGGTCTCCTGGTGCCTTTCGGTCCACTGATGGGGTTGAGGTGCAAGAGCGTGGAGAAGCCGCTGCCTGACCCATGGAGAGCTGACGAAAACTGGCCATTATACTGGCTATAGTAGGTTTAATAAATATTACTCTTGACCAATTTCCTTTACTCTCTACGATCTTAGAAAAAGTTAACTTAAGGAAATAATTAAAAAACTCAGGGAATTCATATTTAGCGAATGTAATTGTACTTATTAGGCACTCTACTATGTGCTTAGATTCTGAGAACAATGTTTTAATGTTAACACCACCATCATTCCCATTTTACATATGGAGCAAACAAGGCTCAGGAAGAAATAGGGGCTAATTATAACATGAATTCTAATTGGTCAGCTATCAGGGGTTGAAAGCTGAAGGATCAGAGAGGTAGAGCGGCCAGCCACTAGAGTTCTTACCTTTACCAATGCTCAGACTGAAGATGCATCTCCAGACTGCATCTGTCTCCACCAAACCTCAGACTGCAATGAGCTCCTATCTTTTCCTGCTTATATTCATCTCTCCACCCAGCCATATCACTCCTGTTTCTACCTCCCTAGTGCTGGGATTAAAGGCATGTGATTCCAAGTGCTGGGATCATCTTTGTGTGAGTTCCGTTTTATTTAGACTGGATTAATTTCCTGTAGCCCAGGGTGGCCTTGAACTAAAAGAGATCCATCTATCCCTGGGATTAAAGGTGTGTCCCACTACTGCCTCATCTGTAGTGGCTTAGCTCTGCCCTCTGATCTTCAGGCAGGCTTTATTTGTTAAAACACAAACACAATATCACTACAGCTCATCACCTCCTCTGTCATCCCTATGCAGCTCAACCCAGAACTCTCCCTCTTTCTCCTTATCTTTGTGGCATACAACACAAATATCCCACAATCGAAACATAGGATGATGGGAGTCCCAGGAAACCTTGCTGCAGAATCAGTTGAAGCTCTGAAGCAGGCATGATGTGTACAGATTGAAGCAAACAGGAACTGACTGAAGCCCCACTATTTCCCAACATTTATTTAGGTCAGCATACAAAGTAATAGATTTCATTACAGCATTTCCTTTTTTTTTTTCTTGATAGGTGACCCAGGTTGGTTCCAAGCTCACTATGTAGCCGAGGATAGCCATGAACTCTGATTCTCCTATCTCTCCTTCACTCCTGCTGGGATGAGAGGCATGTGTCACCATGCTCAGTTTGTGTGGTACTAACCCAGGGTTTTAGG
The DNA here is from genome assembly GCF_037038515.1 of Microtus pennsylvanicus. Taxonomy (NCBI): domain Eukaryota; kingdom Metazoa; phylum Chordata; class Mammalia; order Rodentia; family Cricetidae; genus Microtus; species Microtus pennsylvanicus. The sequence goes on along the minus strand of NC_134601.1, from coordinate 8,197,874 downwards.
CACACAAAGCAAGTACTGTGCCAACTGAACTATGTCCCCAGACTCATGATGGCATTTATAAACATGCATTGTTTTCATTTGCTGCCCTTCCCCATGCTCTCTTCTCCCCTCTGGCTGCATTCCTCTCTTCCTCCAGTTAGTCCTCCCTTCTGCTTTCCTATTGAAGGTATTCCAATACCCTCTGTATTGCTGTCTTTCATTAAGATCTCTTCCTCCCCTGTAGGAAGTCAAGGCCTACCAGGCCAAAAGGAGCCAATCTGGAGTCTGCCTGGAACTGTCAAAGGTCCTGTCTGTGCCTAGCCAATAAGGAGCGACCAAGTGGTGTTTTCTGAGTGCCTAGCAACAGGCGCTGTCAGAGGTCCTGATCATGCCTAGCCAATGAGAAATGAGCATGAGATGTCACCTGTCAACAGATCAAAATGCCTGGGTGCTGGAAGAGTATATGAGGTTTTTTTTTTTTGATAATTAAATGATCTCTTTATTATCTCAGAAAGGAAAAAAGATTGCAATTCTGGCGATTTCAAAGACCCTGAATTGGAGATTAAAAAAAAATACACCATAAAACACTTGTATGAGCACAGATTCTTTCATTTTTCAAATGTAGATTGTTTTTCTCTTGAATAATGAGTATCTTGTAGGACAAGAGGCTCTTGACTGAAGGTTGGCATTAAGCTGCTTGCTACCTCACAGCAGTAGAAGCAGATTGTACAATGGAGACCTTTGTTTAATCACTGAAGTTCAAAACCAAGGTTCTTCTCTGTGAGGGGTGTTTGGAGCCTCTAAACATTGCAACAGATGGGTATCTCAAATTTAAATTCTTTTGATAATGATTAAGGACCTTTTTTCTTTCTTTTTTTTCTTTTACTTTTTTTTCTGCTTAAAAAATGATGAAAATAAAACTTCCCTGAGAGTCTTTGAAGATGACAGGAGAAGATCTGTCAGGAAATTATCAATTTTTGGTGAGATTCATTTTAAAGCAAGTATTTCTTCTTCTCTTCCACAGTCTCCGACTTTTCTGCATGTTCATAAAATTCTTCTCTACTGTTCATCTAACACTAGAAAGAAACCACAGCTGTCAGTTAGGAACATGTTTCATTTCTTGTAGTTCAATGAAACTGAAAGCCTCAAATATTTTTTTAAACTATCCATTGGGGGAAATATTTGATTCTAATAAAGTTGTTTTGTCTTTCTCTATTCGGTGGTGGCATGGGATATGACCACCTCAAAGAGATAAAACTAGCAAAGCCCCTGCGGAGCGTGGAAACCTGCCTGCAGAGTATATGAGTTTTATACGTGCTTTTCCCCGTAGTTAAATAAATGAGTCTGCTGTAAGCCTTCCCCCTGACTCCTGGCATCTGTGGTCTTTGATGTCACGCCTTTCCATCCCTTCCCCTGAGGAAGACATTAGGACCCAGCAACACCCCCTTTCTAGCTTTGTGAACTACATACTACACACACACAGACACACACACACACACACACTTTTTAATCTAGCTTCCATATAGAGAACACACAATATTTTTCTGACTTATTTCACTTAATGCTATAATCTCCTGATGTATCCTTTTTTTTTGCAAAGTTGTGATTTCAAATGAAGTTAATAAAACTCCATTGTATGTATATATCCTGCACCCTACTACGGAGACACTTGTTCAACCATGTTTGTTGCTGCTCTATTTATAAAAGGAAGGAATGGGAAATGACAGCCTAGATATCTGTCCATAGATGAGATAAAAAATGTGGTATAGGTACACAACAGAGTATTATTTGGCTGCTAAAAAATGAAATTATGAAATTCACAGGCAAATGGATGGAACTTAAAAAAAATCATCCTGAGTGCGGTAACCCAGACACAGAAAGGTAAATACGGTATGCATTTGCTTATATGTGGATGCTAGTTATTAAGTCTTTGATAAGCAGGCTAAAATTCATATAACCACAGAGGTTAGATAGAGAGTAAGGGACTATGGGAGACGGATAGATCTCCCTAGGAAGGGGAAATAGGATAATTATGCGTGGATCAGAAGGGCAAGAGTGGAACAGGAGAATCAAATGGTGAAGGGGTCCCACAGTGGTGGCACATACTAGAACTCAGGAGAAAAAGGCAGACAGATCTCTGAATTCTTTGAGGCCAACCTAGACTTCAAAGCTAGTTCGAGGACAGACAGAGCTGTTACACAGAGAAACCTGTCTCAAAAATGAAAGCTAAACAAATAAACAAACAAAACAAAAACTGGTGATGGAGAGGAAAGGGAAGATGAGGGAGGGAATAAAAGAAGGGATGGCTAAAACTAAGAGCCATTTGGGGAATTCTTAGAAACCTAATACAGTAGCAATTTCCTATAATAAATAAATATATGAAGGCAGTCTGGAGAAATAACGACATAATGGGAGAAGACAGAGCCCCAACTGGACACTTCTCACCACCAAAAGAAACTTCAGTACCAGGAATGGCACTTAATTGAGTTGTTGAACAAAGGGATGTCCTGAACAACTCAGGCTGTTGCCAAGACTATAGGTTTTTCTCCATGAACTGATGGAATGGCCCTATTGCTGAAGATAATACCTACACAATTCATTAACATGTGTAAGCTGAGCTGGTGCATACATAGAGCCTTTACTCCTACATGCTAGCATATTTGGTACAGGAAGGTGCACTTAAATACCAACCTAGCTACAGACGCTTTCATTTACAATGGTGTCCTGACTGCTCGATATGCTAGTGCAATGGGAGCACAAAGCTTGTGGATGTAACCGATCAATATCTGATTTGAGGTAAGGCCCACTCCATGAGAACCGTATCTGATACTACTTGGGGAACCAAGAACCTGAGACTAGATAGCCCGGGGACCAAGGGTAAAACAAAAATCTACTGTTCTGAAAAACTGTATGAACAAAATGACTCCTATGAATTGTAGCAATAAAATCACTCTCCTATCCTCATAGACCAGTGCATTGCTCAGTCATCATCAGAGAAGCTTTTTCCTACAGCAGATGGGATCACATACAGTGACCCATAGCCAGACAATATGCAGAGCATGAGAGAACTCGGAACACTCAGCTCTACATAGGATGTAATCATCAAATCCATCCTCTTAGGGCTCAGGAAACCCTGCAGAAGAGGAGGCAGAAGGAGTGTAAAAGAGCAGGAAAGGAAGGCACCAAGGAAACAGGGCCTTCTAAAGAAAGCAGGACTAACATACGTATGTACAGAGATTGGAGCCTCATGTAGAGGTCTGAGCAATTACGCACCAGATGGGGCCCTAGAGCTGAAAGAGGTGAAAACAGGAAGCCATCACCAACTGATAACCATTTGTGAAGAAAATTTAGTTTTCTTCCAGGGAGTTTCACCGAAGAAACAAACTATTATTATAGGTAGGCTGCATGCCCAGCAATAGATGGCCAACAGAAAATGAACTCAAAGGCATCTTTGGAGGACCTTGTCTCATAATGTTGCATCAGGACTTTATATTTTCAACATTTATTTACTTATATACTCACTATTTTTATCCTACCCATTTTATGTATATATTATGACTTTTGGTTTTGTGCTTTTCTAAGATTCCTGACTGTGCCAATGAGTGGGTCTCTGTGTCTCCATCTTTCCTGTGCCTTTTCTTGGGATCTTTTCTCTCTGCTTGTTTTGTCCTATTCCAATTTGTTTGTTTTTGTTCTATCTTATTATATTTTATTATTATTATCCCTTAGATACTTGTTTGTTTTCTCACAAGAGACAGAAAGGGGTGGATCTGGATGGGAGAGGAGGTTGGGAGGGACTGGAAGGATTAGAGGGAGGAGAAACTGTAATCAGAATATAGTGTATAAAAACTATTTTAAATAAAAGTGTCTTATTATTATTAATAATTATTATAGCATGTATGTATGATGTGTGTATTGGAGTACAATGTGTGGGTAGTACATGTGTAGAAATGAATAGACAACTTTCAAGAGTTGTTTCTCAGAATGTGTGTAGTGGTGTACACCTTTAATACCAATACTCAGAAAACAGAGGCAGGTAGAATCTTTGAGTTCAAGTCCAGCCTGATCTACATAGTGAGTTCCAGAACATTCATAGCTACATAGTGAGAGCCTGTCTCAAACAAACAAATGAAAAGAGCTTGTTCTCCCCTTCCAGTGTGGGTTCTAGGGATGGAACTCATATGATCAGGCTCATGTTGAGCCATGTCACCAGCCCATAATCATTTTTCTTCAATTCATTCATCTGTTGATGGACATTGAGATAGTTTCATTTCCTAGAAAATGTGAAAAGTGTAGTAATCAACATAAATGTTTATCTCTGTGTCACTGACTTAGTTTCCCCTGGGCATATACTCATATAGTTGGGTCACATGGTAGTTCTACTTTTAACGTTCTGAGGAACCTTCATACTGATTTCTATGGTGGCTTTACAAGTTTACATTCCCAGTAGCAGTGGATAAAGTTCTCCTTTTCCTACAGCTTTCCTAGCATTTGCTATGATATACTTTCTTGATGGTAACCATTCTCAACTGAGAGCAGTTTCCAAATTGCATTGCATTAATGGCTAAGGTTATTGAATATTTTAAAACTATATTTATTGACAATTTGCATTTCTTTTTGTCAGAACTGTCTAGTCAATTAATTACCTTATTTATTGCTCATATGATTTGGGCTTTGGTTGTTGAAGTTATATGTATATTCTGAATATTCAAATGCATAGTTGGCAATGACCTTCTCTGTTCTGTAGGTTGTCACTTCACTCTGGTGATTCCTTCATTCACCATGCAGCCTTTTAATTTCCTGCAGTACCATTTCTCAGTTCTTGAGATCATGTCCTTTGTTATTCAATTCCCTTTCAGAAAGTCATTGCCTTCATCTATATATTCTAGTATTTTCCTTCAGAATTTTCAAAATTTTAAGTCTTATATTTAGGTCTTTGATTCATTTTGGTTTTTTTTTTTTTTGTACAGTATGGGAGATACGGATCCAGCTTCAAACATGCTAAAATCTAGTTTTCCCAGTACCACTTATTGAAGAGGTGGTCTTTTTCTCAATGTATGCTTTAGATACATTTGTCAAAATGAGTTGGTTGTTAGTTGTGTGCTTTATTTCTGGGTCCACTTTTCTACTGCATTGGTCTACATTTTTGGCACCCAGTGTTACAGCTAGAAACTTGCCTTCTCCTAAATGGAAGCCTCTTTTGGTGGGGGGAGGGGTGGCCCTATGTACAAAAGGTCCCCTGGCTGGTGTACTCCCAGCCCTTGACCTCAGGCCTCTAGCTTCATCCATCTCTGTGTCTGCCAAAGAGGCTGGCCTGGGGCCAGGGTGAGACTTCCAACTGAGCCCAAAGAAGTGGTGGGAGAAAAATGTGGTGCCCTCTAAATTTCTGTGTCCCAGTGACCCCAGCCTAGCCAAGGTTCTGAAAAGAACAGAACAGAGTGTTGGGCTGGGAAGGGAGATGAGAGGAGTCAGAGGGGCACTGATGGAAGAATGGAGAGATGTCAGGAGACCATCAGTCACAGCAATGGAGTTGAACAAGTCACCGAAAATGGTAAGTTTGGTAACTGGAGCATTTCAGAGTTCAAAATCAGTGGTGTGAAGTCAGCAATTGCAAAGTGATGGCAAGTGGTCACTAAAGTAAGCAGGAGGTCCAAACCAGTGACTCAAAGGAACCAAGGAGTTAGGAGGATTTACTGAATCTACAGGCTTCTATTTGGTCTACTACATGTCAGGCTCTATGCCAAAAGTTTGGGACAGAGCAAGAACAAAGGAGGTACTTCTTCTATTCCAGTGCTAGCAGGGCAGTTAGGAGACCAAAAGTAGGTAAATATTTTCCATGAGATGACATGAACATGCTTAAGATACAGTTCTTGTTCTTGATAAACAGGTAACGGATTTAGCATGCTAGTGAACTCCGTGGAGGAAAACACAGAAAAGCAACTACATAAGTGTTGTGTGGCTTTGGGGGAACAAATACAGAAAAAAAATCACTTCTGATAGGTTAACAGCAACAAACCAAAAACAAAACAAAACAAAACAAAAAAACAAACCACAAACAACTGCATTTATGCATTTAAATCCTCCAGTCTGGCTGAGTGAGTCAGTGCTTATCCAGGCCACGCACCAGAATATTGGTGAAGAGTCATTTACAGCACAGGGGTGACTTGAGAACAGCTGCACTGCTAAGGAAGCTGACCTGAGCATGGTGTGTTTTTCTGGGGCTCCCTGCACGACTTGTTGCTCTGGATGGTAGGAGACGCCCTTCTCCCTAGCAGAGTAATCTCAGGAGGGGCCTTAAGAACCTGGTAAATTCCGGGAACTTCTTGAGACTTGGCTTACTTCCTGACCCTTGTAAGTTTCAGTTAATGAGCCTCCCTTATTTTTCTGTGCTGTTTTTTGTGCTCTAGGGGAGGTATTGTACATCTCATTTAATCTTTGTAATAGCCCCGTGTAGGAGCTGTTGGTATTTCCATTCCCCAATGAAAAAGAAGGCTTAGGATAGTTACATTCACAAAAGATTATGTCGCACAGCTAACACAACACTAATTGGAGATTTTAGCTGAGGACAATTTGTCGCACCACCAAGACTGATTTTGAAACAAGCACACTCGTCAAAGACAAGAGTCTATTCCTAAGCAAAAGAAAGTAAGCAAGGAAGCCTCTCTTTGAGGCAGTTGGATTTTTCTTCACACAAGTATTCTTTGTAAAATTTATTTATTTTCACTTTTTGTTTTTTGAAACAGGATTTCTCTGTGTTAACAGCCCTGGCTGTTTGGAACTGGCTTTATAGACCAGGCTGGCCTCAAACTCAGAGATCCACCTACCTCTATCTCCCAAATTTGGGATTCAAAGTATGTGCCACCTGACTTCTATGTAAAATATCCCAGTGGACAGAGATCAAATTTAAAAGGGGCCTATTAGAAATAAGAGCCTAACAAGCTAAGTAAATACATCAAAAGCAAAAAGGTTCTTACATATTAATGGTATCCTGTTAGAAATACCATTCCTATCAACACAATAGATGTGAAACTCTAAGAACAAAGCAACTTAGGAAATGTTATGGAACTTTGGCCAGGTAACACAGCACGGGCCTGTTACATGCAGGAGGATGAAACAGAACAGTAAGAAATTCAAGGTCAGCCTGAGTAACTTAGTGAGACTATTTTAAAATAAAAATGAACGTGAAAAAATAAAAGAGATTATAGAGCATAAAGCTTTAAAGGGGACATCTATATTGATGTGGGAGGTCCTTCTGTACATGTATTGCTCTTATTGGTTAATGAATAAATCTGTTTTGGCAGGGCAGAATATAGCCAGACTGAAAAAAATATAGAGAGAGAATAGGTGGGGAGATGCCATGTAGTTGGCAAAGGAGAAGACCCAGAAATCTTTCCAGTTAGCTACAGCCTCGTGGCAATACACAGATTAATAGAAATGGGTTAATTTAAGATATAAGAGCTAGCTAAGCAAACACCTGAACTATTGGCCAAACAGTGTTGTAATTAATATAGTTTCTGTGTGATTATTCGGATCTGGGCTGCTGGGAAATGAAGCCACAGTTTCTGGCTACACTATATCATTCACCTTCCCCACCAAGGCTAAGGGATCATTGTGAAAGGGCTGAAAGACTGTCAGAGCCAGAGGCAGTGGACACCTGTAGCAAAACTCTATTTACTGGACACATGAACTCACAGAGGCTCTGACTATATGCTCAAGACATATGCACGTTTAAGTTAGATAAAATCTCAAGCATGAATTTCAGAGGGGTCTATCAAACCCCACTCTTAGTTGAGGTGCTATGGACAATGGTGGCTGCTGGGAAAATGAGGAAAAGTCAGTTTTCTTTGTATGCAGCTCCCGATGCTACCTGCATTTCAGTGGAGGGCCCTACACGTGTGTATACACTGGCGGCACTAAGTAAGCTCAATGGATTTTTAAAAAGAATACATGAAACTGGGAGAAAAGGGTGTTTGGGGATAATGAGTTTAGGGGGAGGTAATAGAGGGTGGGATATTATTAAGGTATATTATATTCATATATGAAATTCTCAAATAATAAAATTTTAAGTGAAAAAAATCTAGGCTTCAGCTCAGTGGTAGAACTTTTATGTGAGGGCCAGAGTTCAGTCACTAGAGTAGAAAATTATGAAGAAAGGAAGGAAACAAGAGAGGAGAAAAGAAGGAAGGAGAGAAAAAAGGGAAAGAAAAAAAAGAAAGATGTGTAATGGAGCTTTGAGTGGTGGCATGCACCTATAATCTCAGCACTTGGGGGCTGATTCAGTACTGTCAGGAACTCAAGACCATCCTTTGTTGTATAAAGATACCCTATCATAAGAAGAGGAGAAGGCAGAAGAACAGGAACTGGGAATGAAGAGGAAGGCAGAATAAAGCTGTTATGGCATAGCCTAAATGTGGAAAACAATGCAAGCAAGATATTACTTCTGTAATTAAAAGACAATGCAATCTGAAGTTGTTTAGTGAACCTTAAAAATCATTGCAAAACACTCATCTCTCAGTGTTTATTTCAATATTAAAAAATGGGATGTTCAAAGTAGCAAAATTATTACTTATTTCATACACTATAATTTGAAGATTAAACTGTTTCATTCCTTTGTAAAAGCAATAAGAGAACATGGCAAACACAACATGAAAAGTGCTGACTTTTTGCTTGTGTTTCATACATGTGAGCATATTTTCTTTGCCTTGACAGATTCTCATACCACTCTCAAGTTGTGAATTTACTTCTAAATTTTAGCTTTTATGTTTTCAGTGACAAGAAACAAGATGATTTTTGCCATATTAGATCAATAATTTTACATATCCACACCCACTGAGGTTCCTCATTTTATATTTCCAGAGTTTCTTGAATAGCTGTTTACCACCTTTCCCCACAGTTTCCTGTTTCTCCTGGTGTTTGATTCTACTCTCACTTCTATCTTTCTGTTTCTTTGACACGCACTCATCTATCTTAGCTTCAACTTCATTGCTTAGAGGATCCAGACTGAAGTCACACTTTCATCTGTTCGTTTTCATAAAATGACAAGAGGGCTTATCATTGAGTGACAGCTTTGTCCAGAAACTAGTCTTGATGAGACTGAATTACCTGAAATAAAACCAGTGACTCACTGATGCCATGAGTCACTAGTTATGATGCATGTATGCTATTTACATGCTAATTTTTGCACTGAAGAGATAGTGCCCAAGTTTGTAACTTATACAATTATAGTTACTATATTTGTGGTCATGGCCACTAAAACTCAAGCTCTATCATAGGGAAGCTAGTGCTATTTAATTAATCTGTAATAGAAGACAATTGTTAACATTGGTACTACTCTAGGAAAAGATTGCCTCACGTAACCTAAGGGCTTCGACACCCTTAGAGAAATAGAGAGACACGCTATACTGAGTGCTCCCTATGTGCCTCATCCTGGCCTAAGTGTATCATTTTATGAGTTCATTACCTATTTATATCAAATTGTATGAAGTAGTTCCTATCAATATCCCCATTTTATAGATGGAGAAACTGAGGGACAGACAGATTAAGTATTTTCCAAAGGTCACACAATTAGGAAATGGTGAAACAAGATTATTATTTTTTGAGACAAGACCATAACACATAGCCAAGAGTGCTCTTGAACACCTGATTCTCCTGTCTTTGTCTTCTGAGCATGGAGATTACAAATGTTTGCCAACATGTTCATGCAAATCAAGAATTTGAAGCCAAAACAGTCTGCTCCCAAGCTGAGCACTTTCCCTATACTGTGTGTTGCCTCTTAGTAAATTCTAGAAGGATTTTTCTAACTAGAACCCATATGGAAGAAGGAGAGAATCAATTGTACATGAATAGCTGTTATATCTTTTAATGTTTCTCAGAGAAAACAAAATGTATTGGACAAATAATGTTTGGTAAATTTGAAAACAATGGTTCAATGAAGTAGGATCACTTTTTCTTCATATTAAAATAAATATTAGCTTATTTACAGAGTTACTAGAAAAATGAGGCCATTTGCAGATATATTAATAAAATAAAATAATACTTAGTATATCTGAGGCCTACAGAAGAAATTTGTAAAGATAAAATAGGAAAAACTGAAAAGAAAAAATGAGCCTCATCTCATAAGCATTAAATAAAGATATTAACAAAAGCAGTAAAATCTACAGTTGGATGAAATAAGTAGTAAAGGCTATAAATAGATACCATAGAAGAAGTTGGGAGATGACTCAGCGGTCAAGCACCTGCCATACTATTACAAAGCAAAAGAGCTTTGTCTTTCAGATGAATATTTTTCTTTTCTTTTTGAGACAAGGTGTGTCTCTCTGGCTGGCTTGAAATGTGCTATGTAGACCATAGCCTCAAACTCACAGAGATCTGCCTCTCCCTCCCAAGTGCAGGCATGTGTCAACATACCCAGAATTGGTTTTCTATACCTTGTCACATGGGCATGGGCATACTGATCCTATACATCTCAGTGAACCTGGATGTCATTCTTACTGGCTCCAATTTTCACCAAGAACATCTCTTTTTGGGTTTTTTCGAGACAGGGTTTCTCTGTAGCTTTTTGGTTCCTATCCTGGAACTAGCTCCTGTAGACCAGGTTGGCCTTGAACTCACAGAGATCCTCCTGTCTCTGCCTCCTGAGTGCTGGGATTAAAGGCGTGAGCCACCACCACCCGGTTTACCAAGAACATCTTTTAAGGAGAGTATTCACTTCATTGTCTTATATGACTTAAAGTTATATAATCTGACTTTGAAATCTGTTTGCTGATATATTAGCACTTCTGTCTAGTCTAAGAGCCCTCCCTACCTTCCAGAAAGCATTCACTAGGGCTTATCAAATTCTCTCAGGGGCTTTGCTGATAGATTCTGGTTTCTTCCTTGCTTTTTTGCTCTCTCTACTCTTCCAGTACTTCAGATTGCCATTTTCACCTCTCACAGAACTTATCTTACTCTTCTCAATTCAAGGCTTACATCTTCAAGTTTCTACTCAATCTTTCTAACTCTGATGCCTGGCATGTATATGAAACTCTTCTTAGGGACAGTCTCTCACCTCACCAAATCTGCTTTTTCCTGACGGTCTATTTCTATAAACAGTACCCCTTTAATTTTCTTTAAAGTACTCACAAGGCTTCAAAACCTTGACAAAGAAGAGGCCTGAGGAACTGGAATTTTAGATGCCAGAGACAAACAGGAGGTCAACTGTCAAAGAGATCTCACAATCACAGATATGAATCAAAGATGAATTTTTACCATAATGTGTGCCATTAAGGAGCTTCCTATTTGGTTAGTATTCCTTGTTAACTAGAAATTAAGCTACAAGAAGCATTACTTAAAATAATGCACTGCTGAATCATCATCATTGCCATGGGTAAACCCATGGTCTTTATATTTCAATGAAAATTCTACTTTACAGCAAATGGAAGTTTTGCCTCAGTAATATGAACTTGCCTTGCAAGTGTACAAGACGTTACAGTCAACAGTAACATATGTAACAATGATGACTTCTTTTTGGCTAAATACACACACATAAAAAAAACAAAAAAACCAATTAAACAACAAACAAACAAAAATCCCACAAGTTTCAAGAAAAAGTTCTATGGTTGTTTTAGTTGCTTCAGACAGGGTCTTATGCATTCCAGGCTGGTCTTAAAATGGCTAGTGTTTTTATCCTAGTTTTGTTTTGTTTGTTAACAGAGGTTTCTGTCCCAGCTGGGCCTGCATCCGTTCAGTCCCAAAGAAATACACAGAGGTTTATATTAATTATAAACTTGTTGGCCTACTAGCTCAGGCTTATTATTAATTAATTCTTACATCTTACATTAACCCATCATTCTTATCTGTGTTAGCCACAAAGCTTGGTACCTTTTACCAGTGAGGCATTCTCATCTTGTGTCCTCTGCGTCTGAGTGACAACTTCAGACTGAGAGCCTTTCCTCTTCCCAGTATTCTCCTGTTCTCATTGCCCACCTCTATTTCCTGCCTTGTTACTAGCCAATCAGCATTTTATTAAATCAATACAAGTAAAAAATCTTTACAGGGTACAAGACCATTGTCCCACTGCATTTGTTTGTTGTTGTTTGTTTCTGTTACTGTGATAAAATGCCTTGATAAAAAGATAACACAGAAAGGTGTTAGCTTACAATCCTGGGATATAGTCTATCATTTCAAGGAAGTCAAGGCAGGAAGTTGAGACAGTTGGTCACATCATATCCATGATCACAAACAGAGAAGTGAATGCATGCATGCCTAATACTTGGCTAGCTTTTTCAACTCTTATCAACTCTAGCTCCTCAAACCAGGAAAAGGCTACCACTCACTTCTGACTGAACCGTCCCACATCAATTAAGGCAACCAAGAAAGTGCCCCATAGATAAAGCCACCGGCCAACTTAATCTAGACAATTCCTCATTGAGATTCTTCCCAAGTGATCCTAGGTTGCGTCAAATTGACAGAACTAACCACTGTCACCTTGAACTTTGAGTCCCCCTGGCTATACTACTCCAGTGCTGGGATTACAGGTATATACCAAGATCCTTAGTTTTAATGCTGGCAATTGACTTCAGGACATTGAGCATGGTAGGCATATGCCCTACCAGTTGTGCTACATTCTCAACCTTCCTAAAATCTACATAGCATGGTGCTTTTCTTTAATGAAATCCTTGTGTCTTCCCCTCACAACATATTCCTCTCTCCCTACTCCTCATATCCCTCTTCAGTCTTTCATTCCGGCATACATAAACAATTCAGTATAAATTATTTCACATTTTATCTCTCTCCAAATAATTATGTACACACAATGATCCATTTTATTTAGAATAAAAGTAAATATATACATAGATAAAATGTACTTTCATAGATGACAGTACCCCTAAATATTATGTCCTACTGATGAGACTACAAATAAATTTCAATTTGTTTAGCTTACACACATAATTTAAAACACACATATTACAGACTAAAAAGATGGTTTGGTAGTTAAGATCCTTTGTTGTTCTTTCTTACATAGGATCCAGGTTTGTTTCCCACATAATGGCTCACATCATCCCTGTCTCCAGTTGCAGGGGATCCAACAACCCTTATTCAAAAACATTCTTTGTTTTTATTTGTATGTGGGAAACTACAGGTAATGCTGTAACAATCGTATTTGTACATGGAATCTTGTGAACTATTGCTTTTCTTTTCAAGGGTTATGTTTTTAGAAGCAGAATTGCAGAGGTAAGGCATATTCTCAGTATCTCTTCAAGAAGAGGCAGTAACTTTAAAAAATTCTTTTGCTTGAACTGCGGTTATATAGCTCAGTGGTAGAGTTTTTGCCTTAGTTTCAATCTTCAGGGCCACAAAAAAAGAAGAAAATTTGTGTCATTTTGTTGTCACATTATTAATTTGTATCCCATTGGTCATTAGTGGATTTTAGCATCTTACTTGTAAGTTTGCTTGGCATATTGGACTATTTTTCCGTGGATAGGTCCCTTCACATCCTTGTCCTTTTTGTTTTGTTTTTGAGTCAGGGTTTCATGTAGTCCGGGCTGGCTTTCAATTCTCTGTGTAGCCAAGGATGATCTTTTTTGTAAACAATCTTTTCTCATTTTATATACCAATTCTAGTTCCCACTCCCTCCTTTTCTCCCACTCCTGCCCCTCCCCCGCCATCCCCCACCCAACTCCCACCCACTCCTCAGAGAGGATAAGGCTTCTCATGGGGAATCAACAAAATCTGGCACATCACTTTGAGGCGGGACCAAGACCTTCCCCCCTATATCTAGGCTGAGCAAGGTATCCCTCCAAAGAGAATGGGCTTCAAAGACCCAGTTCAAGCCCTATAGACAAATTCTAGATCCACTGTCAGGGGCCCCACAGACTGCTCCAGCCACACAACTGTCACCCACATTCAGAGGGCCTCGTTTGGTCCTATGCAGGTTTCCCCCACTATCAGTCCAAAGTCAGTGAGCTCCTACTAGCTCAGGTCAGATGTTTCTGGTCTTGGCCCCTTTGCTAGTATTATTGCTTCTCCCTCTCTTTGACTGAACTCTGAGTGCTCAGCCCAATGTTTGTGCTATGTATTTCTGCATCTTCTTCCATCAGTTGTTGGATGAAGGTTTTGTGTATGATGACAATTAAGGCAGTCATCTATCTGATTAGAGGGGAAGGCCAGTTCAGATACCCTTTCCATTATTGCTTAGGGTCTTAGCTGGGGTCATTACCAAGGATGGTCTTGAACTGTTCATTGTCCTGCTTCCACCCCCAGAAGCTGTGATTACAAGTATACCGTCACACTCAACTTTTTTATGTAGTGCTGAACCCAGGGTTTGGTGAATGCAAGGCCATCATTCTACCAACTGAGCTATATTCCTTAGCCCCTTTACATCTTTTCTTGTTTGTCCTTTTAAATTGTCCCTTTCTAGCTAATTTAAAAGAGCCTTTTGGTATAGTATAGATATACCTTCTATCTTTACAAACATTTTGAAAATCTATTATTTGTCTGTAGATTTAGTTTATTATTTCTTTTTACACACACACACACACACACAAACTCATATAATGTCTAATAATTCCACACACACCTCCCCCAGTAGCTTTTGAGTATCTGGTTTTGTTCAGTCTTATGTATACTTAAAGATTTCCTGGTAAGGTTTTTATTTTGTTTATATGAGTCTTCCTCAGAGTTTATTTTATTTGAAAAGACAGTGTTGATGGAGAGTAATTTCCCTCTCAAATGGATTCATTGATTAAATCACCTATTTTTTTCCTCGATAAATTAAAATACAAATTTATAAAGCAAGATAATTCAACTACATTATAAAGACAGTGTAATCTAATCAAATCAATATACTACATGTATTGAACTAAACAAATCAGTTGGGTACAGAGCTACACTTAGATTTATATGCTTTGTGGAAAGACAAAATCTTTGGAGCTGTTTATCTTCTTCTACCTTTAATCCCTCTAAAAAGAACATGGTAGCTTAGTACCCAGGGCCCTACCACTTAGTCTTGTGGGAAAAGTCAAATGACCTTTCTTAAACTCATTTTCTTCATCTGAGAAATGGGTATCTTCAAAGGGATACTGTGAGGATAAGGGGAAGGATGGTACTTAGCCTAGTGCCTGGCACATAATAAGCCCATAATAAAGGTAGAGATTATTGTATGGGTTCTATTGACTCCCTTCTTTCTTGCAAGTACTGTGGCTGTTTGTAATCCCACTGTGAGCTAATGAGGGGACAATTACTGTAAGTATGTACCTTTAGCTCCCAGGTAGTCTCAATAAAGGTCTAATCCCACTGACCCTTCTAGATAGTTCTATTTACAAATTACATAGGATCTATGTTGATTGAGTACTCCACCCTTGCACTGGGCTCTGCCACTGGTTACAGAGGGCAGCTCTTGTGTGTCTGACCACGGCAAGAATGTACTCAGAGTCGGCAGTCACTGTTATTCATAAGGTAACCTTCTATGGGGCACTTTCATGGGCACACTGGGCTTAGCTTTATCTCCTGATTGCCTAGCAATTGCCAAGCAATTCATAGAGAAAGTAGAGTGAATAATTGTGGGACTTTCCCCTCCATTTTAAATCAATCAATCAATCAACTAGTGGGCCGGGAATGTTTTTTTATGGGTTATGTTAAGAATTATTTTTAAATAGCTTATTACATTTCATGATTTATCACAAACATTTAAAAATTATTTCATGCCATATGTAAAAAATGAAGAAAGATAGCCTCTCTATAAATTAGTTATGAAAGGCTTCTGCTAATTTAGGAAATTAAAATTTCTACTAATGCTTCAATGAATCCAATTCTTTCTGTTCTTTGGCAGTAGTAGAGAAGTAATAGACAACAATATCAAAATCTTTAAGATCACACCAATAATTGCCTTTAAAAAAGGGAGATTCGTTCCAGATGTAATACAGAACTCCCCGTTATCTTTGATTTTCATATGAACAATGAAAAATTTTAAAGTGTGTCCAAAATATTGTAAGGGAAAATTATACCAAATAGTTACTTATTTCTCGAAAGTCTAAATTTATGTAAGTGTTATATATTTTCCTTTGCTAAATTTGGTAAATATATATATATATATGTATATTTATATATGCATTGGCTACTTGGAGGATCATAACTGATTCATTGGGTTGTCCCAAGCTAAAACCCTGGAGACTTCCTATGTACACACTTGGTATTCAATAAATGTTTGCTGAATTGATTACCAAAGAATGATTATCAATAATTATCTTTTAGACACTGATTGTCTAAAGGTATGAACATGGACTAAAGTAGGCTTAGAAAGAATTTTGACAATAAGACAGCCACCAAAAAGGAGTCTCTGATGAACCTGTTATGAAGCAAACAGGAAAAGTATATTTAGTCTGCAGAGCACCTCAGGGTACTGCTGAAAGCCACCTGAGACTTAACCTTATTTATACATGGACAGTTTCTAAAATATTTCGTTCAAAACTTAAATATCACTGCCTCTGAGTATGCATGCATATGCGGGGTGTCTGTCTGTGTGCATGTGGGGGAATGGTGAGAAGCAGGGGGCAGGAGAGGCAAGGCAAGAAATGTAATGCCAATGAATAGGAAACAAAACACTTGAAAACTTTTCTTCCTGCTACATTTCATGGAGAGTTAATGGCTTTTTTAAAGTACTTTCAAAATCTCAATTGGTCAGTGCCGAGTAACAGGCACAAATATGGCCTCTAGTGTTCGGTTAATGGTAGGATCAAACGAAGAAGCTCTTCTACATGCTATTTATGAAAGGGCAGAGGAGCCAACGTGATGTTTAGTTTCTTGGAGGAAACTGAAAAAAAATAATCCCATATTACTACAATACAGCATGAGTTCAATGCAAATGGAAAAGACTGGTGGCTTATTAATAGGCTCTCCCTGTAGCAAGCTGGCCTTCCCGGCTTCAGTTTGAAATTGATTATTTTAATACAGAATTCCTGAATGAAAGAGGTTCTTGGCCTTTTCCTGGGCTGTTGAATAATGTATGTGGGAGAAAGCAAATAGCAGCAGAGGGTCTCAGCTGCGGGAACAATGGCGCACACCCAGAGCTGAGGGGGCACGTTAGTTTATCATCGCCTTGTCAATCCTCCTAGCCTGGGAATCCTGGGGCAGCCTGGAAAGCAGCAGCTGCCCGACGTGTGGTGAACTGACCGGGGCACTTTAAAGAGACGACTCCATTTACCCATCTGAAAACAAGATATTGATTTTCCTCCAGCGCTGGAGAGAAAAGAGCCGTCCTGAAAATATATGGAGACCACCATTTATCTAGGCTCCTCCCCCACCAATCACACCACTCCAACTGTTTTCTTGGCTTCCTCTCCACAAAGTTCCATTTTTCCCTTCTTCACCTGGAGTGGGAAGAAAGTAGCCCCCCCCCCCCACCTTCTGTCTTCTGTGAATACATCGCAGAGAGTACTTTCAGGCAGAAACTGGAAAAGTATGTAATGACTGGCAGGGGGGGGATATATTTTATGAATTAGAAATCAATTTTTTCCATCCACATGGAAATAACATATTACAGTAAACTTCAGGCTGGCACTTTATAGCTCTCTCACCTCAAGCTGTGTGCATCTTAAGTCGTTAAGGCAAAGCTCCTGGCACCCTAGAACAATAGCAAGCCTTTCCCCCCTCTGATGACTTTCTCATAAAAGCCTAGAAGATCCAAGGACCCAGATCAAATGGGGCAAATGTAGCTTGTTTTGCCATCATAAGTATCTGTAAGTACCCCGTTAGAACGGCAGGAGCTAAAACTGCGTGCTAAGAGCATAGCGAGAAGCGGGCTTGTGAATTGAGGCAGCCGGAAGGCTAGGCACCCAGGAGGCGACTTGAACTACTCTGCAGGCTTCAGGAGATTGCAAGTGTGCTATTTGAGGTCAATTCCAATTTCTTTAATTGCTTGTATCTTCACTGCTCAAAACGCCTACCGAACACAGGAGCCTGGCTGCTCCGTGTGACACATCTTTCTCCAGAGTGAACAACGGGATGGATGGCTGAATGAAAACTGTTCCGCTTCTCATGGAGATGGCTCGCCCCAAACAGAGACAGTTAATCCCAGATCGAACTAAGTAAGGTCTTTTTGCTTGTTTGCTTTTTAGAGGCAAGGTTCCTCTGTGCAACAGCCCTGACTATCCTGGAACTTGTTCTGTAGCCTAGGCTGGACTTGAACTCACTAAGATCCCCTAGTGCCTGCCTCCCAAATGCTGGGATCAAAGGTGCATACAACCATGCCTGGCTACCCAGCTAATCCTGATTCTAAATATCACTTTTTTACAATTTCTTTTTTTTCTGGAATATTCTTTATCCTGATCACCACCACGGGAAGTTTCATTGAAACCTAGGGAAGCAAAAGAGCGGGGGAAGGTAAAATAAGGAGGAAACTGGAAAAACAACTCTCCCAAAGCAAATAGGGAAGCTTATCCTTAGCTGGTAAGAAAGGTAAGTCAGAGACAGCAAGTGCAGGCTGTCACCCTGAGTGTTTACCCACAGGATCCAGAAAATCAAGCTGAAGCTAGTGATTGAGCAGGCCCCAGTTGCTGAGCTCTCTGTTATGCTAAACAAGCACCGGAGGTGGACTGGCCCAACCATCTGCTGGAGACATGCATAAATCCAGGGAAGGTAGAGAGGTCCAGCATGAATATAATGTGGAATACATGGGAAAAGGCCAAAGTGCCTCATTAAAGAGCAGCAGAAGCCACTGGAGAACGGACCGGACCATGGTGGGCTCCAGTTATTATTAGTGTTAATAACTGCATGCGGGAGAACTCCGGGTTTTCTTGTTATTCATCAGACGCAAAACCTCCAGCCGTGCAGCAACTGGGAGGGCTAGCCCAGCCACTAGGATGTCTGGCATTTGTTTGATTCTATGTCATCTTCCCCACCTAGGTAAGCCCGGATGCTTTAGCACTCGCATCTCAAGTGAGTACTCGAGTCCAGCAAAGCATTAATATTTGTTTTGAAATCCAGGAAAGGTAAAATTGAGAGGGAAACAATGGAGCCCAGAACCTACCATCCCTTGGGAAGGTTTGAGTTTCTCTTGGTTTTGCTGATTTACTTAAAACCCTCACTGTTAATAGAAGTTAGAACCCTTGGTTCTCTGTTGACATTTAGGGCATTTAAAATTGCCACGTAGTCTTTGACGTCTGTTCCTTTGAATAAAAGGTATATCTTTGAAAAATTTAGGGGGAATTTAAAATTAACTTTATGTTTATTACCGGTAACATGAAAATCTTGACTATTTAGAGACATGTTCATTCTGAAAGCAGAGTGGGAGGGAGTGGAAAGAGCAGCAATCCGGTGGGCCAATCACAGTCCCAAAGCCAGGCAGCAGATCCCTGGATGCAATCATCCTGAGCAACAGGCTCCGACTGGAGCTCGTGAGTTCGAGACCAGCCTGGTCTACAAGAGCTAGTCCCAGGGCAGGCTCCAAAACCACAGAGAAACCCTGTCTCGAAAAACCAAAAAAAAAAAAAAAAAAAAAAAAACCAAAGTAAGTGGCAGCCCGTTTCCACCCTTGGATTTGGTTTGTCCAAATCAAAGAACATCTCTCTAATGCCGATTTTGGCTACTTTTACAGCGTGTATTCCTCACCTCCATTTGCCTCAAGTCTCATGATTCCTTTCTACATTACACTGGGCTTCCTGCCTCCTAAAGACATTTCCACTTTCAACAGCTGCAGTGAAGGGAAGATACTCTGGAAGGTCCTACTTCCTCTGCAGAATTCTCCAAGTACTGGTTCTTAACTGGGGGCTGGTTTTTATTTTCTCTCCAGGGGATATTTGGTAACATTTGGGGACATTCTTAACTGGAGAGGTAATTGCTACACTACCGGCATCGAGTGAGAGTAGAGATATTGCTATCTATTCTACCAAGACAAGAAAGTGTCCCAAAATGACTCCACCCTAAAATATCAAGAGGTTTTAGAGAGAAACTGTGTCCGACCTCAGGGCTGGGATTTGCACCATTCTGGGTTTTTGTTTGTTTATTTCTACTTTAGGTTGTGATGCCTTGGAAAATGCAAACCTCGGTGATCAGAGTATTTTACACTATGAGTTACATATGTTGGAGTATAAAGGAAGAGTCTGTTAACGGAATTCCACAAATGGGAGAGGGCTGAAAGGGAGGAGAAATAGAACACAATACAACACACAGATTTTGACGATAAACTCCATCATTTTACAAATAGGTTCATTTAGGCTAGGGGAAGGAACTAACATTGACTTTCTTAGTATCGCCAGCATTGACAATAATGTCATACTACCAAAAGTCCACTGCTTATTCCACATGGAGTGAAACACTGTGCTTTACCTGGCTTATCTCACTGCATTTTCGTAACTGCTCTGGCAGCCAGATAAGGAATCTGGGGCTCCAAGGAAATAGTTAACCATGTCAAAGTTACTCATCTAGAGAGCATTGGGACTTAGAACTTTGCCCGGCCTACTCTAGATACTGAGTTCTTAGACAAAAGTAAAGGCTCATATTTACTGAAATTTATACAAAGGTCTGCAAATCTAGCTAGGTGGTAGAACAATTATTAGCATGTGCAAGACCTTTGGTTCACATCTCTGGTGTTGAAAAAAGATTACACCAAGACAAATGATATGCTATGTGCTTTATCACATCAGTTCCCTTTGCCTGTACAAAACCCCCGGAGACGGGAGTAAATACTATTATTTCTATCAGATGAGTAAGAAAACTGAGGGTTATAGAGGGTTATATTGTCAAGATTAAACCTTTAATATTGGGTCTGCTTGGCTTCCTAAGACTACAGTTATCTATCTATCTTGCCTCATTGCCACTGGAAGTCATGACATGGAGTAGACAGGGTACTGCTTTTGGACCATATAACCTGACACTGAAGTCCTGGCTTTGTCACAGTCTTAAAGGATAACCTTGATTCTGTAGCTTTCAGTATACAACACATTTCTAGTATCCCTGTTTTGTCTTAAAGTTTTCAATTTTCTACACAGCCCCAAAATACTTTGGGTCCTAACTTGAGAATCACAGGTATATGGTAAAAATTATGCTTACACATATAGATCCATTAGACCTATCTTTATTCCCATTCCCTACAGTACACAGTATTTCTTAGGCAATTTCAGAAATTTTCTATGCATAATTAAATTCAAGAACATCATGCATGCTGTTTTGAGCATCACTATTTCAGTTTAATATATTCTGCATATCATTTCATAATAGCAATACATATCTTTGATGTTTTTATAGGTGCATGGTATTGTGATTTATGCAATGAGATCTCAAGATCATTGATTATATACTCCTTTGTTAGCACTAACAACTCTGTGATCACTATCTTTCTGCATATATCTTTGTACACATGCAATATAATTTCTTAAGAATATAAGTTCTAAACCAAGGAATATATAGGTACATTTTAAAATTTAAGACATTAATTATCTTAATTACTTTCAATTAATTACTATATGGGCCACCCTTATCCAAAAAACCCCTAGGTAAATAGAGGTAATTTCTAGCACATTAGGAAAAGCTGTATTTCAGGCTTTAACTCTCTCTCTCTCTCTCTCTCTCTCTCTCTCTCTCTCTCTCTCTCTCCCTTCTCCCCTCTCTTTCTCTGTGTGTGTCTCTGTACGTATGCATAAAAAATGGAATTTAAGGTTCTGTATATGAGCATCTACTACTGAGCAACATGTCCACCCAGTTCCAACTATGTGAGTTTTGTGGACAGAATGCAGGGTCCTGCATGATTTAATAGAGGGAAAAACTAAATTTGAATTTCCAGTAATATCTAAAAGAATTGACATTTCTTTAACATAGGAACGCTGCCAACAAACCACAGCAGTGACTTCCCTAGATCTCTTTGTGTCTTGAATCTCTGACCCATGACCTTCATTCAACATTTACCCACTCACAGACCAAGGTCCCAAACTGTAGTTCAAGTGAATGCCAGGTAAATGGATGGCACTCTAAAATATTATATTGAGGTGATGTAAGTCAGACCCCTGGAAAGAAGATTGCTACATGTTCTCTTACTTGCAAATTCTAGCTCTAAACTTTTAGACATATGTATATAACCTGCATAATGGCAGAAACAAGGAAAGTATAAAGGGACAATGAGAAGAACAAGAAGGAGCTCTAGAAAGAATAACAGGACACATGTACTTTAAAGGGAGAAATGGCAAAAAAAAAATATAGGGGTTGGGTAGAGACTTACCTGGTGAGGAGAGAGGAAAGGAACATAAAAGAGAAAGGGAGAGAGAGGGGAGAAAAACTTAAGGATATTTGAAAAAGTCATAGAGAATAACATCTATGTTTACTTACAAACATACACACACTCACTAAATAAAGTTATACCCTTTGGTTGTTTACCAGAAATTGAAGATAAGACCCTATTGATGAAGGCACCAAACACTTCAGATACAGAATTTGGAAAATTGATCTGAATCTGACAGTAGAAGCTTCCTTACTGAGAACTAGCTCTCATATTTTCAGAAGAAACTATGTATGTGGCTAGGAGAAAAACAATCAACATTCCTTCTCAGTAACACCCCCAGACAATAGCAATGACCAAAACAGCCAGATAATCTAAAAGATGTATTAGTGGTACTTAGATCTTGGTGATAACCAATACCCACCTAATTGGAATTAAGGCCTGCTCAATAGGAGGAAATACATGCCTGATATAGTAATCCTAGACGATTATCCATGGATGGTAAGGCTAGGGACCATAAAGGACAAGCTTCTACTGTCACTTCCCTAAATCAGTGCGATTTCTAATCATATTTAAATTGCTTATTCTTATATCCAATTATATTTTTGGAGCAGACAGAGATCATTACAGAAAGACACTGGTCAAAAAGCAAAGAACAACTGATGATGGGGTAACCAGAGTAACTGATTCATGTAGTGATGAGGTGAGCAGGCCTGCTTTTTGTCCCGCCCAGATTCTGCACGGCTAGCTTAGCCCCGGAAATAACAACACACAAAACTGTATTCATTTAAACACTGCTTGGCCCATTAGCTCTAGCCTCTTACTGACTAATTCTCACATCTTGATTAACCCATTTCTAATAATCTGTGTAGCACCACGAGGTGGTGTCTTACCAGGAAAGATTCAGCATGTCTGACCTGGCGGCTGGCTCCATGGCGTCTGCCTCACTGCCTTCTACCCAGCATCCTGTTCTGTTTACTGTACCTACCTAATTTTCTGTCCTATCAAAGGGCCAAGGCAGTTTATTAACCAATAAAAGTAACACATAGACAGATGTCCCTCCTCCATCAGATTCATCTATACCTAAGGCTCAGGGAACATCACGAAAGGAGGAGCTGAAAGACTGTAAGCACCAGAAGACCAGGATGTCTACTGTGAAATAGTGTCTTCTATATATGACAGGGGAGCTGTACCCATCAATATGGTCAGTAAGATCTGAGCAATGACAACACCAATTTATATGCCAATGAGGATGGAAGAAATCTCATAGGACCCCACCCCAAGGTAAAGAACTACAGACACTGGTGAGAAAGGGAGAATCACTCTATTCCAAAGATGAACCCCTAATAGAAGATCCATTCCCACCCAGATAGCCCTAAATATATATACACATGAACAACAGCAAACTGCCTCATCAGGTTGTATTTATAAATTTTATGTATATATTAACAATAATAATTAAGGAATATGAGTCTATGTATTTCAGGAGTGGAGAGGCATGAGAGGAGTTAGAAGAAGGAGGGTTTTATTATCAGGTACTTGCAACCTCGTCAACAAAAGCAGTTACAAATATTTTCATTTCAGATTACTATTACTACAAATGCCTTAAAATATGTCTATGTGTTAATATATTTAAATATGTTTGTATTTATGATACTTAAATAATAGTAAAGAGCATATACATTCTTAGATGCTATCAAATACATTAATTTAAAAGTACATATTACTATAACACAAACTTGCTTGTTCAATGTTATAATTGTGACAGTGCAAGACAATACAGAGAGGCTCCTCCATCTCTTTTTGTCAAGGCCATTTTAGGTTTGACTAGAATCTGACCTCCTTGATGGACAATCCTGTGGAAAATTATCCAAGTCTATTCTAGAAACCTAAGTTCAAGATGCTCCAGTGAACTTATCTTGGCTTCTGTTAAACTACCTATTTGTGCAAACCTCCACTTCCAGCAAACTACTTGTCTTAGCTTCTGTTAAACTGCCTGCTAGCACAAAACTTCCCCCTACAAATGCCAAGCAAAGAAAACATGATGTAGTTTTTGCCTTTAAAAGCCCCCCCCCCTCCTTTTTTAAATGCTCTGGGCTCCTTTGGTCCTGAATACCTGACTATAATCCTAGTCAGCTGAAATAAACATTCACTTGGCTATAGACTGTGCCCAAATGGTCTTCCCTAGTGGGCTTCCTGTAACAATGATAACTATATTTAAATATGATTTATTATCATGTGTATTTTATTTTGTGCACTTATATATTAATTATTTATGCTATATAGAAAAATAGCATAAATGTAGTGCTTTGAAAAAATACAGATTTGCATCTCATAAAATGTGTGGATCAGATGACTAGGTACAGCTTTCCTTCATCCTCTACTACAGGATCACAAAAGACTATCGGCTGATTTTGTAATTTCATTTTAAGACTGAAAAGGAAGATTCATTTCCATGGTTTGGGCAGAATTCAGTTCATGACTACCTGTTAGACTGATAATGTCCATTTTTGTCCCTCTGCCTCTATAACTCAGAAATACCCTCAATTCTTTGATCCACAGGCCACCTCTACAGGACAAGTGACAATATAGCTTCTTTGATTCATCAAAATCAGCAAAGGGAGAAATCTGCTAACAAGATGAGTTTGCAATATCACCCCGGATCTCTAGAGTTGTTGAAGACAGCAGAGGACTCATTCCCTAACAAACAACTATTTATTAGCAGAAGCTATAAGAGTAATAATTTAAAGTCTCTCAAGTCTAGGGTTGTTTTTTTTTTCCCTAGGAGGCATAAGACTTAAACATGTATCATAAGCACAATAATAGGAAAGCATGACTGAGGGTCTTAGGGCCCTCTCAGCCTATACTTGGCCAGAAGCTTTATCCCTTGTACCCAGCCTATAGTTGGCCAGAAGCTCTGTCCCAGACCCATAATGCTAAGAATACCAGGTTCTGATCTTCCATCATTCTAGCTCACTGGCAGTGTATAGTTTCCATGAAGAAAAAGGCAAGAGGGCTATGGGGCTGCCCACCAAAGAGAATAAATAGTTCACCAGTTAATCTGTTAATCCAGTACTCGTTACATAGAAGAACAATAAAATAAAGGAAAGAAAGAGAATCGGCAAAGATATGATGAAAAAACAAACAATATTACAAGTATATATGCCACTATCACCAAGACACTAGCAAATTAACTTTAGCTACTTACAAAAATAATTATACAGCATACCAAGTGCAATCTATCTGAAGAACACAAGATTAACATGAAAATTAATCAGCGGAATATGTCTTATTAATAGAACACGTGAAAAAAAGCTAACATGATCATATCAATGGACATAGAAAATTTTCTAAAATATAATACCATTACAGGTGTCTTGAGTGAGGAGTAAATGTCTAGGGACACTGTTAAATCCATCCTGCCAGACAAAAAATTGTATTTACTGAAGGAAGACCCGTGGAAAGAAGTGAAAACAACAGGAAAATGGAGTGACAGCTGAAGAGAGAGGACCCACTGACAGAGTGACAGTTGGATATTTCAGACCCTCAGATACAAAGAACATGGAAGGGCTACCACCAGAGAGTGAAAGTAACAGTTATAGGTCACAGGGGCCCAAACAGAAAAGCGCCAGCCACACAGAGAGAAAGATAACAAAAATGACAATTTTTTTTTTAGGACAAACAGCTCCCATCAAGTAGGCGGGAGGAGCCCTAAAGGTGAAAGTCCACGATGGGGCTTTGTATCAGACTTTTCATATGTTCCTGGGGCCCTCTCCCCTCTAGACTTCCTCTCCTCTGTGATTAGACTTGATTGGTCTGTCCTTTCTTGCATAGGCTACCGTGCTACCCCTTACTCATTTTAGCAGTTTGTAATACAGGAGGAGAAACCCCAGGAGCAAGAGGCAGCCCCCCTCTTAAAGGCAGTTTTCTAGATGAGCCAAAGTTTCCCCAATCCTCTTTTAATACCACTTCATAATAAAAAGTATTCAACATTTGAGGATTAAAAGATAATTTATTCAATCTAATAAATGCTATGTACAAAAAGCACACAGCACAATTAACCCTCATTATTTACCCTGGCAAGTCTAAGGTCCAAAACCTGAATTTCAGTTAGACAGGAGGAATAACAGCAAGACATCTATTGTATAACATGAATGACTATAATAGTTTCAGCCATTAACAATGTATTGTGCTCTTTTTAAAAAGAAAAATTTCAGACACGTTCTTATGTCACCTAGGCTGGCCTTGAACTCCCTATGGAGCTTAAAATGACCTTGAATTCCTGATCCTTCTTGCTTTATATGCCAAATGCTTGGATTAGAGATAAATACCACCAAAACAGTTGGACGCTGCAATCTTAAAAATTGTTAAGAGGGCAGGACTTAAGCATTCTCATCACAAGATATATCTGAGGTAATGTATATATTAATCGCCTTTATTTAGCCATTCCACTATGTGTATGAATTTTAAAACAATAGGTACACAAAATAATTATGCACAATTTTGTTCAATTTAAAATAAATCATGCATTTATAAACAAATAAATCCCATGACACCAGGAAAGGAAGATATGTACACAGGCAGAGGCTGCTTGTTCATTTCCCAGCTGCCCAGATCCCAAATAATTACTCAGAAACTATATTAATTACAGTACTGCTTGGCCTGTTAGCTTATGTATATTTCTAGCTAACTCTTACATCTTAAATGAACCCAGCTCTATTAATCTGTACATCACCACGAGGTTATAGCCTAACGGCAAGTTTCCAGTGTCTGTCTCCTGTGGTGGCTCCATGGAGTCTCTCTGACTCTGCCTTCTTTCTCCTAGCATTCAGTTTAGTTTCTTCTGCCTAGCTCTATTCTACCCTGTCTCAGGCCAAAGCAGCTTCTTTATTCATTAACCAATAAAAGCAATTAAAGTACATATACAGAAGGACTTCCCACACCATATGTATGTAATACATATGACCTGACATACAAGTGTTCTTTTTATGGACCCCACATCTTATAGGTGATATGAAGGAAGAGAAAAGAAACATGAATGAAGAAGCAGATCAAACTCTTCAGAAGCACATAGCCTTTGAAGAAACATAAGTTTTTTTAATGTAATTTACACCAAACAAATAGCTAAAATATATTATTGTCTGGTACCAATATGCAAATGGCAGAGTGAGAAAAACATAGTTGAAATCATAATTTGAAACAGGTTAAGTCCTGAAATATGAACTAAGCACATAGTCTTGGAAGCAGAAAGCCATTCTAGTTAGTCAACAGTTATGTGGTAAGAATGTATTATATGCCAGATACTATTTGTTGAAATAGGGAAACAGTACCTACATGGGAAAATATACTTAACCTCTCTAAATTTCATGCTTTCATCCTTAAAACTAAAGAAACATGCATTATTCCTATGTCATAGGATTGCTGTGAGGATTGAAAAGAGAAATGCAGAGAAGGTGTTTTGCATTGTCTGCTGCAGAGTAGAGACATAATAAATGAAATAATTAGCCTGCTGGGGGATAAGTGGGTCATCAGCTCAGCTGTGAAAAATGTATAGCGTTTTGATAGACATAGACAAAAGGAAGATGCTCAAGTAGAGAGAACACCATTAATTAATTAAGTCATTCATGCAAAGAAACTTTTTGATTGTCTATGACATTGGCATTCATAGGCATAGTTCACTTACATGAATTCAGCTATACACACTAGGAGAAAATTGTTTAAATAGTATGGGCAAATCCCCCCACCATTATGCTCAGTTAATATGTACATGATTGAGTGTGAGATGAGAGGCGTGAATTTGTTCTGTCTCCTGGTGTGAACATCTCACTTTGCTGTGCCGTTCTTTTGTTTAAAGAGAGGGAGAGAAGGAGACGGGGGAATTTTTCATATAGGGTGACAAACTATAAGTGGAAGCCAATAAATCTGGGGATCAAATAAAAAGAATACTAGAGAAAATGCCAGCAATACTAAATTGTCTGAGAAAAGAACCCAATTCTCCACTACAGTACCATCCTAAAGCATTACTCAAAATAATTTTGATAAATGATTTATAGTTTATTTCCTGACATTAGAGCCCAACCCATGTATAAGATGCACCAGGGATTGTACTAGATGTTGGAGGTAAAGCGGTAAAAGAGAACAGCTTATAATTACAAAGCAGAATTGGTTGGCATCTGAGCCTAGAGGTGGGGATGAACACTGAGAAAGTTTTTTCTCTGGCCTGGATAGCTAGGAAATGTATAGAAGATACATCTGAATAAAGAGGTTTGATATCAGATGGCTGAGGGTATCAAATGCAAAGCTAAGGGTTCAGGGGTTATTGGTGCTGCTTGAGTAGTGATTAAGGGTTAGGAGTATAGCTCATTGCTCTTGCACTTGCCTTGCATGTACTCAGACCTAAGTTATGCCCTCAAGATGGTACAAGGCAGAGTAGTGACTGAATAGGAGACAAAGTGCAGAACAATTCTCAAAAGATTTTTCTTTATACACATTACATATATATATATATATATATATATATATATATATATATATATATATATATAATTTGTCTTTATGTGTATGAATGGTCTGCCTACACTTATGTTGGTTTGCCACATGTATGCCTGACACGTGAGGAGTCCATAAGAAAGCTCTGAATTCCCTGGGACTAGAGTTACATCTGACTGTGAGTCACCATGTAAGCTTTCAGAACTGAACCAGGGTCCTTTGGAAGAACAGTCAGTGCTCTTAACCACTGAGATATCTTTCCAGCCTCTCAGATTCAGTTTGAAAAAATAATTAAATGCTAAAAGCCCACATTGTGTCATATGCGAAAACCAATCTAAAGAGGATTAGTAACCTAAACACTAATGTAATAAGGACTAAAACCTTAAATATCTTTCAAGAAGACACACAGGATTTGCAATTCACTTTTTTTCTCACAAGACATCAAACATATGAGCAACAATGAAATAACTTTATCTAAGCAACCGAAAATCAGACTTAATCAAAATTATAAATTTCATTAAGGAAGACACTATCAAGACACTACCCTGATTCATACGTAGACTTCTGATGCCCTCCTCAACAGTCTAACCTGGTGAGTGTTGCCCAGCCCTCCCCTCACCCCCACACACACTCAAACTTTTTTTCCTGCATCATGCTGGATTTAGCCTGGATTCCTCAGCCAGCGATGCTGCCTAGTCTGGTCAACTACACTTTGCAGTACTGGACCTCTAGGCTTCTGTAGGGTCCCAAATCTTTTGCCCTGGTCTAGTCTCACCACCTCCTCCTGTGCCACAACCAATATCTTCTGCCAGGACCTAGGCTACATGTATTTACCCAAAGACTATTTGTGCAGCCTCCACCACCCCACTCCATACCTAGAATTCCCACGTCCCCCACTAGTATCTAGGAGTCTGAGAACCCCTGACATCTTCATCCGTGCCCATTCCATAAGACACCAGATTTAGCCTGTGCTCCCACAAGTAAATCAGTCTTGTTTAGTCTTCATTTGAAGCATTGTTTGGGGGCTGAAGAAAGGAATGAGCACAGCAGAGTGACTATGGAAAGAAATATGAAGCTTTAATTTCTAAAACACAAAATACCACTGAGAACACAAATAAAACCACCAAAAATCAATAACATGATGACTACAATTAACACACACATTTCAATAATAATTTTAAATATCAACGGTCTCCATTCTCAAATCAAAAGATACAGGTAGACAGAATGGATTGAGAAGCAAAATCCCTTTATTTGTTGTCTACAAGAAACATACCCTAGCTTTCAATTAAAAAAAAAAATTCAGGTTAAAACAAAATGAGTTCAATGCCAGATGGATTCACAGAAGAATTCTACTGGGCATTCAAAGAAGATCTGTAGTCAATCCTTAAACTATCTTTAAAAAAAAAAGAAAGAAAGAAACAGAAGAAACACACTCAAACTGTTTCTACAAAAAATATTATCACTATAATACGAAACCAGGCAAAGAAACAACAACAAAAAGAAAACAATAGGCAAAAATCCATGATGAATATAGACTCAAAAATTTGTAAGCAGAATATAGAAATGCATAAAAAAGGTTATATACCATGATCAAGGTGGTTTCATCCCTAAAATTCAAGGATGGTTCAAGATACACAAGTCAGTAAATGTAATAAATCACATAAATGGAGTTAAAGACAAAAATCATATCATTACCTTAATAGAGGCTAGAAAAGCCTTTGACAAAATTCAACATGCCTTCATAATAAAAGTCCCAGATAATGAAGAACCAGAGGGAATCACACCTCAACATAATATTAGCTACATACAAGAAACCTACAGCCAACATCATTTTAAGTGAAGAAAAGTTTGAAGCTAAAATAAGAAATGAGACAGAGATGTCCACTATACCTATTAATTTTCAATATTGTATTCCAAATACTACATAGAACAATAAGGCAAGAGAAGGAAATTAAAGTAATAGAAATAGGGAAAGAAGTGAAACTCACCCTATTTAGGAATAATATGATCCTATACATTAGAGACTCCCAAAATTCTACCAGAAAACTTCTAGAAAAGATGAGAAAATTCAGCAATGCAACAATATACAGAATAATCTAGCACAAAGCAATAACTTTTTATACACCAACAGAAAATATACACAGGAGACCATGGATACACACCCATTCACAATAGCCTCAAATAAAATAAAATATCTAGGAATAAACCAAACCAAGGAAGTGAAGAGCTTCTACAATAAAAACTTTAAACCTCTGAAGAAAGAGATAGAGAAAAACACTAGAAAAGGGAAAGACATTCAATGTTCATGGATCAATAGAATTAATATTGTGAAGAGAACCATTCTATCAAAAGCTCTGTATAGATTCAACTCAATACCAATCAGAATCCTCACTTCATTCTTCACAGAAAGAAAAAAAAACTATCTTAAAGTTCATGTGGGACCACAAAAGATCCCATATAGCTAAAACAATCATGAGCCAAAATAATAATGATAATGATGATGATGATGATGACAGAGGGATTACCATTATCTTAAAATATATTGCAGGATCATAGTAATAAAAACAATATGGTATCTGCAACAAAGTAGACACACAGACTAATGGAACAAAATTGAAGACCCAAAAATGAGCACATGTAACTCCAGTCATATACTATTTGACAAAGATGCAGAAAGCATATACTGGAAAAAAGAAAGCATCTTCAACAAATGGTGCTGTAAAGCTGGATGTCCACATGGAATGGTTAGTTAGATATTATACCTATCGCTTTGCACAAAAACTAAATCCATATGGATCAAAGACCTAAACATGAAATCCGATACTACTAGAAAAACACATACAGTGCCCTACATGATATAGGTGTGGGAAAGGACTTTCTGAGTAGGATTCCATTTGCCCAAGAATTAAGGCCAACAATTGACAAGTGGGACCTCGTGAAACTAAATTTTCTGCACACTAAAAGGAGTCAATCAGATTATAAGAAGCCCACAGAAAATGAGAGAATGCTTGCTAGCTATACATCTGACAAAGGTTTAAAATCCAGAAAATACAAAAAAGTAAAACAAAACAACAAACAAACAGAAAAACAGCCTGGCGGTGATGGCACATGCTTTTAATTCCAGCACTCAAAAGGCAAAGGCAGATGGATCTCTGTGACTTCAAGGGCAGCCTGCACTACAAATAGTGTTCCAGGACAGCCAGGACAGTTACACAGAGAAAACCTGTCTCAAAAAACAAAACAAAACAAAAAATAGACTCAAAAATCAAATGACAAATTTAAAAAAGGGCCTGAATAGAGAATTCTCAAAAGAAGATAAAAGAATAGCTGAACAATATCTCCAAATATGTTTCTTAGAAATTAGGGCAACAAAAATCAAAATAACTTTGAGAATTCATCACATTCCAGTCAGAATGGCAAAGATCAATGGAACACACAACACTAAATTCTACAGAGTGTGTGGGAAAGAAGAATCCCCAATCACTGTTGGTGGGATTACAAATTGGTACAGCCACTGTTGAAATCAGTATAAAGAATTCTCATAAAACTAAAAATAAATCTCCCATATGACCCAGCTATACCACTCCTTGGCATATGCCCAAAGGACTTGACATCCTACTTTACAGATACTGGCTTACCCGTCCATGTTTAATGCTGCTCTATTCACAATAGCTAGGAAATGAAAACAACCTAAATATCCTAAAACCAACAAATGGATAATGAAAAAAAAAAAACGGGCCCCATATGTTCATAGGGATTGGCACTTTTAGGAGATTTGACCTTGTTGGAGTAGGTGTGGCTTTGTTGGAGGAAGTGTGTCACTGGGGGTATGCTTTGAGGTATCAAATATTCAAGCCAGGTCCAGTGTCTGTCTCTTTTTCTCCTGTCTGCTGATCCAGATGTAGAATTCTCAGCTACCTCCCCAGCACGTCTGTCTGTCTGCATGCTTTCATGCTTCCCACCATGATGATAATGGACTAAACCTCTGAAACAATAAGCCAGTCCTAATTAAATGTTTTCCTTATCAAGAGTTGCTGTGTTCATGGTGTCTCTTCACAGAAATAAAACCCTAAGACATCTTTTGAGAACTTTAGCAAAATTAAGTGCTTTTGACTACAAGTTGCTTTGGGTCATGTTATATCACAGTAACAAAAAACTAATGCAGAAGTTGGTACCAGACTGTACATTGTTGCTCTGCAGAACCTGACCATATGTGGTTTGGGGAGGGATACAGATTATTTCATAACTTTGAACAAGAAATGTAGATGAATGCTGTAAACTGAGCTTTATAAGGCATTCAAGGAGAAGATTGGTAGACAGCAATGCAGAGAGCAATGTTGTTGGCGGAGACCCAGATCATTGGGTTTCAGAGAGAAGAAATATTAGCAATTTAGCTAGAGGACATTCCTGTGGGATTTTGACAAATAAGCTGTGGGCCTTCTACCTGTGTCCTAAAAACGTTCCTGAAACAAAATTCAAAATAATAGACTAATTTCTTTTGTGCAGCAAATTTCAAGATCGCTTAATGTTGAGTCTGTGGGATAGTTATTACTGATAATTCTTATGGAGGTCTACAGGCAAAAAAGAACAAATGTAGCAACAAGAAATCTAAGATGTACAGCTTGGAGAGAAAAAAGAACACTAGGAAGCTTAATATTGCAGCAGTGCTTCTGCTAGCAAAAAGGCTATAATTACTAAGGAGATAAGCATCATTAAGTAGAGGCTTCTTTCTCTGCAATGAAACAATAGGAAGACCGCAAGGAAAGACCACACCCTGCTAAGTTTCCTATTTGTAAAAGGAAAAGGCCTAAAGAATTTTCTGGCCCTAGAAAACAAGAGCATGCAACAGCTTTTACAAATGTGATTCAAGGGAACAAAGATCCATGCCAAACTGGTAGCCAGACTTGGAAGTATTAGCCATGTGGTAATGGCTTTGGAGGAATGAATGATGCAAAAGAATACAATGGGCAGTCATTGTGTTAAGCTGTGAAACTGAAGCCTAGATTGTATGGAGACCCCGAGACTAAGATATTGGAGAGGCTAAGGAGAGCTACATACAGGGAGTAGAAGCAGCCTAAGAAGTAGAGGTCCATTGCAGGCAGCAACCATTGAGGACAGAACCCTTTGAAACTAAAGTCCCAGACATTGGACATATAGTTAACAAAATTTTGTGTTTGTTCTGCTGCGTTTCAGTCTTGCTTTAATCCAATATTTCCTCACTATTCTCTGATTCCTCGCTTTTGTGATGAGAATATATAATCTGTATCATTACTTTAGAAGTATAAAATTGTACTTTCTTATTTTACAGGGAAGTAGGGGTCACAGTTAAGTGATGACCTGAGTCTTAAAAGAGACTTTGGCCTTTTAACGGTATTGCAACTGTTAAAGACTAGAGGGCTTTTGATTTTTGAACTATAAATGAATTTTATTGCATGATATGGTCACAAATAGGAGCCAAGGAATAGCATGTGGTGGTCTGAATGTGATGTTCACCATAGTGTTAGACATCACAACACCTGGTCCCCAGCTGGTGACACTGTTTGGAGAAGTTATGAGATCTCTAGGAAGTAGAACCTTGCTGGAAAGAAAATGCATTACTGGGTACAGGCTTTGAAAGTTGACAAACTCAACTCATTCCACTTCAAATCATTCTGTCTGCTTGGTGTTTTTAGATAAAAATCTGATATCTCCGCTTCCTGCCCTTGCCAGCACTTCCACAGTCATTATGAACTCTCCCTCTGGACCATAAGCTAAAATAAACTTTTCCTTTTGTAAGTACCTTTGGGTGATGGAGTTTTAACATATAATAATGACAGAAAAGTAGCTGAAAAACTGATGGAGGAAGGTCATTGGTTAATAAAGGAACTGCCTTGGCCCATTTTATTGGTTAGAACATAGGTAGGTGGAGTAAACAGAACAGAATGCTGGGAGGAAGAGGAAGTGAGCTCAGACTCCACAGCTCTCCTCTTGGGAGCAGACGCCTCAGAGAGACACCATGCTCCCAGCTCCCAGGCAGATGCAAGTGATGAAGCTCCAACCCAGGATGGACATAGGCTAGAATCTTCCCGGTAAGCGCACCTAGGGGCGCTACACAGATGATTAGAAATGGGCTAAATTAATATGTGAGAATTAGCCTAGAAGAGGCTAGATAGAAATGGGCCAAGCAGTGATTAAATGAATACAGTTTGTGTGTTGTAATTTCGGGCATAAGCTAGCCAGGCAGCCGGGGTGCTGGGGACGCAGCCCCGCCGCTCCTAATTACTACAAAAAAACACTATAACATTTACATTCTCAGACCACAAAGCAAATCTAAGTTTTAGGTTAAACTGAAAAAGAAGTAGGCTATCATAACACTTAAATTTTTGAATACTATAAATACCAAAATTAATTTAAACAGTGAGACTTACATAGACAGTTCCAGGATGGCATGGATTTACTGAGGAATAATAATGAATGCTTAATGGAAAAATAATTCCAGTCCTTAACAAAATTACAACTCACTCAGAGACAAATAAGACTTAAGAAAATAGAGAGATATAATATATTCATAGATTGAAAATATCAATATTGTTAGGATTTAATTCTTCCTATATTGATTCATAAATTAAACACTATTACAATTAAATTATAGTAGGCTTTAACAATAACAGAATTCTTTTAACTTTTGAAGGGATGTGTAAAGGGCCTAAAATATTAAAACGTTCTTGTAAAAGTACAGTTGGATGACATGTACTGCTTTATTTTATGTGCTATAAGAGAGTGGGATATTGATATAATGGTAGACAAAAAGATTAAGTTTCAAAACGGCTATGTAGATGACTCGTTGGTTAAGAGCACACACTGTTCTTGCAGGGGATCTGATTTTAGTTCCCCAGTTAGATAGCTTACAATTATTTGTGCCTGTAGCTGCAGAGGGATCCAATGCCTCTGGGCTATTCAGATAGCTGCACTCATGAGTACATACGCCCTCAAACCCTCACATAATTAAAAATAAATCTTTAAAAACTTAACCTCTAACCTCTAAGAGAATTGAATTTAATGTTGAAATTTCAATTTCCCATAACTTTTACCTCATGAAATATTGTCCTAGGTTTTTTTTAAATCTTGTAAAAATGCAAAACACAAAGAAATAGTGCTTTCTTAGTTTATGAAATATTCTCATAAATAAGCATAAAATAGGATTCTCTTTGCAGAGAAAAGATAGATTAATATTTTCTATGAATTATTCATGACTAGTAGTGAGATAGGTAAAGTTACATTATTTTAGGAGGGTTTTTGGTATATCCAATAGAGTAAATCAGGGTAATCTACTGGTCTAGAAAAAATAGTATTAATAAAATAACTCCTAATGACATTCTGTAATAGTCATAGTCAGTGCCTTATTCAGTCACCATTAGAGAAGCTTCCTAGGACAACAGATGTAGAGATCCACAGTCAGACATTACGTGGAGAAGAGAGTCTAAATGGGAGGTCTCTATCAAATCCTTCCCCTCATAGCTCAGGAAATCTCGTGGAATAGGATGCAGAAAGAATGTAAGAACCAGAGGTGATGGAAAAAACCAGGAGAACAAGGCCCTTTGAATCAAATAAGCAAGGTGAATATGAACTCACAGAGATCGAAGCAGCAAGCACATGGCCTACATGGGTTTGCATCAGGTCATATATAATATGTGTATATTATATGTGAAGGCATATATAAAATGAAAGCATATAGCTTTTAGTTTAACATTTTATGGGATTCCTGAGTATGAGAATGAGTTGGTCTCTGCCTCTTGTGCTTGCTCTTGCTACTTTTTTCCTGATTTTCAGTTGCCTTCTCCAAATTTGATGTGATATCCTTTGCTTTATATCATTATATTTTATTGTTTCATGTTTGGCTGCTATTTCTTAAAAACTTGTCCTTTTCTAATGAAACAGAAATGGAGAGGTGGAGAAGAACTGGGAGGAATAGGAGAAGAGGAAACGATAATCAGGATATATTGTACGAGAAAAGAATCTATTTTCAGGAAACAGGAAAAAATAAATCTCTTTTCCCAGTAAGGGAAAAAAAAGGAGAGTGGTCCTATGAGAGTGTCTTGACCTCTTTTTCCAGTAAGAAAAAAAGATGGAGACTGGACCAATGAAAGGGGGAGGGTTGTGAGAGTGTCTTAAAAGAATCACTTTCTTTCTGCCATCTGCCCAGACAGAATTAACCACAGGGAAATGAAGGAGAAGCAAATCGTTTTGGAGTGGATATACATGGAGTGTTTAGGAAACAACACCCTTGTCCAACCCCTCTTTATTCCTTGCCTCCTCAACACTCTCACCTCAACTTCTGCAGAGATGTCAGGAACAGAGGAGCTTTGTGATGTAGAAACCATTCTAGTGATATCACTAGATGCAGGTTGTGGGGGGTTCTGGTCAACCACGCAAAGTTAAATGGTGGTATCCTACATAAATCATGGGGGGCAATTTGCAGAGGACAGGTGACTGGAAGAGCCCTCTGGCAGGGTTAAAACTATGGAAAGAATCCTGTACCCCAGAGAACGGCAGTAAAGAACAGTCAGCCACAACAACTGAACAACCAGGTGCAAGTATCATGAAGAAAAGAGAAATGTACTACTCCAGTCGCCTAAAGATCAGGAACAACAGCAAGGTCAGTTGTCCTTACCCATGATCCTAGGCTACCCTTTGATAGCATGAAACCTACACTTATTGAGAAGTACCCCTTTCCTACAGAATTCTTTTCTCTTTCCCAAACTAGTGTCCTTCCTACTCACCCCATTCCTCTTATACTTACAGGAAAACCTTCTGAAAGTTCAAAGCCACTTTAGAAGGTCAAGAAGATCTCCTCAAATACCCCCTGCATGTGCAAGAAACTATAAGAGAGCAATAAGACCAACAATATTCGTATGTTACCATAAGACAAATATTGCAAAGAATAAAACCAACCATATCCAGAGCAGAAGCCATTGGAATATCAACCCATTCCACGTAACATCTTGTGGATCCCCAAAATGTGAAACCTGGGTTAGAAAATTAAAACTAGGGACAGCGGTTTTAGATGTAAATGTGGAAGAAAGAGAAGATACTTAAGATCACATCTAAGACAACAAGAACTGTTCCAGTTGGCAACTGAAATAAAGCATCCAAGATGTTAAAATGAGATATGTTTGCATTTCTATGGGGGGAGAAAATACTATGTAAAGGGAAGAAAATAGGTCCTTTCATTGAGGGGGTATAGACCAACAGTTGGCCATTGGGAGGGAAATAAAGTCTGAAAAAGGATGGAGAAATTAAGATGAATTGCTTCAATGCTTTGTCTTAGTATAAGAAATGGGGCTAGTCCACAGGAATGGGACTGAACCAGCTACCTAAGCCAGAGAGGGCTTGAGGAAGCAAGCTCCATGGGAACAGAAGAGGATCCACTTCAGGGACATTGGCAGACCAGGAAAGCCAGTAACCTCGGCCAGATCGGACCTGAGACAGGGAACACCACAGGAACAGGTACAGGGAGCAACTGCTGAGTAAGTGAGCCAGAGACAGAGACTGCTGAGGGTCCAGATGTGAATCTGGGACCTTCAAGGGAGTAGACCTAAGTCAGGACCCCTGTGGTTCTGGGCATGAGTCTAGGACCTCCCAGGTACTAGGCTTGAGCCAGGACCTCTGTGGGTCTGTGTGTGAATCTGGGACCTCTGAGGGAGTAGGCAGGAACCAGAGATCTCTGCAGGTCCAGGCATGAGTCTGGGACCTCAGAGGGAGTAAGCCTGAGCCAGATCATCTGTGGGCCTGGGTGCATCCAAGCCTGGGTGTAACGGCACAAACGAATGCAGACAGATTGTAAAAATATATAGCTTTAATGGTGAAATAGACTTACAGAACCACCGTTCCTGCGGAGACCAGGAAAGCAGAAAAGGGATGGCTGGGAGCACACTTGCCAAATTTATAGGCAAACATTAGCCCGAGGTGAACACGCCCCCTAAGGGGCGGGACTTATCCCGACACCTGGGAACTCAGAGGGAGTAGGATGGATCCAGAGACCCTTGCAGAACCAAGTCCAAGCCAGGGACCTTTACAGGAGTGGATCCAGATCTGGATTTACAGAAACAGGTCAAAGCTGACAACCTAGGCTAGAGCATAACAAACTCCAAGGAAATGGAGCAAAGACCGGGAGCACCGAGTGACTTTCAGGAACACAGAGTGGCCAAAGGGGTAACTAGAACTGTGGCACTAACTGTACCATGAGGAACAACCATCTGAGCCTTGGGCTCACTGGAACCTAGAATATTAATCAGTAGAATTACTGACAGCCCCAAACACACCTATTAGCGGAAAAGATGAGTAAAAAAGATAAGAACACATGCAACACCACAAAGAGCAACACAATAAGAATGGCCAATATAAAAAACACTGATGACAACTTATGCTGGAGAGGTTGTGGGGTAAAGGGAACATTCCTGCATTGCTGGTGGGAATGCAAGCTGATACCGACCCTTTGGATGTTAGTGTGGTGATATCTCAGAAAATTAGGAAACAACCTTCCTCAAAATCCAGTAATAATATCACTTTTGGGTATATAGCCAAAGGATGCTCAATCGTGCCACAAAGACATGTGCTCAGCTATGTTCATAGCAGCATTGTTTGTCAAAGCCAGAACCTGAAAATATCCTAAATGCCCCTCGACCAAAGAATGGATAAGCAAAATGTGGTATATTTACACAATGAATTCTATACAGCAGACAAAAATAACGACATCTATTTATTTCCTTTTTCTTCCCAAATGTTACCTGTTTCATGTATATTTCTGAATCTAACTTTTGCATGTAAGAAAAGACATGAAGCACTTAACTAAATCTTCAGATCTATTCATTTTCCTATAAATGACACAATTTTGATGTGCTAGGTGTAGGGATAAGTCCCGCCCCTAAGGGTGCGTGTTCGCCTCGGGCTAATGTTTGCCTATAAATTTGGCGAGCATGCTCCCAGCCCCGCTGCTTCTGCTTTCCTGGTCTCCGCGGGAACGGTGGTTCTGTAAGTCTATTTCTACATTAAAGATATATATATTTACAATCTGTCTGCATTCGTTTACGCCGTTACATTTTGGCCTCCAACGTCGGGCTATTTTGCCCCTGACTCAAGCGGGTTGCCCGCTAGCTAACACAGCACCCTCCCGGGTGCTGTTTTTTAGTTCGTGACTCGGGCCCCAGTGCCAAGTCCGAGACACACTCGGCCACACAGGCCCAATCTGCCTGCCTTGGCTAAGTTTGCAGTGGAACCCCACTGCCTGAATTAGCGGACGCGTAAGTACCTGTGGTTTTGCAACAAAAGCCACCACAGTGGCAGATTTGGTCTGATACAAAGTGACTTGGCCGGGCGGTGGTGGCGCACGCCTTTGATACAAGCACTTGGGAAGCAGAGGCAGGCGGATCTCTGTGAGTTTGAGGCCTGCCAGGCTGTGGTAGCGCACGCCTTTAATCCCAGCACTTGGGAGGCAGAGACAGGCGGATCTCTGTGAGTTCGAGGCCAGCCTGGTCTACAGGAGCTAGTTCTAGGACAGGCTCCAAAAACACAGAGACCACCACTGGCAGGAACCGATCATTGCAGGTAAAAAAAATTTCTTTTATAAATAAAATTTCTGAACACATTAGTATTCAAGAATTTAACAGTTTTTTTAATTGTATCATGAGGGAGATTTTACAAGAGGTGTCTATCACCCCACATCTATGGATCCTTCTGGGATTCGTAGTTTTCATTGTCACTAAATGGTTTGATAATAGAAATATGATAAAGTCTTTACGAGACGAATCCAGGACTCTTAAGGCAGAGATTGAATGCTTAAAAACAATTGAGAATGACAACAATCTTCTCAAGAATCAGTTTGAAGTTCTCCAGGTTGATGTTAAGGAGAAATTCATTACTATGGAAGAGGGAACAGCTGATTTGGATCGTAAGCTTCAGGCCCTTTCAGTAGGAACTGAAACATTAGTGGCTGATATTAAGGAGAAATTCATTGCTATGGAAGAGGGAA
Source organism: Microtus pennsylvanicus (assembly GCF_037038515.1). Lineage (NCBI taxonomy): Eukaryota > Metazoa > Chordata > Mammalia > Rodentia > Cricetidae > Microtus > Microtus pennsylvanicus. Next base: position 8,157,213 of record NC_134601.1, on the reverse strand, counting down.
CAGCTGATTTGGATCATAAGCTTCAGTCGCTTTCTGTAGGAAATGAAACATTAACTGAGAGAATCAAAACTGCTGAATGTGAAAATCGGATTTTGTCTAAAGCTTATGACAGATTGACAGAAAGATTGTCAATACAAGAAGGCACGGTTTATGCCATAAAAATTATGTCCAAAGATGAGATGTTATCTCTAACGGACAAACTTCATACTTTAGAATCCTCAATGAAGGCTTTGGAACATAATTCTGGACAGGAGATTCAGACATTGCAGAAGGCAATGGTGAATAGAATTGAAAAGATTGAGGAATTTCTAAATTCTGATGAAGAAGAGCAAAGGGTAGAAAGGCAAATTTTAACTACATCTGTGGGTCAATCTCTCCGGGACAATTTCCACAAAGCTCTACCTACAGCTCTACCTGCCTTTCCAGTAATAACAACAGAGACGGTGATTGGTTCCAGAAACCCTAGGGTCATCAAGGAGGACACATGGGAGCCTGTCCGTATGAATGATCTCAAGGAAATAAAACAGGCTGTCATGACTTTTGGGATGCAAGCCTCTTTTGTTAAAGAGATGCTCAGAACTTGGGCCACGACAAGCAGAGCAACCCCCTCTGACTGGCTCCAGCTGAGCTCTGCGGTACTTGAGAGTGGACTGCAATTGAAATGGAAATGCTTATTCAGGCAAGAAGCTAGACTCTTAGAACAGCAGGAAAAAGCAAAGGGAATTGACATTTCCCTAGATAAAATTCTAGGTGAAGGGCTCTTTTCCGACCCTCAGGAACAAGCTAATTTGGATGAAAACACACTCTCCATGTGTACTACAGTAGCCTTAAGGGCTTGGGACAGGGTACAAGACCCAGGACAGAGAATGGGTCATTTGTCAGAGTTAAACAGGGTCAGAGAGAACCCTTTAGTGACTTTTTACAAAGATTAACTAAGGCTGTACAAATAGGGATACCTGACCCAGAAGCAAGACGTATAATGATTGAGTTTTTGGCTTATGAAAATGCAAATGTGGAATGCAAAAGGATTTTGGGGCCTTTAAAGCTCAGATCAGCGCCCTTGGAAGAATGGGTCTTGCATACACTCAATGTTGATACATTTGATTATGGCACTGAAGCATGGGTAGAAGAAGCAATTTCCAATGGTAAGAGGAGACACCAGAATACCAAATGTTTTAATTGTGGCAAAATGGGTCATATGAAAAGGAATTGTAGACAACAGATTTTCAGAAATAATAATAATAATAATGCATCTTTCAGAAATAATAATAATAATAATGCATCTTCTAGAAATAACAGAAATAGGAGGACTCAGCCTTCAGGTTTATGTAGAAGATGTGGAAAAGGCAGACATTGGACGAATGAATGCAGGTCTACAAGAGATAGACAAGGCAACCTGATACAGTCGGGAAACGTGAGGGGGGGCCTCACAGGCCCCCATGGCAAACATGGTTCAGTCATTTCCAGTTTCTGCAGAGAACGTGCCTCATCAGGACAATTAGGAAGCCCCATGCCTACTGTAACAAGCAATAATGATCAGAAAGATAAGTTACGTGTGTTTTGGCAAACTTCTATAAATGATCAAAGACCTAAACTAAGAGTGTGTGTAAATGGCATTTTTATTACTGGCCTGCTGGACACAGGTGCTGATGTATCATTACCCCAGAATCTTGGCATCCATATTGGCCTCTTCAGAATGTAAATATTCAGCTCCTGGGAATTGGAACCCTATCTCGAGTAAGGCAGAGCACGAGATGGGTTGAATGTATAGGGCCAGAGGGACAAATAGGAAAATTAAAGCCATATGTAGCCAATATCGCAATAAATTTATGGGGTCGTGACCTATTACAACAATGGAATACCGAAATTAACATCCCTGCTACTTCTAGAGCCTGTATTTCTGAGAATAATATTAAAAGATATTACAAACGGAGAAAACCCGCCATCCGGGTTGTACAAGAACAAGCAATTGATGTCCCTTCAAATACCAACAGCCTTGCCTCTAAAATGGTTGACTGAAAAACCAATATGGACAAAGCAATGGCCTTTAGCTGAGGAAAAGTTAGAGGCTTTAGAACAGCTGGTACAAGAACAATTAGATGCTGGACATATAGAAGAATCTACCAGCCCTTGGAATTCTCCTGTATTTGTGGTTAAGAAAAAATCAGGTAAATGGAGAATGGTGACAGATCTCAGGGCCATCAACAAGGTTATTCAACCTATGGGCCCTCTGCAATCTGGAATTCCTTTGCCCTCTTTATTACCAAAACGATGGCCTCTCATGGTTATTGATTTAAAGGATTGTTTTTTCACTATACCTTTGCAAAAAGAAGATAGAGAAAAATTTGCCTTCACAGTGCCTACTTATAACAATTCTCAACCTTCGAGGAGGTACCACTGGACTGTGCTCCCCCAGGGTATGTTAAATAGCCCCTCCCTGTGCCAATATTTTGTGAACCAACCATTGCAAATAATACACAAGAAATTTCCCAAATCTATAGTATAACATTACATGGACGGCATCTTGTTATCCGATTGAAACATGGATACCTTGAACAGACTGTTTGAAGAAATAAAGATACTTTTACCTAAATGGGGATTGCAAATCGCTCCTGAAAAGATTCAGAAGGGAGATTCTGTTAATTATTTAGGTTATAAAATAGGTTTGCAAAATATTAAGACACAAAAAGCACAAATTAGGAGAGATCACCTATGGACTCTTAATGACTTTCAAAGACTGTTAGAAGACATTTCCAGTCTACTACCAGCTATTGGAATAACACCTGATCTAATAATTCATTTGAACAAAACCTTGGATGGTGATAAAGATTTAAACAGTCCCAGAGAATTAACAGCTGAAACAGAAAAGGAACTGACAATCATTGAGGAAAAATTACAACAGGCACATGTGGACAGGGTGAATCCAGAGCTCGATTGTATTCTCGTTATACTATCATCAAAAATTTCTCCTACAGGAATTTTAATGCAGAGAGATGATATTATTTTGGAATGGATCTTTTTACCACATAAACCAAGTAAGAAACTGAAAACTTATGTGGAGAAAGTCTCTGAGTTAATTATAAAAGGCAAGCTGAGACTTTGTCAACTAGCAGGCATAGACCCAGCAGAAATTATAGTGCCTTTCACTGCTGATGAACTAAAGAAATTATGGGAAGATAATGAACCATGGCAAAGTTCTTGTGCTAATTTTTTGGGAGACATTAATAACAACTATCCAAAAAGCAAGAGGCTTAACTTCATAAAGCGAACTTCTTGGATTCTTCCTCGAATCGTCCGTGATGCTCCAATAACTGGAGCCCGTACATTCTATACTGATGCCAATAAATCAGGGAAGGCAGGATACAAATCAGAAGACTTGGGTAAGGTGGAACAAAGTCCGTATAATTCTGTCCAGAAGGCGGAATTATATGCCATTCTTATGGTGCTAAGGGATTTTAAAGAACCTATTAATATAGTCACTGATTCACAATACGCAGAAAGAGTTATTTTACATATTGAAACTGCTGAATTTATACCTGATGATACAGAACTAACCTCATTGTTTCTCCAGGTTCAAGATCTGATCAGGAACAGGCTTTGCCCTATGTACATAACACACATCCGATCCCATACGGGTCTGCCAGGTCCTCTAGCACAAGGTAATGCAGAAATTGATCAATTTTTGATTGGCAGTGTGCTACAAGCCTCTGAATTTCATAAAAAACATCATGTTAATAGCAAAGGTTTGAAGAAAGAATTTTCAATTACATGGCAACAAGCTAAGGAGATTGTAAAGAAATGCCCTACTTGCTCTTTCTATAACCAAACACCACTGCCTGCAGGGGCTAATCCAAAGGGCACCCAAAGGAATGAAATCTGGCAGATGGATGTGTTCCACTTTGCAGAATTTGGCAAATTAAAATATGTTCATCACACCATTGACACTTATTCAGGCTTTCAGTGGGCAACTGCTTTAAGTTCAGAAAAAGCTGATTTAGTAATCACTCATTTATTAGAAGTCATGGCTATCATGGGTATACCTACACAAATAAAGATGGATAATAGTCCTGCTTATGTTTCTAGGAAAATGAAACAGTTTTTTGATTATTACAATATCAAGCATGTTACAGGTATACCATACAATCCTACAGGTCAAGCAGTCATAGAAAGATCAAACCGAACTATAAAGGATATGTTGAACAAACAGAAAGGGGTTGAAAACACCCCCAGAAATAGGTTACATAATGCTTTGTTAACCTTGAATTTTCTCAACGCTAATGAGAAGGGAACAGCAGCTGCAGAAAGACATTGGATAATGGAAAAGTCTACTGAACTAAATCAACCAGTTTATTTCAAGGATGTGCTGACCTCACAATGGAAGCCAGGAGATGTGCTACGTTGGGGAAGGGGTTTTGCTCTTATCTCCACAGGTGAGGAAAAATTATGGATACCGTCAAAATTAATAAAGGTTCGGTTTGAAGAAGAGAAGCCACTTGGAAAAGATAAATAACAATTCTTTCATAAGGATGGCGAGCATACTGATGGTAAGAAATACAGATAGGTTGGAGGCAGGGTTCTTTTCTTATCTCCACAGGAAAATACTCATCTTCAAAGAAATTAAGGGACCCTGAATATTTAATTACTGATGGATGGACACATTTTGTAAGTATTAATTAATATATATATATGTCTTATTAAACATTTCTTTATAAATATGTAGAGCTGGTTTTGAAGTTGGACTCTGGCTCAGTCCCTCTCCAATTCCAAGCCTGTTAGTAAGAGAAAAACCCAGAGTTTCTGGAGTTTCTGTTTCATGTCAAGAGCCATGATATGGGACAGAAAGAAATATGAGTTTAGAAAACATCTTTGCTTTTCTTCGTATCTATCATACTTTTCATTGAATATATCTATCATGCCTTTCATTGAATATATATATGTATGTATATATGTATATATATATATATATGTCTATATGATTAATGTTTAAGTTTTTCACAATGAACAATGAGTTTTTCCTGAAGTGACATTTGAAGTTTCCAGGAAGAAGATGCGGCCCCATAACAACAACTCCACCTGGTTGATATGACGTCATGATACTGATAGCGCTACTACAAGACCTGCTTTGGGTACCAGCTGCACAAGACAGTTCCAACTTGGTTAGCTGAAATGGTGCACATCTTGTACAACATTCTGGCCAGACCTCCACAAAACACTCAGAGACTATTTGCAATTTTAAAAGACATTGATCTTGAAATTTAACCATCATTTTACTTTCACAAGATCCCCCAGAAAGAACGTTGCCCCCATGACAGCTGGAAGTAATTCTAGAGGACGACGTCCCCTCTCCCAGTAAAGTTTACCCCTGGGTTTAGGGACATCTTTTAGGGGTTGGGAGGTTGGCGGAGGAATTTTATAAGCTCAGGGATCATTTTGAAAAAAAAAAAGAGGGAATGATGGGATAATAGATTTATAATTGTGAGTTACTGCTTTTAGACAAATATATTGGTATCCATTCTTATATATTGATACAAAGTTAAGTTATATTGACTATTGTATGCATGCATGTTTCTATCTCTGTTTAAAACATTTTTTATGTATTGACATATATTGTATTGATATATATTGTATATATTTACCATATTGCAGTGTACATTTCTACCTCTGATTAAGATACTTATATAATGTTTGTGTATTGATATATATTTACCATATTGCAATGTATATTTGTACAGTGTTTATATTTGGAGGTCATTATCCTCATTTGTTACACAGTTGTTTATTGTCTTAGTCTTTAAGTTAGATAGATATTGAGAATTATATAGATAAATAGTCATCTAAGTTTGTCATTTATAATTAGACTAATCAGGTTCTTTAGATATATAGAGATTATACTCAGTATAGATAGATAATCTTCAACCTCTTCAAAGAGCTGTAGAAAATGGCCTTTAATCTAACTCAGAGTTTCGTGATAGTGAGACACAATTGCTCCTGGCAACACCGCTCTATTCCCGAGAGAATGTTGAGCACCAAAGACACTCCATCTGGAGCCTTTCTATTTGGCAGAACTGGCCTTTGGGCAAAGAAATGCCCATACCTCAACCACTGACAGAGATACAGAGCGTGCATCAATGGATAAAACAGGACTGTCATATCCTGCCAAGACAGGGTAAGATAGTTTTGAAAAGTTCCTTGCCTTTAATAATGGTATGTCAGTTATGTTAGGCCTTAGCCAAAATTGGTTGACTTAACATTGCAAACGAGACTTTGGGTGATTGCCCAGGTAGTCAGTTGTCTCTGTCAATTGTTGCACATTTTGGATATATCCCGTTTGTTGAGTAGTGTTTATTCCCTTCTCAGATCTTTGATGGAGTTGAAGATTATATAATTGTAGTTACTCTCTACATTATTTAGACATCTTGAGATAGAATGTTTAGCAAAACTTTTGTTCTCAATATTGTTTGTTATATTTATTATTTGTTATTATTGTATATAGTTGTATTTGGTTTAGTTCTTTCTTATTTAGACAAAAAGGGGAGATGTAGGGATAAGTCCTGCCCCTAAGGGGGCATGTTCACCTCGGGCTAATGTTTGCCTATAAATTTGGCAAGCATGCTCCCAGCTGCTGCTTCTGCTTTCCTGGTCTCTGCAGGAACGGTGGTTCTGTAAGTCTATTTCTACATTAAAGATATATATATTTTACAATCTGTCTGCATTCGTTTACGCCGTTACAGCTAGGGTCTTTCCCACTGTGGGTGTCACCATCCTAGGCAAACCCAACTGGGCTGTATAAAAAAGGTAGTTGAGCAAGCAAAGAAGCAGCATACTGACATGGTTCTTATCTCCAAGTTCTTTCCTTTTCTTAGAGACTAATTTAATTTCACTCTTGCCTCTGTTCATATTGACAGAACTGTCCAATTAAGTACTAGTTAAGCAATGCTAAAAGAACTCTTGAGGTCAATTATTTAAGTTCATTAAGGACTGGATTAAATTCAATTCTTTAAAGACCTAGTTCCTAACCTTTATAAAAGATGGTGAAAAATCAAAACTTGAGCCATGTACTTATAAAAATCCAGATCCTTTCTACAAGGAACCCATACTCTGCTTATAACACAGTATCCATCAAATATTGCACCAGTGCAGAGGTAAAAGAATATACATGCCACGGAATCAGATGAAGAGCACATCTGAGTGCAGGTGATAGGGAAAGCTTCTTGGAGGAGGCAAAGCAGGTCACAGCATAAACAAGGACCAAGAGGTTACAACAGGGTAATTATAAGAGTGATATTCAAGAAATTTGATGTTTCAAGACTGAAAACTCAAAGCATATATTTTCTTGCTTTAATCAGCTGAGAGAACCTAGACACAATGACACCCTAGTAGTAAAGAAAGCTTTCATGCAGACCTTAGATTTTATTACCATTTCCCAATAAAAAAAGCCAATGTTCCTTAAAGAAATACTTCATTCTAGAACTGAAGACAGAAATATTCAGCATAGAACATTTCATAATGCTTCAAGGTAAGAACAAAACTAGAGAAGAATGGAGGAAAGAGAAAGGGGTTTTGAAAGAGGGAGAAAAGAAAGGGGGTGGCAGAGAAGGAAGGAAGAAGAAGCAAGAAGTGAGGAAAAGGGGGAAAGGCTAGTAAAAGGAGGGGGAGGAGGAGTGAAGGAGGGCAGAAGGCAGGAGGGAAAGTTAGAGAGGGAAGTAGGACTAGGAAGAGGTGGGGGAAGAAAGAAAGGATAGGAGGGGAGTAGAGAGAGGCAATGAGGATAGAGGAAAAGGAAAAGAGTGCAAAAGCGATGGGAAAGAGGAGTAATGAAGGGAGGAGAGTTTAGGGAGGGGAAAGGAAGGAGAAAGGAGGTGGGGATGGTGGAATGAGGAAGGAAGTGAAGAATATTTTAGAGAGAGGAATGAGAGGAAGTGGAAGGGAAGAGATAAGGAGAGATGTGGCGTGAGAAAGAAGGGAGAGAGGAAGTGGAAAAGGAGAGATGGGGAAGAAATGATAGACAGTAATATAGCACAATGTGTTAAATCCATCTAGGAGGCAGCTGACTGAACTCTCTACACTTCTAGCTGAAATGCTTTGAGTAGCTTAAGTTCTTACCAGAAACCTGTAGCTATAGCCTAATTAAAAATATCAGCTATTGCAGATCTGAGAGAAAGGACTGGACAGTGTTCCTCAAACCAACCAAGGCTAATAAAAACAACAATGTGAAAAATTCTGACTGTCAAGAAGAGCCTAAGGAGAAATAGTAACAATATAAAATGGAACCTGTGATTTTAGATAACATTTAGAGAGAAATCTGAATTAACTATGAGCATCAATGAATTAGAATGCTGTGGGACATTAATTATAACAAATGCACAGCCGGGCAGTGGTGGCACACGCCTTTAATCCCTGCACTAGGGAGGCAGAGGCAGGCGGATCTCTGGGAGTTCGAGGCCAGCCTGGTCTACAAGAGCTAGTTCCGGGACAAGCACCAAAAGCTACAGAAAAACCCTGTCTCGAAAAACCAAAACAAAAAAAACCAAAACCAAAAACAAACAAACAAACAAACAAAAAAACCCAAATGCACTGTGCTAAGCTAAGGTATTATTAAGGACAACTGGTTGTTCATTATATGGGAACTCAGTAAAACATTTAATTTGGTGTGCAGCTGAAACACTGAAACATTTAATTTTATTAGTATTTTAATACTCATTAATAAAAATTGATACCATTAATACATCTGCCCCCAAACCCTTCTTTCCCCCGTGGCTGCAGAGGAACTCTGAAGCACAGGTTGCAACTGCACAGAGAGGACAGACTGAGACTTACAAAGTGGACCAAGAGAGCAGGCCAAGAGAGACCTCAGTGGCTTCCTGAGACACAGACAGGGACAGTACAGAGATGACCAAGAACAGCTCCCAAAGACACAGACAGCCACTGCAAGGATTGGACCAAGAGGCAAAGACTCGGCCAACACCAATTGGGGGAAGAGATGGCTAGGCACCAATGCAAGAATTCATTCAACAACCTAAAAAGCAGCATGGTAACACCGAAGCCCAGTGGTCATACAGCAGGAAGACTTAATCAGTCTAACCCAGAAGAAGCAGAAGAAAACAATTTTAAAGGTAACTATATGAGGATAATGAAGACTTTAGAAGACAAAATGAAAAATTCCCTTACTTCGGGCTGAGAGGGGGGGACTTAATTGGGGGAGGGGGAGTGAAATGGGAGGCAGTGGCGGGGAAGAGACAGAAATCTTTAATAAATAAATAAATTAAAAAAAGAAATGGAAGAAAAGACAAAAAATTAGAAGAAAAAAATAAATCTCTTAAAAAAATCCAAGTAAACAACAACAACAAAAAAAGAATCAAACACATGAAGCAAAGAGTTCAAGACTTGAAAACTGAAATAGAGACAATAAAGAAAATATAAACCAAGGGCATTCTGGAAATGGAAAATCTGGGTAAACAAACAGGAACTTTAGACGCAAGCATAACTAACAGAATACAGGAGATAGAAGAAAGAATCTCAGGAGTAAAAGATACTATAGAGAAAATAGATTCATCAGTCAAAGAAAACATAAAATCCAACAAATTTTTAACACAAAACATCCAGGAAATCTGGGACACTATGAAAAGACCAAACCTAAGAATAATAGGGATAGAAGAAGGAGATGATCTCCATCTCAAAGGCACAGAAAATATATTCAACAAATATCATATAAAAAAATCCTTTCCCATCCTAAAGACAGATATCCCAATGAAGGTATAAGAAGCTTACAGAACACCAAACAAACTGGACCAAGAAAACCAATCCTCCACCATATAATAATCAAAACGTGAAACATACAGAGTAAAGAAAGAATATTAAGAGACCAAGTAAAGGAAAATGGTCAAGTAAAATATAAAGGTAGACCTATCAAAAGTATACCCAACTTCTCAATGGAAACTATGAAAGCCAGAAGGTCCTAGACAGATGTGTTGCAGACACTAAGAGACCACAGATGTAAGCCCAGACTACTATACCCAGCAAAGTTTTCAATTACCATCAATAGAGAAAACAAGATATTCCATGAAAAAACCAGATTTAAACAACACCTATTCAGCTCTACAGAAAGTATTAGAAGGAAAACTCCAACCCAAGGAAGCTAACTGCATCCACAAAACACAGGCAACAGATAACCTGACACCAGGAAACCCCAAATAAGGCAAACAACAAATACTACCACCAAGAAATAACAGGAATTAACAATCACTGGTCATTAATATTTCTTAATATCAATGGATTTAATTCACCAATAAAAAGATACAGGCTAAGAAAATGGATACAAATGCAGGATCCATCCTTCTGCCACATACAAAAAAATAACCTCAACCTCAAAGACAGACATTACCTCAGAGTAAGGGTTGGGAAAAGATTTTTCCAACCAAATGGACCTAAGAAACAAGCAGGTATAGCTATCTTAATATCTAACAAAATAGACTTCAAACTAAAATCAATCAGAAGAGATGGAGAAGGACACTTTATACTTACCACAGGAAAAAATCCATCAAGGTGAAGTCTCAATCCTGAACATCTATGCACCAAATACAAGAACACCCACATATGTAAAAGAAACATTATTAAAGCTTAAACTACACATCAAACCCCACATACTAATAGCAGGAGACTGCAACACTTCATTTTTCACAATGGACAGGTCAATCAGGCAGAAACTCAACAGAAAAATAAGAGAAATAATGAATGTTATGACTCAAATGGACTTAACAGACGTGTATAGAATATTCCACCCAAACACAAAAAATATACCGTCTTCTCAACACTTCAGAGATGTTTCTCTAAAATTGACCACATACTTAGTAACAAAGTAAACCTTAACAGATACAAAAAAAATTGGATAACCCCCCTGTACCTTATCAGATCACCATGGTTTAAAGTTAGAACTCAACAACAACACTAATGGCAGAAAACCTTCAAACTCAGGGAAATTAAACAGTGTTCAATTGAATCACCTCTGGGTCATGGAAGAAATAAGGAAAGGAATTAAAGACTTCTTATAATTCAACGAAAATGAAGGCACAATGTACCCAAACTTATGGGACACTATAACACTGAAAACAGTGCTAAGAGAAACGTTCATCGCACTAAGCACCTACATAAAGAAAGTGGAGAAATCTCACAAGAGTGACTTAACAGCATACCTGAAAGCTCTAGAACAAAAAGAAGCAGACTCACCCAAGAGGAGTAGATGATAGGAAATAATCAAATTGAGGGCTGAAATTAATAAAACAGAAACAAAGAAAACAATACAAAGAATCAATGAAACAAATTGGTTCTTTGAGAAAATCAACAAGATAGACAAACGTTTATCCAAACTAATCAAATGGCAGAGAGAGAATATCCAAATTAACAAAATCAGAAATGAAAAGGGAAACATAGCAACAGAAAAGAAGGAAATCTAGAGAATCATTAGGTCATACTACAAAATCATGTATTCCACAAAATTTGGAAATATAAAACAAATGGACAATTTTCTGGATAGGTACCACATACCAAAATTAAATCAATACCAGGCAAACAATTGAAATAGACCTATAACCTGCAAGAAAATAGAAGCAGTCATCCAAAGTCTCCTAACCAAAAAACCCAGGATCAGATGGTTTCAGTGCAGAAGTCTACCAGAACTTCAAAGAAGAGTTAGAATTTATATTTTTCAAATTGTTCCACAAAATAGAAACAGAAGGAACATTGCCAAATTCTTCTTGAGGTTACAGTTACCCTGATACCAAAACTACACAAAGACTCAACCAAGAAAGTGAATTGCAGAACTTTGATGCAAAAATACTCAATAAAATACTCACTAATTGAATCCATGAACACATCATGATCAAATTGGCTTCATCCCAGAGATGCAAAGATGGTTCAACATACAAAAATCTATCAGTGCAATCAATCTACCATAGAAATAAAAAGAAAAAAACTCATACAATCATCTCATTAGATTCTGAAAAAGTGTTTGACAAAATTCAACACCCCTTTATGATAAAGGTCTTGGAGAGATCACGGATACAAGGAACATGTCTAAACATAATAAAAACAATATACAACAAGCAAACAGCTAACATAAAATTAAATGGAGAGAAACTCAAAGTGATCCTACTAAAATCAGGAACAAGGCAAGGCTGTCCACTCTCTCCGTATCTATTCAATATAGTTCTTGAAGTTCTAGCTAGAACAATAAGACAACAAAAGAAGATCAACGGGTTATAAATTGCAAAGAAATGATACTCTCATTATTTGAAGATAATATGATAGTATATATAAATGACCCCAAAAACTCTACCAGAGAACTTCTACTGCTGATAAATACCTTCAGTAATGATGCAGGATGTAGGATCAACTAAAAAAATCAGTAGCCCTCCTATATACAAATGATAAAGAAGCTGAGAAAGAAATCAGAAAAACATAACCCTTCACAATAGCCACAAATAACATAATATATCTTGGGGTAATACTAACCAAAGAAGTGAAAGACCTGTTTGACAAGAACTTTAAGTCTTTGAAGAAAGAAATTGAAGAAGATACCAGAAAATGAAAAGATCTCCCATGCTCTTGGATAGGTAAGATCAACATAATAAAAATGGCAATTCTACGAAAAGCGATCTACAGATTCAATGCAATCCCCATCAAACCCAACACAATTCTTCATAGTCCTTGAAAGAACAATCATCAACTTCATATGGAAAAAAAAACCAGGATAGCCAAAACAATCCTGTACAATAAAGGAACTTCCAGAGGCATCACCATCCCTGACACCAAGCTCTTTTATAGAGCTATGGTAATGAAAACAGCTTGGTACTGGCATAAAAACAGAGACGTTGACCATTGGAATTGAATTGAAGACACAGATATTAATCCACACACCTATGAACACCTGATTTTTGACAAAGAAACTAAAATTATATAATAGAAAAAAGAAACCATATTCAAGAAATGGTACTGACAAAACTAACTGTGGACATGTACAAGAATGCAAAGAAATCCACATCTATCCCCATGCACAAAACTCAAGTCCAAATGGATTAAAGACCTCAATATAAATCTGACCACACTGAAGCTGATAGAAGAGAAAGTGGAAAGTAGTCTTCAATGCATGGGCACAGAAGACCACTTCTTAAATATAACCCCAGTAGCACAGACACTGAGGACAACAATAAGTAAGTGGGACCTCCTGAAACTGAGAAGCTTCTGTAAAGCAAAGGACACAGTCAATAAGATAAAAAGACAGCCTACTGAATGGGAAAAGATCTTCACCAACTCCACAGAGGACTGGTCTCCAAACTATATAAAGAACTCAAGAAACTAGACACCAAAATTCCAAATAATCCAGTTAAAAAAATGGGGTATGGAACTAAACAGGGAATTCTCAACAGAAGAACTTCAAATGGCTGAAAGACACTTAAGGAGCTGGAGAGATGGCTCAGCAGTTAAGAGTACCGATTGTTCTTCCAGAGGTCCTGGGTTCAATTCCCAGGACCCACATTGCAGATTCCACTTGCCTGTAACTCCAGTTCCAGGGGATCCAACACCCTCACACAAGTACACATAAGATAAATTTAAATAAATTATTATAAAAAGACAAGGAAATGTTCAGCTTTTTTAGCCATCAGGGAAATGCAAATTAAAAATGACTCAATACAATCTTACATCTGTCATAATGATGAAGATCTAAACACCAATGATAGCTTATGCTAGAGAGGATGCAGGTTAAGGGGAATACTCCTCCATTGCTGTTGGGAATGCAAACTTGTACAAGAACTCTGGAAATCAGCATGGCAGTTTCTCAGAAAATTGTGAATCAACCTACCTCAAGACCCAGCAATACCATTTTTGGACATATACTCAAAGGATGCTCAACCATACTACAAGAACATTTTCAAACTATGTTCATAGCAGCATTATTTGTAATAGCCAGGACCTGGAAACAACCTAGATGCCCCTCAACCGATGAATGTATAAAGGAAATGTGGTCCATTTACACAATGGAATATAACTCAGCAGTAAAAAACAAGGGCATCTTGAAATTTGCATGCAAATAGATGGAACTAGAAGAAAACCATCTTGAGTAAGGTAACCCAGACCCAGAAAGATGAGCATGGTATGTACCCACTCATATGTGGATACTAGCTGTAAAGCAACAGATAACGAGCCTGTAGTCCATGACCCTAGAGAAGTTAAGCAACTAGAGAATCCTAATAGAAAAATATATAGATTCCCTGAGAAGGGGAAATAGTCAAGATCTTCTGAGAAAATTGGGAGCCATAAGGTGGGCAGAGAATGGAGAAAAGGTGAGGAGGAAGGGAGAATTGTAAGGGAGAGGAGAACTTGATGGAAAGCAATACTGGAGATGGGGGAAGGACAGAGAGGGAGAACAAGGAAAGATATATCTTGATTGAAGGAGCCAAAGTCCAGTTGAAGAGTAGGAGAAGTGAGAATATCAGCAAAGAGGTCAAGACCATGATGGGGATACCTACTGAAACAGCTTACCTGAGCTAATGGGAGCTCACCAGCTCCGGTGACATGGAAGGACTCAGCAGAGGACCAAACAAGTCCCTCTGAATGTGGGTGACAGTTGTATGGCTAAGGCAGACTACAGGACCACTGGCAGTGGACCAGGATTTATCCCTACTGCTTGTACTGGCGTTTTGAGAACCCATTCTCTTTGGATGGATACCTTGCTCAGCCTAGATATAGTAGGGAGGGCCTCAGTCCTTCCTCAAAGCAATGTCCTTTACCCTTTCTGAGGAGAGGATGAGGTGTGGGGAGGGGAAAGTGAAGGGAATGGGAGGAGGGGAGGGAGTGGGAACTGGGATTGGTATGTAAAATAAATAAAAGATAGTTTGTTTTTTTAAATAAATTAAAAAAGTAAAAGTGCAATTAAAGCTAAAAATATCATTAATGGTAATACTTCATTATTATTTGAAAATTAGTTTTCCTATGCTTGTATGGGTTCTCTATTCTCCTCCATTGATTTTTAATCTTATTCTTATAAATATACGTCTTGACAACCATCCCTATATAATGTCTTAAAATAAGAAAAGTAAAACAAGAATGCCTAAAACTGTTTATTTCAGGAAATGAAAGATATGGATTTTGGGAATCAAACTTAGGTCATCAGCATAAAAGGCAAGTGCCTTTACAAGTTGATCAATAAAGATTTAAAAAATGAATAAAAGATGAAAAAGATTTACTAATGAGAAAACTTGAAAGTATTTAAATACAAGAAGCAGAATTAAAATTTAAAGTGAGTTATTTTAAAAACAAAGAAATAAGACAAATAAAACCTCATACAAAACAACTTTAAAAATCAGAGTGGAAAAAGGGGGTTGGGTGGTCGTGGTTCATGCCTTTAATCCCAGCACTTGGGGGCAGAGGCAGGCAGATCCTTGTGAGTTTGATACCAGCCTGGTCCACAAGAGCTAGTTCCAGGACAAGCTCCAAATGTACAGAGAAGTCCTGTCTCAACAAACAAACTAACAAACAAAAACAAAAAAGTGAAAGAAAAGGGAAACAAAGCCAAGAAAAATTAATAAAGGAAAGAAAAGGGAATGAAAGAATGCCCTCTAATTAAAAAAATATGTAGGTAAAATTGGAAGAATTTATAAAGGGAAATAAGCCGGGCGATGGTGGTGCACGCCTTTAATCCCAGCACTCGGGAGGCAGAGGCAGGCGGATCTCTGTGAGTTCAAGACCAGCCTGGTCTACAGAGCTAGTTCCAGGACAGGCTCCAAAACCACAGAGAAACCCTGTCTCGAAAAACCAAAAAAAAATAAATAAATAAATAAAAAATAAAGGAAAATAAAAATAAAACCTATTTCTAAAATACAATGAAGGGGAAATGCTAGAAGCGTAATGAAAATAAGGCATGGGAAATACACAAATTTTAGTTAGAAGTATCCCCAATGTGTTTTAGGAGTGTGGGGGGCAACTACAGTAGTGGAATCTGTACAGTAGGTAATTTCAAGACATGCTTCAGTATTAGTCACCTTATCTAGGGTGTGCTTAGCAGGTGGAATGCTTAAGATGCCCTCAGTTCTTGCGAGTTATACAGCAGTTGAGTGGCAGGTAGGTGGCTCCAGAGGTGTAACCACATGAGGCTCAATGCTATTGAAAGCCAGTTAGTCCTAGTTAATGAGAGTTGCTTCCAACCACTGGGGGTGGGCTTTACCTTTACCTGTGTACTCTGATCAGAGCTTGTATGTTTCAACTTGTCAACACCTCCCTCCTGCCCAACTTTTTACAACTTCCTCATAGGGCTGTCCCTCACAATAAGGCTGTAGTAGATTACACTCAAGCTCCTCGGCTCCAGGTTGTCTCCCATTTTTAGAACCCAGAACAGCTGAATTTCAAATAACAATTATCCCAAGATTTGTTCAAACCCTCCTTTCTGGATCACAGAAAGTAAAAAAATAAATAAAAAAGAAAGAATTTCTATTTAGACTGACACATAGATCCTACACACACCTACACACACGGCATACACTCACACATACACACACACACACTAAAATAATAGAAACCAAAAGTAAAAAGGCTGGGCATGGTGGCACACACCTAAAACCGCATATTATACATATGACTAAATATATAAATACAACCTGCTGACTCCATTTAGTGTTGCCTGTATGTATATGATTTCAGGACTGAACACTTGGCACTGGGTAACCAATCAGAAGACTCATCCCTGTGAAGGACTAATGCTCACTTGCATCACTCTTTTAAGAGGACTGTTTGTTATGGGTATTGGCCTCCTCTAGGACGGCAAATACCAGTGTTTTTTGTACCTCCACACTACATTTTGCCATGAGAATAATGTTCTCACTCAGGTAGTTCTGGTAGACTCTATCTAGAGTAGCAAAGCTCATGACTCGTGGCGTTTATGTTCTCTTCTCTATGTCAGTAACACAGTAACTGAAGATGCAGGTCAGTTTGCCCATGTTATGTTCTGACGTGCAGGTCATACCGAACCTGTTCATTAGTGCTACAAACCCTGTCACACAGATGCCTGAGAAACTGGCCTAGGCTGTAGAAAGTGTGGCTCTTGCTACCATAAAAAGTATGGGTCTTGTTACCCAGGGCTTTCTGAAGATCAAGTAGGCAGAGAAGCGGTACCACCAACTGGGCATCATGGGTCAAAGAGATGCTGTTGCTACCTACTGTCTAGTTGTCATGGCGATCCCCCTATCTTAAAGCCAAGTAAAGATGAAATTCTAAACTCACTTAATCTCCGTTGAAACAACAAATTATAAAGCATTCCTAGTACTGCTATGTAGGAATAGGGATTCAGACTTTTGAAAAAGTCAAGTGTAGACTAAACCGCCAGAGGCCCAGGTACATACAGGTCAGCCAAAGTTCTGTTACCATTTCCTGGGTGTGGTGTTTGGAAATTTTCTCAGCTGCACCATATTCATTTGTAAAATGCAAGAAGATTATCTCTTCACAGCTGTTAGGGTTGAAATAAGACAATGCTGAGCAAATGCTGCAGAAACTCTCAGTATGTGCTAGCTTTCATACTGATTATTAAACCAAACTCTTTTGAAGGTCAGAGAGATAGATAGATCAGTGGTTCTCAACCTGTGGGTCATGACCCCAACAGGGGACGCATACCAGATATTCTGTGTATAGGATATCTACATTACGATTCATAAAAGTACTTTCATAATACAGTTATGAAGTAGCAATGAAAATAATTGTGTGTGATTAGGGTAAGCACAACGTGAAACTATATTAAAGGGTCACTGCACTAGGCAGGTTGAGAGCCACCAAGATAGATAAAAACAACTAATCAGGACTATGGCTTTGAATGTGAATTTATTCAAGTGTTTTTGGTGATCAAAATATTTCAGAATTTGAGTCAACAAATAGATGATTAAAGTGGAAGAAAGAGCTATCTTAAATTTGTTTTATATAGAAGCAAATGCTGAAATGTTGGAGAAAGCAAGCTTTCATACTTTGCTATATTTTTAGTGTAGATTTATGCGGCTATGATTAGCTCATTTCAAGTATTGGTGATTTAGAATAGTTTTTACTTCTTTATGGTTTTCACAGTGATTGTATTCTAATAGCACAACCGCTATTCATGTTGCACTTGCCAGTGTGAGATAGGAAGAGATAAGATGAACGCCAAAACTAACAAAACAGAAAAACGAGGTCTCCATTCATGTTTGTACTTGGACAGAAACTGTGGGCTTTCTAAGTGGCTATTGGATTGTTATGCCATTGTCCCCAAATGAATTAGAAAGGGATTTTTGATGTGACTTTTGTTTGTCTGTTGTTTATCAAGACAGGGTTTCTCTATGTAGCCCTGGCTGTCCTGGCACTTGTTCTGTAGACCAGTCTGGCCTCAAATTCAGAACTCAAAGATCCACCCATCTCTGTCTTGTTGATGTGTTTTGGAAAAATTCCTTTATCAAAAAAAACCCTCAAAATTAGCTATATATTTGCTCAGTTTAAGGAAAAAAAGATTTTAAAAATTAATTCAGCAGCAGTAGTAATAGAAATAGTAGTGTAGTAGCTCTCTCTCTCTCTCTCTCTCTCTCTCTCTCTCTCTCTGTGTGTGTGTGTGTGTGTGTGTGTGTGTGTGTGTGTGTGCGTGCGTGTGTGTTTTACAGCACAGATGTGGAGGGCAGGTTAATTTCTGGACTGTATCCATAGATTCTGGGAATTGAACTCAAGTCTTCAGGTTTGTGAGGCAGGAGTTTTACCAGTTTGAGGCACCCACCTTGCCTGTCCCCAAAGCTTTTTGTTTTAAAGAGAAGATTCACAGCAGAAAAATTGAACTGCTTACCTAGTAAAGTGTGAAAGCCATCATTCATTCTTTCCCTGCCTCTGTGTCTATCTCCATCACTCTCTTCTTCCACCTCTCTCTTTCACACATGCATGCACACACTCACAGGGCACCAGACAATTGTCAGTAAGTAGTAACATGCTTACTTATGGGACAGGATTGCAAACACACTGTCCCTGTCCTCAACTCTCATTTTCCAAGGACAGCCAGGGGCAAGCCCAAGTAATCACTCCAATGGCTGTTCCCTGACCCTGGCTGAATACTGGCCTACCAGCAGATCCATTTTGAGGAGAAGACCTGCTGTATGCTGCTGATGTTGCTGTCCCCACATTTTAACCTGACAAATGGGACTCTAGAGCAACAGCTTTGTGTTTGGCCCCACAAAGGAATGGAACATTCAGTCTGAATCCCCAGAGGGCACAACACAGTTCAGAATCAAGATATGCTTGTAGAAAAAAAAAATCAGTCATACAGTGTGTGATTTAACTGGACTTGCAACAGAATCAGAACTTCTATCTAAATTCATTATCCAATCAAATCATATTTTTTGTCAAGTGTCCAAACTCTGTTTATTAGGGTTATTTTTACTGATAAGCCTGCTAAATGTGTTACAA
Source organism: Microtus pennsylvanicus (assembly GCF_037038515.1). Lineage (NCBI taxonomy): Eukaryota > Metazoa > Chordata > Mammalia > Rodentia > Cricetidae > Microtus > Microtus pennsylvanicus. The sequence continues at coordinate 8,137,764 of NC_134601.1, read as the reverse complement.
ATTTGTCTTATTCAATAGAACATTCTGGGCATAATTTAACCTTTTCCTGATGGCTCCGGGTCATCAATATGAATCTCCTTTATTGTACCTCATCTGCTTTCGCATTATTCGGAATTCTCTTTCTTTCCACATCTGGCTGTCAGCTGTCACTGCTTACCCACAGTTAATGAGCTTGCCTCTCCCAACCCTCTCAACTCTCAGCTAATCACTGATAATAACAGCAAAAACTGCATTGATCCCTTGCAACATGCCAGACCCTGTGCTAAGTGATTTGCATGGATTAATTAATTAAATCTGCAGAACAACTCTTAAAGCAGGTACAATTATTATCCCCAAATTACAGATAGGGTAACCAAGGCTCAGGAGGGTCAAGTAATTTGCCTGAGGTTACACAGCAACCATGGACTATAATTAGGATTTGGCCCCTGATCTGACAGTCTCAATATTTTAAGTCCTTTTACCACTACAGTAAGGTCTTTCAAACCTTTTTGACAGCAGACAGAATCAGAAATGTTTTCTTTTTATAATCACAATCCAGTAACTAAATGTTACTAAAGCGGTTAACAGCAGCATGTCTATTATCTGGAACAGACTCTGATGTTTTGTCCTAGGCGCCATGCCATTGTCATACATTTTCCCTGTTGTCATCTCTACTAATGCTGGCCATGATTAAATGATTTTCTGTCCCATCGGTAGGTCACAACCTCTGTTCTGGAAAATATTCTGACATTCATCTGCAATGAATATGGGGTTCCTACTATGCATTACAGTGGGATGAAGTAGAAAAAAAATTGTTCCTTTCTTGTGATGCTTAATTGTCGCTGTCAAAAAAGTCTGCTAGGGTGCTGACTTGGTTATATAGTAAGGCGTGGCTACCATTTGCCATACAATGGTTTCAAATAAGCAAATCTCAATGCTAAAATTATGTACCCTGCCCAGATGCAAAATGTTGATTAGTACCTTCTATGTAACTCTACATGTTGGCCCTGTTGGACAGAGACCCCAGGAACTAAAGTACGTAGGAGGTGCTTGTTAATCAGGTATCTGCCTGCCCAGAATTTATGACAGGTCTTTTGCCTCGTTAGAGTCTCTGTGCTTGATTCCCAAATTGGAGTGCCACGCAAAATACAAGGCATGGGAATTCCAATAAACAATAACAAAATGCAGTATGAGTATGGCCCATATGACATTTGGCATTTAGTCACACTATAAATTTCATTATTGCTCACAAATAACTAAAACTATGCTATATGTTCTCACTATAAAGAAAAGGTTAAGTATTTGAGTGTGTATGAATGTCCATTAGCTTGATTCTTTCCTTTTATAATGATATATAGATTACAACATCATGCTGTACTTCATAAATCCATATAGGAGTTATTTTATAATTAACAATATAATTTAAAACTAAGGAACACATGTAGAAATCTTACTGTTCATTTGTGAACTCTGATTTCCAATGCAGAGCTGAGATGACCCACCTTAGGGATCTCACTCGGTGATCCAATGACATGGGAGCTGCATGGGAATTCTGCTGCTACAGCTCTGGACCTGTCCAAAAGCCGGGAACTGCTCAAGGCTAAGAGTGTAATGGGAGAAGAAAGAAAGCTACACAAGGGTATCTACTATGGGAGCTTTGAAGGCTGGAGCAGCCAAGGAAGGCTCCCCAGCCAAAATAGGGTTAGAAGGACTGCGAGTTCGAAGAACAAATTCAAGAGCTCTTTGTTTCAAGAGACAAAGCTGAAGTGTGATAGAAATTGTGTATCATGTCAGGAAGAGACAAATATAATGAGAACAGCGGCTTGCCATTATAAAGATGATTCTCAGAAGGCTGTGAGTGGACAATCAGCCCTTTGGGTAGCATGTCTATAAAATGCACACACAGTACTCCACCATGGTAAAAATCATGATGGTGTGAACTCACACTAAGTGCAAAACACTGCACCAACCCTCTTATGCCTGCCACTTTGCTGGAATTTCACAACAAACACCACTATCATCCTCATTTCTGGGTAAAAACCCGAGGACAGTGGACAGTCAGCAATATGGCTGGGGTCATATAGCTTGTAAGTGACCCAGCTGGGATTTGAACCCAGATCTCTCAGGTTCTCCACCAGCACATTATATGGCTAAAAGTGTCATGCAAACAAACATGGAATGCTGGAGAACAAACACACTTTCCAAAGTAGTCAATATAGGGTCAAGGAACCATGAACAAAAGTACACTATAATCTTTATATTTAGTCATGTATCATGCTGCTGGGGAGAAGAGAGGCTTTTGATGAGACAAGTTCTGTCATTGCCCTGGAGCTCCCCCCAAAGAGGCTAGGCTGGCTGGTCAGTAAGCTACGAGTATTCACCTGTCTCTGCCTCCTCAGTGCTGGAATTATAGTGAATGCTACTACACTCGAACTGTTTCACGTGTGTTTTGGGTGTTGAGCTCAGGTCCTCATGCTTGTAAGGCCAGCAATTTACTGACTCGGCTATCTCCCAGGCTCCAGCAAGGTATCCTTCAGCCCTATCATCACAACCTTGTCGAGGCAAAAAGCAAGGTGCTAAAGTGCCCCGTGCAAGCCTCCCCCAAAGTAGGTACCAGACTCCCTTGGCACTGTTTGCTATGGTTTTTGAACTTTATAGGGAAAGGAAACTCTTAGCATAAACAAACAAACAGAAACTTCATCTCTAATCCATGGTGTCGCTCCACAGATTAAAGTCCAGCAGTAAATACGGCAAACATTTGGAGATCACAGGGACCATTCTCCTGGTCAGCATTCCTTCTGTGACAGGAACAACAGAAAGCTAAGCCACAGCTTGTGTTCTTTTAGACTTTCCTTACTGCTGGCTTTATCACCCATTTGTAATCTGTTCAATCTTAAACTTGTTGCTAGGTCAACAGATAACACTGATTTATTTACTAAAACACTTGGCTTCCAAAACCACATTATTACTTATAGACACATGTTTGTTAAGTTACAATGTCTGTACTCAGCCACAGGAGCATTATCCACGGATGGTTTTAATGTTATCAAGATCTGAGTATTGTGATTATTTGTGGTCAGATTATTTTCTCCCACCCCTGTCCCCACCTGCACCAAACCAGTTGAGCTAGTCAAGATCAAGTCAGTGGGTGAAGCTAAAAGGCGGTAGTCGACATAATATGCAATGTATCAGTTTTCTGGGATAGCAAGGAAGGAAGGGAGGGAAGGAAGAAAGGAGGGAGAAACAGCATCTGTTGATTTCCGCGGTGTAAATACAGCCATTGTGGCTGACCCTAAGATACCCATGTGTCCTTCTCACTGAATGGAAGTGATATATACAGCAATTCTCCAGAACCTATACAAGCCAAGTTAACTGTCCATACAGTGCATTAAATTGATTAGTGGTTAACTAAATACCAGTCTAGTCATATGATAGGGTACTAAGCATTTGCTACAAATGCAGATATGAATCTTTTTACTTGTATATGCTTTTTAAAAAATATAAACAAACATTCACTAATCTTGAAATTACCTTCAGTATACTATTATAACTTTCTTAAAGTCACCAACCAATATTTTTTTGCATTTTTTCCGTTTATTTATTTATTAAAGATTTCTGTCTCTTTCCCGCCACCACGTCCCATTTCCCTCCCCCTCCCCCAATCAAGTTCCCCTCCCTTGTCAGCCCATAGAGCTATCAGGGTTCCCTGCCCTGTGGGAAGTCCAAGGACCACCCACCTCCATCCAGGTCTAGTTAGGTGAGCTTCCAAACTGCCTAGGCTCCCACAAAGCCAGTGCGTGCAGTAGGATCAAAAACCCACTGCCATTGTTCTTGAGTTCTCAGTAGTCCTCACTGTCTGCTATGTTCATCTAGTCCGGTTTTATCCCAGGCTTTTTCAGACCCAGGCCAGCTGGCCTTGGTGAGTTCCCGATAGAACATCCCCATTGTCTCAGTGTGTGGGTGCACCCCTCAATTGCCAACCAATATTTTTTAAAGTATCATGTCTCGCATAGCCCAGACTAGCTCTGAACTTCCTATCCTCTTGCTTCTACCTTCCAAATGCTGGGATTACAGGCATGAGCCACCACACCTGGCCTATGCTGTGTTGGAGGTAAATCCCAGGGCGTTGTGCAAGCATTCTACACACCACTGTGATACACCCCAACCCCATTTTCATTCTATGGGTTTTGTTGTTGTTGTTCGTTTGGTTTTCAAAAGAGGGTTTTTCCGTGTAGCTTTTTGAAACCTGTCCTAGAACTCGCTCTGTAGACCAGGCTGACTTCAAACTTCATTCTATGTTTTTAAAGTTGTGTGTAAACATACAAACATAGAACTAAAGTAGTCATATGTGCCAAAATATTAGTTATTAGTAAATAGCAGAATTATATGCAAATTTTACCTTTTCCCTTCTTAATATTTCTAGACCACATTCTTTATAGTTGTCTCATAGTCTACATTCATGTGCATGTATCTCTATGCATATGCAGCTAGCCTTCTCTATCCATAGGCTCTGTACCTGTGACTCCAAATCAGCTGCTTTAGAAGCTATGGTTAGTGATTCATGGTCTTAATCCTAGCGCTAGGAAAACAGAGGCAGATCTCTGTGAGTTCAAGTCCAGCCTGGTCTAAATAGTACATTTCAGACTATCCAGAGATACAAAGTGAGACCCTCCTTCAAACAAAACAAAAAACAAAAACAATAAAACATTTTAGAAAATAGCAGCATTATATACTAAACATGTAGAGACTTATTTTGTAATTACTGTCTAAACAGTTCAGTATGACTGCTATTTGTGTAGCATTTATTTTGCATTAGGTATTGTAAATAACATAGTTTAAGGCATGCAGGAAGATGCACATATATTTTAGCAAATAATGTCCCATATTTTTACCTTATATTTGTGTGTATTTTTGTGCATGTGCACAAGTTCATGTCTATGGAGGAGTGTGGATATGCATATGTGTGTGCAGATGTTCTGTGGAGGTCAGAGAATAACATTGGGTATTATTCCTCAAGTACTGTCTACCCTTTTCCTTTTTCCTTTTTCTTTTCTTTAATATAGTGTCTCTTCACTAGCTGACAGGCCAACACGTCCTAGGATCTACCTGTTTCTGCATCTTCAGTGCTGGGACCACAGGCACACACCAGCATAGTCACAAATGTTTTAACATGGATGCCGGGGATCAAACTCAGGACCTCCCAGCCTTTCCATATCATCTTAAACAAAAGATTGGAGCATCTAAGGATAATGGTATCTGTGTGTGTGTGGTTATGAAACCAAACCTCATGGATACTGAGTGACTTATGTGTGTACGCATACACCACGTATCATTAAAACAAGGGTATGATTCCTTATTATTTCACGAGTCCTCTTCCATTTCTTTAGCCTGTTATATAGGTAAATGCCATGGGGCTAGTACCCAAAGAAACCAGAATCCCAATCTTCTTTTCATGACTCTTACCCCACTTTTCTGGGTGCTACAAAAGCAGAGGAGGTCAATTTCCCATATTCAGAGTCACGACAAACAGTGCCTTAACCAAAGACAAGCCATAACTCTTCAAGAAACTGGTTTACAGCAGCTGTCCAGTTATCAGCGCCTCATCCAGGTCTTGTAAGGCAGCCCTTCCCAAGTGAGGAATGCCTGGGGCAAAGTGAATTTGAGAGATCTGTTACTAGGTAGACTTGAGCTCTCCAGTCTAAATTAGAGCACCTGTATTATTACTACTAGTCTAGTATCTTGTGAAAAATATGTGTCTCGTCCTCTACGTTGCCTATTATGCTAGCTAGCAGAATTACTGTCCCTCACTTACAGTATGATTTAAATACACTTGTAAGAAAACTCATGGTATAGTTAAAAGGCAAGCATATGTGTTTGGCAGTTATCCTAAGAAACCACCCATCATGAAAAATGTCACTACTATGGGAAAAAGCGCTCCAGATTTCCAACTGACTTACATACTAATGTCTGCAACATGACATGATTCATTTGTAAATTGGGGGCTGTCAATTGGGGACCAGGTGGTCTGATCTAAATAGATCAGAGCCTTATGCTTCTCATATGGAAATGTCTTTACAGATGTGCTATTGTGGTCAATGAATACTTTTAAAGCATTTGGGAAATGTTAATTATTGATCCCTGCTTGCCTGACCAAAGGGTCTACAGAATGTCACACAAATTCAGTTTGCTGTATGCATTACCAAATAACTATGCTGCTTGTCTTCTGCCTCTCCACCCCCAGCTATTTTCAAGTGATTTACTTAAAAGTTTCAGATTTTTTTTTAAAGGAAAACAAAACCAAACTCAGGGATCAGTTGTTATCACTCAGATCATTAGTTAAAGAATGCACATTTGAAAAACCAAGGGAGGTGGATTGGTCCAAATTTGAGGCCAGTATGCAGTCATACCTTGTCTCAAAAGTTTATTTTTTAAAATGAAGTTGCCTTTTAAAAAATGCAATTTCCTCTTCTCAAGCAACAGAATGACTGGAGGATGGTTTCCAGTAGTGGTCTTCCCCTTGGAAACCCTGTTCCTCCTCCTGGATATTACTATAACACCTTTCCTCAGCTTTCTAGCTTCTTCTTGCAGAATACTCCCAAAATTTCTTTATGAATAATAAGGGATACTCAACTGCTTTGTTTTGGTAGAAGAGGATTGTTGTTCTAATCTAATCTTCAAATGTGTGCTCTTTGATATAAACTCACTAACCCAGAAGGTTATAGCATCGATCGCAGGCCCTCTTTGGTACATGATGGTCACAGTCTTACCGAAGACATTAAAAAGGGGGACTGAGTGCCCAGATCAAGCCTGAGGACATTTATGAAGCTGTTCAGTAGTGTGAAGCATGATGGCACACATCTGCAGTCACAATTATGCAGACAAAAGGATTGCTGGAGTCCAAGAGTTCAAGACCAGCCTGGGCAACAAAGCAACACTGTCTCAGCAGAGAAAAGGCTGCAGAAAATGAAGTCAGTGTTAAGCCAGGAATCAGAAGGCAAAGCATCTAATTTTGCCTCTGGAACTAAACAGTGACTCCCTTCCCTCTCAGAGCCTCAGTCAATCTAGAAGGTTGAGCAGGACACTAGCCTGAAGTCCCAGGAAGAAAGCATGGGAAACACACCTTGGAAATACTGTAGGCAGAAACCACACCTCTAACTGAAATCAGCCGGCCACCTAAAGATTATTTTCTCACCTGAGGGCAGGCCTTCAGGTTCCCTTTTGCCAGACTTAGACTCAGCACCAGAAGTTCCCAATTCCTTTTTATCCTAGATCAGGTGATAAAGGGAACAGTTGAGAAAAGGCAGCCAGCTCTTTGAAGGGAGGAAAGCCCAGAGGGTACTAACACTCCAAGCTCAGCAGTAAAGGGGAAAACAAGAGACCCCTGTCCTCATTTTGTAAAAGATCAAACTCTTCCTCATTTCCATCATTTTTAAATAAGGGTGGGTGGGAACGGCATCTGTATGTGTGTGTGTTTCAGGTTGTGCTGTGTACAATGAATCTCTGGATTATTTTAAAGTTTCAGGGATAATGATTTTGTGATAATTCTGTTTCTCCTGTCTTTTTCCTTAGCCAGGTGATATATCTTGGGGTCAAAAACAGAAATTATCTAAGAGTTTTCTAATCAAATGTCTGAACAACATTGTGTCAACAAAATATTTAAAACCCCAAATTAATATAAAGCGGTACAAAAGCTAACGGGTTGTCTTAATTTAGTAAAGAAAAAAAGTGGTGAAATCTTTGTGACAAATTTCCTTCTATTTCTTGCCTCTTAAAGTGCAATGCCTCTAAACCGATACTGCTTGGTTAGTGAGTTCTGCAAACAAAACTAATCTCTTTCCCCCGAGAATCTATACTACTAGTGTGTAATGAGTTTGTGAAGATGTGGGCTGAATTTTGAGACGAGACATTTTTCTATGAAGTTCCTCATTCATGGAAGGATGTCGGCAGACTGGCTAAGAATGCAGGCTTGAGTGAGAGACTGGGATTAACCAGAGTCCAATAGGAAGCCAAGAGCCAAGCACCGGGCTTGGCCCATATTGGACCTTCAACAAATACTGAGTGCTGCTGCTGCTCTCGTTATTAATTACTCCTTTCATCGAATAATCCCCCCAATCCTCTTTACATTAAAAGCAGTTCAAGGAACACTATAAATGTTTCTGATCCTGGCTGAAGCTGTGGAGTATTGTGGACTAATCACCTTTACAGATCCATGGTCTTTCCTAATAGCAGCAAAAGAAATCCAAACATATGCCTGATAAGCTCTTGAGATTCTTCCTAATTGCAGCCTGGCTCTCTGTCACAGCTGGAGGACACACTGTTCCAAGATTCCTTCTGCCGCTCTCCCGTTAATCACAATATGGAATCCTCCAACTCAGATGATGCATAGCAGCATATACAGCTTTATACACAGTTCTGACATTATTTGGAAAATAGACCGTCTAATAGAGATCCCACCAAAATGCACTCCTTTCCAGTCGGTTGCTCATCATTAACAGGCTTATTTCAATTAGGCCGTGTGGTAAGAATGAATGCTATTGGAATTGATGGCTTCGTGTCATGGGGAAATGGCAGTGCTTTTTACTAGTCTTGCCAGATTTAGCAAGCAAAAGTCCAGGATGCCAGTTTAATCAGAATCACAGATGAACTACAAAGGCTTTTTTTTTAAAAAAAAAAATATATAAGTGGATCACAAACACTGCTTGGAATAAATTTAGGCTAAAAATTACTTGTTATCTAAAATTCAAATTCAAGAGAACATCCTGTATTTTACCTGGAAACCAGGTTTGTGTACAACAACTATATTCATCTTCCCATATACCATTCTAAGTATATGAATTTGATGACAGAAAGAATATAAATTAAGCAAATAGTACTAGTATTTTCTACCACAAATATATTTTTTAAAATGTTATGGGATTTCAGTCTTTATCTTAATAAAATTTGACCATGATTTTGCAAATCTATATAATATGGATTTCTTAGTTTGAGACATAAACGCAATAACAAATCACCAGAAATTACCAACAGATTAAGGTTAGGTATATACTTACATTAGGTTACTTTGAAATAAATCTCATGTTGCAAACTAGAGCTTCAAGCCATCCCATTGAGAAAGGCTTCTACTAGTTCACAGAGGTCATATTTACCTGTAGTTAGTGGCATTTCCTCGTTCCCAGATAAGATACAACAAAGGGAAGTGTTCGGTTCCAGGTGAGTGGGAAGGGGTGCAAGACATAAGAAGATAACAGTGTTTGGTTCGGGTAGGAATGTATCAAGCAAACTGTTCTCCCTGCCACACATTTAAAAGACCACTAAGTAAGCGTAATGCTCCGACTATTGCCCATTAAAATCTTAGCCATCTTTCATTCAGATTCATGTGAAGAAAATTCTGACTGCACAGTGCCACCACTTTCCTTGTCCAGAGGTAGAGGGATGCCACGAGGTTGTCATTTAATTAATAAAGATGAAATTAGGGAGCATCAGCGGTACGTCCTGGCTGTGTCCTCTGTGAAGTATCTACTTCCGAATCTGAAAGGAAAGGATCTAAGTAGGAGGGAGCCTCTGGTATACTCTGAACAGCAGTAAAAATCAGACAAGCAACATCTTCACTGCAGCATTGACGAGGCAGAGGAGAGCTACGGAAGTAAAACACAAACTTGTAAGAGAACCCCACACTGCAGCTGCACGCTTGTCCCCTTTCCCACTGGCACTGTGCTCCTAGAGACACTGCCAGCTTGCTGTTAATTGGATCATGGAATGGAGCTTAGTGTTTAAAGGTGGTGCTGAGGAGCTCCTCCAACCTACGGCCTAGATCTGTTGTGGAGATACAGCTGCATTTTAGAAAGTTTTTAACATTTGGTGTATTTCCCACTTCACAGTGAGACAGGGAAGACAGGTATATGCAAGGGAAACAAATACTAAGAAAGGTCTTTGAACATCACATTTGGGTGGGCTCGGTATAGCAGGTCTTCAAATTCCAAAGCGTGTGTGTGTGTGTGTGTGTGTGTGTGTGTGTGTGTGTGTGTGTGTGATTATAAAGCATCTGAACATCACCCACTGTGGTCACTCATTCCGCAAACAAAACTCAAGGCTGTGACACCATATCCCTGCCTTGCAGCACTATCTTTAAATCTTCTGTCACTCAAAGCAGGAAGCCATGCTATCCTTTGGCTTGGAGAGTTTCCAACAGTGTAGCCCTGTGGAGTAGCTATGTGGTATGCTCAGGATGTGACAGGATTTGGAGCCAAAATCTTAGCTTTGAATTCTGGATTTGTGAGTTACTGGCTGTGTAACCATGGCAGTTGCTGCTCTACCTTAGACCAATAGCCTTATCTGTAAAATGAATTGATTGGGTCTAATAAGAAAATGCATATGGAAGTGATTTGTAAATAGAAAAGCATTATAAAAATAGTATTGAAGAGCTAGAGGGATGGCTCAGCAATTAAGAGCACAGAGAACTGGCTGCCCTTCCAGAGGATCCAGGTTCAATTCCCAGAACCCACCTGGAAGCTTCCAACTGTCTGTAACTCCAGTTCTAGGGAATCTAACCTCCTCACACAGACATGTGCAAGCAAAACATCAATGCACATAAAGTAAAGATATAAATAATTAAAAACCAGTATTGATCACTCTTACTATAGGTCTCAAAATGGAATTTCTACCTTGTAACAGCAGGTTGGGAACAGGGCAAAGGTGGCCTTTGAAGAGGGTCCTGGTGCTTTGCAGAAGGTCGTGGTCTGGAATGTTAAGAATCATTCTGGCTTAAAGCCTAAAGGACTGACCTTGCAACCCTTATTTACATGCATCCTCTCAATGACTTTTCATGAGTCTAAGTAGAAAATCAGCTCCTTTTTTGCACGACTCCTTCCTGAAGAGTTGAACCTCCCCCTCTTCTCACAAAAGATGTCTTTCTCAAGAGGGGATTGGGAAACACACACAAATGGTTCAATTTATGTAGCCTGCATCTTCTTAACTGCCACCAGATCCTGTTGTATTAAGAGCGGCGGGGCTGCGTCCCCAGCACCCCGGCCGCCCACATGGCTAGTTTATGCCCCGAAATAATTACACAGACACTGTATTCTTTTAAACACCGCTTGGCCCATTCTGCTTGGCCCATTAGCTCTAGCCCTTACTGGCTAATTCTGATATCCCGATTAACCCATCTCTAATAAACTGTGTAGCTCCGGTCTTACCGGGAAAGATTCAGCATGTCTGACCTGGCGGCTTGCTTCATCGTGCGCGTCTGCCCGGGAGAGCGGAGCATGGCCTCTCTGAGCTCACTTCCTCTTCCTCCCAGCATTCTGTTCTGTTTACTCCTCCCACCTATGTTTTAACCTATGGGGCCAAGCAGTTTCTTTATTGCTTAACCAATGAAATCAACAGATTGACATATGACACTCCCACATCAAGATCCAACTCACTCATTTGAGTATATTAATGGCCTATGCCAATTCCAACAACATACTGTTATAAGGCATATATATATATATATATATATATATATATATATATATAGAGAGAGAGAGAGAGAGAGAGAGAGAATACAAAATGGGAAAGATGTACCACAAAATTTTAAATTTTAGTGTGTTTGGATTGTGTTTGAAAATGATTTGAAGGCAAAATTTTGCTATTTTTTGATAGGACTAATGCATGTATCATTCATTGTATTTTCTTAAATGTATAAAGCAAAACGTTGATTTCTTTTTTTGTTTTGTTTTGCTTTGTTTCATTTTGTTTTACAGTGCTGGGGGTAGAAACCAGAGCCTCACACGCACGAGGCAGTACTCTGCTGCTGAAATACACACTGAAGACTCAGCTAATAAGACCTTTTGTAGTCTCAAGAACCTTATGAAAAATAAGATTTAAAAAGTTACAGTTATTCAGTCCTACTAATTATACAAATCAGCGAGTTTTTTTTTAATATTTACATGTACGCCACAGGCCAGACTTTAATTGTAATTGCCTTCCTCAGCTCCTTTTCCTGGACCCCTTCCCCTTTCCTAATATTTTACCTTATTTTCAGCTCAAAGGTGGTAGTGTTTTGTTTTCACTTATCAGAGAAACTATATGATACTGGTCTTTCTGGACTCGTTAATTTGCTTTATTGGTTAATAGATTTGGCCAGTCTGGCCAGTTTGGCAAAATCTAGGTAATTTAGCCAGTTCCATACGTTTTCCTACATAATTTTATTTTTCTAAAAATGACCTGATTATTATTTTTCTTCAGCTGAGTAAAACTGTATTGCATATATGCGCCTCACCTTTTTTTTTTCTATTAGTCTGCAAATGGGCATCTACACTGATTCTCTGTCTTAATTATTGTGAATAGTAGCACAAACCAGAATAAAATTTAAGTTGTTGACTCTTGTATTCAGAGACTTGCAGACACTTGAAATACAGGGGAAAGAAGGTTAGTTTCATGAAAGTACACAGTGAGGTTTCTTTTTTATTGTTTTAGATTTTAGAATCCAATTGATAGTAACTGAAGATAATGCATTTGAAATTATTGCCAGAGTCATATCTATGCGAAAATGACAGATCTTTGAGCACTATTTGATTTGGCTTCTTTTCCAACAGAAGTTAAGGAGAAGCTTGAATGCCTGTAATTTAACACTCTTCTGTAGTATTTATTAGTAGTGATGTCAGTGAATGCCTTTCAGATTGTCTTCCTGGCCTCCCTTCCCCTTCCCTTTCTGGGCATTGTCCCCCCACTCCTAAATCTTCATCCTTATAAGAATGGCTATTTGTATCTATGTTTGTACAACACAACACCCTCTTTGGCCACAGCTGACTGATTCAGGGGTGGTCAGCTGTCTGTGAATTTAGAATTGAGCAGCTTGGTGCTATCATCTGATTGTAGGTTCTAGGAGTAGCCATCTGATTTCGTTCAGCCTGTGTCAGAGAGAGAGGTGGGGGAGAGAGAGAGAAAGAGAGGGGGGAGGGAGGGAGAGAGGGAGAAAGAGGGAGGAAGAAAGAGAATGAATCAAGCTGATAATTAGATAAGGCAGAAGTGTTACAAGTGGAAAGTCTCAATCATCTACTCATCTACTGAGTATCTGGTCCCAGCGTATTCCTAAAATCTGGCTACATTCTCATCTCTGGGTTCATTGAGAATCCAAGCCTCGATAGAGGAAAGTTTTGATTATCTTAAGCCAACTACACTACACCTCTGTTATTTATAATCAAAACAGTCTAAATTATTGCAGAATCAGGTTTTAACAGCATTTGTTTTTAAGAGTCAATCTTACCCTAAAACAAAAAGTGTGCACTAAAGGGTCTTCACAGATAGAAAAGATCCTGGAATATTCTGGTATCTAACCTATATATGGACAGTGCTGAATGAATAAAAAGGGGCATATGTTTCAAAAAACTTGACTTGAGTTTTAATTAAGATTTAGGGGAAACTCAGTGCCTGTGAGTTTATGACTACCTATTTTCTAAATCGTATATACTGTTAGCCCACTTCTTTTGAAGTTGGCTGAAAGGCAAGATTGAATCGTACCTAAAAATTTACATTGCTGTCAAACTGATTGATTGCCCTACAAATTTTTGGCCTCTCTACTGTAAAAAGCCTGACGAATGGCCCGAGTTTGTGTTGTGCTCTGATAATGCGTATGTATGTGAACACACATGTCTTCACACACACACACAATAAATAAATGTTTAAAAACAATAGAATTGTCTTGATGTCTTTATGCTATAGCAATCTATTGTGTTAATTATGAAGGAAATGAGATAGGGTGGGTTTGCTTCAAAATAGTTGGGAAGAGTTGAGGTAGAGATGAAAAAGAAACGGTCATGAAACTGAATGCAGTTTATATTATATTAATCTACATTTTACTAAAATGTGTCACAAATTCTTCATAATAAAAACCTATGCCTAAATATCTTCAAGTTTTAGCTTGAGCTGTATGATTTCATTAAACACACTAAACATATTCTTTATATCTGCTACTTCAAGAGATACCTTAAAAGGGTTAAAAAGGTTTTTTTCCTTTTCTTGGGGAAGGTTTAATTTTGTTGAAAATTTCAGAGAGTAGTTGAAGGGGCTGAGTCTATGAGAGCAGGAGGTTGAAGAATGGCCTGCTTATGTCTTGGCAGATCAATACATAGAGTTCTGCTGGAACCAGAAGCAGATAGCATCTTTAAGGCTTTCCTCTAAAGTTGCATTTCTCATAGCTAGACTACACTCACAAAGATTCTACAACCTACCCCAAACACACAAACAAACAAACCCATAAGGTACATTTGACATTCAAACCCTAACAGCTGGGAAGCAAACAGAATTATCTCCCATTGTTTAAAATTGAGAAAAACACATCTCCAAAAGTATCAGCCTGCCTTTTACATAGCAACAAGACTTACTAGGAAAACAAAAGCTTGCTTTCACAGTGGATTTGATTTTCTAGTGGAATAAATGATCAGGAAGACACCCTACTCCATATATACCCATACAGATGACTCCCTGTTACTCCCATCTCCTCACCATCCCATCCTACACACACGCACGCACGCACGCACACACACACACGCACACATGCACACACGCACACAAGCAAAATCTCATCATTTGTTTCTGATTAAGTAGTCAAGAGGACCTGGTTCAAATCAGCTAAGCATTCAGGCAGGAAGTCAAAGCACAAGTGTAATGGCTTTCCCGAGCCTCTGGTTCTCAGAAGGAATGCCTGCCTTGAGAGCTTCAACTGACTCCAAAACCATCAGGAGACGTTGTTCTGACAGTTGAGAGCAATTTAGGCAGTATGTTTAGAAATAACTAGTTCAAGCCAGGTAGTAGTGGTGCACGTCTTTAATCCCAGCACTATGGAGGGAGAAGCCATCCTGGTCTACAAGAGCTAGTTCCAGGACAGGTACCAAAGCTACAGAAAAACCCTGTCTTGAAAAACAAAGCAAAACAACAAAAAAGAAATAATTAGCTCAGTGTCATTCTTGTTTTTATACTAATAAATGAAATAGGTAAGAAGTCCTAAGAAAAACTGCCTCTGTATTGAAGACTTCTGCTGATGCTATTCTGTTCATAACCAAACAGTAAAATTTATACCACCCTGGAAGAGAGGTGTACGCTTTCAAAAATACACACAATGGAAACTAAATCAATAGCTCTCTGAAAAGCTGACTCTACCTTCTATAACAGAGGATTTTGTTGTTCAGACCTTGCAGTCAATGTACCAGATGTATCATAACAACAATAAGGGGATGCTACCAGTCAACATTTAGCCTTGACTACAAGTTGTACAGAAGCTTTGTGCTGCTTCTGACAATGGCAGAGTTTAGTTTATATGGTCTTAAATACCCAAGGAACATGATAGATCATCACGAAATGACTGACCCTCTCTGATGGGACCATGCAGAAACCAGTAGGATGCAGAAAAGTGAAAATGATGATAATCTATACTGTGAGCACGGCCTTTATATGACCATCAGTGCTGATCATCTGTTTTGAAAGCCCAGTAAAATGGGGATTGGTATGTGCATGTTTGCCTTCTAGTACAGATTCAGACTTCAACTGTGTTGGTGTTAGGGCAAGTCCACAGTCACACTCCCTGTTTCTCACACCCCTTGTAGGGGAAAGCCCAGAGAAAGCCAGCTGGTAAAGTTAGAAAAGCAGGGGAGGCCCAAAGAAGAAATAAAAGTAACTATTCACCCATGGGGAGGCAGCTCTGACTTTGGCTTTATTAGCTCTTTTTTCTGACAGCTAAAGCAGCCCAGCTGGCTTTAGGAACCAGGGCGAAGACTCATGTAAGAAAAAAAAACTGGAGAAACAAATTCATAGCTTTCTACCTTTAAAATAAGGAGGTATAGGTGGGAAAATGGTCTATTGGAGTCTCATAGTGAAGCAAAGCATTTTCTAAGTTTCAAATGTGTATGCCTACTATCACTAATATTATTACTTTCAGCTAAACATGATGAAATTTTTATTGTTTCCAAGTAAAATCAAATTTTAAGCTTAGGATATAAGTCGCTTGCTTGGTAGAACATTCTACTAGCATGCACAAAGCCCTGGATTGCATCCCTGACATCACATATACTTGGAATAGTAGAACAAGTCTGTAATGCCAGCACATGGAAAAGTAGAGGCAGGAAGATCAGAAGTTCAAGATTGTTCTCCACTACATAGAGAGTTCAAAGGTAGCCTGAGATGCTAAAACTCATTTGACACTTGTAGTTGGAGGAATATGGTGTACCATTCCTGTGACCCTACACAAGTACAGACCAGTAGCTGTGATGGTTAGTTTTAAATGTCAATGTGCCACAAACAAGAATCGCCTGAGATGAGGGTCTCAATTGAGGAACTACCTAAATCACATTGGCCAGTGGATTTGGCTGGGGTGGGAGTGTCTTGATTGTTGATTTATGTAGGAGGGCTTGGCTCACTGTCGAAAGCATCATTCATAGGCAGGTGGTACTGAACTGTATGAGAAAGTTAGTTGAGTATTAGATGGCCTGTGTACCACTTGGGAAGCAGCATTCTCCATGAGTCCTGCTGTACATTTTTGGCTTGGAACTGAGTTCCTTGGTTGGAGCAAGCAGGCCTGCTTTCAAGTTCCTGTGTTAAGCTCCTGCCTTGACGGTCTTTAGTGATGCATTGTCACCTGGAATTGTTGGTTTTGGTCACACTATTTTATCGCAGCATACATAAAACTAGAATTAATTCACGGTTGGGAGTGAGTCTGATGGTGGAGTATAGTACACAGTCTGGTGGCTTCCAAGATGGCTTTAGCAAAGGATAGATCAACATGCATGTAACATAGAAACTGTGCAGCCATAGTAATTCAGTGAAGAGAGACTGCTCTTATGATGTGGATGATTGTGCTTACTCTTACCTCTCTACTCCCTCCCATGAATGTACGCCATCTAGTACTTCAGAGCAATGCTTCATATCCTCAGCACTACTTACACATTGAGTGCATAAATCTTGGTTTCAGGTGAGTTGAGAAAGGCACTTGCTTTGGGTATAGAATGTTTGGAAATACCATAAAGCATAGTAAACAACATTAGATAATATTTCAATGTATTCTGAAAAATCATAATTAATGACCCCAAATCCATGAGAAACAAAATACTATAATTAAAAATACAGACAGGGCTGATATTGTGGCTATTCCTCTTTTCCTTAGTGTCTGAAATGACACAGCAAGCTCTTATTGATTCTCTTACTACCCTGTTTATCTACTTCTCTCATCTCTTAAAACAAGATAACAGAAGCATTCCCCACCTCAACTGTGATCACCAAAAATACAGTGAGACATTTCTATATATGTGTTGGAGGGCAAAACCATTCCCTGTTAAGAAAAGGAGAAAAGGTGAAGGCAAAGGGGGGAGAAGAACATGAAGGAATGGCATGGTTGAGCTAGGGGAGGGACAGAGGGAGAACAAGGAAAAAGATCTTGATAGAAGGAGCCACTATAGGATTAGGGAGAAATCTGGTGCTAAGAAGACTCCCAGGAATCCACAAGGATAACCCCAGGTAAGACTCCTAGCAATAGTGGAGAGGGTATCTGAACTGACCTTCCCCTGTAATCAGATTGGTGACTACCCTAATTGTCATCATAGAGCCTTCATCCAGTAACTGATAGAAGCAGATGCAGAGATCCACAAACAAACACTGGGCTGAGCTCTGGGGATCCAGGTGAAGGGAGGGAGGAGGAATCATATGAGTAAGGAAGGTCAAGATCAAGATGGGGAAAGCTGCAGAGACAACTGACCCAAGCTAGTGAGAGCTTACGACTCTGGACTAATAGCTGGGGATCCTGCATAGGACCGAACTAGGCCCTCTGAATATGGGTGAGAGTTGTGTGGCTGGTGCAGTCTCTGGGCCATGGACAGTGGGACCAGGATTTATCTGTAGTGCATAAACTGGCTTTTTGGAGCCCATTCTCTATGGAGGGACACTTTGTTCAGCTATGATACAGGAGGAAGAGCTTGGTCCTGCTTCAACTTGATATGCCAGACTTTGTTGACTCCCCATGGGAGGCCTTACCCCTTCTGAGGAGTGGATGGGGGGGTTTGGTAGGGGAAAGGTGGGGGAAATGTGGTTGGAATGGAAAATTAAAAAAACTTTTAAGTAATTTTTTTTTAGAAAAAAAGAACTACTGCTATTATGAAAAAATCATGGCATTTCAAAATAAATCTGACAAAGGACCAATTGTATGGCCATTCCTAGGCATATAACCAAAGGCATCTCAATCAGTACACTATGGAGATAATTGCGCATCCATCTTTACTACAGCACTGTTCACAAAAGCCAGGAAATGGAACTAGCCTCTATGCCCATCAATAGACAGATAAAACAGAGAATATATACACAATGGAGTTTTATTCAGCTGTAAAGGAGGAAATTGTGTCATTTCTCAGTATAATGAATGGATTTGGAGAAGGAGTTAAACACAAGAAGCTTGATTTGAAATATAAAGGTTGCATCTGTCTTTCATTGTGGGTTCTAGATTTAATGTGTGTACATTTGGCACATATGCGTGTATGTGATATTAAAGTATAGTAGATTCTGTGGGTAAAGTAAAAAGTAGATTCTGTGGGTCTAGCAGGAGAAAACAAGAGAGGATAATGGAAAATTAATACATAAAAATTGACAGTTTTCCTATACACAAAAGACAAGCACACTGAAAAAGAAATCAGGGAGAAGATTCCATTCACACCAGACTCAAAAAAGAATAAAATTTCATGCAATAAATACAATCAAGAGAGTGAAAGACAATGAAACTTCATTACAGTGAAAATGGTACTAAAGAAGACAACCAGAAGGTTAAAAGACATCCAAAGCTCATGGACTGGTAGGATTAACACTGTAGAAATGAGCAACCTACAAAAAGCAATTATGGATTCAATATAATCCCCATCAAAATTTCAATTCTTCACAAAAATTTTTAAAAATAATCTTAAGTTTCATATGAAACACAGAAGACCCAGACACCAAAACAGTCCTGAACTATTGCAGATTTCAAGTTAAACTACAAAGTTATACTAATAAAAAACAGTACAAAAATGGATGCATTGATGAGGAAAATTGAGTTGATGACCTACATATAAGCCCACAATCCTACATTATCTTGACTTTTGACTAAGAGGTGAACGATACACATAAAAAAGACAGCATCTTCAAAAAATGATGCTGGTCAAATTGGATAGCTGTATGTAGAAGAATGCAAATAGATTCTTCTCATTCACCCTGCACAAACTCAACTCCAAGCAGATGAAGAACATCAGGCATTAAGAACAATTAATAAATAGGATCTAATGAAAGTAAAAAAATCATCATTCTAGTGAAGAGGCAGCCTTCTAAAAGAAAAATTTACCAGCCATATATCTGACAGAGTTTTAGTATCTAAATACATGAAGAACACACAAAAAACTTAACATTCAGAAAATAAACACCCTAATTAAAAGTGGAGCATGACCACATGAAGAATGAAATTAGAATAACATCTATTACTGTAGTAATATGGAGCGGCGGCGGGGCTATCCCCAAAACCCCAGCCGCCTGCCCTGCCCGGCTAGCTTATGCCCCAAATAATTACACGGACACTGTATTCTTTTAAACACTGCTCTGGCCCATTTCTAATAATCTATGTAGCGCCCCTAGGTGCGCTTACCGGGAAGATTCTAGCCTAAGTCCATCCTGGGTCGGAGCTGGGGCATGGTGTGCGTCTTCCCTGGAGCAGGTAGCATGGCGTCTCTCCTGCGTCTGCTCCGGAGAGCGGAGCTGTGGTGTCTGACCTCACTTCCTCTTCCTCCCAGCCTTCCCTTCTGTTTACTCCACCCACCTAAGGGTGGGCCTATCAAATGGGCCTAGCAGTTTCTTTATTGCTTAAACAATGAAATCAACAGATTGATATATGACACTCCCACATCACTTCCCCTTTTTCTGTTTAAAAAAAAAAGGCTTTAACTTTAACATAGCAAAATTACATATAACAAAACAGTTATCAAGTAAAAATTACAATAATCTTTATCATAACTAAGGGAAACTATAACTATAACTAACTATTCTTAACTCCATCAAAGACTCCAGAAAGATACAATACTACATAAGCAAACAAGAAAAAAGCAACTTTTAAAACTCTAGAAATGACAGAAACATCTCGCTGCCTGGACAGTCACCCAAAGTTCCTCTGTACCGTTGGGGCATCCATCTTCAGCCTTTAGGCCCATGGTATCCAGCAGACATTTCCATAAAGCAGGAAAATTCAAAGTCAGTTCAGTCACTATCTGTTGTGTCCTGCAGAATGTCTCACAGACTCTTTCATGAATCAGGAACCCCGAAAGATCATCTCACCTTAGGCAAGTTCAGTAGTCCTCTCTCTGCGGGTTCTCTGTGTCCAGTTTATGCAATAGTCCAGGCAAGAGCAGTTTCTTGCCCAAATGGCTATCAAACTCCATAAGGATCCTCTTCGATGCCCATCTTCCTCTTGAAGTAGATTGGTGCTGCCAGGAGCAGAGTGTCTCATTGTCATGAAAAGTCCTAAGTTATTAAAACATTAAATGCCATATTCTGCAGTCTTTGAAAGATATGAAGAATGTCTATCTAACTGAAATGTATCTCTATATATCTAGAAAATCTAACTAACATGACTACAAGCTTTACTATTATCGATGATTATCCATTAACAACCTATATTTCTTAATTATACATTACATTTTTTAATGAACTGCACAATCACAATATCTTAATCAAAATCAGAAACACTTATACATATAACAAAATTGACCTTAAAATCCATACCAATGCAAATTATTCATACCTATATCATTTCCCCCTTTAAATGTAAAAGAACATTTATAAACAATATTTTGGGAACATGGGCGCAGTTTTTTTTCTCCAAACTGCTTCCTGCTGAATGGGGGCGTCGTTAATTAGGTCTTTCATGGTATAACCTGTGTGTCAGGGTCAGGTTGGCAGTTGAGTGAAGTAGTTTTCTGAAGATGTTCACAGCAACCCTTCAGGAGGACGTGGTCCATCATACCAAATCGGAATTGAAGAAATGAACAGGGTCTCATCCTCTGTGAAAACAAAAGAAGACTCTCTCCAAAGCATCATATCCTTAGACCCAAATTCTGAAATCGTAATACCCTTATATCCATTCTGGTTTAGCTTGGCAGCCCATGTAATGAAATGTCTCTCTGTACTTAGCTCCTTCACAGTCAAAAATTTTAAAGAAAACACAATGTACATAATCCAGACTCTCTGTGAATTTTCCATCTTTTACGTGGCTTATATTTCTTTATTTCTTTTAATCTCTTAACTATCTGTACTCTGTCTCTTTAAAGACTTTACTTTTACTTTTTTTCTTTTTAAACCATTAACTTTATTCTCTGTATTCTTTTTCTTCTCTCTCCCAAGCCAACGTACTCCAACAGTGTGACTCATTTAGTGGTCTGAATCTGTCCTATTGTGAATCTGCAATTTTTTACTATCCAGGAGCACTTTTGATTTGCACCTTTAAATCACTAGGCGCTTACGAATCTAAGCTGTGACATTCCTAGGTTAACTTTTTGCTTTTTGAGCGCATATCTTTGACCTGGAATAACCCTAGACCAGGCTCTCTTTGAACTCTCAGAGATCCGCCTGTCTCTGCCTCCCAGGCATTGGGATTAAAGGTGTTTGCTACTACACCTTGAACTCACAGAGATCTATCTCCCTCTGCCTCCCAAGTGTTGGGATTAAAGGTGTGTACTACGACACACAACAACTCTCTTCCTCTTTTTGTTTTTGCTTTAAGAACTTCAACTTTCAGCTTGCATATATTTTTAACACACTTTAAACCATTCAGAAATTTTCTCTGTCTTTGAATCTCTCTTTACTGTATATCTCTCTTTTTCTGACCACAAGAGCCTTTAAATTACTGAGCAATATCAGTAGGACTAAAGGCGTGGCTTTGCCGGCTGGATCCAGCCCATTCCTTAGCTTTCCAGCCTCATGGCTGACGCACAGGCTGCAGCCATGTTTATAGCATTTCAAGGTACCTGCCAGCCAGAGAGCTACAACAGACGACACTCAAGTCCTCTCTCGGTAGCCGGCCCTCCTGCCTCAAACAGTCAGAGTTTTCCCTGGCAGGATGGCCCAGAAAGCTGGCATTTTTAAACAGCGCAGCTTTTTTCCTGCTACGGCTGAAAACCGAAAAGCATGCGTTCGGCTTTTCGTCAACACCGTTTAAGTGTTTCGTGGCAGGACCTCTTAATGAGCTGCAGGGTTTTGCAGCTGAAGCTGAGTCAGGAAGCCTCTTGGGGCTACGAGGTAGGAGCGGCACTCAGCACTTTAATTCTGAGACTGAGCGCGCAGCACAGAAATTCTTTTCATCCAAGTTACATCCAAATCTGACACGCAGAGCACTGTGCAGTCTGAAAACACGTCTCTGTAGGGCGGCAGGAATCCGCCATGCTCTTCCGCCTGCCTAAGCCTGATTCTGCCTTCTTTCCAGGAGCAGGCGGGGAGCTCTGAGTCATTGTCAAGGTCTCAGAGCACTCTCCTTCCTATCCCAAGCGGGAACACAAACATAAAGCCAGAGTTTGCACTGGCGGCACAGCCCCAGGAAGCCACGTTTTGAAATGACACAGCGTTTTTTCTGCTGCTGTTGCCGAATCAGGAAATCTCTCTACAGCACGCCACCAACAAACAGCAAAAATCTGTGTTAAACTCTCTCTCCCTTATTTTTAAGCCTTCTCAGGTTTTTTAAGTGGGTTTAGTTAGCCCCACGTTGGGCGCCATTTGTAGTAATATGGAGCGGCGGCGGGGCTATCCCCAAAACCCCAGCCGCCTGCCCTGCCCGGCTAGCTTATGCCCCAAATAATTACACGGACACTGTATTCTTTTAAACACTGCTCTGGCCCATTTCTAATAATCTATGTAGCGCCCCTAGGTGCGCTTACCGGGAAGATTCTAGCCTAAGTCCATCCTGGGTCGGAGCTGGGGCATGGTGTGTGTCTTCCCTGGAGCAGGTAGCATGGCGTCTCTCCTGCGTCTGCTCCGGAGAGCGGAGCTGTGGTGTCTGACCTCACTTCCTCTTCCTCCCAGCCTTCCCTTCTGTTTACTCCACCCACCTAAGGGTGGGCCTATCAAATGGGCCTAGCAGTTTCTTTATTGCTTAAACAATGAAATCAACAGATTGATATATGACACTCCCACATCATATTACCCTAACAAAAATTAGTTCAAGTAGCCCTCAATTTGAGACCTGAAGTGCTAAAACTATTAAAAGAAAATATATGCTGTACCCTGCAAAATACAAGTGCCAGAAAGAATTTTCTAAATAGAACCTCATGTCCTTAGGAATTAAGACTAACAAATAACATGCAGGACCAAAATTAAAAAGGTTCTGTAGATCTGAGTAAAGGAGAATCTACAGAATGGGAGAGGATCTTTTTCAGCTATACATTAGACAGAGGAATAAGATTCACAATATATAAATAACCCAAAAAGCAAGAAGAGTAAGGGAAACAAATGGAACATTTTAAAAATGGACTAGACAGTCCCAATGAACAAGAAGAGTACCAACAAACATGCCAAACTGCAAGTAGAAAGTCCATGATATATATCTCAACCCTACACAAAGAACTGTAGGCAAATGAATAAAGCTGGGGCAGGAGAGGTGACCCTCCCCAAAAGAAGAGCATACCAATTGCTTTTCCAATACCAAATGGACATCCATGAAAACATACATACAAAGTTATTGTCTGAGATTTCTGTCACTCCCAGTCCCACAGCCATTTAGTCCCAAAGAAAAACACAGAGGCCTACATTAGTTATAAAATGGTTGGCCTATTAGCTCAGGCTTCTTATTAACTCTTACATCCTACATTAACCCATAATTCTTGTCTGTGTTAGCCATGTGGCTTGGTATCTTTTATCAGTGAGGCATTCTCATCTTGCTTCCTCTGTGTCTGGGTAATGACTGCAGAGCCAGCCTTTCTGATTCCCAGAATTCTCCTGTTCCAGTTGCCCCACCTATATTTCCTGCCTGATCACTCCACCTATTCTTCCTGCCAGACTACTGGCCAATCAGTGTTTTATTAAAGCAATACAAGTTACAAATCTTTACAGGGTAGAAGACCATTTGTCCCACAGTACAAAGTAATGTTGCATTGAATCAACAAATTATATTGTGGAATATATGTATATATTTATTATATTCAAAATATGTATTATATTCAAATACATATATGCATGAAATAGCAATTGATGAAAGGGGGCATGAATCTGAAGGAGAATGGGGAATTATATATGGGAGGGTTTTAAGGAATAAAGGATAAGAGAGGAACAGTGTTGTAAAATTCAATCTCAACAGTAAACAGAAAATGGGCTAGGGATCTAAACAGAAAGTTCTAAATAGAAGAAATAAAAATAACTAAGAAATACCATAAAAAGTGTTCATCATTTTTATTCACTAGGGAAATGCAATCTAAAACCACTTTGGGACTTTATCTCATCCCAGTCAAAATAGTTAAGATAAACAAAACAAGTGACAACAAATGCTGGTGAGGTTGTGCGAACAAGAGAACCCTAATTCACTGTTGGTGGGAATGCAAACTAAATAATGTTATAAACAAATATACCACATGAGCCAGTTATGCCACTCCTAGGCATATGTCCAAAGGACTTGACATCATATTATACAGCTATTTGCTCAGCTCTGTTCATTGTAATCCTATTCATAATGCCCAGGAAATGGCAACAACTTAAACATCCTCCAACAGATGAATTGATAATGAAAATGTGGTCCATATACCCAATGAAATACTATTCAGCTGTAAAGAAAAATGAAATAATGAACTTTTCATATGAATGGATGGGCCTAGGTAAGATTATATTGAGTGGGGTAACCCAGATGAAGCAAGACAAATGTTATACATCCTATTTCATCTGTGGTTCCAAATTCTAAATCTTCAGATGTAAGTGTAGCTATCACCACTCATCAAAGAAACTTCTCTTAACAGTAAGTGGAAACCATTTAAAATATTACAACTGGACACAGTGCACACAGATCAATGGTTCAGGAGAAACCCAACCCTAATGGATACATTTGCAGCACAGTTCCTGTACCAACGAACATCATGAAAGAGGGGGCAGAAATATTTCAAGAGACAAAATCCCAGGAAGTCTGTTGTGAAACTGTCTTTCATATAAACGGTTGCATAAATAAGATGCAAACAATAACAATAGTAATAGACATGCAAATGAGGAATGGGTCCCACCCCGAGACAAAGAACTATAGGCAACTAATGACTGCTGAGAGGAAGAATTAACCTTTCCGGGGATGAACCCCCTCACTGGCTGACCAACACAAAGTGGTCAGCCTTGAAACAAACAACAAGAATGGAATTCACAGGTTGTATTAATATATATATATTTGTGCATAAATATATTGTATGTATATGTACATGCATACATACAACACACATATATAACAATAATAATTAAAGAAAAGCCATCAGTTTTAGAGTGAGGGGAGCATAGAAAGGACTAGAGGGAAGAAATGGGTAAATTATATAATTATGTTCCAATTAAAATTTATTTGAATAAAATGGGCGTAGAAATAAAGAAAATAATAAAAAGATGAAATACAAATGGCAGAGAAACATTTTTAAAATGTTCAATATTTTCCCTCGCCATCCTGTCTTGCATTACAATCTCTCCAGTCTCATTTCAAGCCCTATAGTAAGTGGATTGTTTACTAGGGCCTCTCATACCATCCTCCATATCCCCATTCTTGGGGGACTCCACCAAACTTTGGTATAGACTCATTTTTCCTCCTTCCTGTGGACACTCTCAGCACCATCTTCCAGTTCATCTCTATTCCTTTGTGTCATCTCCTGAAATCTAGAAACACCTCTTGCCCAGAACCCTGAGTGGCCACACCTGGCAGGGACTCAAGTAGGAATTTTATACGGTCCTTCCTATGCTCCATAATGATAACTCTATTATTACCCTCACCCCTCAACAGCCTGAACAGTATGCTTCTTGTCACCACAATCCCATTCACTTGAGACTCTTAACTCTTGGTTCAGACACAGAATCGTCTACCCCTTCCATCCTCGTCTCTCCAGATTATTATTTGCCTTACTGCAGCCTACATGCAGAAACCCCTCCTACCACTACACTTCCAACCTCTAAGGGACCCCACCCTGTGGGGCATTGCTCTGGTGGCTTGGGGGTGAATGCAGCAAAGTCATGACAAATTACCCAGGAAGCAGACTTTGGGGGGCAGCACTGGGTGCAGATCTAGTTTAATATGAAAGTTCACTGGCATATATACATTATATCATCTAATCACCTAAGGATACATTATGCATATCCAACAAATCCAAATAGTGCAAAACCTGCATTATGTGAGGGAGTACAAGGGACACATGTCTTGGCAGTGTGTCCATGGACAATGGGCAGGAAGCAGACAACACCCTGGATTTGGTGCCATTCTGTGGGTCTCTGGTATGCCAGGACTCAATTGTGTGCTGATTACTATACTAGAGATTCAGGTCTGCTTGAGCGCTGCAGGAGCTAGTTGTATTTCTCACACTCCATATCTTTTAAAGATACTATCTGGATAGAGGCTGCTCACCACTGATATGGGATTTCTCTCTGTATGCTGTGAATGTTTTATTACCATTGGTTAATAAAGAATCTGCTTTGGGCCTATGGCAGTGCAGAATAGAGCAAGGTGGGAATTCCAAGCAGGGCTAGAGGAGAAAAGAAGGCAGAGTCAGGGAGAAGCATGTAGCCACTGAAGGAGAAAGATGCCTACCCTGAAAATTTTTCAGTAAACCACAAGCCTTGTGATAAGGTGTACAATAATAGAAATGAGTTAATTTTAGAAGTAAGAGCTAGTTAGAAATGTGTTTAAGCTATTGGCCAAACACTATTGCAATTAATACAATTTCTGTGTGATTATTTCGGGTCTGGGCAGGAACAAGCAGGTCTCCATCTACAGATTGGCACTCCACCGTGGGTTGACTATATCCATATAAAACCTGAGAGGGCTTGGAAAGAAATTCTAGACACATAGACACACACACACAAAAAGAATTTAGTGCAGCTTTTTGGTAGCTACATTTTTTTTCAGATGGCCTCTGTTTGCTGGCGATGGGCAGGGGCTCCATGGCTCCTTTAAGAGAGGTTTTCTTGACTCAACAATGGCAGCAAAGGCTGTGTACCTTCTTTAGGGGAGGGCTTCCTGGTTCATGCTAGTTGTACAAACACTCTGACTCTTTCAGGAGGCTGAGTATTTAAATAGAGTCTGTGAGCAGCATGTTACAAATTGCTTAATGGTGACACAGACCTGTGACCCTGTAGCTGGGGCAATGTGTGTGGCTCTCAGAGGCAGTGAACATACCTCTGCCATGTTGGGCTGGGCAGAGTTGTTGCTAATCATGTCTGCATATCATTTTAGAAAAAGCACTCCTGGCCAAAAAATACTTACTGATAAACATGCAATGAAGACAAATTCAGATAGAAAAGACTTCTAAGTAGGTCACAGTGTTGAATAAATGTACATAGGTGTGGAAGAGAGAGAAAAAAAGAGTATAGACACTTATAATATAAAAGAGTAAAGCCAGTCATAGATTAAAGGAGTAGAGAAAATAAAATAAATATCAAACTTGTATAAAAAGTAATAAAGAAAAATAAGCTACATGAAGATAGACTATACACAGAGAGTCTGGATTATGTATATCATTGTGTTTTCTTTGAACTTTTTGACTGTGAATGAGCTAAGTACAGAGAGACATTTCATTGTACAGGCTGCTAAACTAAACCAACATATATAATTTAGTGGTATCTTGACTTCAAAATTTGGGTCTAAGGATATGTTGCTTTGGAAAAGAGATTCTGCTTTTTTTTTTTTTGCGCCGAGATGAAAACCTTCTAGATTAATGTGGTTTGATGGACCAAGACATTCTGAAAGGTCTCTGTGAACCCCCCTCCTCCAAAATACTTTGCCCAAATAAAATCAGGAAGCAGTTTGGAGAGAATTATGCCAAAATTCCCAAATATTGTCTATAAATGTTTATTTCCATTTAAAGGGGGTATGATATAAAGATGAATATACTTTGCATTGATATGGATCTTGGCTTATTGATAAAAATTTAAGGTTAATTTTGTTATATGCATTTTTCTGCTCTTGATTAAGGTATTGAGTTTGTGCAACTTATTTAAAAATTTAATGTATAGGGTCGTTTCAGGTTCCCTATCCTCATCTGCCCAAGGAACTACTGGGGACATTGCCTTGGTCTCCTGGGGGCCACTCTAGGTTCAAGTCTCTTCCAGCCCTAAGGTGGCTCCCTTAACTAAAAATTGTGCTTCCGTGCTCCCCTATCCAGCCTTTCTTTATCCCAATCATCCTGTTTCTCCAAGTTCCCCCATCCTCCCCTTCTCACTTTTCTCTCCCCATCTCCCCTTACCTCCAACCCACCCCACCCCCAAGATCCCACTTTTCTCCCTGGCAATTTTGTCTACTTCCCATATCCAAGAGGATAACTATATGTTTTTCCTTGGGTTCACCTTCTTATTTAGCTTCTTTAGGTTCACCAATTGTAGACTCCATGACCCTTATTTATGGCTAGAAAACAATTATGAGTGAGTACATCCCATGTTCATCTTTTTGGGTCTGGGTAACCTCACTCAGGATAGTGTTTTCTATTTCCATCCATTTGCATGCAAAATTTGAGAAGTCATTGTTTTTTACCGCAGCGTAGTACTCTAATGTGTATATATTCCACACTTTCTTCATCCATTCTTCCATTGAAGGACATCTAGGTTGTTTGCAGGTTCTGGCTATTATAAATAATACTGCTATGAACATAGTTGAACAAATGCCTTTGTCATATGATCGGGCATCTCTTGGGTATATTCCCAAGAGTGGTATTGCTGGGTCCAGGGGTAGGTTGATCCCGAATTTCCTGAGAAACCGAAACATTGATTTCCAAAGTGGTTGCACAAGATTGCATTCCCACCAGCAATGGATGAGTGTACCCCTTCCTCCACAGACTCTCCAGCAAAGGCTATCATTGGTGTTTTTGATTTTAGCCATTCTGACAGGTGTAAGATGATATCTCAAAGTTGTTTTGATTTGCATTTCCCTGATTGCTAAGGAGGTTGAGCATGACCTTGAGTGTCTTTTGGCCATTTGAACTTCTTCTGTTGAGAATTCTCTGTTCAGTTCAGTGCCCCATTTAATTGGGTTAATTAACATTTTAAAGTCAAGTTTCTTGAGTTCTCTCTATATTTTGGAGATCAGACCTTTGTCTGTTGTGGGGTTGGTGAAGATCTTCTCCCAGTCAGTAGGTTGCCTTTGTGTCTTAGTGACAGTGTCCTTTGCGTTACAGAAGCTTCTCAGTTTTAGTAGGTCCCATTTATTCAATATTGCCCTTAATGTCTGTGCTGCTGGGGTTATACCTAGGAAGCGATCTCCTGTGCCCATCTGTTGTAGGGTATTTCCCACTTTCTCTTCTATCAGGTTCAGTGTGTTCAGACTGATATTGAGGTCTTAAATCCATTTGGACTTGAGTTTTGTGCATGGTGATAGATATGGGTCTATTTTCATTCTTCTACAGGTTGACATCCAGTTGTGCCAGCACCATTTGTTGAAGATGCTTTCTTTCTTCCATTGTATACTTTCAGCTCCTTTATCGAAAATGAGGTGTTCATAGGTTTGTGGGTTAAAATTCGGGTCTTCTATACGATTCCATTGTCGACACCTCTGTTTTTATGCCAGTACCACACTGTTTTCATTACTGTAGCTCTGTAATAGAGTTTGAAGTCAGGGATGGTGATGCCTCCAGAAGATCCTTTATTGTATAGGATTGTTTTGGATATCCTGGGTTTTTTGTTTTTCCATATAAAGTTGATTGTTGTCTTTTCAAGATCTGTGAAGAATTTTGATGGGACCTTGATGGGGATTGCATTGAATCTATAAATTGCCTTTGGTAGAATTGCCATTTTTACTATGTTGATCCTCCCAATCCAAGAGCAGGGGAGGTCCTTCCATTTTCTGGCATTCTCTTCAATTTCTTTCTTCAGTGCCTTAGAGTTCTTGGACCTGAAACGACCCTATCCTATAGCAATACTGACGAATATCTTGCATATCACCATAGAACCTTCATCTGGTGATGGATGGAGATAGAGATAGAGACCCACACTGGAGCACTGGACTGAGCTCCTAAGTTCCCATTGAGGAGCAGAAGAAGGGAGAAGATAAGCAAGGAAGTCAGTACCCCGAGGGGTGCACCCACCCACTGAGACAGTGGGGCTGATCTAATGGGAGCTCACCAAGGCCAGCTGGACTATGACTGAAAAAGCATGGGATAAAACCGGACTCTCTGAACATGGAGAACAATGAGGGCTGATGAGAAGCCAAGGACAATGGCACGGGGTTTTGATCCTACTTCATGTTCTGGCTTTGTGGGAGCCTAGTCTGTTTGGATGTTCACCTTCCTAGACATGGACGGAGGGGGGAGGACCTTGGACTTTCCACAGGGCAGGGAACCCTGACTGCTCTTTGGACTGGAGAGGAAGGGGGAGAGGAGTTGGGGGAGGGAGAGAAGGGTGGGAGGAGGGGAGGGAAATGGGAGGCTAGGAGGAGGGGGAAGCTTTTTTTTCCTTTTCTCAATAAAAAAAATAAAATAAATAAAAAAGACTGAAAAAATTTAATGTATAATTAAGAAATACATTTTAAGAGATAGTCATCTATAATAGTAGTCATCTATAATAGTCAAGCTTGTAGTCATGTTAGTTAGGTTTTCCAAATGTACACAGATATATTTTCAACTGGATAGTTATTCTTCAAACCTTTCAAAGATCTATGGAATATGGCATTTAAAATGTTTAAGAACTTAGGACTTTCCATGATAATGAGACACATTTGCTCTTGGCAGCACCAATCTACTTCAAGGGGATGATAGGCATTGAAGAGGCTTATGGAGTTGGTAAGCCATTTAGGCAAGAAACTGCTCTTGCCTGGACTGCTTGATGGTATGCTATATGAACTGGACATCCAGAACCCACAGAAAAATGACTGCTAAATTTGCCTAAAGAAGGTGAGTATTGTAAGAGGCTCCTTGTTCACTTCCTGGCTCCCCAGATTCCAGAAATAACCATATAGAAACTGTATAATTGCTGGGAGGAAGAAGGCAGTGAAGTCAGTCGCCATGATTCTCCCACTCGGGACAGACACAGGTTAAGATCTTTCCTGGTAAGCCACCTCGTGGTGCTACACACATTACTAAATATGGGTTAATCACGATGTGGGAGTTAGCCAGTAAGAGGATAGAACTAATGGGCCAAGCAGTGTTTAAAAGAATACAATTTGTGTGTAATTATTTCGGGGCATAAGCTAGCCAGACGACCAGGAGCTGGAGCAGCAGGAACGCAGCCCACCGCTCCTACTACATATAATTAAATCACTGATTGTCCAATTGTTTAAGTGCTCTTATATCTAGAATTAGCCTATCTCCATCATTTTATATTTTACCATAGGGCTCATGGCCTACTGGCAAGGTTCTGGCATATCTGTCTCCGATGGTGGCTCATGGCTTCTCTTTGACTCTGCCTCCTTTCTCCCAGCATTCAATTTAGTTTTCCCCACCTAGCTAAATTCTGCTCTGCTATAGATCCAAAGCAGTTTCTTTATTCATTAACGGTAATCACAGCATACAGAGGGGAATCCCACATCAGCTGATACAATCCTTCATGGTTTCTACTTCATGAGAGAACTGCTAGACATTTTTTTCAAGACACAAAAGAAAGCAACTAATGAACTTTGCCAGTACAAGACATAAGAGCTCTTCAAATTTTCTGCTTTATGGAAAAGTCTGCCAGATACTATGGGCCTGGAGGCTGAAGATGGATGCTGCAATGGTACAGATGACCTTTGGGTGACTGTCCAGGCAGCAAGATGTCTCTGTCAATTCTAGAGTTTTGGAAGTTGCTTACAATGCACTTCCTGTTTACTTAGATAATATTATATCCTCTGGGTTCTTTAATGGAGTTGAAGAGTATATAGTTACAATTATAGTTTTCCTTAGTTATAATAAACGATAAAGTAGATATAAATATTGTAACTATAATTCTTGCTTGATAACTGTTTTGTTATATGTAATTTTACTATGTTAAAGTTAAAACCTTCCTTTTTATTTAGACAGAAAGGGGGAAGTGATGTAGGATTCCCCTATGCATGCTGTGAATATGTTTTACTACCATTGGTTAATAAAGAACCTGATTTGGACCTATGGCAGCACAGAATAGGGCAAGGTGGGAATTCTAAGCAGGGATAGAGGAAAAAAGAAGGTGAGTCAAAGAGATGCCATGTAGCCACTGAAGGAGAACACTGCCTGCCCTGGAACCTTACTGGTAAACCATAAGCCTTATAGTAAAATATAAAATAATAGAAATGGGTTAATTTAAGATATAAGAGCTAGCTAGAAATATGCTTAAGCTATTGGCCAAACTGTATTGCAATTAATATAATTTCTATGTAATTATTTTATGTCTTGGTAGCCAAGAAGCAAACAAGCAGACCTCTGTCTACATACCACCTCTTGGTTTGGACAGGATCCTCTTAGATCTCTCCTGAAGTTCCTCTCAGCCTTTTCTCCTAACTGAACTCCTCTCTGCCACTCACTGATCTCCAAAGGTATTTCCTGTCAGGCAACCTACAGCCACCACACTTCTCTAAGATCGTCATATCTTTAGAGGGCAACAGACACCAAGGAATGGAACACCAACCCAACAAAAACAAGACCAGATATCAAAACCTAGAATCACCTCAATCATCCCAAACCCAGATGCCTAGATACCAGTTCAAATCCACAAACTTTAAGATCCAGGACAATATGCATCCACCAAAAAACAGTAACCTTACTATAGTAGGCCCAGAGAAATACAATATAGCTGAAAAACAAGATAAGGACTTCAACATAACAATTAGGAAGATATTCAAGATCTTGAAAGAAGATATGGATAAATCCTCTAATGAAACCTATGAAAACACAGATGAATGAAATCAGTTCAAGACATGAAAGTAGAAATAGAATCACTAAATAAAACCCAACTTACATAAAACTAGTGTGAAGGCCCGGACATGTGAGCCTGTTTCCGTGTTGACCATGTTTCTACATCATGGCCAAGACTCCCTATTTCTAGTTTTTTGTGGTGCTAGGACTTGAACCTTGGATCTTACAAATGGTAGAAAGGTGCTCCATTCCTAACCAGAATTTTAAAAAAAGGTTATCCTAGTAGGTAAACAGTAATCTCTCATTGTGACTTTGGCATACACTTTTCACATGACTAGTAACGTCAATTTTATTCATAAATCTTCTTTGGAGAAGTCATTATTTTATTATGATATTGCAATAAGTATGGCGCATGACATCATATTGCTGAACTAATTATCTTGACCTACAGAGAAAAAGAAAAGATTCTTCTAAAGGAACAAATACTATTCTTGGTGCGTGGCCTTTCCTGAAATGCAATAGAAACTATCTAACCAAAAAGGTTAGCATGAAGAACAGTTTATATGCTTCTAAGCTTCAGAATTCAAGGCCACACTATTGCAATCCAAATTCTGCCAAAACATATCAGACCATTCAAACATCTCCTCTGTACCTCTGAAGGACAGGAACTTGAGTGCATCTTTTATTTCTCAACTTAATTGAATTGAGCTTTCAGTTGAGCTCATGGACTTTTTTTTCTTCCATGGTTAGAAAAAAAGTTATATTTCTCTTCCCTGAAAATAAATTCTCATCATAAGGATCACATGAATGTTCATTTCACTGATACTGGATTACCACAGTGGGCTGTAGCACTAGACTCATCTGGAAGAATTTGTAGCATCACAGTTAAAGTTCTAGGGTTGAGATGGATTGGTTGATACATCGAGACATTTGGAAATACTTGTTCAGTATTCTGCAACAAATAGAAAAGGCAAACGAAAACAGGGCTCCAAGAGTCATTAATCTAAATTAATTTACCCAGTGACTTAGTCATAGAATTTTAGCTTCACTGCAGAATCCAAGTGAATACAATGCTTCAGGTAGGTAAGCATTTTTTGTTGTGGGATGTTTATTTACAATGAACTGCAGAAGAGGGTTAATCTAATGGGATGCAGGACTGCATTGGATGGTGAAATGTATTGTAACCAACATCCATTTGAGGTATCAATTAACTTTTAATTCTTAGAGGGAAACAAAAGCTGCCTCACACAAAGACCAAATTGGGGGTGGTATAAGGGGCACATTGCTCATGGAACCTTAGGCTTGCTACCTTTTTGTACCAGGGAAAGGCCTCCTTATCTAACACAAAGGAACTGAAGAGTAGGGAGGGAGAAGGGTGAATTAGTGTGTGGCCTGTTAACTCAATGATGTTTCTAAAGCCTGAATGGAAGAGTCAAAGCCACCCAAGTCACAACAGCGCTAAGTCAACAGCTTGGCCGAGACAGCATGACCTGAATGGAAATGCAAATGGTCCAGTCTAATAACTGGGGTTGTCCCTTGGTCTACCAGCTCTTGCCTCCCTGAAACCTATTTAACTGAACACTCAACAGCAAATCACCTTCCTAGAGCCTGTATCTAAGCTCCAAAGTACTCTAGAGAAAACTCTGAATACACCATCCAAAATGAAGAACATAACAATAACAAAAAATCATGGGGTAGCTACATCAAATATAAAAAAAAAATATTTATATTGTTCTAAGTTTCCCTAAAAGATCCTTTTGGGCTAGCAGCCATGTGACTTTGCAAAAACACCAGCTGTTGTCCTACAGAAGAGTCCCACGTTCATCAGGGAAGAAAATTCTTTCCATGAAGTGCTGTTGTGGACATGTCTGGCTTCCAACCATCAGACAACACAGGAGTACATAATTAATTTGTTTTCCAAAGGGGGAGCTACCTCATGCTTTTCTTCAAATTCAATCAAAACATACACGTTCTAAATAGAAACACGTTCATTTGAAACCCCTTTGCATGAGCAG
Source organism: Microtus pennsylvanicus (assembly GCF_037038515.1). Lineage (NCBI taxonomy): Eukaryota > Metazoa > Chordata > Mammalia > Rodentia > Cricetidae > Microtus > Microtus pennsylvanicus. Next base: position 8,102,801 of record NC_134601.1, on the reverse strand, counting down.
CTGTCTGGGCCTGGCCTGGACGAAGAGGCAAATTGTATTCATCTCTGCACTCCAGTCACTCAATGCTTGGCTTTGTTCATCCTCACGAGTGGAGGCAGTCACACTATGGCAATTGGGCAAGAAGCCTTAATGATCCAAGGCAGGTGTCCTCAGAAGCTGCCCAGGTGAGGAGGTCAGCCTGTGCACTGTGAATTGTTCACTTGTCCTCAATTTATAAAGGCTTTTCCCAGCCTGTCAATTGTCAATTACTGTCCTTAGTGCCTTTGCCCACACGAGTGAAAGGAATCGGCTCACGCCTGCATGAGGCCTTTGCTTCTCACTGTGTGTCACAGCTCTGACAACAACCAAGAGCTACTGTCCTCAAAGGAAAGGGGGCAAAGACTCTCCAGAAAGTAGACAAAATGAAATTATAATAATATGAAAGAAATAAGCAGCTGCTAAGAACTAATAAAGAAGCTGCCAGAAACACAAAGATGGCCCTTCTCCCTTTCTGCAAAAAGCTCATTGGAGCCAAAAGATTCATATTCTTAAGTTCCCAAAAGGTAAGGAATAGACTTTATTCGTTCTATGAATGGGTTTAGAAATGTCACTGTAGGCAATAAAGCAAAAGGACAGAGAATAATAACTACCTTTTATATTTACTTCATTTTTTCTTTCCCAAATCCCTATCCTTCATATTGCCATATTTTGTTGTTTCTATCCATTGAGATAGGCAAGGTGAGCACTGATAACTCTACATGATAGATGACCAAAGTAAGTTTTTTAGAGGTTAAGGGGCTTGCCTAAAAGCCACACAACAAATCAGTGTCAGAGTCGGAGCTAGACCCCAGATGCATGTGTAAGTGAAGTTGAAAACCTGGGATTCAACCAGAGTCAGGGGAACTGTCCTCCCAAATTCTAGTGAAGTACAACTATGTGTACTCATTAAGTGGAGCAAGGTATATCAGGGATGAATTTGGCTCTTGATGGGCGAGAAGGAAGAATGAGCTGATGAAGAGATGCCCTACTATACTAGTATTCGAATCTGATTTGTGGTTCCCTGTGTACTTTGGCAAAAAAGGAATTACGAATTCATTGTAGAAACTTCCTAAAACACACACACACACACAGAGAGACATACAGAGAGAGGCAGAGAGAGATAGAGATGAGAGAGAGAGAGAGAGAGAGAGAGAGAGAGAGAGAGAGAGAGAGAGAGGAGAGTTAAAATGGAGTTACAATGAATACAGAGCTTCTACCTCACAACCTTTTCTAAAAATTTTTTTTTCTTGCACAGTGAGAGCCAGTTTCTGCGTCTTTGCCAACTTCATGGTCTTTTTGGCATGCATCCATTTGTTACAACCCAACACATTCCAACTAACTTCTAGAACTGAATTAGAATCTAGCTTATTTTGCCTAATAGGAGATCGTTTTTTACCATGATGTAGTCTGCCCAAGAGGCACTGAAATGAAACTGCTGCCTTCTGATTAAAGAAAGAAACAGTTTCTAGGTTCAGAGTCTACCTCTAACTTTATCTCCTAGGACCAATTACATAAATCTTTCAGAACTTCACTCGCTAGGTTTGAAACTAGACAATAATAGATATTATGCAAAATCATACAATCTATTGTATAAAATTTATTCTATTAAATTTTAGCCAGCAAAACGACTTTCTTTGTCCTACGTTATCAGCTATGAGTGCCCAGCCCATGGTAAGTGTTATGTTTTTATTACCTGCTATTGTCAACTTCATCTCATTGTGCTTCCCTCCTGTTGTTTCTTTCAAAATTTAGGCCATGGAGCATTTATTCCAGGAAGCTTTTAGAAAACTCTCAACAAAGAGAATTGCATGCAACCTCTGTCAATCATGACCTATGTACTTCATATGTAATTACACTTACAACACTGTCGTGTATTCTCTAGTCTCCTATGAGTCATTATATATTCTTCCAAAGCAAGACTTTCTTTCTTTCAATTACTTACCACTAATACTTAGCAAAGAATAGAGTGAAGAAATGATCCATGAGAGCATTCATGATTATAATCGTGATAACCAATATAGCAAAGAAAGCTGTCTTTTTGTCTGCAGAGGCCTACCCAAAGATCTCTCTAGGCAAAGTTGTCCTAGGTTAGGCTCTGGAAGGGAACAGGGAGTGCAAGTTTGCTTCTGCATCTTGAGTATGAGCTCTACATGTCCATCACCACACAGCAGATGAAGTATCACACTGGTGAAACTGGATCTGTTACATTGTATTGTAGGCCACATGAATGCAATCAAATATGTCCATATTATCACAGAGAAATATACTGTCATGTTTTCTGTAGACTGTTTTACACTAGAGTTGTAAAAGAATGACTGAGAGGCTTTGAACTGAAATACAATTGAAGCACTGCCAGCAACAGCGAGCCAGAGTAGTGTCTCCTGTGGCTTCAAGACTCTTCTTCCTGCCTTATGGGACTAATCCCAATAAGCATTTCCTAGGCCTGCTCATCTAAATCTTAGCTGCTGTGATTTTCCAAGCACCAAACATTGTACTATGCTCTCATACTTCCAATTGGGTGAAGGGCTACTAGCTCTGCCTGTCTCTCACAGGAAGTCACTTAGGCTCATGTTAAGAAACTTTCTGTTACTTTTTTTCATTTCTGTGACAAAGAGTCCAAGTAAAGCAACTTAGGGAAGGACAATTTTATTTGTGCTCACAATTTAAGAGTATAGTCTGTCATTGCAGGGAAGACCTGGCCATAATAGTGTGAGGTACTTGGTCACATTGCATCTAATCAGGAAGCAAAAAGATATGAATTCCCAGTTAACATTATTCAGTTCAGGTACCTAGCTCATAGAATGGCAATGCCCTCATTCACAGGAGGGTCTCATCTCAGGAAGGCCTGTAGAATTGTTACCTAAGTGATCCTAGAGTCTAGTATGTTGACAAGAAATAGTAAGCACCATGCTTTCCCAAGGTCGCTGGAATTTCCAGTCTTGGGTTCTGAAGCCAAGATTCAACCTTATTAATAACCTTATGGCCCATATTAATGGGTATGTCACAGTATCACTACCTAAGTGAACCAAATCTTAGATACCAGAAAATACTACACAAATAAAGGAAGTCATTTTTTTTCTACAGGAGCTACTTTTATAGAGGGACACAGGGTTATATCCACAAATAACCACTTGGTGAGACAGTTATTAGTGACAGAACAGAACACTATAAAATGAAACAGGACCCCAGAGAAGGAAATGGTTAAATATAACTGGAAGATATCTAGTAATATAAATGTCTTTTTTGTACAAGGAAATATCAAAAGCAAGTCTTTTCTTTAGGCATTGCAAACCCTATTTATTATGCTCTCCCTCAAGCCCCAACATACTTCCATTAGTGTCTGTCCTTCCTTAAACAGGCTTAAACATCCTTATGCCATTTATCTCCCATGGTTCTTTTTAGCATTTTCTTTGCCACAAATATTCATTACTGGAGAGTAGATTTGAAAAAGGAGTGGAAGCTTAGATTATATGACTTCGAAGATTCCTTTGAATTCTGAGAGTAGAATACTCTGTGACCAAAGTACTCAGATGTACAGAGAGTCTCCAGAGGAGGTCTAGAAATTTCATTATTTTATAGGCATACTGGTCTCAGGGAAGTGTTACCAACCCCTTTCTCTTGGGGCTTAAATAGTATTCCAATTTAAACCACTCCAGCAATTTCCAGATGTTGGCTAGACTATTGATAACAGAAGTCTGTTTTATTTTCAAAGAGATAATTTGATTCAAATCAAGGTCAAAGGTTCAAACAGTGAGTTAGAAATCAGCCTTCCAGTTCAGTGCTGATTTTATGTACAACAAAATGTCCTTGCCCTTCTTCAGCCATCAGGTTTCTGCTATAGTCCTGTAATCTTAAGGCATTAAGAACTAGGCCACTATCTATACTATGTAAACAGCAGAACTGTGGGCAACTAGATAATGATTATCTTATTCTAAAACATTGTCTAAATCCAGCAATTGGATTAAAAATAATTTAGTCTTTCCAGCTATTAATGTCTATCAAACCCCAAAGGCCAGTGGCTATTTCCATGAGTTATTCTTTCATTTGAAATGGCACTGTTACCACATGGAATCAAGGAAAAGTAGCTAAATTCAACCTTTAAATATTGTAATTGTAATTCTTGCTTGATAACTGTTTTGTTATATGTATTTTTACTATGTTAAAATGAAAGCCTTTCTTTTTGTTTAAACGTAAAAGGGGAAATGGTGTAGGAGGTCCTTTTGCAATTGTGTTGATTTCATTGGTTGAATAAAGAAGCTGCCTTGGCCTTTTGATAGGGCAGCCATTAGGTGGGTGGAGTAGACAGAACAGAATTCTGGGAGGAAGAAGGCAGGCAGGGAGCTGCCTGCTATGAAGCTGCCAGGTCAGATATGCTGAATCTTTCCTGGTAAGCCACAGCCTCATGGTGACATATAGATTATTATAAATGGGTTGAATCAAGATGTGAGAGTTAGCCAATAAGAGGCTAGAGCTAATGGGCCAGGCAGTAATTTAATTAATACAGATTTCCATGTGATTATTTTGGGCATAAGCTAGCTGGATGACTGGGATGACAAGCAGCCCGCCGGCCCGGGTGTAAGCCAGTCAGGCGGCAGGACGTAACCCACACCTCCCAAAATACTACACACCTTGTTATAATTAAACACTTTAATGATTCAAAGGACACCATAGAGAAAGTGGAAGGACAACATATAGAATCAGAAACTACTGATAAATCATGTATCTGATAAGGAGTTCCTATAAAGAAACTATAAAGAAGTTTTATAACTTAATTCAACCATAAAGACAAAGGATGCAAATAAAAAGTAGGCAAAAAATCTGATTAGACATTTGTGCTGACTTGTTTTTATGTCAGCTTCATCTTAGAAGAAGGTATATTAACTGAAAAAATTGCATCGATAGTATTGATTTATCAGCAAGGTTATAGGGCATTTTCTTGATTGGTGATTGATGTGGGAGGGCACAGATTGCTGTGAGAAGTGCCACCTTTGGGTTGTTGGTTCTGGGAGCTATAAGGAAGCAAACTGAGAAAGCCATGAAGAACAAAACAGTAACCAGTGTTCTGTGGCCTCTGTCCCAGTATCTGCCTCCATGCTCCTCCCTTGAGCCCCTGCCCTGACTTCCCTTAGAAAAGAAGTGGGACCTGAGGGTTCTCAGCTGAGCTAAAACCTTTCCTCTCCATATTGCTTTTGGTTATGACATTTTATTGTACCAATAGAAACCTTAAGGTAGACAACATTAAAAAAAAGATATATAAGAAGCCAACAAACACACGAAAAAGTTTAACAGTATTAATTATTAGGAAAATGTTAGCCAAAAGCACTATGAGACGAGCCAAAACTTGGTGGTGTACTCCTACAATCCTAGAACTAAGAATGTAGAAGCAAGAAGATTTTGAGTTCAAGGTCAGCTTGGGCTACTTAGAGAGCCTAGTCTGGTTCAAAATGGGCAGAGGGTCAGTAATATAGCTCAGTGGTATAACACTTGCTTAGCATGTACAAGGCCCTGGGTTCAATATGCAAGATAATGAACAAACATAAAAAACAATAAAGTACCATTTTACACTTAATAGGAAGGCTATTATTTTAAAAAGATAACGTGCTGTGAAGATGTGAAGAAATAGAACTGTTTTATATTTCTAGTAGGATTATACGATGCTGCTACCCATTTGGAAACAATTTGAAAGATTCAAAAGATTAAACATGGAGTTATCACATGAATATATATCTTCCAGTATACATCCAAGAGAATTAAAATATACATCTATGCAAAAATTATACATGGTTGCCCATAACAGCATAATTTTTATGATGACCAAAATATAAAAGCAATTTCAGTGTTCATGAACTGATGAATGAAACTAATTTGTACACAATGGATTAAAATTGAGCAACAGAAAGTAGTATTGTTACATGCAGCAATGCTTTGCACCTTGAGAACACTTTGCTAAGAGAAAGAAGTTGTACACAAAAGTTCCTTATCACATGATGCCCTTTACATGCAATATTCAGAACAGATATATCTGTAGAAAGTTAGGAAAGGAGAAATGAAGCATACCACTAATGAGTAGAGGCCATTTTGTGGACTGACAGAAATGGATATGGTGAAATATACCCAAATTGAGTAGTCAACTAAAATCACTAGGTTCTTACACTTCAATTATTTTTACATTTATCTTTTTATCTACTTAATGTGTGTGTATGTCCATGCATACAGGTGTCTCAGTGCACATGTAGATACCAGAGGGCAACCATGGGGAGTGGGTTCTTTCTTTCATCATGTGTGTTCTAGGGATCTAACTCAGATTTTTAAGCATGGCAGAAACAGCCTTTCCTGCTGAGCTGTCTTGCCAATGCTAAATCTTGTAATTTACATGAGTAAGTTTTGAGTAGGAATTAGATCTCAAGTATTTTTTTGATGTGAGAGATGGAGGTCTGTGGTAAAAAAAAATTATAAAGAGACCGTTGCATGCTTTTCCATACTATAGAAATTCATATTCAGATGCTTTCAGTTGAATTTTTTGAGTACATACTATGATAGATTAATGCTGATTAAAAGCAGAAACAAAAATAAGTACTTCTAAGGCCAGCTAGATGGCTCAGCAGTTAAAGTACTGTCTCAAAAGTCTAATGACCTAAGTCCAATTCCCAGAATCCACTTACTTAAAATTGAAAGGAGACAACTAACTCCATAAAGTTGTTCTAAGACCTCCCCACATATATCCCCCAACAATAACAATAAAGGTATTTCTGAGTTATAATTATTGTAACTATAACTGCATATACCAAGACCTATTTAAAATCCTCTGGCTCTCAGACACTGGATTTTTTTTCTTCTATAAAAACTTGTTTTTGCACCTATCTTTGCTCATGCGGTGACCTCCACTGAACCGAAGATACAACTTCAAAATGTAGTATGTACAAGTACTCTTTAATGGGAAGTAGTGCTTTCAAATGCTTAAAATGGACCCAATAAGTGTTCCCTGAATAACTGAACAACTGAATAGCTATAACAATTCAGCACTCTAAGAGAAAAAAACTTCCCATCCTGGAAGTGGGTTCTTACTCGCATTTGAAGTTCTCATGGAAACAATGGAAGACATGATCATCCTCTAGCATTAGCTAATGCATACGACAGATGATGCTCACATAATGGACCAGCTCTCAAAAGTTGCACAAGTGTGCCTCTCATTCTCTCCCAAACAGACAAGGGTTTTGGGATACAAGTGGATGAGAGCAACATTGTCCTAAAATGAACTTGAATCAGGGATAATTTACTAAAACAGGTAATCATTAACAAATTTCAGATCCCTAGTAGTGGTAACAAATTACTTACAACCAAACTCCAAACTAATGCAATACAGCAAAGTGAAGCCACTGCCAATGAGAACCTTGGTGCTCCAAGGAGGCCATATTTCTAGAAAAGAACCAGAATGGCAAATTTGTTACAAAACTAGCCATAAATCATAAATGTTATCTTAGTCTAAAGAAATTATTTTAACATATATATATATATATATATATATATATATATATATATATATATATAATTACAATTGATCTTGATTGTCAACCTGATGGGATTTAGAATCAAAGTGGACACACATCTCTGGTATTTCAATGAGGAAGTTTCCAGAGAGGTTTAAATGGGCAGGAAGCTGGGCATGGTGAGCCTTTGATGTAATAGCTTTTGAGGAGGTAGAGGGAGGTGGATCTCTGTGAGTTTAAGGCCACTCTAGTCAATATACTCAGTTCTAGACACCTAGGACTACATAGTGAGACACTGTCTCAAAAAAAAAAAGATTATGTAATAACCATTCACCCATCCTGAATGTGGGCAGCACTACAACCGATGAGCTGGGGGTCAGACTGAATAAAAAGAGACAATAAAACTACACATTAGCATTCCTATCTCTCTGCTTCCCAACTGTGGGTGCTGTATAACCAGCTACTCCTTACTCTTGCCACCGTGATGAACTGTACCCTCATACTTATGTGCCAAAATAAGCCCTTTCTGCAGTCGCTTTTGTCACAAGGAGGAAAGTAACTGATAGATGTAAGATAAAGGTCTAGTAGATCATTGGTTCACATGGAACCCAACCCAATAAAACTGTATTTCATTAAAAAAAATAACACAGCCCCTTCTTATCCAGCTTTATAATTTCTTTTCACATTTGTTGCCATAAATCTAGAGGGGATGGAATACTCCTGAAACATAGACCTCCGTGGGGAAATTCACCTAGGAATCCTTGAGACGATCTTGTGGAAAATGATCGGTTAATATTTTACAAGTTTTATCCAAGTTAAATGTTGTGCCACCTTCCCCCACTTAATCATCACAAATGTTCCAGAAATAAGCATTAATATATGTGCTATGATTCTCATTGCTGTCTTCAAAATAGTTTTCTGCCTCTGTAACATCAGCATTAGAAGCTCTGCTCTGTGTGGAACTGTTACAAACAAGTCCCTCTCTTCAAATGAGAGAGTCAAGCCTCGTTCACTCAGACCGTCTCATTCTGTGAATCCTTGAGACTTGTTCTTTCATAGGGCTGAAAGGCCTCAAAGCCTTGCTTGGTCAAGGTGAAGTGTGCACAAGCCTTAGTTTACCCAGATCCACATGGTTTCTAGCCATAAATAAAGGACATTGAGCTTATAATTCGCGATCCTAGAGAAGCTAAATAAGAAGGTGAATCCAAAGACAAACATATAGGCATCCTCCTGAATATTAACCTTCATCAGGCGATGAAAGGAGACAGAGACAGAGACCCACATTGGAGCACCAGACAGAAATCTCAAGGTCCAAATCAGAAGCAGAAGGAAAGAGAGCACGAGCAAGGAACTCAGGACCGCGAGGGGGTGCACCCACACACTGAGACAATGGGGATGTTCTATCGGGAACTCACCAAGGCCAGCTGGCCTGGGTCTGAAAAAGCATGGGATAAAACCGGACTTGCTGAACATAGCGGACAATGAGGACTACTGAGAACTCAAGAACAATGGCAATGGGTTTTTGATCCTACTGCACGTACTGGCTTTGGGGGAGCCTAGGCAGTTTGGATGCTCACCTTACTAGACCTGGATGGAGGTGGGTGGTCCTTGGACTTCCCACAGGTCAGGGAACCCTGATTGCTCTTCGAGCTGATGAGGGAGGGGGACTTGATCGGGGGAGGGGGAGGGAAATGGGAGGTGGTGGCGGGGAGGAGGCAGAAATCTGAAAGAAAGAAAGAAAGAAAGAAAGAAAGAAAGAAAGAAAGAAAGAAAGAAAGAAAGAAAGAAAGAAAGAAAGAATAGGACAATAAGCCTGGCAAGGTGGCGCATGCCTTTAATCCCAGCACTTGGGAGGCAGAGTCAGGCAGATCTCTGTGAGTTCAAGGCCAACCTGGTCTATTAGTTCCTGGACAACCAGGGCTATATAGTGAAACCTTGTGCTCCAAAACAAACAAAAATACATAAATAAAAGTGAAATGATAAACTTAAAAAAAGATTTGTCACTCATATTAGTTTAATAAAATGCTGATTGGTCAGTATCCAGGCAGGAAGTATAGGCCGGGCAACCAGACTAGAAGAATTCAGGGAAGAGAAAAAGCATTGATGCAGTCACCAGCCAGTTGCAGAGGAGGCAAGATGAGAATACCTTACTGAGAAAAGGAACCAAACCACATGGCTAAACACAGATAAAAATTATGGGTTAATTTAAGTTGTAATAGGCAGTAATAAGCTTAAGCAACAGGTCAAGCAGTTTATAATTAATATAAGTCTCCTCTTGTGTTTCTTTGGGACTGAACAGCTGTGGAACCAGATGGGACAGAAACTTCTGTCTACATGCTGGCCTTGAACACAGAGACCTGCTCCCAAGTTCTGGGATTAAAGGCGTTTGCCACTACCCCTGGCCTTCAAGTTTCTTCTCAAGGAGAGCAGTTTGAAAACACAAAGAATACATGCAATTAAAAATCTTTTCCTTAGTTCACCAACCTTACTGTAATTTAGATTCATTTAACAATCCCATAAGTAGTAACTAGGAGCTTTCAGAGGATGAATCAAAGTGTCCAATACTGACCTTGTTAACACATGGAATACATAACTCTAAAGTGAAGGAAAATTTGCTTAAAGCTATAGTAGACAAATACATTGCCAATAGAGAATTGGAAAAGCAGAGATGACTATAGGTTGACTCTTTCTGTCTCACATTGTGGGCATCTTAACATTTATTTAAGGGTTAACTAAAGTTTGGCTAGGACACCCTTTGCTACTAGTGCTAGGAAAGTAAAGAGGTAAGATTCAGTGATAGTAATACAATTCAGCCTCGGGGGTAAAGGAAGTCCTAAAATGATGGAGCTTCATACCCACCTTTCATCCACAACTAACTATAATACCTCTCCACCTGAGTGATTGAAGTTCGAGAGGTTTTTTATGTTTTCTGTTAAACTATAAGTTCTGTTAAGAAGTTTGATAGCCACTGAATAAAATTATTTTGAAGTGCCCTTTCAATGCAAACCTATGAATTACAGAAGAGATAACTCGTGACTACAAAAATAAAAGTTTTAATTTACCAAATATCAAACAGGAGGGGTAAGCAAAGGAAATTAACATTTACTGAGCAGTAGTTTCAGACTTAGGGTGCTGAACATATATATTACTATTTAATTCATGTAGCAACCCTTTGAGGGTAGATGGTATTAACCTCATTTTATGGAAAGAAAACAAAAATTAGAGAGGTAAATAAATTTCTCAAAGGCAAACTGTTCATAAAGTAGTAGAGCCAGGATTTAGGTACAGGATGTGTGGTACCAAGTTGCTAACATTCCCTGCCGTGATCCTTACTGCAGAACTTAGCAGTCCACTGAAGGGAAGGCGCCTGTAAGACGGTCGGTTTGAAAATGTGTGCACCCATGCCAATCATGCTGCCACATTTGTTTTAGGGAAAAAAGAGTTCTTTTCATAGGACACTGTTTCTTTGGAGCTTGATGATTTGTTTTTTACAATCTCCGAGTCAGGTCATATGAAAGGGTATTTGACTGAGGTAGGCAAGTCGAAGATGGTCAACAATATATGGAGTGACACGGATGTTGCCATGTAATCTAGGACTCAGGTCAGAAGTAGCATCCCAGAGACAATGACAGCCACCTCTAGAAGGCACATCATTGCTCCCGAGATTATTTCATTGAAGGACAAAAACTCTTGACTATATAAATTGCAATGTGCATATTCAAAAATTAAAGTCTCAGTACCATGAGAGAGCAAACAGAAAGACCAGTTTTTATTTACTTCTTTTACCTGTCAGCAACTGAACAGACAGGGCTAAGTCCTTTGAGTCTCTGAACACCTGTTTTTCCCATGAATTAAACAGGTAACAAACCACAACGTGAAAGACTACATTTAGACAAAGAGGAAAGAAAATGTATAAAGTAACCAGTAACATGCTTAAACCTAAATGGGTATTTCTAAAAGGGAAGCGGTTGTTATTTTGAATAATTACTTGTTCTTTGCAGATCTGGGCATTTGTGATGGATGCTATTTCAGTATATAACATAATGCATTTTAGGTATAACTAACTGAAAAAGAGGGTGCTTCAAAAACAAAATGAGCTCCTCAAAAACATTTCTTCAAAAACCCAGTCTACCACCATAGTATTTAACTCATTCAGGCTGTTAGCAAATGCTCTTCTCAGAAAGCATCGTTAAGAGAAAAAAAAATTCTGACTATAATAATTGCATGTCTTTCAAGACTATTGTCTTTCAAAAAACTAGCAAGTTTCTGTGCTGGTGAGAAAGCAGGTGAGGTGGGAAAGAGCCGTAAAGCTTTGTGCTTTCAGCTTGTTTTCTATGACAGGGGAGGTCTGCTTTTGAAAGCAAGCAAAGTGTTAGTTTATTAAGAAAAAATAGTTCTTTGGGCTCCTGCTAAGTGTTTTGGGGCTCAGCAATTACCCCAAACTCAGATTATAGATTTAAACCTCCTTCCCTCCCTCCTTCCCACTCATCCCCCCCCCACCTCCCTGAAAAAAACAGGAAATCTTACTGTGCCTGCATGACGCCTTCCTCCCTGCAATCTTGCTGCGAGTTGGTCCGAATATTATGTGGAGCAAGTCACAAAAGAGAAAAGCTGAAGGCAGGTGCAGGAACAAGACGCTGCACTCCTCAGAGAGGGCCTTAGGTAAGTAGCTATAAGAGTTGTACATGCCAATCAAAGACAGGCAAGGGTCAAGCTCCCTTTTGTGTACAAACAAAGACTAATTGCATGTTCATAGCTGTAGAGTCTGTGGGCACTAATTCGAAAGAAGAACTAAAAAACCCTAAGACTCCTGCCTCCCAACAGCAGCTAAGGCAAAGAGGAGGGCTCAAGGAGCCCAGTGGCTATCAACCAGCTGGGCTTCTCCCTGTCTTTTCTACAGCAACCAGGGGCTCCCACGTGGCTGCCATTTCAAAACTGAAAAGAAGCCATTTTGTTAAAAGTGAAAGGATAGCTGTGTGTACATAGCGCCAAGCCAGTGAGCTGCAATGTAAAAAGGCTCTGAGCCACTTAGCTTCCTTTGATGCACAATGCCTGATATTGTTGCCTTTGCTTTTTCAATGAATCGACCAAATTAGCTGCCGCTTTTGATATCTTGTAGACATGACTGGTCACTGAAAGTTGTCCTTTTTCTTACATTTGAAAACAAAGGTCTATCAAGGTGGTTTGGTCCTTTCTGTAAGGAACCAGTATGAATCAAGTTACTATTAAGGACAAGCGACAGGAGGAGCAGGCTTTTGAATTTATTATTATTCATAGCTTACATTCATAGAATACTTTCTCATGTCCAAAACACTTCCATTTATTCATTCCCTAAGAATGATTGGTGCTTGTACTACAGGGAAGGCACTGTGCTCGGTTTGAAGAGAACAAATACGTTATCTAAATAGGAACCTTGCCAATTAAGCAGCACAGGCCTAATTATGTCCATTTTATGACTGAAGAAAGGCAGAACCAAGGCGATGAAGTGACTTGCCTTCATCATAAGCCTCGTTAGTGACAAAGGCAGGAGGGACTCCAGGCCTCTTGCTCAGTATTAAATCCACCGGGCAAAACCGCCTTTCCAGGGGCCTATAGAAAGGGTCCTCTAAGCTGTTAAAACCAAACCTGGGGCTGAGGATACAGCTCAGTCAATTGTTCCATCTTAGTATGTCAGCAGCTCTGGGTTCAATTCCTAGAATTTTATAAACCTAGGTGGTAACACACAGGACTGAAATCTCAGCATTCCAGAAGTAGAAAGCAAGAGGCTCAGGAGTTCAAGGATATCCTTGGCCTGACCCACTTCCTCAGTCACCTGGGTCAAATGATACCTTGTCTTAAAACAACAAGAACAGCCAAGCCCAATCCCCCAAACACCTGGTAAATGGGAACATTAAGGCAACCTGGATAAAAACAGCAGACCAGCAGCTCCAGCTACAGCAGAAACCCACTGTTCCCACAAACCTGAAATCCAGTGGATGGATTTGGTATGGCACTGACTCCTCCTGCTTGGCAGGCCAGCACTGGAGAAGAAATCCATTTATTCCTATAGGGACTAGCCATCTTGAGAAAGGGCCTATCATTTCAGATGAAACTATTTTTGAGGCCCTAGAAACAAGGAACCGAATCACAAATCAGAGATCTTGGGGGTACCATGATGAAACAACTGAGTGGGTAAAAGTCACGAGACATAAAGAGGGAGAGGAGGCTGGACAAGGACACACTAGAAGTTTAGGCAGAGGAGAGAATGAGTAGGGACAGGCACATGGTCAGGAGCAATGACTCAATGATTAAGGTGTGGAAGCAGTCATTAAGTGTGCTTTATCGCCATGCAGAGTCTGAGAGCACTAAGACCCAAGGCTAACAATTTGCTAGATCGCCATACCCTATTTTCTTCCTTTGTTCTCTGAGAGTCATTTAGGGGTACATGTAGCTTGGGCGTCTGCTCTTTGGTGCGCAGATAGAGAGCCTCTGCAGTAAATAAACACCTGCCTAGCCCACATGCCCCTGGATATCCTGTGCCTAACTACAGTTTCAATTCAGGTGTATACCTGTGTTTACAGTGTGAGGACCATTGGAGCAAGTGTGGCTAGCACACACACTACCCTTCATAGACATGGTGGGAAGCTAGCTGAGAATTGCAACAAGCCTCACCTGCAACCTTCTGAGGCCCCCATATGTGACAGAGTCCAATAAAAGAGAAACCAAGCAGATGTTTCTCTGACCCAAATAAACTGACTAGGGTGACATATTTTTCCTTCTTTGTCTAACTTTAATTATTTTTCGTTCTTGAAACATTTTAATCTCTTTTGTTACTCATGGTTTCCCCTTTTCTTTGTTGCCTTCCATGTTTATTACTAATAATTTTACCTTTACTCATTTTTTAAAGTTTATTCCACATTGTATTAGCCCCTTTCTTTGCTGTTATTACTGGTGTTCTAGTTATTTTCAATTGAATGATGCTGTATTTCTTTTTCTTGTTTTCTTTCTGTGGTCACGCTGTTACTATGGTTTGCTTTTCCTCACCAGGAGGTATTTTGAGGATGTAGGGTGCGTGTCTTGCTGCTGAGCTACACTCCCAGCCTAAGGGAGAGAAATCGCACCTTACTTTAGATGTGACCTACTTCCACGCAAATCATGGGAGATAATTCAACCTAAAGAATAGAGGAAACAACAACCCAGCATAAAGCCAGCTGATGGCCAACATAGGTAGGACAAGCCTAAAGTCCACTCTTAGATAGTTTATTATCAATAATATGTAGAAATAACATAACTACTGCAGGCACAGCCCCTACCAGCAATCTCAGCGCAGGTTGCTTTCAGCGTGCACGTTACTCATGTCCTAGTTAGGTTTCTATTGTTGTGACAGACTATAACCAAAAGTAACTTGGGGACTAAATAGTATATCTGGCTTACAAGTTATAGTCCATCACTCGGGGAAGTCAAGGCAGGAACTCAGAGCAGAAACCTGGAGGCAGGACCTGATGTAGAGTCCATTGAAAAATAGTACTTACTTGCTTGCTCCCCATAGCTTTCTTTGCTTGCTTTTTTATACAACTCTGAAGCACCTTTCCAGGGGTTGGCACTGTCCCCAGTCATATGGGTCACCCACATCAATCATTAATCAAGACAGTGTCCCCATGGACTTGCCTATATGCAATCAGAAGGACGCATTTTCTTATTTTAGGTTCCCTCTTTGCAGGTGGCCATAGCTTGGGTCAAGTTGACAAGAACCAACCAACCAAACAAACAAACATAAAACAAAACTAATGACCAAAGCTGACGAGATGCTAAACTCTTTCAAGATGTACATTGCTGATAAGATCAGTGGACTAACCACAGAGGGCACCTCATATATTCTCTTTGCAATGCACCTGCCTGGCTTACCAAATATATACTATTGGAAGACCTACAAAGAAAAGTGGGCCACTCAGAATCTGGAATGTCACATGCTATGTCAAAATTACTGATCACAGCCTCATAAGCCAAAGCCACAGCAGAATTGGACTATAAAGCCCATTTGAAGTCAAACTCAAAACTACATAAAGCCAATCTCCATACCTGTTCATCCATGCTCCCTGATGCTGTATTCATAATAGCCAGAACTAGAAATGGCCTAGATGTCCATCAACTGATGACTTCATAATGAAAATGTGGCATATTCATATAATGGAATATTATTTACATGTTAAGAAATTATAAAACTTACAGATAGATAAATGGACCGAACTAGAAAAAAAATAATCCTAAGTGAGGTATTCCTGACCCCACAAAAGACAAATATTTTTGTATGTTTCTCTTATATGTGAATGTTAGCTTTTAAACTCTACATATGTGTGTGTTTTGTTCAGAATATGCACAGAGGGTAGGTGCTCTAGGATAATAGTTTTGAACACTGTAAAGATTTGTCACTCTGCTGGTTTAACAAAATGCTGATTTGCCAGTAGCCAGGCAGGAAGTATAGGCAGGACAAACATACTAAAAGAAATCTGGGAAGAAGAAAGGAAGAGATGCAGTCACCAGCCAGACACAGAGGAAGCAAGATGAAAATGCCTCACTAAGAAAATGTACCAAGCCATGTGGCTAAACATAGACAAGAATTAATAGTGAATTTAAGTCATTAGAGCTAGTTAGTAATAAGCCTGAGCAATAGGTCAAACAATTTATAATTAATATAATCCTCTGTGTGTTTCTTTGGGACTGAATGGCTGCAGGACTGGGTAGGACAGGAACTTCTGTCTACAGATACGTAGCAGGAAAGGCACTAGGGGAGGGGGGAATGTCTATGGAAGGTGACATAGAATATAGGGGAAATAAGAATAGGAGGATTGGATGGGACTGGAGATGAAAGAGCAGAGTAGAATACAGGGAGGAATAACTGTTTGGGTGGAAGTTCCATCCCAAGCGCCCTCGCCTGGCAGTTGCCTCAATTCAGATTCTACTCTCGAGAAAGCCCATCAAATGATGACTCCTTCCAAGAGAAGCTCAATACCACTCCCATGGGGTGTTTAAACTGCCCCCCCCGAGAACAAACACATGGTTTTCCAGTCTTCCTTCCCAGGCTTCTCTCTGGGGAGCTGGAAAACCATCTGGGAGCGTTGGTATCCATCAAACCTGGACTTTTTCTAATTAGGTTTGATTTGGTCTGATTTGGATTATTGTGTTGGTGGAGAGGCTTATTAGGGTGCAGAAACTTTTCAATAACTAACAGTAAATATCCTTTGAAAAGCCATATGGGAGTCTACAAAGCTTCCTAAATTACATAATATATAAATCGGATTTAAATGGAGTTATCATGCATGGAGAGAAAACCAGCCCAACCTTATAGGCTACCAAATAAAACTCTCAGCACCAGGAATGGGTTTCACCTTTTTGAGTCATTAGCCAAAGGGATCCCAGAGACATGATATTAGTTACCCACCACAATCTGATGACGAGATCTTATTGCTGAAGACACTACATGCTTACATCATTGAAGATGGAGAAATTAAGCTGGTGCTCAATTAGAAGTTTCATTCATACTATTATTCATAGTGCTGGAAGTACTACACATGCTACCAGAGGAGAAAAGCAATCATTAACCTCACCCAAATACAAACCTCGTGAACTATAATAGTGTCCTTCATGCAAGAAATAACCACTGGTGCAATAGTGACACAAAGGTTATGAATGTAAGAAACCATATTTTTTATTGAATTTAAGGCCTACTCCATGAGACTGAAACTATACATGACTCTGTGAATGAATAAATCCCAGAACCTGAGACTAGATAGGTCATAGACCCTAAGAGAAAATCTACTACAATTATTCTGTTAAATGAGAATAGTAATAGAATAACTCCTGGTGACATATTGATAAAGCCATAGATGAGTACATCACTAAATTCTCATCAGAGAAACTTTCTTGTAGTAGATGGTAATTAACAAAGAGACACACAACTGTACAATGTGCAGATCATGAGAGACTTTTGAGTACTTAGCCTTAAATGGAAAGATTTTATCACATGCTTCCCCTCAAGGCACAGAGATGTATGTGGTAGAAGAGGTAGAATGAGGTGGTAGATGAGTTCAAGGAAACAGAATTCTCCAGTCATATCCAGGCTGATGCACATTATGAAGTCACAAAGACTGTGACAATAGGCACAAGATCTGCAGATTCTAACCAGCCAAAATTCTAGCACAGAGAAGGGGAAGTAGACCCAAAGTCCCACCCCCTAACCAAGTACCTTTTTGTAATTAATAGCTTCTGGAAGAGGAAACATCAGTTTTCTTCAATGAAGTGTCATGTGGAGGAGGAGGAGGCCACTTGTTTGTCCTGGCTGCCCAGAACCAAAATAATCAAACAGAAACTGTATTCATTAAATCACTGCTTAGCCCATTAGCTCTAGCTTCTTCTTAGCTAACTCTTACATCTTAATTTAACCCATTTCTATTAATCTGTATATCATCATGAGATGAGGCCTATCAGCAAAGTTTCAGCACGTCTACCTCTGGTGGTGGATCCATGGCATTTCATGACTCTGCCCTCTCCTGACTCTGCCCTTCTTTCTCCCAATATTCTGTTTAGTTCCCCCCCCCGCCTACCTAGGTTCTGCCCTATCAACAGGCCCAAAGGAGTTTCTTTATTCATTAATTGTTATCACTTCACACAGAGGGGACTCCCACATCAGTCATGGGATATAGCAAACACATAAGGCAGGTCACATACTCAGGAATAGCTGGCCAACACAGACTCCCCTTTGTTTTTTTTTCTTTGTTCTCTCTCTCTCTCTCTCTCTCTCTCTCTCTCTCTCTCTCTCTCTCTCTCTCTCTCTCTCTCTGTGTGTGTGTGTGTGTGTGTGTGTGTGAAGACAGACATAACAGGGCCCTGGACCCACTGGAGCTCTGTATGGAAATAAAAAAGAGAGAGAGAGAGAGAGAATAATCTAGAATGTTTGTGGACTGTAATAATTAGTAAATAACTAGCAGCTCCTTCAGGTTCCTTTTGATTTAAATTCTTTTTGTTGTTTTGTTTTGAATTTGAAGTTAGCTGGTCTATACAATGAATTTAAGGCAAGCCTGGGCTACATAATAAGTTTGAGGCCAGTCTGGGTTTACAAATCTGAGACGTTATCCCAAACAAAACAAAAACAAAATGAATTTAACCACATATGATGCCAGAAATATAGACATGACTAGTATAGTAACTGTCCTTAAGAATCTTACAATCTGAAACATACCTGGAATCCTTCAGTTGGAAGGCTGTGGTAGGAGGTAGGAGTCCAAGGAGAGCCTGGCCTGATACACCAAGTTTAGACTAGTCAGGGAACCTAGGGAGGGTTTGTTTCATTTTTTTAAAAAATCTAATCTATTTGGACAGCCAGGTGTGCAAAGAGATTAATGCATTGTTGTACTATGACTGCTCACAACTGCTTATACCTCTAGCATCAGGGTATCAGAGCTCCAATGGCCACAGTGCCCTCCTCTAGCCTCATGAGCACACACACACACATACATACACACACCCTGTGAAACAATCTTTGTACACTATAAATATGTATTGCTTTCATTGCTAATAAAAAGCTGATTGGCCAATAGCTAGGCAAGATTTGGGGAGCAGAGAGAATGCTGAGAAGAAAGACAGAGTCAGGGGAGGCATGAGAGATGCAGAAAGAAGCAAGATGAATGTCCTGTGTTGAAAGAAGGTACGGCCACGTGGCAGAGGGTAGATAAGAAATATGAGTTAATTTAAGTTGTAAGAGTTAGCTAGTAACAAGTCTAAGCTATCAACTGAGCATTTATAATTAATATTACGTCTGTGTGTCAGTAATTTGGGGACTGGTGAGTGTGAAAGAAAACTCCACCTACACACACACACACACACACACCACATAGAGACACATTTCTTTCTCTCTCACACACTATATAAATAAAAAATAAAAGTAAACATTTAAAGAAGAATAGTATAGTGAACATAGTAGGTATTTTAACAGGGACAGGAAAACCACTATGGGAATACAAAGTGAAAGATATTCTAAAACCACTCAGTTCAACCAGGGCATCTAGGCTAAATGAAGAAGTACCAGGGAAGAAAATGCTGTCACCTCAGGACAAACCATGCAAACGGGCAGGGCTTTGTTCCATAAGCACTGGGAAAGCACTGAAGAGTTCTAGTTAAGAGAACAATGTGACTTGATAGATCAGCAAAGAGTCCTTCCTTGCTTGCATAGATGGACAATGAGATATAAAGCACACACACACACACACACACACAGAGAGAGAGAGAGAGAGAGAGAGAGAGAGAGAGACAGAGAGACAGAGAGAGAGAGACAGAGAGAGAGACAGAGAGGGGGGGGAGAGAAGGAGAGAAGGGGGATGGAGAGAGAAATCAGTAAAGAGAAAAAAGCCACCAAAGAACAAGAAAGACAACTAAAGGCTGAACTAATGCACCTCTGGATTGGCACTATACTTTCTAGAACAACGTGTAGAACCCAGAATGAAATGAATAGGCCATACAATGCTAAGCATCTTACATATTTAATAGTTTTACTCAGCAAATGGTATGATGGTATGGTTGTATATGCCTATAATGCCAGTACTTCCAGAGGTATAGGCAATTAGGTCAAGAGTCAAAGGTCATCCTGGCTACACAATGAGTTTGAGAACAGCTTTTGTTACATTAGATCCTGGTTCAGAAAAAAAAATAAAATAAACTGAGAGAAATAGTTTTATACTTTAGGCAACAATAGCAGGAAACCACAATCAATCAAAATGCAGAGATTGTGGGATGCTCCCAGCCACAACAGATACATCTACACTACAACTCCTGCGCTTAAGACTCAGGGAACATCATAGAAAAGGAGACCAAAAGATTTTATTAGTCAGGGAACCAGAAAATCTTCTGTGAGATGTGTCTCCTAGAATTGACAAAGACTCTTCTTCCATGACGTATCAAAAATATGGCTGTTGAAGCAAAAGCTGAACAAGAACACCACCAATAGGTCTCGTGTGAACCTACCCTGAAACAAAGAACTATGGGCAACAAAGGAATGCTGAGAACGGGAGAAGTAAACTTCCCCAGATATGAACTCCCTAATTGGTTATCCAGTACCAAGGGATGGGCTCTGAAATCAAACACATACGAACAACACTAAACAGACTCAGCAAGTTGTACTTATATATTTATGTGTATGTATATGCAACAGTAATGATTAATGGAAAAGAAACCATAAATTTGAGACGGAACAAGAGGAGGAACACAGAAGGTGTTGAAGCGAAAAATTGTATAATTATATTTTTAAAAATTTAAATAAATAAGCTTTTCAAAACAGAGCATGCTAAGGCCCAGGCACACAATTATTCAAGAGCTTTGGAGTAGAGCCTGAAAATTGATGTTGTTAACTTGTTCTAGGTAGTGCTGGTGGTGGTGACAGTGACGGTGGTCTGGGTAACCCTCTGGGAAACACTGGACTCAGGTATCAATCCTTAAAAGTTTAAGTCTCTGGATTTATTAACACTCATGATTATTGATTATTTTAGTATAGGAAACACTTCTGTGTACTATATAAAAGTTAAAGCCAGGAAATTTGAAATATATTGAATTTTCCCCAAATATTAACCCTATTGAATGTTCGCGTGTCATATTTTTTTCTGAAAATCAGTAATTTTCCTTTTAAGAAAGTTAAGAAAACAAGCCTGATGTGCTATACATTCCTATAATTCTTACACACAGAAGGCTGAAACAGGATACTTGCAAGTTCAAGGCAAGCCTGGAATATAGAGGAAAATACTGTCTTATTAAAAAAATAAAAATAAAATGAGAATATATATATATATATATATATATTGTGTGTGTCTTTTTTGTAAAGTGTTTTTTAATGGAAAGCTATTGGCATATCCTACTACATTCTTTACATTGTTTGTATATTTTTTCTAATACCTCCTACAAAGTAAACGATATATGAATACTTATACTGTATTGTTTATGGAATAATTGTAAGAAAAACATGTACATAGTCCATATAATAAATCATCACAGGCCTAATAACACATGTACAATGTCAGGTTAGTTAGATGAAAAACCTTGGTATACAAAGTACCAGCCATAATCTGTCACTAGTTGGAAAGATAATACGAAATCAGGAATACTAATATAATGAAATACAATTTCGCTATGAAAGCAATGAAGTATTGGTACATGCTATATAGCATGGATGGCCTTTAAGAAACTGATAGTGCTTGAAATCTGTTAGGAATAGCACATGTGGCAGAAGCCCTTTCATTCACATAAATTCTGTGATAGGGTGATCTATAGATACATAGCCAGACTACAGTTAACAAGGGCTGTGGACTGGGAGAGCAGGATGCAAAGGCAAGGGAAGGCGCACCAGGATTTCTTTTTTACTCTGATGATTACTGCATGTATATATGAATATACTTTAAAATTTAAGATTCATACTTCAAATCAATGTGGTGTATGCTATGGACAGCTCAATAAGGTAATTTAAAAAATATATTCATTCTGGGTTGTAAAATCCTTCCAAAGATTTACCCTTTTAGCTATAGTTTTTATGTATCATATTTGTTAACGCTATTTGTGTCTGGATGCATCAGGAAAATCCGCAAGTGTTAGGAGACTGTCACATGGGTAGACCCACATTTTCTAAACCCCCAATTTACCTCGAAAATTCAAATTCCATAATGGGCACCAAATACTTGTCAGCTGTTTTCCTTGGAGTGACAGGCTCAACGTTTACTCAAACTGGAGAAAACGTTTGTCAAGTGCCCACATCTAAATTACCATAGTCTGTCAGTTGTCCTTTTAGTTAGTAAGAGGGGATGGGAGTGGGGGGAGAGCTTTTCCATGAAAAGAAGTGGCTAGTTCAGCATACAATTCAAATAATGGCAAAATTACTTTTTCTCAAGGCAACCCTCACACTTCAGTGTGCGGAGGTGATTTATGCGCAAGTACTTAAGGGTTGAGATTCAATAAAATTAATATTTTTACTACCTAATCAAAGACATTCTTATAAGAACCACCCCCTTTTGTCTGTGAGCGCTGGCAGTAAAGAACATGATGACTGCTAGATCAGATTGGCGCTACTGTCTCTTTTATGCTGACAAGGCAGCAGCACTGTCCACGATTGCTTTTGTACCTTCCGCGGAGATATCAGCACGGTGAAAGGGAAATATCATAGTACTGTTAGTGTAAAATGCAACCTCCCTGGAAGATTTTTGGGACCCCCATGTTTTACGTACCATACAAGCAAAACTACTGAGCAGAAGCATCCTGCTTTACCCCAGTTTTATCTTATTCACCTACTCATTAAATTCCTGTTATGTTTGAGACCCCTAGAGATTTTCCACCATTATAATCTCCTACCCCGATATGTTTGAGGGACCAGAATTGGAACTCTTTGTCCAAATCAGTAAAGTGGTGCATTTAAGGGATACAAAGGGTGGGATTTCACAGTGTGCTCTGCTTCATTCAGACTACAAATAGCACTGACTCAAAAGTACCATACCATTTACCTAGATATACTATATAAGCGTTAGAAAGCCAGCTCATAGAGGTGCCCATTCCTTGAGCTGCCCACATTATTACACACGTAAGCAATTCTAGGGAAGAGACTAAGTCACAACACTGATGTTCAACTTAGCCTCACTTCCGTTAGTTAATCTAGAGACATTTTATTACTGTATAAATAATTTAGGTATCTGCATAGTTACACATACTTTATATATGCCATGTTATATAGTTCATATGCCCTGAACCATCAAAAAGAGGAAAATTTGTATTGTGATTTCAGGTGTCAGTCACTATATAGTATGCATTTTTCTTTTAAAATACGACATAGTGAGTACTACATAAGTGTGATGGAGGAAGGTCATTGGTTAAATTAAAAGAAACTGCTTTGGCCCATCTCATTGGTTAGGAGATAGGTGGGAGGAGTAAACAGAGCAAAACACTGGGAGGAAGAGGAAGTGAGGTCAGACTCCACAGCTCTCCTCTCGGGAGCAGACGTCCGCCATGTTCCCGGTAAGACCGGTGCTACACAGATGATAAGAAATGGGCTAGTCCAGGTGGGAGAGTTAGCCTAGAAGATGCTAGGTAGGAAAGAGCCAAAGCAGTGTTTAAAAGAATACAGTGTCTGTGTAGTTATTTCGGGGCATAAGCTAGCCGAGCCAGGCGGCTGGGGTGTTTGGGGACGCAGCCACGCCGCCCCTATTACTACAAATGACGCCCAGACGTGTGGCTAACTGAGTCCACAGAAAGCCTGAGAAAGCTTGGAAAAGAATAGAGTAAAGCGTGTTTCTTGTGGCAATTTCTCGGGTCTACTCTGCTTGCTAGAGGCAAGCAAGCGCCTCATCTAAGAGAGGCTTCCTGACTCAGCTTCAGCTGCAAAACCCTGCAGCTCATTAAGAGGTCCTGCCACGAAACACTTAAACGGTGTTGACGAAAAGCTGAACACATGCTTTTCAGTTTTCAGCCGTAGCAGGAAAAAAGCTGCGCTGTTTAAAAATGCCGGCTTTCTGGGCCATCCTGCCAGGGCAAACTCTGACTGTTTGAGGCAGGAGGGCCAGCTACCGAGAGAGGACTTGAGTGTCGTCTGTTGTAGCTTGCTGGCTGGCACGGACCTTGAAATGCTATAAACATGGCTGCAGCCTGTATATCCGCCATGAGGCTGGAAAGCTAAGGAATGGACTGGATCTAGCTGGCAAAGCCATGCCTTTAGTCCTACTGATATTGCTTGGTAAATTAAAGACTCATGTGGTCAGAAAAAGAGTGATGATACAGTAAAGAGAGATTCAAAGACAGAGAAAATTTCTGAATGGTTTAAAGTGTGTTAAAAATATGCAGACTAAAAGTTAAAATTCTTAAAGTAAACCTCTGTGACTTCAAGGTGTGGTAGCACACGCCTTTAATCCCAGTGCCTAGAAGGCAGAGACAGATCTCTGTGAGTTCAAGGTGTAGTGGCAAACACCTTTAATCCCAATGCCTGGAAGGCAGAGACAGGCGGATCTCTGAGAGTTCAAAGACAGCCTGGTCTACAGGGTTATTCCAGGTCAAAGATATGCGCTCAAAAAAAAAAAAAACCAAAAACTTAATCTAGGAATGTCTCAGATTAGATTCTTAAGCACCTAGTGATTTAAAGGCGCAAATCAAAAGTGCTCCTGGACAGTAAAAAATTGCAGATTCACAATAGGACAGATTCAGACCGCTAAACGAGTCACACTGTTGGATGAATGTACGTAGGCTTGGGAGAGAGAAGAAAAAGAATATAGAGAATAAAGTTAATGGTTTAAAAAGAAAAAAGTAAAAGTAAAGTCTTTAAAGAGACAGAGTACAGATAGTTATAGATATAAATAAAAATAAGCCGCGTAAAGATGGAAAATTCACAGAGAGTCTGGATTATGTACATTGTGTTTTCTTTAAAATTTTTGACTGTGAAGGAGCTAAGTACAGAGAGACATTTCATTACATGGGCTGCCAAGCTAAACCAGAATGGATATAAGGGTATTACGATTTCAAAATTTGGGTCTAAGGATATGATGCTTTGGAAAAGAGATTCTTCTTTTGTTTTCACAGAGGATGAGACTCTATGGATTTCTTCTATTCCGATTTGGTATGATGGACCACGTCCTCCTGAAGGGTTGCTGTGAACATCTTCAGAAAATTGCTTCGCTCAACTGCCAACTGAGATGAAACTAGCACACAGGTTATACCATGAAAGACCTAATTAACGACGCCCCCATTCAGCAGGAAGCAGTTTGGAGAGAAAAAACTGCGCCCATGTTCCCAAATATTGTTTATAAATGTTCTTTTACATTTAAAGGGGGAAATGATGTAGGTATGAATAATTTGCATTGATAGAGATTTAAGGTCAATTTTGTTATATGTATAAATGTTTCTGATGTAACTTTTACTTGATAACTGTTTTGTTATATGTAATTTTGCTATGTTAAAGTTAAAGCCTTTTTTTGTTTAAACCGAAAAAGGGGAAATGATGGAGGAAGGTCATTGGTTAAATTAAAAGAAACTGCTTTGGCCCATCTCATTGGTTAGGAGATAGGTGGGAGGAGTAAACAGAGCAAAACACTGGGAGGAAGAGGAAGTGAGGTCAGACTCCACAGCTCTCCTCTCGGGAGCAGACGTCCGCCATGCTCCCGGCTCCTGGGCAGACACACGCTATGAAGCTCTGAAGCTCCCAGGATGGACTTAGGCTAGAATCTTCCCAGTAAGACCGGTGCTACACAGATGATAAGAAATGGGCTAGTCCAGGTGGGAGAGTTAGCCTAGAAGATGCTAGGTAGGAAAGAGCCAAAGCAGTGTTTAAAAGAATACAGTGTCTGTGTAATTATTTCGGGGCATAAGCTAGCCGAGCCAGGCGGCTGGGGTGTTTGGGGACGCAGCCCCGCTGCTCCATATTACTACATAAGTGTTGTAAATTAAAATGTTCATGATCAAGATATTGATCTAAGAACAAAGATCATTTTAGCCTAAATCATATAAGGCCAATATGGAATAAAATTCTCATGTATATTAAGGATGAGTTCCTTTAATTCAAAATATAGCAGGAAGACTAGAGAGGTGGCTCGGCTGTTCAGGGCACTTGCTGCTCTTGCAGGAGACCAGGGTTCATTTTCCAGCATCCACATGGCAGCTTACAACTCCAGTATTAGGGGATCTGGCACCCTCTTCTGGGCTCCACAGGCACCGGGCACACACACAGTACATACACACATATGCAGGTAAACATTCATACACATAAAATAAAAATAAATGCCACTGCCTTTTGTCCGCGGGTCATTGGACTACCAGGCGTCCATGTTTAGGTGCTGAGGACTTCAATCTGGACGGGCTACCCACCCAGAGCGGTGAGTGCCTGCCTACCAGGCAGGCCTCAAGGACCCCCGAAAGGGAGCATGCGCAACTTCAGCTTTTGCAGCAGGGTGTCATATGTTCTACTCGTCCCTGCCCTGTCCCCCAAGTTCTCCCTTTTGTCCGTGGGTCATTGGACTACCAGGCATCCATGTTTAGGTGCTGAGGACTTCCATCTGGACAGGTGAGTGTGTGCTATCCAGGGGCGGACTGTCCTGGAAGAGAGCACAAACCCCCTTCCCCCAGCTCCTTCTGCAGGGCTGTCTTTCTTCTGCACAACCCAGCCCCCCAGCACCCCCTCCCCAACCCTGCCCTGCTGTATGCTAGGACCAGTGCTCAAAAACAGTTTTAAGCTCCTACACTAAGGCTACCTACCCAGAGCGGTGAGTGCCTGCCTACCGGGCAGGCCTCAAGGACCCCTGTAAGGGAGCCTGGGCACCTTCAGCTTGTGCTCCAGGGGTGCCTGTGCTCTCCTGGATCTCCCCCTGACTGCCCCGTTTTTCCTTTTGTCCCCGGATCATTGGGCTACCCAGCGGCCCTGCTTAGGTGCTGTGGAGTTCCATCTGGACGGGTGAGTGTGAGCTATCCAGGGGCGGATTGTCCCGGAAGAGAGCACAGTCTCCCCTCCCCCAGCTTCTGCAGGGCTGTCTTTCTTGCACATGACCCGCCCCCACCAAGCCTGCATTTTCTGCTGGGTCCTTTGCTTGGGAACAGTTTTCTGCTCCTACACTGGGGCTGCCCACCCAGAGCTGTGAGTGCCTGCCTACTGGGCAGGCCTCAGGGACACCCCCCCCCAAAGGGAGCACGCGCACCTCCAGCTTTGGCGGCAGGGTGTCCTGTGTTCTACTCGTCCCCGCCCTGCCCCCCAAGTTCTCCCTTTTGTCCGTGGGTCATTGGACTACCAGGCATTCATGTTTAGGTGCTGAGGACTTCCATCTGGACAGGTGAGTGTGTGCTATCCAGGGGCGGACTGTCCTGGAAGAGAGCACAAACCCCCTTCCCCCAGCTCCTTCTGCAGGGCTGTCTTTCTTCTGAACAACCCAGCCCCCCAGCACCCCCCCAACCCTGCCCTGCTGTATGCTAGGACCAGTGCTCAAAAACAGTTTTAAGCTCCTACACTAAGGCTACCCACCCAGAGTGGTGAGTGCCTGCCTACCAGGCAGGCCTCAAGGACCCCCCCCGAAAGGGAGCACGAGCACCTTCAGCTTTTGCAGCAGGGTGTCTTATGTTCTACTCGTCACCGCCCTGCCCCCCAAGTTCTCCCTTTTGTCCGCGGGTCATTGCACTATCAGGCGTCTATGTTTAGGTGCTGAGGAGTTCCATCTGGACAGGATGGTTCCTGCTTCTACACTGAAGAGATACACCCAGAGAGTCAGTAACAGCAAAGACTGGACCAAGACACCAGGCCTCTCCTGGCTCCATTTGAAGGAAGAGATGGGAAGGCGCCAATGCAAGAATTCCTCCAACAACCTGAAAGGCAACATTACATCACCAGATTCCAGGGATCCCAAAACAAGAAGAATTGTACACCTACTCCAGAAGAAATAGAAGAAATTGACTCAAAAGTGAATTATATGAAAATAATAGAAGACCTTAAACAGGAGGTGAAAAACTGCCATAAACAATTAGAGATCACAAACAAAAAGGTAGAGGAAATGAATAAATTGCTCAAAGATACCAAGAGAAACAAGAAAAAGCAATCAAACAGGTAAGGGAAAGCGGTTCAAGACTTGAAGAATGAAATGGAAGTAATGAAGAAAACACAAACTGGGAGAAGGATGGAGATGGAAAATCTGGGTAAACGAACAGGAACTACAGAGACAAGTACTACCAACAAATTACAAGAGATAGAAGAAAGAATTTCAGACACTAAAGATACCATAGAGAAAATAAACACACTGATCAAAGAAAACAGCAAAACCAAAAAATTCTCATCACAAAACATTCAGGAAATCTGGGACACAATAAAAAGACCAAACCTAAGAATAATTGGGATAGAAGAAAGAGAAGAAGTAAAGCTCAACGGTCCAGAAAATATATTTAATATAATTATAGGAGAGAACTTTCCCAACCTAAAGAAAGATATTCCTTTGAAGGTTCAAGAAGCATACAGAACACCAAATAGACTGGACCAAAAAAAAAATATCTCCTCGCCATATAATAATCAAAACACAAAACATACAGAATAAAGAAAGAATATTAAGAGCTGCAAAGGAAAAAGGCCAAGTAACTTATAAAGGTAAGCCTATCAGACTTACACCTGATTTCTCTATGGAAACAATGAAAGCCAGAAGGTCCTGGATAGATGTACTGCAGAAACTAAGAGACCATGGATGCAAGCCCAGACTACTATACCCAGCCAAGCTTTCGTTCACTACAAATGGAGAAAACAAAATTTTCCAGGATAAAAACAAATTTAAACAATACGTAGCCACAAATCCAGCCTTACAGAAAGTAATATAAAAAAAATCACAAACCAAGGAGTCCAACAATGACCACAATAACTCAAACATCTAGAGACCCTTCACCAGTGCAAATCAAAGAAGGGAAACACACAAACTCTAATTCTAAAAAAGTGACCGGAGTTAACAACCACTGGTCATTAATATCACTTAATGTCAATGGACTCAACTCATCTATAAAAAGGCACAGGCTAAGAGATTGGATACGAAAACAGGATCCAACATTCTGCTGTTTACAAGAAACACACCTCAACCACAAAGACAGGCACCTACTCAGAGTAAAGGGATGGGAAAAGGTTTATCAAGCAAATGGACCTAAGAAACAAGCAGGTGTGGGCATACTAATTTCTAACAAAGTTGACTTCAAACTTAAATCAATCAGAAGAGATGGAGAGGCACATTTTATACTCATAACAAGCACAATTCATCAGGATGAAGTCTCAATCCTGAATATCTATGCCCCTAATATATAAAAGAACCCACGTACGTAAAAGAAACATTACTAAAACTCAAGGCAGCCATCAAACCGCACACACTAATAGTAGGAGCCTTCAAAACTCTTCTCTCACCAATGGACAGGTCAATCAGACAGAAATCTAACAGAGAAATAAGAGATTTAATGGAGGTAATGAATCAAATCGACTTAACAGACATCTATAGAAAATTCCACCCAAATAGGAAAGAATATACCTTCTTCTCTACAGCTCATGGAACCTTCTCGAAAATTGACCACATACTTGGTAACAAAGCAAACTTCCACAGTTACAAAAAAATATGCGTAACCTCCTGTGTCTTATCAGATTACCATGGATTAAAGTTAGTATTCAACAACAATGCTACCCCCAGAAAGCCTACAAACTCATGGAAATTGAACAGTCAACTACTGAACCACATCTGGATCAAGGAAGAAATAAATAAAGAAATTAAATTCTTCCTTGAATTCAATGAAAATAAAGAAACAACCTACTCAAACTTATGGGACACTATGAAGGCAGTCCTAAGAGGAAAGTTCATAGCACTAAGTGCCCACTTAAAGAAAACAGAAAAAGCACACACTGGAGACTTAACAGCCCACCTGAAAGCTCTAGAAAAAAAAAAGAATCAGACTTACCTAGGAGGAGCAGAAGACTGGAAATAATCAAACTGAGGGCTGAAATCAACAAAATAGAAACACAGAAACAATCCAAATAATCAATAAAACAAAAAGCTGGTTCCTGGAGAAAATCAACAAGATTGACAAACCCCTATCCAAACTAATCAAACGGCAGAGAGAGAATTTGCAAATTAATACGATCAGAAATAAAAAGGGGGACATAACCACAGACACAGAGGAAATTCAGAGAATCGTTAGATCTTACTACAAAAGCCTGTATGCCACAAAACTGGAAAATGTAAAAGAAATGGACACTTTTTTAGATAAATACCATATACCAAAGTTAAACCAGGACCAGGTGAACGACCTAAATAGACCTGTTAGTCGAGAAGAATTAGAAGCTGTTATCAAAAACCTCCCTACAAAAAAAAAGCCCAGGACCAGATGGTTTCAATGCGGAATTCTACCAGAACTTCCAAGAAGACCTAGTACCTATACTCCTTAATGTATTTCACAATATAGAAACAGAAGAGTCATTACCAAATTCCTTTTATGAAGCTACAGTTACTCTGATACCAAAACCGCACAAAGACTTAACCAAGAAAGAGAATTACAGGCCAATCTCACTCATGAATATCGGACGCAAAAATCCTCAACAAAATACTGGCAAACCGTATCCAAGAACACATTAGAAAAATTATCCATTATAATCAAGTAGGCTTCATCCCAGGGATGCAGGGCTGGTTCAACATACGAAAATCTATCAATGTAATCCATCATATAAATAAACTGAAAGAAAAAAACCATATGATCATTTCATTAGATGCTGAAAAAGCATTTGACAAAATTCAACATCCCTTTATGATAAAAGTCTTGGAGAGATTAGGGATACAAGGGTCATACCTAAATATAATAAAAGCTATATACAGCAAGCAGACAGCTAACATCAAATTAAATGGAGAGAAACTCAAAGCCATCCCACTAAACTCAGGAACACGACAAGGCTGTCCACTCTCGCCATACCTCTTCAATATAGTGCTTGAAGTTCTAGCAATAGCAATAAGACAACATAATTGGATCAAGGGGATTCGAATTGGAAAGGAAGAAGTTAAACTTTCGTTATTCGCAGATGATATGATAGTGTATATAAGCGACCCCCAAAATTCCACCAAAGAACTTTTACAGCTGATAAACAGCTTTAGTAATGTGGCAGGATACAAGATCAATTCCAAAAAATCAGTCGCCCTCTTATACACAAAGGATATGGAAGCAGAGAGGGAAATCAGAGAAGCTTCACCTTTCACGATAGCCACAAACAGCATAAAATATCTTGGGGTAAATCTAACCAAGGATGTGAAAGATCTATTTGACAAGAACTTTAAGGCATTGAAGAAAGAAATTGAAGAGGATACCAAAAAATGGATGGACATCCCTTGCTCTTGGATTGGGAGGATCAACATAGTAAAAATGGCAATTCTACCAAAGGCAATTTATAAATTCAACGCAATCCCCATCAAGGTCCCATCAAAATTCTTCACAGATCTTGAAAAGACAATAATCAACTTTATATGGAAAAACAAAAAACCCAGGATAGCCAAAACAATCCTATACAGTAAAGGATCTGCTGGAGGCATTACCATCCCTGACTTCAAACTCTATTACAGAGTTACAGTAATGAAAACAGTGTGGTACTGGCATAAAAACAGAGAAGTCGACCAATGGAATCGTATAGAAGACCCGGATTTTAACCCACAAACCTATGAACACCTCATTTTCGATAAAGGAGCTGAAAGTATACAACGGAAGGAAGAAAGCATCTTCAACAAATGGTGCTGGCACAACTGGATGTCAACCTGTAGAAGAATGAAAATAGACCCATATCTATCACCATACACAAAACTCAAGTCCAAATGGATTAAAGACCTCAATATCAGTTTGAACAAACTGAACCTGATAGAAGAGAAAGTGGGAAGTACCCTACAACAGATGGGCACAGGAGATCGCTTCCTAGGTATAACCCCAGCAGCACAGACATTAAGGGCAACATTGAATAAATGGGACCTACTAAAACTGAGAAGCTTCTGTAAAGGAAAGGACACTGTCACTAAGACAAAAAGGCAACCTACTGACTGGGAGAAGATCTTCACCAAACCCGCAACTGACAAAGGTCTGATCTCCAAAATATATAGAGAACACAAGAAACTTGACTTTAAAATGCTAATTAACCCAATTAAAAAATGGGGCACTGAACTGAACAGAGAATTCTCAACAGAAGAAGTTCAAATGGCCAAAAGACACTCAAGGTCATGCTCAACCTCCTTAGCAATCAGGGAAATGCAAATCAAAACAACTTTGAGATATCATCTTACACCTGTCAGAATGGCTAAAATCAAAAACACCAATGATAGCCTTTGCTGGAGAGGCTGTGGAGGAAGGGGAACCCTCATCCATTGCTGGTGGGAATGCAATCTTGTGCAACCACTTTGGAAATCAGTGTTTCGGTTTCTCAGGAAATTCGGGATCAACCTACCCCTGGACCCAGCAATACCACTCTTGGGAATATACCCAAGAGATGCCCGATCATATGACAAAAGCATTTGTTCAACTATGTTCATAGCAGTATTATTTGTAATAGCCAGAACCTGGAAACAACCTAGATGCCCTTCAATGGAAGAATGGATGAAGAAAGTGTGGAATATATACACATTAGAGTACTACGCTGCAGTAAAAAACAATGACTTCTCGAATTTTGCATGCAAATGGATGGAAATAGAAAACACTATCCTGAGTGAGGTAACCCAGACCCAAAAAGATCAACAGGGGATGTACTCACTTATAATTGGTTTCTAGCCATAAATAAGGGTCACGGAGTCTACAATTGGTGAACCTAAAGAAGCTAAATAAGAAGGTGAACCCAAGGAAAAACATATAGTTATCCTCTTGGATATGGGAAGTAGACAAAATTGCCGAGGAGAAAATTGGGATCTTGGGGGTGGGGTGCGATGGGCATAAGGGGAGATGGGGAGAGAAAAGTGAGAAGGGGAGGATGGGGGGAACTTGGGGAAACAGGATGATTGGGATAAAGGAAGGTTGGATAGGGGAGCACGGAAGCACAATTCTTAGTTAAGGGAGCCACCTTAGGGCTGGCAAGAGACTTGAACCTAGAGTGGTCCCCAGGAGCCCAAGCTGAGGTCCCCAGTTAGTTCCTTGGGCAGCTGAGGATAGGGAACCTGAAATGACCCTATCCTATAGCAATACTGACGAATATCTTGCATATCACCATAGAACCTTCATCTGGTGATGGATGGAGATAGAGACAGAGGCTCACACTGGAGCACTGGACTGAGCTCCCAAGGTCCCAATGAGGAGCGGAAGGAGGGAGAAGATGAGCAAGCAAGTCAGGACCACAAGGGGTTGCACCCACCCACTGAGACAGTGGGGCTGATCTATTGGGAGCTCACCAAGGCCAGCTGGACTATGACTGAAAAAGCATGGGATAAAACCGGACTCTCTGAACATGGCGAGCAATGAGGGCTGATGAGAAGCCAAGGCCAGTGGCATGGGGTTTTGATCCTACTTCATGTTCTGGTTTTCTGGGAGCCTAGCCAGTTTGGATGTTCACCTTCCTAGACATTGACGGAGTGGGGAGGACCTGGGACTTTCCACAGGGCAGGGAACCCTGACTGCTCTTTGGACTGGAGAGGTAGGGGGAGAGGAGTGGGGGGAGGGAAAGAAGGGTGGGAGGAGGGGGAGGGAAATGGGAGGCTGGGAGGAGGCTGAAACTTTTTTTTCCTTTTCTCAATAAAATAAAAAAAAAAAAAGAAAAAAAAATAAATGTCACTAAAAGCGAATAAAGAATGTGCCAGGGCCTAAAGAGATGACTCGGTGATGTAGTTGCCAATTAAGCATTAGGAACTGAGTAGAGAAAAGCAGAATAAGACAGCTGAAATCAACCTTTGACTTGCACACACATATACACATATGTGCACACATACATATAATACATAGAGAAAATATACCAGAGAATACTTGTAATCCTGCCATTTTGGAGGCTGAGGCATGAAGATCATGTATTTGAAGGTCAGCCTGGGTGACGTAGTGAGTTCTAGCCTAGCTTGTGCAATGAAATCTTATTGCAAAAAGAATGCACTAAAATGTAAAAGGGTAAAGCTGGATTTCAAATAATGTAATTTAACATAAAGCTTAAGGTACGTAATAACATAAGTTTCTGCCAGTCTTTATTATAAGAAATATAACTGGGCTTGCAAAGTCTTTTCATGAGATTGTAATGACAGGGATGCTATGCTTAGATTTGTAGCAGAACTTTCATTAGATTTTTCCTTTCTCATTCTCACTCCCTCTCTCTTCATCTGATACAGCTTCACACAGTTCATCCAATTAGATATTAATTCATTTATCATGATTTATAGGACTTGCAACCAAACGTTGGTTTTATTCTATTAGTGTAGATGTGACCTGCATCTTAATACTGTTGCTACTTTTCCTTATCCCGTCTGTCTTTTTAAAAGAAGGGGAAAACATTTATTTAGGCATGAATGTGGAAAATGCCACATCCATGTTCTGTTTATTCTGGAGGGGAATACATGCTGAAAGTTGCGAAGTATCAGCAAAAGTGTATTTGAATTTACCATCTGCCTATTTCTCACACAGACATATTCTATATTTAAAAATGTATAAATCTGAGCCAGGATTTTCATGCAGTTTTTTTTGCTGTAAACTACAGCTTACCATGTCTCTCTGAGGAACCTCTGACAAATAGGCTCTTGTTGTCCACCTTGCACTCCACCGAGGGGAAATGATTCAGTAGTTCAGAAGGTTAATTCCTCAAGATAGCATTGTCTTTGGCTTCAACAGATGTTGGTAGTGTGTTAATTTGTTATCAAACTAGGCTGCCCTTCATTCTTTGCTCTTGGGAGCTCGGAGCATTGCCACACAAGACATTCTAGCTCCCGTCTATGGAGATCTAGCTGAACATACCACAGCATTACTTCTGTGAGCACAGGCTCCTGTAGGGTCACAATGGATAGTGAAAATAAACAGCAGAGAAGCTGATAATGACAGACTCTCTCTTTTAAAGATCTATAAATATTTACAAATGCATAAATATTCAGAATACTTTTTGATTCTCGGTTTCAATAATTTATAAAACTTCTCACTCACTACATGTTTAAATCTCCCAACAGCTCTATGGACTGGCCTCTTGATGGGTTACTACATATTCTAATATCTTCCTGGTCATATTGAACCCCACAATGTTGGGAATAATTGCTTGTATAATCAAGATGTTAATGCCCACAAAGTAGAATCAACATTGGGCAAAAGTCCAAATATCCAGCAAGTCCAATTTTGCTGGTGTTCATGAATCCATTGCAAGCAGCTGAGGAGAAGAGAGAATCCCCTAGCCTAGCAGAGATCATTTCCACCACAGCTTGGTTTCCTATTTTTTCCTGACAAATTGATGTCAAGACAAAGGCATTGAAATGATGGCATCCCAATAGCACAGTGCCATTTCACAATCAAACTGTGGTGGTTGAAAACTTATTATAGGTCCAAGCATCCCACAGAATAAGAAATAGATCCAAGAACGTCCTGTTTTTATGCAACCTAATCATTTGGGGGATCCCATAGTTACAAGTATGAAACAATTTGAGAGTCATCAGCACCAGGAGGAATATGGATTAGTGCCAAAATTGTGATACAATGTGTGGTTTGGACTATGAATATCACAAATGTCAAAAAGGAGAGAAAGTGATTATCAACATGATTGATAATGATGCTTAGCACATTTCTATTGAGGTCTGAGTCATCTCTGAGCCAGGCATTGATAATACAAATATTAAAAATATCAGGCTTTTGCTCAGAGTTCAGAGTCTAGTGGGAAAGACAGACCTGTGACAACAAACTGGATAAAAGTTAAATAGAGATTGGTACAAAATTCTGGCACTGTGGAGTAAGATGGACTCACCTGAAGCAAAGGTCAGAAGAAATGTTATAGAGTACTCCTCTATATCACTATGTAGGGCTTTGAACTTGTAGGAGTTATTCCAAAATGCAGGAGAAGAGAATGACTCACAGAGTAGCTCATAAGTATGAAGCATCTTGACCCACACAGGAAAGCAAGAGAATTTTCACATATGGGATAAATGAGGTTCACAGAGAATCAAGGTTTCACAGGTGGGAAGTGATGAAGTTAGAAGCCCAGTCCACATCAGCCTCCTTACTCTGTGGTACTATCAGGACACTGTCTTCACACAGTCTTGAACATAGCAGAATAAGGGTGTCCATAACATCCTTGTATAGTATGAACAGATAATAAATTTATTTTAATATAAACACAAATAACATGCAAAGGCATCAACAAGGAACTCTACTAAAGATTTGACTGTGGGAATGGCAACTGCCATTTGTTCCATCATTTTGGATACATTTGGACAAAAATTCCTCACTACTCGTTAAGGAGAAAGAAACTAGAACAACTCAATAGTTAACAGTTTAACTTAAACCTTAAGGAATCAAGACCTGAGTGGAGATAGGGACTCTGAAAAAGAAGCCATTTGGCAATCCTCATCCTTTCTTGTGAATAGAGCTATAATAGACATGACATTTCTTTGGTATTTCATCCCCTTTGGACATATATCCAGTGATAGCATTGCCAGTTCATTTTCAAATTTTTGAGTATTATAGCTGTATATGGAATGTCTCCCAAAGGCTCATGTGTTTGAATGCTTGATCCTGGCCAGTGGCAGTGTTCTGGGAGGCTGTGGAACCTTTGGGAGTTTTGAGCTAACTGGAAAAAGTGAATTATTGTGAGTTGTTGGGAGGACAAAATTTGAAGGTTGTGTAGCCTGGCCCTTTTATCTGTGTCTTCTGATCCACCTGGATATAAATAAGCCAAACCACAAGTTCCCAGTGCCTTGAAGGGTGCCCTCTGCCATGAGGCCTCGCCATGATATATCAGATCTCCTAAACCATAAGCTCAAATACACCACTCTTCCTTAAGTCACTTCTTGGCAGGTATGTTGTCACAGCAATGAGAAAATCACCACATTACAACTCTCCAAACTCATTTCCATAATAACAGCACTAGTTTATAATTCCACCATCAGTGGTGCAAGTTTTCTCTTTTCTCCACATTCATCAACACTTTATATCTTTTTACTTTTTGATAATAGCTATACAAACAGGTGTGAAGTAATAACTCAATGTGGTTTTCACATGCATTTCCCTGATAAT
Organism: Microtus pennsylvanicus; assembly: GCF_037038515.1. Taxonomy (NCBI): domain Eukaryota; kingdom Metazoa; phylum Chordata; class Mammalia; order Rodentia; family Cricetidae; genus Microtus; species Microtus pennsylvanicus. The sequence continues at coordinate 8,065,629 of NC_134601.1, read as the reverse complement.
TAGTAACATTGAACATCTTTTCATTTGCCTGTTGGCAACTTTTATAGCGATGGAAAATTACCTGTTCAGGTCTTTTCCCTACTGTGATGGTTAGTGTTAATTATCAACTTCACAGAATCTAGAATCACTTGGGATAACAAGCCTTTGAGAATGCCTATGGGGGATTATCTTGATTACTTTAATTGATGTATGACGACCCTTCCACTGTGGGTGGCATTGTTCCCTGACTAGGATCCTGGACTGTATAAGTGAAGAAAGGGGGCTGAGAGGCAGGGGGGATGCATTCATTATTCTCTGTTCTGGTTATGGGTGTGATTTGACCACCTGCTTCAAGGCACCGAAGCCTTCATTTTCCAAGAATAATGGAGTGTACCTTGAACTGTGTGCAGAAATAAAACTTTTCTCCCTTAAATTGTTCTTAAAAGGTATTTTATCAAGCAACAAGGAAAGAAAATAATGCATTCATTTTCTAATCAAATTATTTGTGGCTTTTATTTTTGTAGCACTACAGCTGGCTTCTTTTGTTTTCTTTGCAATACATAAAGAGGCAAGGTAGTTCCTCTTTTATTTGTTTATTTGCTTATTTTTCTACTTCAATGATTTTTGTCAATTTATATTAATTATATTTAACAATGGGTTTCATAATGTTACCTCTTTTTAAAAAATTCATTTTACTTTTAATCATACGTAGTGACATGAGTATGGGTACCTACAAAGACCAGAGGGGTCAGTCTCCTGGAACTGGAGTGACAGGCAGTTGTGAGCTGCCTAGTGTGGATGCTAGAAATTGAACTCATGTCCTTTTGGAAGATTAATGCATACTTTTAACTGATAAGCCATCTCTCCAGTTAAGGTTATCTTTTTTTATATGAGGCTATGTTATTTATTTTGAGCCATAATTTTAAAGATTTCAGTCCATGATTACATGGCTCCATTGTTTTGGTCCTAAGATAATATTGGATATCATACCAGAAGGGTGTCTGTTGTGGGAGACCTTCTCACTCCATAGAAACTTAGAAAAAAGAGTAGATGAAGAGAAGAGAGACAGACAGACTAGGGACAGGCATCATATCTCCAGTGTCCTACTTCCTCCAACTAGGTCCCATTTCTTAACATTTGTATCAGTCCCTATAACAATATTTGATAGGGGTCAAACCTTTTAAAATGTAAGCTTTAGGCGAACATTGAAGATCAAAACTAGATTATAACTAGATTATAAATAACAAGATTATTTTCAAATGAGCACATCATTTTCAAATGACCCTACTTCCTTATAACACAGCAATGTGCTAGAACACACATAGGATATATTCCTAGTAGCCCCAAACTGGCACTTACTCAAATGGATAAAGTATGAAAAATTCACACAACCAGAATACTGTACAACAATCAAAATAACAAGCTATTGGCATATGCAGCCAAAAAGAAGGTCCTCACATCTTGGAGTAAAAAAGCCAGGCATAGAAAATATGCTTTATTTTTCCACTGGTGTTTACCAGTTAGTAAACCCAATCTATCCTGTTAGAAACCAGATGATACCTTTAGGATACTAACTCAAGGAAGCAACTGGGAAAATTACTTGGCACTGATCATTTCATATATTTCAATATAAGATTTTTGTTAATTCTTTGATTACTTCATACATGCATGCATTTTGAGCATGTTTACATCCCAGTCCTCTCCCCAATTCCTCCAGATCCACCCCCCACTCCCCATCTGCTTAGAAATTCATTTACTCTTTATTTTTATCACCCACTTAGTCCAATTTGTGCTGCCCATCCACTAACGTGTGGTCAACCCACAAGACACCATACACTTAAAGAAAATTGCCTCTCCCTCTTTCATTTTGTTTTTTTTTATCTAAATGCTAATTATGCAGATGCATCATTTTGTGTAAATAAACTGAACTGTTCCCTTATGACATACTTTCTTCATTTTTCAATGTTTCTTTAAATAGAATCCCTCAGAACTCTGGGCAAGAACGCTAAGACAGTGACAATGGTCCCCTTCCAGGTTTACCTTGCATAACATTCTTAGGAAGAGAATCCATTGCAAGCTAACTAGCTAGCCTTTGGGACAGGGCTTTGGTAGGGGATTTTTTGTTTAAGGGCTTCTGTTTCCTGATGACACATCACACATATATGTGCCTTTTCCTAAAAGCACTCCCCTCATCTTGAATGTTCTGAGCCCTGCTCTATATACTGTCCCTTAATCCCCTAAATCTAAAGTCTCCCTGACTTATATCACATTGCCATCTCTTCAACTGAGACTGTAACAGGTGGAGCTAATGGTGAAAATCCAGGGCTCTCTGGCTGAGGGAGTCTTTAACTAAAACATTACCAGAGACAACATCTAATATTGATAGCTCATTATATGTCATATACCATTGTGTTTCATGAGTATTCATTCCATCAATACTTAAACTAACCCTTTGATGTATTTGCTATGACTATCAGTATTCCAAATGAGGAAATTGAGACTCAGAGAGATGAAGTGACTTACATAAGGTGACAAAGGTAATAAGCAGAACTGGGATTTGAAGTAGATTGTATCAGACATCCTAAAACCCGGTAGGTATGCTACTACAAGCACAGAAAACAGTGCTTGTCTATCCCCATTTCTCACTATAATTTTATAAATTTAGTCACCTGTTTGCATTGCAACTCTAGCTTGTTCCACCCTCTGTGAAGCAGGAGCCCAGTGGCTGCTATGGAAGTCTCCAATCCCACCAGGCTGATAAACACAAGCAGAACACAAATCTAAACTAACTTTAAAATATAACCAAAGCACAGGAATATGGCTCAGTGGTAGACTGTGTCTCTTGCAGCTATAAGATCCTAGCTAGATTCCATCCGCAGTGCAGCTATGATTTCTATTGCTGTGAGCTATTAATTATGTATTCAGTGTTCTGCCTGCATGTATGCCTACATGCCAGAAGAGGTCACCAGATCTTATTATAGATGGTTGTGAGCCACCATGTGGTTGCTGGGAATTGAACTCAGGACCTCTGGAAGAGCAACCAGTGCCCTTAATCTCTGAGTCATCTCTCCAGCCTGATCATGGCAAAAGGAAAAACATTTAATTGGGGTAGGTTACGTTTTCAGAGGTTTAACCCATTATCATCTTGGTGCAACAGAATAATGTGCAGCCAGACAAGGTGCTAGAGAGGAAGTTAAGAGTGCTGCATCTTGCTCAGGCAACACAAAATGGTCTGAGACACTGGGTGTGGCTTGAGCATATATGAGACCTCGAAGCCTGACTCCACAGTGACACACTTCTTCCACAAGGCCACACCCACTTCAACAAAGCCACACTTCCTAATAGTGTCACTCCACCACACAGGAGGAAAAGAAAAAAAGACAAGGAAAGGAAAGGAAAAGAAAGGAAAGGAAAGGAATGGAAAAGGAAGGAAAATACATATGCCAAAGGCATCTCAATTGCCTTAGTACTACAAGACTTATATATACTTGGGATTAGATATACGTGTTTCCTTTCAAATGTGTGAAGGTCCATGTGTCCATGCTCAAATGTATTTATACGTGACCAGAAATGTTTTGGTGCCCATATTTATGTACATTTCCTATTCTGCTGAATGTGTGGAAAAAACTGTAATGTATTCTGTGTTTAGGAACATATGTAAAACATTCTATTATCATGTACAGGTGAAGCTAAGTGTACTGTGTGTTGAGGTACATGTGCATATTTTAATTAGTCCAAGTCTCTGAACATCAGTGTGGGTCGGAGTGTATGTAAGTATATTATCTCTATGTCTCTATGTGAAGCTGTATACCTGTGTAGTCAGTATTCATCTATGTGGTTATGCGTTTGTGCATTTACATACATGTATGTATGTGCTTTTGAACATTTCTGTGTCACATATGTGTATGTGAATGTTGATACATTTGTAATTTGAGTTCAATAGTACTTATATATTACTGTGCAAGTATGTATATTAAAGTGTATTTTTACACATTTTATGCGACTCTGCTTGCTTCATATCTGTGTAGAACTATAGTACATATCTATGTGTAATAACAATATACATATCTGTTTGGAGGAATCAAATTTATATGGAGTTTATACATTTTTGTATATGCTTATAAATAGATACCTGCTCTCTAGCTGGGCATTGGTGGCACATGCCTTTAATCCCAGCACTCGGGAGGCAGAGGCAGGTGGATCTCTGTGAGTTCGAGGCCAGCTTGATCAACAAGAGCTAGTCCCAGGACAGGCTCCAAAGCTACAGCAAAACCCTGTCTCAAAAAAACCAAAACCGAAACCAAACCAAACCAAAAAAACCTGTTCTCTCCTGCAGCCAAACAACATGCCCAAAGGAAAGAAGACCAAGAGAAAGAAGGTGGCCCCAGCCTCCACTGTCATGAAGAAACAGGAGGCCAAACGGTGGTGAATCCTCTTTTTAAGAAAAGGCCTAAGAACTTTGCATTGGATGGGACATCCCATCCAAAATAAATCAAATGCTTTGTCAAATGGCCCTGCTACATTAGGCTGCAGCGGTAAAGGGCAAAGCAGCTCAAATTACCTCCTGGGATTAATCACTTCACCAAGGCCCTGAACCAGAAACAGCTACTCAGATGCTGAAGCTTGCCCGCCACTGCAGGCCAGAGACAAATCAGAAGAAGCAAAGCTGTTGGCCTGTGCTAAGAAGAAAGCTGTTGTGCTGCAAAGGGGACATCCCAACTAAGAGACCAATGGTCCTTTGAACAGGGGTCAATACAGCCACCACATTGGTGGAGAACTAGAAGGCTCAGCTGGTGGTGACTGCCCATGATGTAGACCCGCACTAAGCTGGTGGTCTTCCTGCCTGCCCTGTGTCGAAAGATGGGTGGCCCCTACTGCATCATCAAGGGGCGGCTGGTCCACAGGAAGACGTGCACCACTGCTGTTTTCACACAGGTTAACTCAGAAGACAAGGGTGCTCTGGATGAGCCGGTGGGAGTTATTAGGACCAACTACAATGGCTGACAGATATGATGAGGTCCTCTGCCACTGGGGCAGCAATATCCTGGGTCCTAATGTGTGACTCGCACTGCCAAGCTGGAAAAGGCCAAGGCCAAAGAACTCACCACTAAACTGGGTTAAATGTACATTGCTAAGTTTTCTGTGCATAAATATAACTTAAAAATACCCAACTAGGGATGAAAGAGGTATCTTGGTGGTCAAGAACACTTGCTGATCCTACAGAAGATCTCAGTTTAGGCTGAGTGACTCACAACTTTCTATAACTCCAGCTCAGGGGATCCAATACCCTTTTCTGGTCTTAATTGACACCCACACATACCTGTTATATACACTCACATAAACACACACATACACATAAATTAAAACAACAATACCCAGCTACATTACGATCTCTTGGTTAGAATCTCACTTTGTTAGACCATACTGGTACTCCCATTCACGTTTTGAAGATTTCAATCCTGCACTTTATCATACCCTCCTATGGTCTCAGTCACTGGTGAGTGTTTCTACATAACAAACTACCCCGAAACTCAACAGCTTCAAACAAGGAAGCAATGTGTTATTCCTGCATCCCTGACCAGCTCAGCAGCTCCTCTGCTTGCATACCCCCAGTATAGCCATGCCTCTTGTGGTGGACAAGCTGGGACTGTGATTCCATTTCGCTTTCAATAGGGGTTGTTTGGTTTTGTTTCTGGTTTGCCTCTAATGTGACATAAATGACAGAATATCATAAAAAGCAAACCAGAAAATACCAGGCCTCCAGATCAGAGCCCATTTATTCTGACACTCCTTGAAGAACATTTCACACTTTCTTCTCCTTCCAATCTCCAGCAACTACTCCTATACTCGGCAGATGACTTTGTCTCTTTAAGAACGTTTTAGCTTTTTTCCCGTTGATGCTCTTTTCTTGGATTAGAGATGGAAAGCTGAGATCAAACTTTTCCTGTGTGTAAAATCGCATTCCTTCCACCTATTCCAAGATAGCTATGAGAAGTTCTTACATCTGTCTTCAGCACTATCAGTCAGCTCTGGTCTAGGGGATCCAGCAGACCATTTCAACCATCAAGTACACCAGGATTTATCTCCATTTTAAAAGTAAATTATCAGGCAGGAGAGAGGGCTCAGTGATTAAGAGCACTGGCTGCTCTTCCAAGGGTCCTGAGTTCAATTCTCAGCAACCATATGGTGGCTCACAACCATCTGTAGTAAGATCTGGTGCCCTCTTCAGGCCTGCATGCATGTAGGTAGGTAGAACACTGTATACATAATAAATAAATAAATCTTTAAAAGCAAATCATCACAAGTGAGGGCATAGGCCAGTGCAGAGAACTTGCCTATTATGCACAAGGTTCTAGAATCCTCTCTCTCTCTCTCTCTCTCTCTCTCTCTCTCTCTCTCTCTCTCTCTCTCTCTCTCTCTCTCTCTGCCCTTCAGCTTTTGCTCTATTTGATGCCCTCCTTCACAGCAAAACCCAGGAGGTTTTAAGTTTTGCTATTTATTTTTGTTTTTATTACTTCATTTTTCTTTGATTTTTGAAACAAGGTCTGATTCTGTACCTAACACTTGCCTGTAACTCACTATGTAGCCCAGATTGGCCTTGAATTTGTGGTGATTCTTCTGCCTCAGCTTCCCCAAATGCTAAGATTATAGGCATGTACCAGCACATCTATTTTTGCTGTTTCTAACTCCTTCATAAACCCATTTTAATCAAGCTTTCTGGTTCACAATTCTGTTATAAATTGTTCTTCTCACAGTTGTGGATACAGTCATTCTCAGATATCACGTGGACTATCAGGGACATGTGGCATAGCTGGTCATTCTTTTTTTTATTGAAAAAAAATTTCCGCCTCCTCCCAGCCTCCCATTTCCCTCCCCCTCCCTCCACTTCTCTCCCCCTCCCTCTCCAGTCCGAAGAGCAGTCAGGGTTCCTGGCCCTGTGGAAAGTCCAAGGTCTTCCCCACTCCATCCAGGTCTAGGAAGGTGAGCATCATAATGACATTGGTTTCCACCTCACCATCCTGGTTTCCTAAGTGGCTGACCATTCCTTTTCATCTCTCTTGTCTGTTGCTTCTCATCTTTTGATAACTTACTGTGTCACAAGGCTTAGCCCTTGAAGCTGTTCTTCTTATTTATACTTCCTCGGTAATCTTACCACGTTTTATGCCTCTAAACATATTTTAGTTTCCAATAATTTGCAATGATTTTTTTAATCTTCAGGTAAGATCTCTTCTGTAAACTACAGGCATGCAGGTGCACCTATATATTTGTGTCTCCATGTGGACATCTATTTGGCATCTTATACTTAACATATTCAAAACCCAATCCCCTATTATCTCCAATCACAAACCAACTCCTCTATAATGAGAGATCTTGTCTCAAGAAGCAATACATCTGATAAAGAAATACCATACTTACCATTGCTTAATTTGACTCTCCTAGAATTACTAGAGCTCTTTCTCTCAAAATTCTAGTCCAGCAAATCCTATTAGCTCTACTATCAAACTATATCCAGAATCTCCCTTTCTTTACCTTTAATTTGTCCTTGTCTTCAAAATTGGTGTGGGAGAATTGTCTATATTCTGTCAATCATGTTATAAATAAGCGCTAATTGGCCAGGCAGGAAATATAGGCGGGAAAACCAGACAGGAAGTAGTAATGATGTAATGAGAACAGGAGAATTCTGGGAAGGAGGAAGTTGATTCCTCCCACTCCTGCCTAGACCACCTAAGCAGCAGGATGTGATCTGCCCCACTGAAAAAAGGTACTGAGCCACATGGCTAACATAGATCAGAAAAATGGGTTAATCAAGATGTGAGAGTTAGCCAGTGAGAGGCTAGAGCTAATGAGCCAATCAGCTTATAATTCATGGAGACCTATGTGTGATTTTCTTTGGGGCTAAACAGCTGGGGGACTTGGTGGGAAGACAGAAAACACAAACAAGCAGGCCTCTTCATGTTACAAAATTCTTGCAGAATAACCGTGTGTGTGTGTGTACATGTGTATATCAGCACGTATATATGTGAGAGGGTATATGTGTTTATGAATGCATATATGGAGGATGGTGCATGCGGAAGCCATAGGACAAACCTAGGCAATTTCTTAGGGTGCCATGCACATTTTTTTTCCTGAGATGAGAGCTCTCACTAATCTGGAACTTACCAACTGTTTTGGGTTTACTGCCAGTGAGCCCCAGGGATCTACCTGTTTCTGCCTCCCCAGTGCTTACACCCCCATGTCCAGCTTGTTAAATGTATTCCAGGGTTGAACTCAAGTCCTTATGCTTACTTGACATGCACTTTACCAACAGAGCTAGCTCCCCAGCTCTAATGCAATACTTTTATAACATAGATTAGGCCATTCTTCTGCTCATTATCCTACCATGATTCTTTGCCTTGGAGCAAAAGTGCAAGTCTTTAATAGCAACTAAAAAGGCCTATACATTGCTGGCCATCACTACTCTCTCTGTTCAGATAGCTGCCTTCCAGACACGCTGGCTTCCTTACTGTTGCTTCAATATGCAAAGCATCGTTCTGCCCCAGGGCAGCTGACCTCATTGTCTTCTCAGCCCAGAAATATCTTGACATAAGCAACTGTATGCCTCACATTTCTACCCCTTTAATAATAATATTTTAAAAGATCCACTTAATTGGAACTTCCTTGGTCACTCTTACTCAAAATGTCAACTATTTATCTAGAATTTCATCCTTAAATTTCCTGTCTGTACCTTGTCATGAACATATTGGTATCAAACCAATTACATGTGTGTTTTTAAACATATCATCCTCTCACTTACTATAAAGTGAGATCCACAAAACTAGAAAATTTCAACTCTATACTGCCTAGAAAAACCCCAGTAACATAATATGATATGCACTCAATAAATGGTACTGAATGGAATTGGTAGGATAATTCCATATATATGAGGATGTAGGTATGTATATTTGGTATCAAACTAGATCTTCATATATGTACCCATAGATAGGTATATAATACATGCATGTATGTAGCAAGTGACATGGTGGAAATTTGAGTAGGTTCTTGTTGTGTGTTTATGGTATGAATACTATTATACTAAATATTTTGCAAGAAACATGTCATTTAATCCAATCCATATGGCAGAAGTAGTGCACCGTTTAAAATCACCCTATAACCAGACTGTGTTTCCAAGTTCCTCCAATTCCTAGTTGTGTGACCATGGATAAGTACCATACCCCTCCCTTCAGAGACTTATTTTACTCACCTGCAAAATAATAGGTCCTACTTTATAGAGGTCTGAGGATTAGATGAGGAAATATGTAGGAAGCCTAAAGAATAGTTGCTAGAATAGTGTAAACAGCAAGTAACATTTGCTAATACTCCCCAATCATATGTAAGTAAGCTAGAACTCTGAATTTGGTAGAGCAACAATGATAATAGGAGTATAATGGCTTCCATTTGCTGTGTGCCTAATATGTATTAATTAGACCCTTTTCATACATTATGATAATATAGACATCCATATACACATATGTCTATGTCCTTATAAACATACATTTCAAAATAGTAAACATTCAAATTATATAAAATAGTAAACATTCCAGGTGGTACATGGCTTTAAGAAAAGACAGAGGCAGGAGGATCTCTTTGAGATTCAGAAAGGCCAGCCTGGGTTATATAGTCAGTTCCAGGACAGCCAGGGCTGCACAGTGAGACCCTGTCTCAAAAAAATTAAAATGAGAATAAAATAAAATAATATTTAAAAACAAAAATTAATCTGTATAGGATTATAAAACACTAAATGCAATACACATAACTGGTCTGTACAAGGCCTGGGCAGGCACTCTCAACTACCTTGTGCTAATGTAGACATAATTTATGGTTAGCGTGTGCCTGTGCATGTCTTAGTGTATGTTCTATGTGCAATAGCATGTGAAGACATGTGGCTATCTGAGCTCATTGCCCCTAGGAGCATATGCATATTTTCAAGAGTACATTCTCATCTGCTTCCAATTTCCAGGAGGATCTATATATGTTTTCTTGGGTTCACCTTATTACTTAGCTTCTCTAGGATCACAAACTACAGGCTCATTGTCCTTTGTTTATAGCTAGAATCCACTAATGAGTGAGTACATACCATATTCATATTTTTGGGTCTGGGTTATCTCACTCAAGATAGTGTTTTCTACTTCCATCCATTTGCATGCAAAATTCAAGATGTCATTGTTTTTTAGTGCTGAGTAGTACTCTAATGTGTAGATTGCCACATTTTCTTTATCCATTCTTTCATTGAGGGGCATCTAGGTTGTTTCCAGGTTCTGGCTATTACAAATAATGCTGCTATGAACATAGTTAAACAAATGCTTTTGTAGTATGATTGGGCATCTCTTGGATATATTCCCAAGAGTGGTATTGCTGGATCCTGAGGTAGGTTGACTCCCAATTTTCTGAGAAACCGCCACACTGATTTCCAAAGTGGTTGCGTAAGTTTGCATTCCCACCAGCAATGGATGAGAGCATGGGGGTGGGGGGAAGGGGAGAGGGGGAGAGAGAGGGGAGAGTTTGGGGGAATGGGATGGTTGAGATGGAGGAAGGACAGATGTGGGAGCAAGGAAGAAATCTTAATTGAGGGGGCCATTTTGGTGATGGAGGAAGGTCATTGGCTAATAAAGGAACTGCCTTGGCCCATTTTATTGGTTAGAACATAGGTAGGTGGAGTAAACAGAACAGAATGCTGGGAGGAAGAGGAAGTGAGCTCAGACTTGATAGCTCTCCTCTCGGGGGCAGACGCCTCAGAGAGAGACCATGCTTCACGCTCCCAGGAAGATGCACGCGATGAAGCTCCGACCCGATGGGCGTAGGCTAGAATCTTCCCGGTAAAACCGGTGCTACATAGATGATTAGAAATGAGCTAGTCCAGGTGCGAGAGTTAGCCGAGAAGAGGCTAGATAGAAATGGGCCAAGCAGTGTTTAAAAGAATACAGTGTCGGGTGGTGGTGGCGCACGCCTTTAATCCCAGCATTCAGGAGGCAGAGGCAGGCGGATCTCTGTGAGTTCGAGACCAGCCTGGTCTACAGAGCTAGTTCCAGGACAGGCTCCATAGTTACAGAGAAACCCTGTCTCGAAAAAGCAAAAAAAAAAAAAAAGAAAGAAAGAAAAAAAGAAAAAGAAAAAAAAAGAATACAGTGTCCGTGTAATTATTTCCGGTAAAGCTAGCTGTGCGGGCGGCTGGGGTGCTGGGGACGCAGCCCCGCCGCTCCTATTACTACAGAATGGCACCCAGACGAGATGGACTAAATCCACTTAAAAACCTGAGAAGGCTTAAAAATAAGGGAGAGAGAGTTTAACACAGATTTTTGCTGTTTGTTGGTGGCGTGCTGTAGAGAGATTTCCTGATTCGGCAACAGTAGCAGAAAAAACGCTGTGTCATTTTAAAGCGCGACTTCCTGGGGCTGTGCCGCCATTGCGATCTCTGTCTGGCTCCTGTGGGAGACAGAGCTTTTGAATAGAGCATTTGGAGTAAAGTGCTACGATTTGTTTGATGGCAACTAGATTGTGTTCTCGGGTCTGCTCTGCTTGCCAGAGGCAAGCAAGCCTCTCATCTAAGAGAGGCTTCCTGACTCAGCTTTAGCTGCAAAGCTTGCAGCTCTTTTAAGAGGTCCTGCCACGAAACACTTAAACAGTGTTGACAAAAAGCTGAATGCATGCTTTTCGGTTTTCAGCTGTAGCAGGAAAAAAGCTGCGCCGTTTAAAAATGCCAGCTTTCTGGGCTGTCCTGCCAGGGCAAACTCTGACTCTTTTATGCAGGCAGTTCGTGCGGTTGGCAAGAGGCTTGGCTGTGGAGGGGTTCCCAGGAGTCCACGGGGATGACCCCAGCTAGGACCCTGGACAGTGGAGGAGAGGGTGCCTGAATTGACCTTGTCCCATAGTCAAACTGATGACTATCTTGAATATCACCATAGAACCTTTGTCCGACGACAGATGGAGATAGAGACAGAGACCCACATCGGAGCACTGGACTGAGCTCCCAAGGTCCAGTTGAAGAGTGGAAAGAGGGAGAATATGAGCAAGGAAGTCAGGACCACAAGAGGTTTGTCCATGCACTGAGACAGTGTGCCTGATCTAATGGGAGCTGGACTGGGACTGAATGAGCATGGGATCAAACTGGACTCTCTGAATGTGGCTGACAATTGGGGCAGACTGAGGGGCAGATAATGGCACTGGGATTTGTCTCTACTGCATGTACTGGCTTTTTGGGATCCTATTCTCTTTGGATGCACACCTTCCTAAGCCTGAATGTAGTGGGGGAGGGCCTTGGACTTCCCACAGGGCAGGGTGCCTTGCCCTCTCTTAGGACTGGAGGGGTGGGAGGGAGGGTTGGGTTGGGTTGTGGGGGAGCGGGAAGGAAGTGGGAGGAGGGGAGGAAGTGGGAATTTGGATTGGTATTATTTATAAAGTAATAAAAAAGAAATTTTAAAAAATATTTCTCACAAAGAAAAGAGTACATTCTCGTCATTTCCTTACCTGTTATTCTCCGGTATGGCCAGCAGAGGGGGCTGAGGAATTTTTTTCTCATCTTGAAGAAACCTTCACTGCTTCCTTTGAAAAATTCATTCCTGAAAGGACAGCGATGGTTTATTATTAGCTTTTCATACTCTGTAATGAGAAAGCAGGCGTACAGTCATACCTAGAATCTTTTTACCATCAAGGCCATATCTGTCTGAAAGCAGACAATTCTCAAAGGATGCTCATCCACTGAGCTGCCCAGCACCCCCTCCACCTCTCCTACAGTACCACACATGGCTCATGCCCTGACTCTCCCTCCTCTCAGAAACTAGACATTGCCTGAAAGATAAAGAGGTTTTGTCCAGATTTTTGTTGTTGCAGCTTTTTGTGTATTTAGTTTTCTGAGATGAACTCATAGCCCAGAGTGACCAAACATGACCTCTCAATTGTTTTGCCTTCCTTCACCTCCCAAGAGCTGACATCACAAGCAAGAGTCACCATGCCAACCAAGTTCAGGTTCATTTTCTTGTAGAGATCCAATAGTTTCAGCACCATTGTTAAAAAAAATTATTCTTTCTCCATTAAATTGGCTTTGCTCTTTGCCAAAGACTAGCTGCCTAAATTTGTTTATGTTCATTTCTGAGAATTTTCTGTTCTACTGGTTTGTCTGCTCTTTTGTTTTAGTGTGTAGCCAAGGCTGGCTTCAAACTCAAGATCTTCCTGTATCCTCCTCCTTCAGCAAATCCTACCTACGTGTGCCACCACAATGGGCAGTTTGTCTAGTCTTGTGCCAATTTCACAATATCCTGCTTTCCATCACTTTATAGCAAGTCTTGAAGTCACAGGCACAGTCTAAGTGTTCCAGTTTTGTGCTTCTTCAGGACTTTGCCATTTCAGGTCTTTGCTTTTCTATGATAATTTGAGAATCAGTCAGTCAATACACAGAGTAGTTGGGATTCCAGCAGGAACTGCACTGGGGCTACCAGGGAAGATGGCGAGAAGCAAGCTCTCACCAATCCTGTGTCTTTCGGTCCATGAACCCAGGCATCTCTCCATGCATATGGATCATCTCTTCATATCCCTCACATTTTGTTAGATTTGTAGCTAAGCCTTTTAACTGTGCCTCTGATAGAAAAGATATTCATTTTAATTTAAAAATAGTTTATTTTACTTATGAGGGCCGCAAGTGGGAGCAGGTACCAGTAGAGGCCAGAAGAGGATGTCAGATCCCCTAGAACTTGAGTAACAGGGAGTTGTTAGCCACATTATGTGGGTTCTGGGAACTGCAGTAGGTCCTCTGCAAGAGTAGCCAACACTTTTAACCACTGAGCCATCTCTCTAAAACCTCACTTGCTCATTTTGCATTGTAATTAGCCATTGCTAGTATACAACAAAGTAATTGATTGCTGTGTATTAATAATTTGTCCTGTTAGTTCCATAAGGATTTTTTGTTTTGTTAGTGTGCTATACTATTCTTCATAGATGACTATGTCATTTGCAAAAAACCTCTGCATGTGTGTGCGCATGTGTATGTTTGTGTGTGCAAGCACATGCATGAGCACTCACCATTTAATCCCTGGGTTTATTCTACAAGTCAGGTGCTGCTGATACCCCAATTTTGCAGGAGGAGAGGAAATTGAAGCTTAACTACCCGAAGTCAAATGTCTAAGCTAAAATAATGCTGGGAATGTAGAAGCTGAGATGTAGCCCATGTGTGACCCCTGCAGCCAACACAGAGAAACGTTTCCAGAACATTAATAGAACAAAGGGAGCAAAAACTCCTATGAATGAGGGAAATAAATCTCTGCCCCTGGTTCACTGTGTGTCACTAGGCAAGTTACAGAATTCAAAAGAGTTAGGATATCTACACCACTGGTCTTCGTAATATTGGTCCAGCTTGAAGATGCATCATATTACTGGAAGTAAAGCGAAGGCTCAGATACACTATAATTTTGCAACATAAGAGATTCATGTTAACATAGATGGACTAATAATTAGGTAAAAGTATGGGAAAGCTATGCGAAAAAGCAAAGAGACTTTCTCATCAATGTTCTAGACATAGACACACTAGATCAGAGGTTCTCAATCTGTGGGTTGAGATTTGTGAGTCTTAACCCCTTTGCTTAAGACTATCAGAAGACACAGATATTTACAGATACTATGATTCATAACAGTAACTTTCAGTTATGAAGTAGCAATGGAATAATTTCATGGTTGGGTGTCACCACAACATGAGGAACTCTATTAAAGGGTCACAGCACTAGGAAGGTTGAGAACCACTGCTCTAAGACATGCTCCAACTAAGAGAAAGGGATACAAGATGAAAACAATAGGCAATCACCACAAAGTTCCAAAGTTGCGCTGGTCTTCACAGAAGCATACCATTTTCTAAAAGAGGAGATAGCAGCTATTTTTGGTATATAGTCTAATGCTGGGTACAACACAGCAGGTATTCAGAAGTGTGAGCAACTCTTTCCTTGCCAAGCCAGGTCATACCTTCACAACAATAGCAAAGTTGTGACCTCATTTCAGAACACATACCCTAAGACCTAAGAGGACTAGCCCAGGACAAACTTTTTGAAGTCCTCACTTCTTCAGCCCTCCCACATTTATGGACTCCTTATCTAATGTCTGGCTAATACTTTGAATTTAGCCCAGCAAAATTCTTCAAAGACCTCGAAAGAATGGTACTCAATTTTATTTGGAAAAGCAAAAAACCCAGGATAGACAAAACAATCCTGTGCAATAAAAGAACTTCTAGAGGCATCACAATCCCTGACTTAAAACTCTACTTCAGAGCTACAGTACTGAAAACAGCCTGCTACTGGCATAAGAACAGACAGGAGGACCAATGGAACAGAATAGAAGACCCAGATATCAATCCACACATCTTCGAACACCTGATCTTTGATAAAGAAGTAAAAACTACAAAATGGACAAAAGAAAGCATATTTAACAAGTGGTGCTGGCATAACTGGATATAAACACGTAGAAAAATGAAAATAGACCCATATCTATCACCATGTACAAAACTCAAGTCCAAATGGATCAAAGACCTCAACATAAAGCCAGCCACACTGAACCTTATAGAAGAAAAACTGGGAAGTACACTTGAATGCATTGGCACAGGGAACCACTTCCTAAATATAACCCAAGCAGCACAGACGCTGAGAGAAACAATTAATAAATGGGACCTCCTGAAACTGAAAAGCTTCTGTAAAGCAAAGGACACAGTCAACAAGACAAAACAACAGCCTACAGAACTTCACTAACCCCACATCAGACAGAGGTCTGATCTCCAGAATATACAAAGAACTCAAGAAATTGGACACCAAAAGATCACATAATCCAATAAAAAAAATGAAGTACAGACCTAAACAGAGAACTCTCAACAGAGGATTCTAAAATGGCTAAAAGGCATTTAAGAAAATGTTCAACATCCTTACTCAACAGAGAAATGCAAATCAAAACAATTCTGAGATTCCATCTTACACCTGTAAAAATGGTCAAGATCAAAAACACTGATGACAACTTATGCTGGAGAGGTTGTGAAGAAAAGGGAACACTTCTGCATTGCTGGTGGGAATGCAAGCTGGTACAGCCCCTTTGGATGTCAGTGTGGTGATTTCTCAGAAAATTAGGAAACAACCTTCCTCAAGACACAATAATATCACTTTTGGGCATATATTCAAAGGATGCTCAATCGTGTCACAAGGACATGTGTTCAGCTATGTTCACAGCAGCTTTGTCATAGCCAGAACCCAGAAACAACCTAAATGCCCCTTGATCGAATAATGGATAAGAAAAATGTGGTACATTTACACAATAAAGTACTACACAGCAGAAAAAAATAGTGATATCTTGAATTTTGCAGGAAAATTGATAGTGCTAGAAAACATTATTTGAGTGAGGTAACCCAGACACAGAAAGACAATTATCACATGTATTCACTCATAGGTGGTTTTTAAACATAAAGCAAAGAAAGCCACCCTACAAACCACAATCCCAGAGAACTTAGACAACAATGTGGACACTAAGAGAGACTTACATAGATATAATCTACATGGGAAGTAGAAAGTAGAAAAAGATAAGATCTCCTGAGTAAATTGGGAGCATGGGGACTTTGGGGGAGGATTAAAGGGGGGAGAGGCATGGAGGGGAGCAGAGAAAAATATAGAGCTCAATAAATATCAATAAAAAATAAATTTTTAAAAAAGATTGAAACAGAAGCTGATACGAACCCATTCCAAAGGATATTTCTCTGCTGTAAGAAGGCTCACCATAAATCAAGGCCCTGGGGCACACCCTTGACTTGGCCAACAGGGAACCAAAAAGCCTAATGGAAACAAAGGGAAGGCTACAGTCAGGACTAAGTAAAGACACTTGAGAAAAGCCCCACCCCTGGCACTGGTATTCATTATGTCAACAAATGGCATTATATATGTTTCGAGGCCCTTGAGGATCCTG
The DNA here is from genome assembly GCF_037038515.1 of Microtus pennsylvanicus. Taxonomy (NCBI): domain Eukaryota; kingdom Metazoa; phylum Chordata; class Mammalia; order Rodentia; family Cricetidae; genus Microtus; species Microtus pennsylvanicus. Next base: position 8,048,700 of record NC_134601.1, on the reverse strand, counting down.
CTAGTGAATCCCACTTAGAACCATAGGAAATGGCCTACAGGATAGGATATGTGGAACAGTCAGCAGGCCCTACTAACTCAAAAGTATGTCCCCACCCTGGAAATTACAATGTCATGTAGATATCGTCAGACATGTGTTCTATAGAAAACGAGTAGCAAATACACAGCAATAGTTCTGAGGAGCTTTCTTCTTGTATGAATGATGTGGCAGTCCATCCCACTGAGACCAGAGAAAACTTCTGATCTGTCTCTGATGTAGTGTTCTGGGAGGAAATTGCCAAAAGGACAGAAGGTGGTCTGGGAGCCTTGCCTAGAAGAAAGATTTGTCTGTTATTCCTTAAAGATATTTTCACATTTCTTTTCAGTTAGTGACTGTATCTGTCACCGTTTCTATTTGTATTGAAATCTTTATTGACATGAGGGTAAAATCACATGCAGATATAAGAAACTGCTCAGAGATCTTATGAACTTTAGATCAGTGGTTCTCAACCTGCCGATGGTGACCCCTTTGGGGGTCGAATGACCCTTTCACAGGGGCTACCTAAGATGATCAGAAAAACACAGATATTTATATTACAACTCATAACAGTAGAAAAATCACAGTTATGAAATAGCAACAAAACCAATTTTATAATTGGGGATCACCACAACATGAGAACTGTACATGGGTCACAGCATTAGGAAGACTGGGAATCTCTGCAATAGAGGGTCACATTTCTTGATGTGCCAAAATATAAGATATATGTCATGCCCATAAGGAGTATATCTGCCATGAAGCTCCCCAAACAAAAGAAAGGTACCAAGAACCCCACAAAACAGCCCCACCAGTTAGGAACCAAGCATTCAAACACAGGAGCCTGGGGGAAACACCCACATTTCAACTCTAACATCGTGCCTCTGGTCCCCCGTGAAGCTGAAGCATTGCTGTGGCATGATCCTGGTGATTAGTGTGAGGAATGCCCCTCCATAGGTTCATGGATTCTTAAACACTTGGTCTTCAGCTGATACCACTATTCGGGAAGGCCACGGAACCTTTAGAAGGTGGAGCCCTGCTGGAGGAAGTTTCTTGCTGCGGCTTTGAGGGTTTATAGTCTGGTCACATTTTCTGTTCAACTCTGCTTTCTGTGTGCAGGTGAAAATGTCATCAATCAGTTTTTTTCCTGCTGCCATGGTATTCTTGCTCATTGTCATGTCTTCTTTTCCATGATGATAGAATCTGTCTCCTTGAAACCATAAGCCAAAATAAACCCTTTCTCCTCCAAATTGCTTTTTGTATTACTCTTCTATTATAGCAATAGTAAAGTAATTAATAAACTACCATTGATTCATATCTGCCTTATAATACAAAACATTTTTAAAATCCCCATGCTCTTTTTTTTTCTTTTTTGGTTTTTCGAGACAGGGTTTCTCTGTGGCTTTGGAGCCTGTCCTGGAGCCAGTCCTGTAGACCAGGCTGGTCTCGAACTCACAGAGATCCACCTGCCTCTGCCTCCCGAGTGCTGGGATTAGAGGCGTGCACCACCATTGCCCGGCCCCCATGCTCTTATATGTGCAATACTAGTCAAAACTCCAGAGTCTAAAGTCTGTTCTGAGACTACACACATTCTCTTAATGTTTGCAAGACAGGGTTTCTCTGTGTAGTCTGGCTGTCCTGGAACTCACTCTGTAAACCAGGCTGACCTCAAACTCACAGACATCCACCTGCTTCTGCCTCCTCCCTGCTAGGAATAAAGGCATGTGCCACTACTGCCTTACTAATAATTTTTTTAAAGTGGAATATTCTCAGAGGCAATGACACAAAGTAATTATTCCCCTTCTTAAAGAAAAAAATGGGAAGATAGTAATGAATGAAATATATCAGAGCATATTTGCCAAACCTATAGTCCCACGTCCAATATTAAAAGCTTACTGTATCATCATGTGAACTTCAATAGCCTTAGGTACTCCTGTCCTGGTCCTGCAATCTGTATTCCCTTGAGAAGGCTCTATTTGATGCATGTAGTCTTCCTTAAGATATACCCCATGATTCAGGCATCTTCACCATCCTATGGTTTCCACTACAACTTAAATTTCACCTTTACAGTTTTATACATAGTGCAGAAGTTCTCGATGAGGAATCTGGCCCTTCTGCACATAGCCTGCCTTTAGAAACTTTATGAAACCTTGGTGCAAACCTCCATGACCCAATAACTCTTGCATTCTACATGCCAATAAAACCTGCGACACATGGATGATGACAAATTCTGCTGCAGCTAAAGATGTATTATGATCCCCTTGAACAATGGCTATAGTGGTTTCTGGGAACCTGCTATCTGAACCAAGAAAAACATTCCCCATTTCACACTTGGTGTAGAACACCACTGGGCTCTGTCTTCTCAGTCACTTTCTTTGTTTTAATTTTATTTTTTAAAAAATGAAAACAAACTATCTTTTATCATTTTACATACAAATCCCAATTCCCACTCTCATTCCCTTCACCTTCACCCCGACTCCATCCCACACCCACTCCTCAGAGAAGGTAAGGCATATTGCTTTGGGAAGGTCCAAGGCAATCCCTACTATATCTAGGCTGAGCAATGAATACATACAAAGAGAATATGTTCCCAAAAAGCCAGTACAAGCAGTAGGGATAAATCCTGGTGCCACTGCCAGTGGCCCTGCAGTCTGCCCCAGCCATGCAACTGTCAACCACCCTTAGTGGGTCCAGTTTGGTCCTATGCTGGTTCTTTCCTTGTCCAGCTGGAGTTGGTAAGCTCCCATTAGCTCAGTGGGTGAACTGTTTCAGTGGGTGAACCCATCATGGTCTTGACCTCTTTGTTCATATTCTCACTCCTCCCACTCTTCAGCAGGACTTTGGGAGCTCAGTCCAGTGCTCCAATGTGGGTCTCTGCTTCTGTTTCCATCGGTTGCTGGATGAAGGTTATATAGTGACATTTAAGATATTTATCAGTCTGACTACAGGACAAGGCCAGTTCGGGCACCTTCTCCTCTATTGCTTAGGGTCTTAGCTGGGATCATCCTTGTGGATTCTTGGAAATATCTCTGGTGCTAAGATTTTTGTTAGCAGCATAATGGCTCATTAAATCAAAATATCTCTTTCCTTTCTCTCATCTCTGTCCTTCCTCCATCTCAACTATCCTGTTTCATCAAGTTCTCCTCCCTCCTCCCCATCTCTCCTCCTCTTCCCCTTCTGCCCTTCCTTCTCTCCCAATTTTGTCAGGCAATATTATTTATTTCCCCTTTCCAGGTAAATCTTTTTTATATGTTTATTCTTAGGGTTCACCTTGTTACTTAGCTCCTCTAGGGTCATGGACTGTAGTCTCATTATCCTTTGCTTTACAGTTAGTATCCACTTAGGAGTAAGTTCAACCTTCACACCGTGTTCATCTTTCTGGGTCAACGTTACCTCAATCAAGATGGTTTCTTCTAGTTCTATCTATTTGCATGCAAATTTCAAGATATCATTGTTTTTTACCGCTGAGTAGTACTCCATTGTGTAAACATGCCACACTTTCTTTATCCATTCTTTGGCTGAGGGGCATCTAGGTTGTTTCCAGGTTCTGGCTATTACAAATAATGCTGCTATAAACATAGCTGAGCAAGTGTCATTGTAGTATGATTGAGCATCCTTTGGGTATATATGCCCAAGAGTAGTATTGCTGGGTTGATTCCCAATTATCTGAGAATGGTGATGCCTCCAGAAGTTCCTCTATTGTACAGGACTGTTTTGGCTATTCTTGATTTTATTTTCCCTATGAAGTTGATTATTGTTCTTTCACAAGGTCTGTGAAGAATTGTGTTGGGATTTTGATGGGGATTGCATTGAATCTATAGATTGCTTTTGATGGGATTGACATTTTTATTATGTTGATCCTACCTATCCAAGAATATGGGAGATCTTTCCATTTTCTGGTATCTTCTTCAGTTTCTTTCTTCAAAGACTTAATGTTCTTGTCAAAACAGGTATTTCACTTCTTTGGTTAGTGTTACCCCAAGATATTTTATGCTATTTGTGGCTGTTCTGATGTTTTTCTGATTTCTTTCTTAACTTTTTTCCCATTCATATATAGGAAGGTTACTAATTTTTTTTAGTTGATCTTGAATCCTGCCACATTACAGAAGGTATTTATCAGCTGTAGGAGTTCCGTGGTAGTTTTTGGAGTCACTTATGTATACTATCATATCATCAGCAAACAACAAAAGTTTAACTTCTTCGTTTCCAATTTGAATCCCCTTGATCTCCTTCTGTTGTCTTATTACTATAGCCAGAACTTCAAGAACAATGTCGAATATAAATGGAGAGAGTGGCTAGCCTTGTCTTGTTCCTGATTTCAGTGGGATCACTTTGAGTTTCTCTCAATTTAATTTGATGTTGACTGTCTTCTTGCTGTATATTGCTTTTATTATACTTAGATATGTTTCTTGTATCCATGATCTCTCCAAGACCTTTATCATGAAGGAGTGTTAGATTTTGTCAAATGCGTTTTAACCATCTAATGAGATGATTGTATGATTTTTCTTTCAATTTATTCATATGATGGATTACATTGATAGATTTTTGTATGTTGAACCATCCCTGAATCTTTGGAATGAAGCTGATTTCATCACGTTGGATGATTTTTATGTGTTCTTGAATTCAGTTTGCAGGTATTTTATTGAGTATTTTTTGCATCAAAGTTCATGAGGGAGATTGGTCTGTAATTCTCTTTGTTAGTTGAGTCTTTGTGTGGTTTTGGCATCAGGGTAACTGTAGCCTCACAAAAAGAGTGTGACAATGTTCCTTCTGTTTCTATTATGTGCTACACTTTGAAGAATATAGGTATTAGCTCTTCTTTAAAGTTCTGGTAGAATTCTGCACTGAAACCATCCAGCCCTGGGCTTTTTTTGGTTAGGAGACTTTTGATGACTGCTTCTATTTCCTTGCAGTTTATAGCTCTATTTCAATTGTTCACCTGGTCTTGATTTAATTTTGGTATTTGGTACCTATCCAGAAAATTGTTCATTTCTTTTACATTTTCTGATTTTGTGGAATACAGGTTTTTATAGGGATATAGGTTTTTATAGTATGACCTAATGATTCTCTGGATTTCCTTCTTGTCTGTTGTTATGCTACCCTTTTCATTTCTGATTTTGTTAATTTGGATGTCTTTTCTGCATTTTGATTAGTTTGGATAAGGGTTTGTCTATCTTGTTGGTTTCTCAAAGAACCAGCTTTTTGTTTCATTGATTTTTGTATTGTTTCTATTTTATTGATTTCGGCCCTCAATTTGATTATTTTTTTCTTCTACTCTTCCTGGGTGAGTCTGCTTCTTTTCTACAGCTTTCGAGTGTACTGTTAAGTCACTAGTGTGAGATTTCTCCACTTTCTTTATATAAGCCTTTAGTGCTATGAATTTTCTCTTAGTACTGCTTTAAAAGTGTCCCATGGGTTTGGGTACATTGTGCCTTCATTTTCATTGAATCGTAAGAAGCCTTTAATTTCTTTCTTTATTTCTTCCTTGACCCAGAGTTGGTTCACTTGAGTACTATTCAATTTCCATGAGATTTTAAGCTTTCTGCAATTAGTGTTGTTGTTAAATTCTAACTTTGATCCATGGTGATGTAGTAAGATACAGGGGGTTATTCCATTTTTTTTATCTGTTCAGGTTTGCTTTGCTACTGAGTATGTGGTCAATGGGGTGTTGAGAAGAAAGTATATTTTTTTGTGTTTGGGTGGAATGTTCTCTAGATGTCTTTTAAGTTCCTTTAAGTCATGACATCTATTAGTTCTCTTATTTCTCTGTTAAGTTTCTGTCTGGTTGATCTGTCCATTGGGGAAAGTGGGGTGTTGAAGTCTCCTATTATTAGTATGTGGTGTTTGATGTGCAAATTAAGCTTTAGAAATATTTCTTTTATATATGTGGGTGTGTTTGTATTTGGGGCATAGATGTTCAGTATTGATTGAGATTTCGTCTTGATGGATTGTTCCAGAATTCCCTCGGGTTCTGTTTCTTTGGTGCCTATATTTCAGTATTCAAGTCTTGAACTGTTTGAACTGTTCGTTTCACCTGTTCGATTGTTTTTCTTGATTTTCTTGGATTTCATTGAGAGATTTATTGATTTCTTCCAATTTTTGTTTGTCTTTTCCTCCATTTCTTTAAGAGAACTTTTCATTTCCTTTTTAAAGCTCTCCATCATCCTCATAAAGTTACATTTAAAATCATTTTCTTCTGCTTCTTCTGGGTTATGATTATCAAGTCTTTCTGTTGTATGACTGCTGGGCTTTGGTGTTACCATGTTGCTTTTTAGGTTGTTGAATGAATTCTTGCATTGGTGCCTACCCATCTCTTCCCCCCAATTGGTGCCAGCAGTGTCTTTGCCTCTTGGTCCAATCCTTGCAGTGGCTGTCCGTATCTTTGCGAGCTGTTCTTGATCTGCTCTGTACTTTCGCTCTCTGTGTCTCAGGGAGCCTCTGAGGTCTCTTCTGCTCTGCTCTCTTGACCTGTTCTCTTGTTTCACACTCTTGGTCCTCTCTGTAGTCACAGCCTGTACTTGAGGGTTCCTCTCTTGGTCCTATCTCTTGGTCCTCTCTATGTAGTTACAGCTTGTGTTTCAGAGTTGCTCTGAGGTTGTGGGGGCATAGGAGGGTTTGGGTACTGAGTGGGACCAATAACTTGCAGGGTTTAATCGATGGGCTTGGGGTGTTGGAGCAGCTTACCTGCACACAGCTTGCCTGTTGACTGGCTAGAGAATATAAGGTAAGCCCAGAGTTTTGCGCTGGTATGAAAGGCCTGGAAATTGAAGTGTCCTGCTGGGTGACTGGTCACTCACCTCTTGGTCCTCTCTGTGTATTTGCTGCTTGTGTTTCAGAGTTCCTCTAAGGTCATGGGAAGATAAGAGAGTTTTGGGGGCAGAGTGGGACTTGTAGCTTACAGGATCCCATCTATGGGATGGAGGTGTTGGAACAGCCTACCTGCAGGAAGCTTGCCTGCTGGCTGGCTAGAGAAGCTGAGGCAGGTGGGGGAGAGGCCTGGGGTTTTGATCTGGTATGGAGGGCCTAGAGAGTGGGGTGTCCTGCCAGATGAGTGGTCACTCACCACTTGGTCCTCTCTGTGTAGTAGCTGGCTGTGTTTCCCTCAGGTGCTTTCTTTTAAATAAATTTGCATTTCTAAAAGCTATGCCTTAGATGGGTGACCTTTCTTATCATCCAAAGCAAACTGTATAGTTTCTTTTTAATAGTGCTATTTTCTTTAACAATTATATCTACAGTAGTTTTGTCCTCAGTAGCCTTGAGTATAAATTTAATTAAGTTTATTCACTCTTCCTCATGTAACTCCGTTTTTTTCAAATCTTTCTTTCACATCTTTCTTTATACTTCCTGTATATATTTCATCAGATATCTATGTATACCTTTCTTTGTTCATTGCATACCTTTCATTGTATATCTTATATATATTTTGTTAGATAAAAACAGCAAGCAACAACATACCATAACATGAATGTTACAGTATCTTGCTGAACAAATTAATACACTACATTTAAATCCAGCCTCACTCAAAATGTCAGGACTACGTTGGTTTGAATAAGAAATGTCTCCCATGGTCTTGGACAACTGGTGGCACTTTCGGGGAAACATTGAAAGTATGTCACTAGAGGTAGGCTTTGAAGTCTCAAAGCTGCACACCATTCCCAGTGTGTTCTCTCCTTCCTGATTGTAGGGTAGGATCTGAGCTCTTGGGGTGTTGTCCAAGATTCAATGCCTGCCTCCTCCATAATGATGGTGAGCTCTTATTCCTCTGGAAGTGCAAGCCCAAACAAGCTCTTCTTTCTATAATTGCCTTGGTCATAGAGTTGTATCACAGCAATAAAAAAAAAACAATACAAGGATATAGACAGGTGTGTTTGTCAAAAGAACATGAATAGTTTAGTCCAATAAAAATCTTCCCCTACCAATATCTCTTAGGCACAACCTTTACTGCTTTTCTATAGAAAGTCTAGCCTTCCACACTGAACAGGATAGCTTCTTAAGCTTTGCTTACAGTCTCCTAAAGCTTTTTTGGCCCACAGCTCTAAACTTTTCTAGATTCTTCCTACAAAACAGTTCCACAAGCTGATGAACCACAAGGTTTATCAGAAGAATAATCTCACTTCTTTTTTTTTTTGTTGGTTTTTTTGAGACAGGGTTTCTCTGTAGCTTTGGTGCCTGTCCCGGAACTAGCTCTTGTAGACCAGGCTGGCTTCAAACTCCCAGAGATCCGCCTGCCTCTGCCTCCCGAGTGCTGGGATTAAAGGCATGCGCCACCACCGCCGGGCTGAATAATCTCACTTCTGAGTACTAAGTTTATGTACCGGTTACTGTTTATGTTGCTGTGGCAAGAAACACTACAATAGTGGAAAAATTTATTTTGCATTATGGTTTGAAAAGATATAGTCTGTGATGGGGTGAAAGGCAGGGCAGCAGGTGGCTCTGGCAACCAGACAGCAGATGCCTGCTATATGACAGTAACAACAAGGAAGCAGAGAACTCAGTCAGACTATGATGCATAATATAGTGCATTATAGTTCTTCAACCACCAGCTAGGCTCCATGTCACAATACTACAAGCTGGCAACCAAGTGTTCAAATACCTAAAACTGAGGGTGGGGTATTTCAAATTCAAACCATAATACTGGCAGACTACTTTTCTGAAGTGTCTATGCCATTTTCCATTACCACATTAACATGGGTGAAAGTTGTCGATGTCCTCAACAGCATACGGCATCGTCATTAAGTTTTTGATCTTTTGATTAATATATGTGGAGTAACATGTCATTGTGGTTTAAATAGCAATTCTGTCTATTTTGATGTAATGATGCAGCACATCGTTTTATGTACTCAACACATGTACATCCTTTGTGAAATGACTATCGAAATCTTTAGTCCAATTTCTGATTAAACTGTTTTCACTCTGAAGCTATATAAGTTACTTATATAATCCTAGATCCTAGTCCTTTGTTCTAGATTCCAGTGTTTTGTCAGATATACAGTTTAACAAATATTTTCTCTCAGTCTATAGAGTGCCTCTCTTTGAATGGGCTTTTGCAAAGCAAAAGATCCATTAATTTCTTTTCTTACTATATTATTCAGTTAGCATACAAAACTATGGGTTTCATTATTATACTTTCTTAATACATTTTATATCATTATCCTTTGTTCATATTAAACTCCCATTATCTTCCCCTTCTTCCCCACAAATAGTCTTTTAGTGTTTATATCATATGCCCCTCCCTCTCTCTGTGTGTATGTGTGAGTGTGCATGTGTGTAGACTTGGATTCCTTCCATTATACTCCCAAGAGTACCATAGTTCCTAATGCACGTTTTGTATATGAACACCACTGTCCCAATGGCTTGGAGCCTAGATTGAATAAATGGGATGAAAGGAGAATGACTTGGAGTAGGCAAAGGCTCCCTTTGCTCCACGTCTGCCATGAAGTAATTAGCCTCTGTCACATGTTCCTACTGCCATAATGTTCTGCTGCAACACCGGCTCCATTCTACACAAGGACTATGAGCCAATATAAATAATTCTTCCCCTTACCTTGTTTATCTCAGGCATCCAGACAAAGCAATGAAAGTTTGACTAACACTAAAGTTCAAGGTACAGTGTGATAGTTATCTTGTCACCTTGCTTAGATTGATAATTGCCCAGGAAATTAATAGAGCACACGTCTGGTTATGGCTGCAGATGTGTTTCTAAAATGAGTAAGCTAAAAGAGAACTACACATCCTAAAATGTGCAGGACCAGCTTGCAGGCTAGGAGTTTGGATTGAATGAAAAGTGGAAATGAGGACTTCTACAATAGCACTAAAAGAAGCATATTCATTCATTCACTCATTCATTCATTCATTCATTCATATTCTCTCTCCTCTCCTTTCTTTCCTTGCTCTCTCACTCTCTTCCTTGCTCTACTCCTCCTTTTCTTCTCTTTTTTTCTTTCTTTCTTTTTTTTTTTTTTTGATTTTTCGAGACAGGGTTTCTCTGTGGTTTTGGAGCCTGTCCTGGAACTAGTTCTTGTAGACCAGGCTGGTCTCGAACTCACAGAGATCTGCCTGTGATGGGATAATAGATTTATAATTGTGAGTTACTGCTTTTAGACAAATATATTGGTATCGATTCTTGTATATTGATACAAAGTTAAATTATATTGACTATTGTATGCATGCATGTTTCTATGTCTGTTTAAAACATTTTTATGTATTGACATATATTGTATTGATATATATATTGTATATATTTACCATATTGCAGTGTACATTTCTACCTCTGATTAAGATACTTATATAATGTTTGTGTATTGATATATATTTACCATATTGCAATGTATATTTGTACAGTGTTTATATTTGGAGGTCATTATCCTCATTTGTTACACAGTTGTTTATTGTCTTAGTCTTTAAGTTAGATAGATGTTGAGAATTATATAGATAAATAGTCATCTAAGTTTGTCATTTATAATTAGACTATAGTCTTTAAGTTAGATAGATATTGAGAATTATATAGATAAATAGTCATCTATGTTTGTCATTTATAATTAGACTAATCAGGTTCTCTAGATATATAGAGATTATACTCAGTGTAGATAGATAATCTTCGACCTCTTCAAAGAGCTGTAGAAAATGGCCTTTAATCTAACTCAGAGTTTCGTGATAGTGAGGCACAATTGCTCCTGGCAACACCGCTCTATTCCCGAGAGAATGTTGAGCACCAAAGACACTCCACCTGGAGCCTTTCTATTTGGCAGAACTAGCCTTTGGGCAAAGAAATGCCCAAACCTCAACCACTGACACAGATACAGAGCATGCATCACTGGATAAAACAGGACTGTCATATCCTGCCAAGACAGGGTAAAATAGTTTTGAAAAGTTCCTTGCCTTTAATAATGGTATGTCAGTTATGTTAGGCCTTAGCCAAAATTGGTTGACTCAGTGTTGCAAACGAGACTTTGGGTGATTGCCCAGGTAGTCAGTTGTCTCTGTCAATTGTTGTACATTTTGGATATATCTCGTTTGTTGAGTAGTGTTTATTCCCTTCTCAGATCTTTGACGGAGTTGAAGATTATATAATTGTAGTTACTCTCTACATTATTTGGACTCCTTGAGATAGAATGTTTAGCAAAGCTTTTGTTCTCAATATTGTTTGTTATATTTATTATTTGTTGTTATTGTATATAGTTGTATTTGGTTTAGTTCTGTCTTATTTAGACAAAAAGGGGAGATGTAGGGATAAGTCCCGCCCCTTAGGGGGCGTGTTCGCCTCGGGCTAATGTTTGCCTATAAATTTGGCGAGCATGCTCCCAGCCGTCCCTTTTTCTGCTTTCCTGGTCTCCGCAGGAACGGTGGTTCTGTAAGTCTATTTCGCCATTAAAGCTATATTATATTGTTACAATCTGTCTGCATTCGTTCACGACGTTACACGCCTGCCTCTGCCTCCCGAGTGCTGGTATTAAAGGCATGAGCCACCATCGCCCGGCTTCTTCTCTTTTTTTCATGTCTACTATGAGGTGAATAAGTCTCTGCCACATGTTTCTACCATCACGATGTTCTTGCCTTACCATGGATCCAGTATCAATGCAGCCACAGGTTATATCCTGGCTAATTTTATGTCAGCTTTACATGAGCTAAAAATCATTTGGGAAGAGCAATCTCAATTAAGAAAATGGTTCTACAGTGGGCCCAGGCCATGCCAGGAACTAGCATCAGGGAAAGGAGGCGGGTCCAGGCTGCAAGTGCAGATAGCGTCAGTGATGCGGTGGGCCATGGAAACAGCAGTGACCTCCAGAAACTATCGGACCACTGGAGCCTCAGACTTAGCCCTGCCTGTACCTAGAAGAGTGATCACCAGAGTCGCAATACTGCATATACCTGGAAGAGTGACCACTAGAGCTGTGGCCCAACCTGCATAGAGAGAAGCAAGCATCGGACCTTTGAGCCCATATACACATGGAGGAGTGATTGATTACCAGAAGCAAAACCCTGCCTGCACTTGAAGGTGCATTCAACGAAGCCAGAGCCCTGAGCTACACCAATTGGTGGAAGAGGGACCTCCCTGAGGCACAAGCTCTATCTGTCCCAATAGGAGGAAGAGATGGATAGACACCAGGGTAAGAATACACTCAACAACATAAAGAGCAATATAGCACCACCAGAAACTAGTGATTCTAAGGTAACAAGACTTGAACATTCCAACACAAATGAAGCAGAAGAAAATGTCATTAAAAATAACATTATGAAGATGATTGAGGCCCTTAAGGAAGAAATGAAAAATTCCCTTAAATAAATAGAAGAAAAAAACAAAGAATTGGAAGAGATCAATGAATCCCTTAAAGAAAACCAAGAAAAAAACAATCAAACATATGAAGGAAACAGTTCAAGACTTAAAAACTGAAACAAAGGCTGTAAAGAAAACATAAACTGAGGGAACTCTGGAAATGGAAAATCTGGGTAAATGATCAGGAACTACAGTTGCAGACATAAACAACATAATATAAGAGATGGAAAAAGGAATTGCAGGCATTGAAGATAAAGGAAATAGAATCACTTGTCAAAGAAAATGTTAAATTCAACAAATTATTAGCACAAAATATTCAGGAAATCTGGGACAGGATTAAAAGACCAAACCTAAGAATAACAGAAAAAGAAGAAGAAGGAGAAGGAGAAGGAGAGGAGGAGGAGGAGGAAGAGGAAGAAGGAGGAGGAGGAGGAGGAGGAGGAGGAGAAGAAGAAGAAGAAGAAGAAGAAGAAGAAGAAGAAGAAGAAGAAGAAGAAGAAGAAGAAGAAGAAGAAGAAGAAGAAGAAGAAGAAGAAGAAGAAGAAGAAGAAGAAGTCTGGCTCAAAGGCACAGAAAATTTATTTTTTGAAAAAATTGTAGAATAAAACTTTCCCAACCTAAAAAAGGACATGCCTATGAAAATACAAGAAGCTTACAGAACACCAAATACTCTGGACCAAAATAAAGTCCTCTTGCCACATAATAATCAAAACACTAAACATACAAAATGAAGAAAGAATATTAAGAGCTGCAAAGGAAAAAGGTCAAGTAACATATAAAGGTAGACCTATCAGAATTACAGCTGATTTCCCCATGGAAACAACGAAAGCTAGAAGGACCTGGTCAGTGTTATACAGACACTAAGAGACCATAGATGGCAGCTCAGACTACTGTATTCAGCAATAAATCAACATAGAGAGAGAAAACAAGATATTCCATGACAAAACCAGATTTAATAAATACCTACCCAAAAATCCAACCGTGCAGAAAGTACCAGAAGAAAAACTCCGAACAAAGGAAGTTAGCTCCACCCACAAAAACACAAGCAAATCCCAAAGAAGAAAAACAAAGCAAAATACTACCAATAACAACAAAAACCAAAAATAACAGAAACTAGCAATCACTGGTCATTAATATTCCTTAATATCAATGGACTCATTTTGTCTATGAAAAGACACAGGCTAACAGACAATATGGAAATAGAATCCATTTTTCTGTTGCATACAGAAAACATACCTCAACTTATAAAGACAGACATTATGTCAGAGTAAAGGGTTGTGAAAAGATTGTCCAAAGTAAATGGTTAGGAAAAGAATTTCCCAACAAATGAACCTAAGAAAAAAGCTTGTGTAGCTATTCTAATATCTAACAAAATAGACTTCAAACTAAAATTAGTCAAAAGAGATGAAGAAGGTCATTTTATATTCATCAAAGGAAAAAATCAATCAAGACAATGTCTCAATTCTGAACATATATGTCCCAAATACAAGGGCACTCTCATTTGTAAAAGAAACATTACTAAAGCTTAAATCACACATCAAGCCCAACACAACAATAGTTGCAGTCTTCAATACCCCACTCTCCACAATGGGCAGGGCTTCCATACAGAAACTTAAGAGAGAAATAAGGGAACTAACAGATGTTATGATTCAAATGGACTTAACAGACATCTATAGAACATTTGACCCAAACGCAAAAAAATATGCCGTCTTCTCAGCACCTCATGGAACCTTCTCTAAAATTGACCACATACTTGGTAACAAAGCAAACCTGAACAGATACAAAAAATGGAATAGCTCCATGTATTTTATTAGATCACCATAGCTTAAACTTAGAATTCTACAACAATACTAATTGCAGACAGCCCATAAACTCATGGAAATTGAACAATGCTCAAATGAATCACAACTTGATCAAGGAAGAAATTTTAAAAAAAGAAATTAAAAAATCCCTAATATTCAGTGAAAATGACCACACAATATACCCAAACTTATGGTACAAAATGAAAGCAGTGATAAGAGAAAAGTTCATAGCACTAAATGTCTACATGAAGAAGCTAAAGAAATCCAACAACAGTGAATTAATAGAACTGAAAGCTCTTTGTTAATTTTGATAGTCTCTCTGTATCTTTTGGTTAGACTATCCAAATTAACAAAATCAGAAATGAAAAGCGGATATAAAAACAGACACTGAGGAAATCCACAAAATCATTAGGTCATACTTCAAAACCTCTACTCCACAAAATTAGAAAATTTAAAGAAAATAGACAATTTTCTGGATAGATACCACATACCAAATTAAATCAAGACCAGATAAACTATTTAAATAGACTTATAACCCCTCTGGAAATAGAAACAGTCATCAACAGTCTCCCAAACAAACAAAGCCCAGGACCAGATGTTTTCAGTGCAGAATTCTATAAAAATTTTAAAAAAGAGATAATATCAATACTCCTCAAATTGTTTCCCACAGTAGAAACAGAAGGAACATTGCCAAACTCTTTTTACTAGGTTATAGTCACCTTGATATCCAAACCACACAAAGACATGACCAAGATAGAAAATTACAAACCAATCTCCCTCATGAACATCGATGCCAAGATACTCAATAAAATACTAGCAAACTGAATCCAAGAACACATTAGAAAAATCATCCACCATGATCAAGTTGTCTTCATCTCAAAGACTCAGGGATGGTTCAAAATACAAAAATTTCTCAATGTAATCCACCATATAAACAAACTTAAAAAAACACATGATCACATCAATAGATGCTGAAATAGCATTTGACAAAATTCAACACCCCTTCAATTATAAAGGTCTTGGAGAGATCATGGATATAAGGAACATATCTAAACGTAATAAAAGCAATATACAGCAAGCCGACAGTCAACATCAAATTAAATGGAGAGAAACTCAAAGTGATTCCACTAAAATCAGGAACAAGACAAGGCTGTCTGTCTACTCTCTCCATATCTATTCAATATAGTACTCAATGTTCTAGCTAGAGCGATAAAACAACAAAAGGAAATCAAGGGGATCCAAATTGGAAAATAAGTCAAGCTTTCCCTATTTGGTAATGATATGATAGTATACATAAGTGACCTCAAAAATTCTACCAGGGAACTATTGCAACTGATAAACACCTACAGTAATGTAGCAGGCTACAAAATTAATTCAAAAAAACCTGTAGCCTTCCTATATACAGATGATAAACAGTATGAGAAAGAAATAAGAGAAACATCATCCTTTACAATAGCCACAAATAGCATAGAATATCTTGGAGTAACTCTATCCTAACAAGTGGAAGACCTGTATAACAAGAACTTTAAATATTTGAAGAAAGGAATTGAAGAAGACATTAGAAAATGGAAAGATCTTCCATGCTCTTGGATAGGTAGGATTAACATAGTAAAATGGCAATCTTGCTAAAAAGCAATCTCCAGATTCAATGCAATCTCCATCAAAATCCCAACACAATTTTTCACAGACCTTGAAAGAATAATACTCAACTTCATATGAAAAATCAAAAAACTCAATATAGCCAAAATAATCCTGTACAATGAACTTCCAGAGACATCACCATACCTGACTTCAAGCTCTCCTATAGAGCTATAGTACTGAAAACATCTTGGTATTGGCATAAAAACAGACAGGCAGAACAATGGAATTGAATCAAAAACTCTGATATCAATCACACACCTATGAACACCTGATTTTTGACAAAGAATCTAAAACTATAAAATGGAAAAAAAGAAAGCATGTTCAACATACAGTGCTGGCATAACTGGATATAAACATGTAGAAGAATGCAAATAGACCCATATCTATCCCATGCAAACAAACTCCAAGTCCAAATGGATCAAAGACTTCAACATAAAACCAGCCACCTGATCCTCATAAATGAAATGTGGGAAGTAACCTGGAACGCATTGGCACAGGAGACCACTTCCTAAATATAACCCCAGTAACATATACGCTGAGAGCAACAATTAATAAATGGGACCTCCTGAAAATGAGAAGCTCCTGTAAAGCAAAGGACATGGTCAATCAAACAAAACAGCAGCATACAGAATGGGAAAACTATATTTACCAACTATACATTTGACAGAGGACTGATCTCCAAATTAAAGAACTCATGAAACTAGACATCAAAACACCAACTAATCCAATAAAAATGGATTATAGATCTAAACAGAGAATTCTCAACAGAGGACTCTCAAATGGCCAAAAGACACTTAAGGAAATTCTCAACATCCTTAGCCATCAGAAAAATGCAAATCAAAACAACTCTGAGAGTCCATTTTAAACCTGTCAGAATGGCCAAGATCAAAAACCCCATTAACAGCTTAGGCTGGAGAGGATGTAGAGTAAGGGGAACATTCCTCCATTGCTGGTGGGAGTACAAACTTGTACAGCAACTCTGAATATTCAGTATGGTGATTTCTCAGAAAAATGGGAATCAGTCTACCTCAGGATCCAGCAATATCACTTTTGGGCATATACCCAAAGGATGTTCAACCATTCCATCAAAGCACAAGGTCATTTCTCAACTATGTGCAAAGCAACATAGCTAGAACGTGAAAACAGCATAGATGCCCCCTCAAGCGAAGGATAAGGAAAATGTAGTACATTTACACACTCAGTTATAAAAAACAAACAAAAACAAAACAAAAAAAACAGTGACATCTTGAAATTTGCATGCAAATGGATGGAACTAGAAAAAAAAGAACATCCTGAGTGAGGTAACCCAGGCCCAGAAAGACACACATAATATGTGCTCACTCATAAGCAGATATCAGACATGAAGCAAAGAACAAATAGCCTATAGTCGATAACTCCAGAGAACCTAAACAACATAGACCCTAAAAGAGAAATACATGGATCCGACTAAGAAGGAGAAAAAGACAAGATCTCCTGAGTAAGTTGGGAATATGAGGCAGCAGTAGGGAGGGTAGAATGGGAGAGGGCAGTGAGGAAGGGAAAGGGAAGAAATGTTTGGCACATCCCAATCCAAACAATTGAAACGAGAAGGAATAAAAGATGAGGCTATAGTTAGGTCTATAGGACACTTTCTTAATCAGTGATTGATGCAGGAGGGCTTAGCCCAGTGTACGTGGTTCCATCTCTGGGCTAGTGGTCCTGGGTCTTTAAGAAAGCAGGATAAACAAGTCACGAGGAGCAAGTCAGTAAGCAGCACACTTACATGGCCTCTGCATCAGCTCTTGTCTCCAGGTTCCTGCTCTGTTATAATTTCTGCCTTTACTTCCCTCAACTGTAATTTGAAAGTCAAATAAAGCTTTTTCTGAGAGAGAGAGAGAGAGAGAGAGAGAGAGAGAGAGAGAGAGAGAGAGAGAGAGAGAGAGAGAGAGAGAGAGAATGCCTCTATAAGATTTACCTGTAAGCAATACTATAGTACATTTTCTTAGTGATTGATAAAGGCCCATTCCATTCCTGGACAAGTTGTCCTGGGTTCTATAAGAGAGCAGGCTGGACAAGCCATGAGGAGCAGGCCAGTAAGCAGCACTTCTTCATGGCCTCTGCATCAGTTCTTTCCCTGCCTTGAATTCCTGTCATGACTTTCCTAGATGATAGACTTCAAGCTGTAAGATGAAACAAACCCTTTCCTCCCAAAGCTGGTCTTGGCTG
The DNA here is from genome assembly GCF_037038515.1 of Microtus pennsylvanicus. Lineage (NCBI taxonomy): Eukaryota > Metazoa > Chordata > Mammalia > Rodentia > Cricetidae > Microtus > Microtus pennsylvanicus. The sequence continues at coordinate 8,030,766 of NC_134601.1, read as the reverse complement.
TAGTGTTTTATCACAAAAATAGAAACCCAAAGACAGAAAATAGACTTAACAGTCTAACCACAAGTCAAAATAAATAATCTGTGCCTTTAAGTTGTTTACTTCAAGCATTTTGTCGAAGCAATCATATCTGACTAAACAAACACAGAAGGCTTAGGGCATGTTTATCCCAGCTTAGCAGAGTGGACCTGCCCGCTCTGTCCTGTAGCCAGGTTACCTTACAGGCTCTGCAGCCTGGAGTCAGCACGTACTCCCTATGCACCAGGTAAACCTCAAACACTGCCTAGGCCAATCCTACCAACCACACTGACCTGTGGGTTTTCTCCAAGTCCCACAACCGGAGGTGGAAAAACTGAGACAACGGGGCTGTTCTCTTTCTGCTACAGTCTGTCTATGAGGTCATTTCCTGCAGCACCTCCAGACCTATGCACATCTATTTCTAAGAAGACCCCCTGGAGACTGGCCTCAACTGTTAGTGAGGTTTTATGGATTCCTGGGATTGAATTATAGCTGCCCAATATAAAAAGATGAGGCCCACGCCCACCAAGAGCTCTGAGGCCTGTGTCACTGGCCTGTCATCTGCCCCACTCCACCGCCACCAAGTACTGCATGGGGAGGCCCTCAGCAGGTCAGCCCATCTGACAGACAGCTGCTTTTTTTTTTTTGGCCTCCTCCAATTGACCTTCCTACTGACTTTGGATTTTGGTTAAGAAGTTTAATTATGGGCCAGGCCCTGGAACTAGATCTTCATGTTTCTCTGTTTTTTGATGCGTATATTCTCAACGAGTGAGCAAAACTTGACCAACCTCTATAACACTACATATTGTACGTTTTTCCTTCAAATCCTTCCTCTAAATTTCATTCATCTGAAACGTTCTTTTCAGATATTTTTCTTAAAACCAATTTGTTTCATTCAGTTATTCATTTCTTCAGTATATTCTTTCTGATGCCTTGCAATTTGCTAAGTACTAAATTAGGAGGTGCTGGTATAACAAAGAACAAGATAGACATAGCCCTGATGCCTTAATGCTTTTCGTGTATCTGAGAGAAATTATCATGAAGCAACTCACTACAGAAATTACTACTGATTCTAGTTTGTACATCTAGAATTTTCTGTAGCTTCCATACTCAAACCTTAAACTTCATTAAATTTGATTAGCCATCTATTACTAAACGCACATTGAACGTTCCAACTCTCCATAGTGTTCTAAGTCTTTCTACATTTTAGTAAAAAGATATGAATAGACATATCCCCTGTAGAAATAGAAAAATATACAATGAATACATGTAAAGGAGTTTAATATCATGAGTTATTATATAAAAATTATAATACGCTACTTCACGTACAATAAAAAGGTGGACAATAGAAGGTTTGATAAAGTATGTGAAGATATTTGGAACTCTTAGACACTGCTAGTAAAAGTAAAATAGTACTGTACTATGGAAAACAGCTTGGCAGGCATCTAAACAGTTACCATATAATTCAGCAATCCATTTCTAAGCATATAACATGGGATAAATGAAAACATATGTTCATCACTCACAATGGCCAAAGGTAGAAACAATCCAAACATCCATCTTCTCTCGAATGCAAACAGAAAAGATAATCTATACGTTCACAATACCCATAGAATATTATTCAGCAATAAAAAGAATTAGGTACTAATATGTGCTACAGTATGCAAGCATCATGAAAAAAAACCAAGCGAAGTGGAAAAAAGCATTTGCATAATACATTGTATTACATTATTCTTTTTATATGAAATAAAACATCCACTCGGTGTGGAGAAGTTGGAGATGGAAGAGTTTGAGTGGTAACAGATGTGGATTTCTCTTCTGGTTGAGGGAACTCTGCAGGAATAAGATAATGGTGAGATGACCTGGCATTGTGAACATATTGTTAAAGCCTCTGGAATGAACATTTTTAAATGTCAATTATCGTGCACATGAATTATAGAGCAAAACATTTCATCTGAAAAAAAAGTTGAACTATGGACACAGTATTGCCAGTTCATGGCACAGATTCAAGGACACTAAAAGCAGGTTCTCAAAGAGATGCTTCCACACGACTGCTCACAACACCACTACTCACAGTAGGCTAGAAAAGGAAGCAATCCAAAGAATCATTGCTTGGTTGATGGATAAGCAAAATGTGGGGGCTGGGGATGCAGTTGAATAGTATAGCAGCTTTCTACAATATAAGGGGTACCATAAACACAACAACATATAGTATAATAATGCAATAGAAATCTTTGTAACCCTAAAAGAAAGGAATGCTGTTATATATAGAATAACAGTAAACAATACAACAATGAATTTAAGAAAATATTTCCAATTACAACAGCACCAAAAAGAGAGAAAATCAACAGTAATTTAACAAACAAGTGTATGGTATTTGAATAAGAATGGTCCCCATAGGCTATTATGTTTGAATGCTTGGTCCACTGTTGGTTGAGCTGTACAGGAAGGATTAGAATGTGTGGCGTTGTAGGAGGAGGTGTGTCACTGTGGGGGTTGGCTTTGAGGTCTCTTTTGTACAAGCTTTCCTCAATGTAACCCTCAGGCCATTTCCTGTTGCCTGCAAGATATAGGACTCTCAGCTACTTCTCCAACACCATGTCTTCCTGAATGCTACCATGTACCACTGATTAAATCTCTGAAAATGTAAGACACTCCAATTTAATTTTTTCCTTTATAAGAGTTTCTGTAGTCATGGTGTCTTTCACGTCAATAAAAACCTTAACTAAGACAAGTACGTCATCAAGAATCATTTATTGCTATATCCTTCAGCAGGATTATAGTAGTAGGTTTTCTCCTAGGCCCATGACCTATCTAGTCCCAGGTTCTTGCACACTCTATCAGTGTAAGGTATGGATTCTACCTCATGGAATGTGCCTTAATACAACTCTTGGGTCAATTTTTATATATGGTATGTGTTAGTGATTCAAATTCATTCTTCACATTTGCATATTGTTATCTAATCACTTTTGGAGGAAGGCACAATTTTCCTCATTGATGAACTTACTACTTTTATTAAAATCAATTGACCATAAGGTTTATTTCTGAACTCTTAAGTTTCATTCCACTGACTCTCATGTTCATCCTTATACTATTACCACACAATATTCATTATTATAACTTTGTAATAGAATTTAAAATCAGGAAATAATATAAGTATTTCAACATTTCTGAAGTTTTTTTTAGCTATTTGGTGCTCCCTGAATTACTATAATACTATTGTAGTCAGCTTGTTCGTTTTTTCAAAAGAGGCATCCAGGATGTGTCAGTGGCTTCGTTGCTTTGTAGATAATTTGGAGGAATAGTTCTACCTTAGTAATAAAGGTTTTTAATCTGTGAACACAGAATGTGCTTTGTTTTATTTAGGTCTTCTTTAATTTCTTTTAAGAAGGCTTTATAGTTTCTGTGTCTTACACTTTGTCTTACTTTCTATTGATATGATGAGACTTCATGACCAAGGAAGTTTGTAAAAGACACCATTTAATTAGAAGCATTTCAAACACCTACTCTAAAAATGCCACACTTCCTAATAATGTCACTTCTTTTGGGGGCCATTTTCTTTCTAACTACCACAATACTGCTATAGCCATAAATCAGTGCCTCACTAAACCCCTATCAGAGAAGTTTCTACTTGCAGTAGATGATAATTAACACAGAGATCTATAAGTGGACAATGCAAAGAGAGTAAGACACTCTGGAGTGTCCCATCCTAAATGGGATGCATCTAGCCGCTCCCCCTCAAGGTTTAGGGATCTGTGCAGAAGAGGAGGTAATGAGGTAAGAGCCAGAAGTAATGGATGACTCCAAGAACGGTGCCTTCCAGACACAGCTGGATTGATGCACACATGAGCTCCCAGAGGCCATGGCAGCACACACTGCATTCACCAAATGAGGACCCAGCAAAGAGAAGGAGAAGTGGACACAAATTTACACCCCTGACAAGGAGGCTTTATGTATTTGGTATCTGCTGGGAAAGGGAAAATCAGTTTTCCACAATGAAGGGTCATTGGGTATATCAGCCACACTCCAGAGCAGGTCCTTGACTTGGGATAAGTTAGGAAACAAAAAATGGTGGTCATATGTTCATGTTCTGTGGGGGAGGGCATGGTTTTTTACATTGGCATTTTATCTTACTAGTTTAAGTTTATTTGTTTTGATTTTCACCTTTCTTTGTTTTGAGAAAGAGAAAGAACATTAAATTGGGTGGGTAAGGAGGTGGGGAGAATCTGGAAGAAAGTAGGGGAGAGGGGCACATCATAAAATATATTGTATGAAAAATTTTAACAAAATATTTAAAAATGAGGTCATAAATTTCAAAGAGAAAGAAAAGAGGTATATGAGAAGGCTTGGAGGAAAGAAAGGGAAGGGGGAAATAGTATAATTATATAATCTCAAAAAAATAAAATAAAAAATGAACCCAATTAGATCAAAAACCTAAATGTTAAGAACCTGTTTTATAAAACATAGGTATAAGTCTTCATGATCTTATATATTTGATATATATGTATATATACACATATATATGACAGAGAAAGAACTCACCAAGGCCAATAAAGCCAGAAATGATTACACAACTCTACAAGTAAAAGCAGGCAGATTTTAATTGTAGGGCCAGCCTGTGCTACATAGTGAATTCCAGGACATATTGGATTGCATAAGGATACTGTTTCAATAACGAACAAAATTTAAAAGAGACTATATGCATTAGACTTTATCAAAATTAAAATTTCTATACATACAGGGATATCGTCAAAAAATAAAAAGACAAATCTAAAAATTGCAGAAAATATTTTTTACCTTAGAAAACTATTACATGGACTATATAAACAACATACTTCAACAATAATAAATATATGGTGAAAAGATTTGAATGAATCTTTTTCCAAAAAAAAAACCCAATAAATGCATGACAACGTGTTAATCATCATTAGCTAATACAGAATGTCACTCAAAATGTAAGTGAAGTGCAAATTTATATCCATGAAGAATCTTAGAATTAAAATATAGGGGTGTGGGAAGTCAGTGGGAGAGAAGATGAATAAAAAATAAATTATATATGAAAACACAATAACTAAATCCATTACTTTGTATGCTAATTTATAATAGTACTCTTTGGGAAAAAACCTGTAGTCAGGCTGAGGATATAGCTCAGTGGTAGAATACTTGCTTAGCATTTACAGGCCCTGAGTTTCTCAATAACACAAACAAAGAAACAGAGGAGGCTGAGAAGGTAAGAGCAAGAAAGGGCAGAAGATAAGTGTGTGTGTAAAGATGCAAGCAGCTGGGGCAGTGGGAACAGGCTGAAACCAAAGATCACTTGTGCCTGTTATTTCAAGCCTAGCTTGGATAATGGTATTAAAAAATAACGGTGTAAAAAGTAAGGTTTTAAAACAATTGAAAGCTGAAAACAAGTATGGTTAAGGATGTGAAAAACTTGGACTCCTTCTCCATTGCTAATGGAATGTAATATATATGGTATGGCTGCTTTGGATAAAGGCTGGCAATTCTAAGTTAAACATAATGTTGCCATGGGACCCATCAAGTCTATTCCTAGGTATATATCCGAGAAAACTGAAAGCATGTGTTCATAGGAACACATAGATGTACACAAAGGCTTGTATGTCCACTATTTATAACATCCCAAAGTGGAAGGTATCCAATATCCATCAACTGATGAGTAAACAAAACGTGATCTACCTGGAAAACATCTTTTCAGATATGAATATAATAACATAATGATACATGCTACACGATGTGTGAGCCTTGAAACAAGGATGCTAAGTGACAAAAGCTCAATACATGAGGTCATATATGCTGTGATTTCACTTACATGAAAAGCTCATAATAGGAAGTCCATAGGAAGTTGAGTGTGAAGGACTAAATACAAAAAAATAATGAGTATGGGAATGGAGTTCCTTGGGGTGTGTGAAAACATTAAGTTTATGTACTTTTGATAGTTGTGTAACACTATGAATAGGTTAAAAAGTTTAGAATCATTTATTTGTGAACAGTTAAAATTGTGAAATTTATGTGTTCTAAACTCTAGCTCCAAACAATAAAATAAAATAATCTGCACTTCATTAGGAATAATAGTGTCTCTTTAAGAATGTATGTGAGGGACCAGAGAAATGGCTCAGTAATTAAGAGGACTTGCTGGTCTTGCAGAAGACCTGAGTTTGGTTCCCAGCATCCATACTGTGGCTCTCAGATGTCTATAACTTCAGTTCCACGGGATCCTTACTATGTCTTCTTCTGAGTTCTGCAGGATCATACCTGCATTTGGTACAAATACATACACCCAGGCACACACATATACGCATACACATAAAAAATAATTTCAAAAAATGCTTATGAGATGAAGAACATTGTACCCCACTCCTATATAACCATAGAGGATGAGGGGTGATTCAAATCCATACTTCACCCTATAGAATTGGGTGACAGCTCACTGAAATAGAACATTTACCCCACGTAAGAGCCAACAACAACGTTAACTACCACAATCATTGCCCTGTAAAAAGGTCAATTTCTAGTGCTTTTAAAATTATACTCAAATCGAAGAATAGTTATAAGGCATTTAATTTAGATAGCAAATAAATGATTATTTTAATTAAAATGAATTCCTAAGTAGCTATCATTTTATAAGGTGTCATTGAAGTTCTTTGCAAGGAAAATAGGTATTTGAATTATAGACAAGATTTTTTCTATCAATGAATATTATTTTAAAAATAAATAAAAGTTCTATGATAAAATTTTATAAGAAAAAAGAATAAAAACAATATACTATGATAAAAAAATTATATACTCTTTCATTTCAATTCTAAAATATACATACATACATGTGTGTGTGAGAGGTTAAACCACATGAAATTGCTAATTTGGATGCTCAAATAGAAACAATCATCAAAAGTCTTCCAATCATATAGTAAAATCTAACATAATTATCATTATTCTCACATCACAGATGAGAAAAGAGAGGCACATTGAGGTCATACAACATTGGCATAAGAGACAGCTTTCAAATCAAAGGAACTAAGAGACAGTTTACTCTTGATCCAAATATGATTGTCCAAAGCCTAGGAATATATATTTAGGTAGCCCAAAATATTAAGAAAATGGTTTTGTTAGATTTCTATAGTATCAGAACAAAAAAAATCCTCATAAACAAAAACATTTTTCAAATACTCTTATGGTCAATTAGGCAGGCTAAGGCAAAACAGGGAAATGTTTGCTATCTGTTTCAGATGCTATCTGATTGATAACATTCTTAGCTTTGGGGCTGGTGGAAACTGGCAATCTTTTAGTATATTCTAAAAGGTTTGAATTGATAGTTGAAAGGATGTTAAGTCAGACATAGAGGTGAGCAACTAAATGGCTACTAAAGTGCCTAAACATATCTCAAGGTAATTCACTTCTGGATTTGCAATATTCCAGCACTCCACAAATCACGAAGTTCGAAACTGCAAATTAGTCTGTACGATAATAACAAAAGTATGCTTTTTTTTCTGGAAACTTCCATTCATACTTTTTCCAAGTCAGAGTCTGGATTAGAAAACTGTCCTTTCATATACAGTGGTTCCTAATTTCTCTGTCTTCGTGCATTTACCATTCACTCGATAAACATGAATTATGCGTTTAATTCATGCTAAGCACCAGAGGGAGGAACATATACCATAGTGCACCTTCTAAGAATCCATAGTATATATGAAGATGGAATTTATAGATGAGAGAGGAAACAAACAGCATGGCCACTAAAGACTGGAAACTGAGATATCGGAGAGCAAAATCTTTGAACTGGTAACTCGGAAAGAAGAATGTTGGCTTACTTCAGGCTTTCTGGAAAGGCAATGTCAAGACACAATTAAAGAAATAGAGATTTTACGAGAGGAAATGTCGCTCTGAGAGGAAATAATAGATTCAGACAAAAGCTAGGAGAGTCATTACTTCAAATTACAAGATGAATGTCTGTGAAGAAGAGGAGCAAGCAGGTCAAGTAACACCTTATTTTGCCATGAAGCCTAAGAGAACATTGAGGAAGATACTGGGGACTTTTCAAACCAGTCACCAGCAAAGAGCCATGTCTCCCAGGAACAAGGCTACTTCTGATGGGAAGTACCCAGTGGGATGCAAGGCTTTGAAAGTGAATTTCACGGAGGTGAACTTCACAGCCAGCACCTGGGACTCTCTTATGTTTTCCAGAGTTGTTGAGACTTCAAGGCACACCACAAGAGAGGTAAGTGACAAGGACGCTTTCTAGCATAGTTGATCTTTGACCTGAATTCTAAGATTATAATCTCCGAGTAAATAGAGTCAGTATAATAAAGGAAATTTATGTCATGTGGGAAAGGAGGATGGATGAGTGACTGCGGTATCTATAAGGACTTAAAACCTTTGTCACCTCCAGCAAAATACTTCCTGAGTTACCTGTGTTTCAATTATTACTCTTCTGCCCTAGTACTTATTAGAAACATTGTAAGAGAAATTACAATTAGGTTATCATTGAATGTTGTGTTGGTCTCATGCACTCACTAATGCATGGAATTTTTTATGTTAATATTCAGTCATTCCAGACAGTTTTTCTATAAGATTTGTGAGATCATTTACATGTTTATCTGCTTTTTTTTTCCTCGGGACTGTTCTTCTGCCAGATGATTAGAATAAATTGGATATTTTAAACTCATCCAATCAAATTTGGAAATTATCTCTTAATTGATGAGGATGTTTAACAGTTAATTGAACACTTGTTTTCAGAAATGTGTGTAAGGGGGTGGGTGTTGTAGGGATTGAACGTAGGACCTCAGGCAAGTGCTGTAATTACTCCCAATCCAGAGGCAGGTCATTTTTGAAAGGCGATCTATGAAAACTTGGGGGGTGCGAGGATAGAGAAATTATCTTTCTTTTTTTTTCTCCAAATTTTGAAGTTCGCTCATTAGTGTAATGGTCATAAAAGCTAAAAATGTCTTTAAAGCTTAGATTGGTGGAGGAAAGGAGACCTTTATTTCTTTAAAAATTAAATTCTCAGAATACCTAATTTCTGGTTTGTTCTCTTTATATATTTGAGTGACAGGAGGGGAATCCTTTCAGGGGTGCTTAAAATCTCCTGAGTATTATGCTTGATCCTTGTTCCACTGCTTTATTTTCATCATGGTGAAGTCATATAGTAAAAGTGTTTCCCATTCCCTGTGGTCTACACTTGCAGAGGTAAGGAAAAAGGAAGATTCCTATGCTTAACTATGACAGACTTTTAAATGAAAAACAAAATATTAAAATCCATCAAAAAAAACTCCTACAACCAATGAGTGAGTTTAGAAATCCTATAAGAAACAGATCAATAAATAAAAATCAGTTGGGGTTGGTGATGTAGCTCAGTGGTTGATTGCTTGCCTAGTATGTACTCCATCCCAGGTAACACCAAACCCCCAATAAGAATTTCATGCAAGTTCAGTAAACAATCTAACAATAAAATTAAGTTCTATTTACAACAATTATACCAAAAGAGTAAAACAATTAAAAATGCATTCAACCAAAGCTATATGAGAGTATTTGGTTAAAATTTATAAAACAGAGCTAAACAGAGAACTCTCAACAGAAGAAGTTCAAATGGCCAAAAGAAACTTAAGGTCATGCTCAACTTCCTTAGCGATCAGGGAAATGCAAATCAAGACACCTTTAAGATACCATCTTACACCTGTCAGAATGGCTAAAGTCAAAAACACCAATGATAGCCTTTGCTGGAGAGGTTGTGGAGAAGGGGGTACACTCATCCATTGCTGGTGGGAATGCAAACTTGTGCAACCACTTTGGAAAGCAGTGTGGCAGTTTCTCAGGAAATTCGGGATCAACCTACCCCTAGACCCAGCAATACCACTCTTGGGAATATACCCAAGAGAGGCCCTATCATACAACAAAAGTATATGCACTACTATGTTCATAGCAGCATTGTTTGTGATAGCCAGAACCTGAAAACAACCTAGATGTCCTTCAATGGAAGAATGGATGAAGAAAGTATGGAATATATACACACTAGAGTACTACTCAGCAGTAAAAAACAAGGACTTCTTGAATTTTGCATGCAAATGGATGGAAATAGAAAACACTATCCTGAGTGAGGTAAGCCAGACCCAAAAAGAGGAACATGGGTTGTACTCACTCATATTTGGTTTCTAGCCATAAATAAAGGACATTGAGCCTATAATTTGTGATCCTAGAGAAGCTAAAAAAGGAGAACCCAAAGAAAAACATATAGGTTTCCTCCTGAATATTAACCTTCATCAGGCGATGAAAGGAGACAGAGACCCACATTGGAGCACCAGACAGAAATCTCAAGGTCCAAATCAAAAGCAGAAGGAGAGAGAGCATGAGCAAGGAACTCAGGACCGCGAGGGGTGCACCCACACAATGAGACAATGGGGATGTTCTATTGGGAACTCACCAAGGCCAGCTGGCCTGGGTCTGAAAAAGCCTGGGATAAAACCGGACTCGCTGAACATAGTGGACAATGAGGACTACAGAGAACTCAAGAACAATGGCAATGGGTTTTTGATCCTACTGCACGTACTGGCTTTGGGGGAGCCTAGGCAGTTTGGATGCTCACCTTACTAGACCTGGATGGAGGTGGGTGGTCCTTGGACTTCCCACAGGGCAGGGAACCCTGATTGCTCCTTGAGAGAGGGGGACTTGATTGGGGGAGGGGGAGGGAAATGGGACAGAAATCTTTAATAAATAAATAAATTTAAAATAAAACAGGAAGGAAGAGCTGGGCCCTGGTGGGTGTGCCTTTAATCCCAGCACTGGGGGTTGGGGGGAGGGCAGGGGCAGGCGGATCTCTGAATTCAACAAAGTGAGTTCCAGGACAGCCAAAAAAAAAAAAACACCTCAAGGTGGATGACACCTGAGGAATGACTATTGGGGGACATTCGATTACACTGTGAACCCCGAGTTTGCATTTGCGTTAATTAAATAAAGTTAACCTTGGATCAGGAAAAAAAATTATAAAACATTGTTAATTTTTAATATATTTTAATAAAAGAGACTTAAGTTAATAAAAAGATCCAATTTTTCAGACAGGGTCTCCCTATGCAGCCCTGGCTATTCTAGAACTCTTTTTAGGCCAGACTATAAAGAGTTTCACTTGCCTCTGACTCTCCAGAGCTGGAATCAAAGGCATGCACCATTACACTTAACTAAGATCTAATATTCTTAAAATGTCCATACTCCCCGATATTTATCTAAGATTCAATACAATCTCCATCAAGTTTCAGATGACTTTTTCCCAAAAATTGCAAACTGGCCCTAAAATTAATGCAAGGAATCCAGTATAACCACAGCAATCTTGAAGAGGAAAGCAGTTGACGGAGCCACACTTCCTAACTTCAGAAACCAAAAGCAGCACATGATGCATGCTGGCATAGAATAAACATAGAGGTAAATGGAACTGGATTGAGTCCAAAATTCAACCATTCCATCTATGTCAAATGACATTTTGTGAAGGAATATTGGAGATGAAACAGGACCTTATGTGCATGAGACAAATGTTCTATGGTGAGTGACATCTCTAGGTCTAGTCAACTGGCTTTATTTTTATTTTTTTATTCATCATTTTTTATTTTACATACCAACCACAGTTCCCTCTCCCTCCTTTCTCCCCATTCCCTCTGCCCCCGCCTCCCCTCTACCCATCCCCATCCACTCCTTCTCTGTCTCCAGTCAGATAGGAAAGCAAAATCTCTTCAATAAATTGTGCTTTAAGATCTGAACAACCTTTTTCTCTCCCCCCTCCCGTCCCTGGTGGCAGAGAGCCTCCCTGCTCTGCCTGCTTGGGCGCTGGGTCCTAACCCCAAGCGTACGGTAAAGGGGAGCTCGGGGGCTTCTTTGTCCCCATAGCCCGCCTGCAGCAAGCAGGGTGGGCCCTTTGTCTGCGAGCGAACCAAGCAGCACGGAGTTTCGATCAGAGCACCTAGTGAGACATCATTGTGGTGAGTGAGTGCTGCGGCACCCGGGAACAGCCTGCCTACACTTCCTGATCAACCTACAGGGCTACACTGCCCGGTACCTCCTCTCTCTTCCTATCCCATCCAGCTTACATCCAGATCCCCCTACCCCCTGTCTCTCTCCATCCCTCCCTTCTTGGAGCAGAGTGCCTCCCTGTTCAGCCTGCCTGGGCGCTGGGACTGAACCCGAAGGTGAGTGCAAAGGGGAAGGTGGTAGCTCCTTTGTCTCCATAACCTGCCTGCAGCAAGCAGGGTGGGCCTTTGTTTGCAAGCTAACCAAGCAGCAAGGAGATCGGAACTGGACTCCAGGAGAAACATCACGGGGGAGTGACATCACTTGGAAGGTACATCAGTTGGCAAGAAGACCTGATCCTGTAAAAGAAGATCCATAGGAGAATATTGGAAGGAAGAGATGGGGAGACGCCAATGCAAGAATTCACCCAACAATCTGAAGAACAACACGAAACCACCAGAAGCCAGCGACCTCACAACAGGAGGACATGAACACCTTAATCATGAAGAAGGAGAAAAAACTGACTTCATGACAGTGATTGACACCCTTAAACAGCATATAAAAAACGCCCTTATAGAAATGGATGAGAAGTATAACAGAAAGTTCGAGGAATTGAGTAAATCAGTGAATGATACCCTAGGAAAGCAAGGAAAAACAATCAAGCAGATAATGGAAACAGTTCATGATTTGAAAAATGAAATGGAGGCAAAGAAGAAAACACAAACAGAGGGCCGGCTGGACATGGAAAATCTAGGTAAACGAATAGAGACTACAGAAACAAGCATAACCAGCAGAATACAAGAGATAGAAGAAAGAATCTCAGAGTCTGAGGATAACATAGAGAAAATAAACGCACTGATCAAAGAAAACAGCAAGTCCAACAAACTCTCATCACAAAACATTCAGGAAATATGGGACACAATAAAAAGACCAAACCTAAGAATAATTGGAGTAGAAGAAGGAGAAGAAGTGCAGCTCAACGGTCCAGAAAATATACTTAACAAAATTATAGAAGAAAACTTTCCCAACCTGAAGAAGGATGTACCTATGAAGGTTCAAGAGGCATACAGAACCCCAAATAGGCTGGATCAAAAAAAAAACATCCCCTCGCCATATAATAATCAAAACACAAAATATACAGAATAAAGAAAGAATATTAAGAGCCGCAAAGGAAAAAGGCCAACTTACTTATAAAGGTAAACCTATCAGACTTACACCTGACTTCTCTATGGAAACCATGAAAGCCAGAAGGTCCTGGATAGATGTACTGCAAAAACTAAGAGACCATGGATGCAAGCCCAGACTACTATATCCAGCCAAGCTTTCGTTCACCATAAATGGAGAAAACAAAATTTTCCAGGATAAAAACAAATTTAAGCAATACGTAGCCACAAATCCAGCCTTACAGAAAATAATAGAAGGAAAATCACTAACCAAGGAGTCCAACAAAGACCTCAATAACTCAGACATCTAGAGACCCTTCACCAGCGCAACTCAAAGAAGGGAAACACACAAACCCTACTACTTAAAAAGTGACCGGAGTTAACAACCACTGGTCATTAATATCACTTAATGTCAATGGACTCAACTCACCTATAAAAAGGCACAGGCTAAGAGACTGGATACGAAAACAGGATCCAACATTCTGCTGTCTACAAGAAACACACCTCAACCACAAAGACAGGCACCTACTTAGAGTAAAGGGCTGGGAAAAGGCTTATCAAGCAAATGGACCTAAGAAACAAGCAGGTGTGGCCATACTAATTTCTAACAAAGTTGACTTCAAACTTAAATCAATCAAAAGAGATGGAGAGGGACATTTTATACTCATAACAGGAAAAATTCATCAGGAAGAAATCTCAATCCTGAATATCTATGCCCCTAATATAAAAGCACCCACGTATGTAAAAGAAACATTGCTAAAATTCAAGGCAGCCATCAAACCGCACACACTAATAGTAGGAGACTTCAACACTCCTCTTTCACCAATGGACAGGTCAATCAGACAGAAACCTAACAGAGAAATTAGAGAATTAATGGAGGTAATGAAGCAAATGGACTTAACAGACATCTATAGAATATTTCACCCAAATAGGAAAGAATATACCTTTTTCTCTGCAGCTCATGGAACCTTCTCGAAAATTGACCACATACTTGGTAACAAAGCTAACTTACACAGCTACAAAAAAATATTACTAACCAACTGTCTCTTATCAGACCACCATGGATTAAAGTTAGAATTCAACAACAATGCTACCCCCAGAAAGCCTACAAACTCATGGAAACTGAACAGTCAACTACTGAACCATACCTGGATTAAGGAGGAAATAAAGAAAGAAATTAAAGTCTTCCTTGAATTCAATGAAAATATAGAAACAACATACTCGAACTTATGGGACACTATGAAAGCAGTCCTGAGAGGAAAGTTCATAGCACTAAGTGCCCACTTAAAGAAAACAGAGAAAGCACATATTGGAGACTTATCAGCCCACCTGAAAGCTCTAGAAAAAAAAGAAGCAGACTCACCTAGGAGGAGTAGAAGACTGGAAATAATCAAACTGAGGGCTGAAATCAACAAAATAGAAACACAAAAAACAATCCAAAGAATCAATGAATCAAGAAGCTGGTTCCTGGAAAAAATCAACAAGATTGACAAACCCCTTTCCAAACTAATCAAACGGCAGAGAGAAAATTTGCAAATTAATAAGATCAGAAATGAAAAGGGGGACATAACCACAAACACAGAGGAAATTCAGAGAGTCATTAGATCTTACTACAAAAGCTTGTATGCCACTAAACTGGAAAATGTAAAAGAAATGGACACTTTCTTAGATAAATACGATTTACCAAAATTAAATCAGGACCAGGTGAACAAGCTAAACAGACCTGTCAGTCGCGAAGAACTAGAAGCTGTTATCAAAAACCTCCCTACCAAAAAAAGCCCAGGGCCAGATGGTTTCAATGCGGAATTCTACCAGAACTTCCAAGAAGACCTAATACCTATACTCCTCAATGTATTCCACAATATAGAAACAGAAGGGTCATTACCAAATTCCTTTTATGAAGCTACAGTTACTCTGATACCAAAACCACACAAAGACTCATCCAGGAAAGAGAATTACAGGCCGATCTCACTCATGAATATCGACGCAAAAATCCTCAACAAAATACTGGCAAACCGAATCCAAGAACACATCCGAAAAATTATCCATTACGATCAAGTAGGCTTCATTCCTGAGATGCAGGGCTGGTTCAACATACGAAAATCTATCAATGTAATCCATCATATAAATAAACTGAAAGAAAAAAACCATATGATCATTTCATTAGATGCTGAAAAAGCATTTGACAAAATTCAACATCCATTTATGTTAAAAGTCTTGGAGAGATTAGGGATACAAGGGTCATACCTAAATATAATAAAAGCTATATACAGCAAGCCGACAGCCAACATCAAATTAAATGGAGAGAAACTCAAAGCCATCCCGCTTAACTCAGGAACACGACAAGGCTGCCCACTTTCGCCATACCTCTTCAATATAGTGCTGGAAGTTCTAGCAATAGCAATAAGACAGCATAATGGGATCAAGGGGATTCGAATTGGAAATGAAGAAGTTAAACTTTCGTTATTCGCAGATGATATGATAGTGTACATAAGCGACCCCCAAAATTCCACCAAAGAACTTTTACAGCTGATAAACAGCTTTAGTAATGTGGCAGGATACAAGATCAACTCCAAAAAATCAGTCGCCCTCCTATACTCAAAGGATATGGAAGCAGAGAGGGAAATCAGAGAAGCTTCTCCATTCACGATAGCCACAAACAGCATAAAATATCTTGGGGTAAATCTAACCGAGGAAGTGAAAGATCTATTTGACAAGAACTTTAAGGCATTGAAGAAAGAAATTGAAGAGGATACCAAAAAATGGATGGACATCCCTTGCTCTTGGATTGGGAGGATCAACATAGTAAAAATGGCAATTCTACCAAAGGCAATTTATAGATTCAATGCAATCCCCATCAAGATCCCATCAAAATTCTTCACAGATCTGGAGAGGACAATAATCAACTTTATATGGAAAAACAAAAAACCCAGGATAGCCAAAACAATCCTATACAATAAAGGATTGTCTGGAGGCATTACCATCCCTGACTTCAAACTCTATTACAGAGCTACAGTAATGAAAACAGGGTGGTACTGGCATAAAAACAGAGAAGTCGACCAATGGAATCGTATAGAAGACCCGGACTTTATCCCACAAACCTATGAACACCTCATTTTCGATAAAGGAGCTAAAAGTTTACATTGGAAGAAAGAAAGCATCTTCAACAAATGGTGCTGGCACAACTGGATGTCAACCTGTAGAAGAATGAAAATAGACCCATATCTATCACCGTGCACAAAACTCAAGTCCAAATGGATTAAAGACCTCAATATCAGCCCGAAAACACTGAATCTGATAGAAGAGAAAGTGGGCAATACCCTACAACAGATGGGCACAGGCGATCGCTTCTTAGGTATAACCCCAGAAGCACAGACATTAAGGGCAACATTGAATAAATGGGACCTACTAAAACTGAGAAGCTTCTGTAAAGCAAAGGACACTGTCACTAAGACACAAAGGCAACCTACTGACTGGGAGAAGATCTTCAACAACCCCGCAACAGACAAAGGTCTGATCTCCAAAATATATAGAGAACTCAAGAAACTAGACTTTAAAATGCTAATTAACCCAATTAAAAAATGGGGCGCTGAACTGAACAGAGAATTCTCAACAGAAGAAGTTCAAATGACCAAAAGACACTTAAGGTCATGCTCAACCTCCTTAGCGATCAGGGAAATGCAAATCAAAACAACTTTGAGATATCATCTTACACCTGTAAGATTGGCTAAAGTCAAAAACACCAAGGATAGCCTTTGCTGGAGAGGCTGTGGAGGAAGGGGTACCCTCATCCATTGCTGGTGGGAATGCAATCTTGTGCAACCACTGTGGAAGTCAGTGTTTCGGTTTCTCCGGAAATTCGGGATCAACCTACCCCTGGACCCAGCAATACCACTCTTGGGAATTTACCCAAGAGATGCTCTATCACATGTCAAAAGCATTTGTTCAACTATGTTCATAGCAGTATTATTTGTAATAGCCAGAACCTGGAAACAACCTAGATGCCCTTCAATGGAAGAATGGATGAAGAAAGTATGGAATATATACACACTAGAGTACTACGCTGCGGTAAAAAACAATGACTTCTCGAATTTTGCATGCAAATGGATGGAAATAGAAAACACTATCCTGAGTAAGGTATCCCAGGCCCAAAAAGACGAACATGGGATGTACTCACTCATAATTGGATTCTAGCCATAAATAGGGTTCACGGAGTCTACAATAGGCGAATCTAAAGAAGCTAAGTAAGAAGGTGAACCCAAGGAAAAACATATAGTTATCCTCTTGGATAAGGGAAGTAGACAAAATTGCCGGGGGGAAAAGTGGGATCTTGGGGGTGGGGTGGGATGGGGATTAGGGGAGATGGGGAGAGAAAAGGTAGAAGGGAAGGAGGGTGGACTTGGGGAAACAGGAGGATCGGGACAAAGGAAGGTTGGATAGGGGAGCACGGAACCACAATTCTTAGTTAAGGGACCCACTTTAGGGTGGGCAGGAGACTTGACCCTAGAGGGGCTCCCAGGTGCCCAAGCTGAGGTCCCCAGTTAGTTCCCTGGGCAGCTGAGGATAGGGAACCTGAAATGACCCTACCCTAGAGCAATACTGACGAATATATTGCATATCATCCTAGAACTTGCATCTGGCGATGGATGGAGATAGAGACAGAGACCCACACTGGAGCACTGGACTGAGCTCCCAAGGTCCCAATGAGGAGCAGAAGGAGTGAGAACATGAGCAAAGATGTCGGGACCACGAGGAGTGCACCCACCCACTGAGACAGTGGAGATGATCTACTGGGAGCTCACCAAGGCCAGCTGGACTGTTATCAGAAAAAGCATGGGATAAAACTGGACTCTCGGAACATGGCGAACAATGAGGGCTGATGAGACGCCAAGGACAATGGCACGCGGTTTTGATCCTATGCAATGTGCTGGCTTGGTGGGAGTCTAGCCAGTCTGGATGTTCACCTTCCTAGATATGGATGGAGGGGGGAGGACCTAGGACGTGCCACAGGGCAGGGAACCCTGACAGCTCTTTGGACTGGAAAGGGAGGGGGAGAGGAGTGGGGGGAAGGGGAGAAGGGTGGGAGGAGGGGGAGAAGAGTGGGAGGAGGGGGAGAAGAGTGGGAGGAGGGGGAGGGAAATGGGAGGCTGGTGGGAGGAGGTGGAAATTTGTTTTTTTTTTCTTTTCTTTATCCTCCTTTTATCAATAAAAAAATTAAAAAAAAAAAAGATCTGAACAACCACATGCAAACAAATGAAGTCCCTTCCAGATAGCATATGCAGAAATTAACAAAAAGTTGGTCAAAGTTCTAAGTATAAAAGCCCAAACTGTAAAACTCTTAGAAGAAAATACTAAGTAAAAGTCTTCATGGTCTTAGATTAGGCAATTACTTGTTAAACAGAACACCAATATGATAAATGACAAAAGAAAAACATAAGTTGTCTGCACATATATCTACATTCCAGAAGAGGACATCAGACAGTTGTGAGCCACCATGTGGTTGCTAGGAATTGAACTCAGGACCTTTGGAAGAGCAGTGAGTGCTCTTAACCACTGAACCATCTCTCCTACCCTGAGAAACATAAGTTGTACTTAACCAAAATTAAAACCATCTATTCTTTAAAGGATAGGATCAAAAAATAAAATAATAATAATAAAACTAAAGAGAACCCCAGAGAGTGTGAAAAACATTTGCAAACCAAGTGTCTTTTCTAAGGTGACTTGGAAAAGAATGATTCCAACTGAGGAACAAATAGACATACAATTTTTAAATGATAAAGAATCTAAATAAGCATTTCTCCAGAAAAAAAATACTGGAATGAGCAACAGACTCATTTAAAATGTTCAAGATATGCCCATGGTCACAGACCTGAAATTCTAGCATTTGAAAGGTACAATCAGGAAGAACATGAGTTCAGGGCCAGCCTCAGATACACTGTGAATCCCAAGTCAGACCCTTTCGCAAAAATAAAATAGAACAAAACAAAACAAATGAAAAGATGCTAAACACCATTAGTAATCATCAAAAATACAAATCAAAACCACAATGATATACTTCACAGCCACTGGAATTAATCTAATTTTTTTAAAAAGCAATAACTACAAGTGTGGCCCAGAATGTTAAGAAATTGAAACACTCACTCACTGCTGGTGGGACTGGGAAATAGAGCGGCTAACTTTGGCAAGCAGTCTGGAAAGATGCCAAAGTGTTTAACACAGAATTCCTAGATGACCAAAATGCCATTCCTAGGTATATAGCCAGGAGAACTGAAAGCACATGCTCACACCAAAAAGTTGAATGGGAAAGTTCATGATGGTATTCACTCTGAACAGCTAAAATTCAGATGGTATTTTTGTCATAATTTACAAAAAAAAATTCCATTTGGCTGACAATGCTTGTAAAATTAAATATCATTATATATTTAATTTATTTTTAAATATCAAAAGAGATAAAGCAAAATTGACGAACTTACTACCCAACTGTCTGACAATACAATCTGATATTAAATCTGAATAAACATGTAAAAGTAAATATAAAGCAAAAATAATGATAAGCAATTAAACCAATAAACTTTTAGATCATCACAGAACACTTGTTCTGAGGTATAAAGAAAATTTGTCTCAATAGAGAATTTTTTCTTTTATGTTTTTATTTATTGTCGGGGGCCAGTGCATGTGTGCCTTAGTGTGCATATGGAGGTCAGACGACAACTTACGAGTCAGTTCTCTCTTTCCCTTTCAGGAAATCAAACTCTGTACTTGACAGCAAGTGCCTTTATCCTTAGGGCTTTGTCACTGGCCTCAAGAAATATTTCTTGAAATAAGAAAAATCCATAATAAGAAAGTAGGTGGCTGGAGAGATGATTCAGAGGTTAAGAGTATTTGTTGTTCTTGCAGAGAATCTGAGTTCGGTTCACAGCACCTACATAATAATTCACAGCCATCTGCAATGCCCAGCTTCAGGAGCTATGACCTCCTAAGATACCATCTCCTTTTCTAGCCTCCATGGGCGCCAGGCACACACATGATACACATACATACATATAAATATTCATATACATAAAATAAAAATGTCTTTTTAAAAAGAAAATGTAGTAAAAACCTAATTAATTTATCAATAACAGAGAGATGAAGCAATAAATAAACTAAAAATAAATAAATAACAAGAGATCTGGAGATAGAGGTCAGTTGGTAGAATACTTGCCGAGCATGTGTGAGCCCTGGGTTCAATCATCAGTACCACATTCACTAAGCATAATAACAAATACCTGTGATCCCAGAATTTAGAAGGTGGAGGCAGGAGGATCAGAATAACAAGCTTAGCTATACAGGGAGTTTGAGACCAGCCTGGACACAGACTTTGTCTCATAGATAAATAAGTGAAGAAATACATAAGGTTTGGAATGTAATTCGGTGGCAGAGGACTGAGGGCATTCTAGCATGCCTACCAGCTAGCACCACAAATGTGGATTCGAGGCCAGCTTGGTCTACAGAGCTATTTCCAGAACAACCAAGGCTACACAAAGAAACCCTGACTCAAAAGAAAAAAAAATAACAATGGAAATGGGAGGAATAAACAGCAGATAAAATGATAATAATTGCAAATGGCTGATTATCTTTGTTAAACAAAAACTCTCAAACTAAACTAATTAAAAATAAAATTTTAGATGTTTTACTTGTAGTCATTACCCAAAGAACACTCAAAGTGAGTGAACATTTAGTTTAAAATGCTAAATCAGAAAACAAACTGTGAAGCTGAAATAATATATGGCGTAGAAATTAATTTAAATAAAAAAGAGAAATATATTAAATTTGTACCACAAAGTAAGATATTAGTAAAGCCTTGTTCTAGTTTGCTTATCCTTGCTCGATAAAACACCGATTAAAAAGCAACATGGGGAAGAAGGGATTTATCTGACTTAAGGGTTATTTATAGTCTATTATCAATGGACGCCAAAGCAGGAACTCAAGGAACTAGAGGCAAGAACTGAGGTAAAGACGGTGGAAGAATGGTGCTTTCTGGCTTTCTTAAATACCTTTCTTATACAGTCAAGGCCCACCTATATAGTGAGGGAGCCATTCATAGTGGTCTGGGCCCTAGTACATCAATTGGCAATCAAGAAAATTCCCCACAGACATGCTCACAAGTCAATCTGACGAAGGCAATCCCTCAATTAAGATTCCTTCTTCCCAGGCATGTCTAGGCTTGTGTCAAGTTGACGAAAACTAACCATGTCAAGCCTCTCCTCCCTGCTATTACAGATGCAGGCCACTGTGTCCAGTTCATACAGTACTGGCATCACATAGGAATTCCGTGAATGCTAGATAAACACTTAGCGACCAAGCTACAGCCCCAACTCACTCTTCTATACCCTTTCTGATAGTTGTATGGTTTTCATTTTGTACTTGTATTTGCAAAGTACATAGATTAATAGCATAGATGCTGGAGAAGAAAGGGGAAGTTTGAGCTCTTGTTCCACCAGTCTTGTGTATTTAGGAAGTCACTTTTTCTGTGTCTTGATCTCACCATTTATAAAAATAGCACTGGCTTTTATTTTTAATGAGACTTTAAAGCCAAAAATAAATAAATAAAGTCGTGTACTGTTCTTGTCTACTACAAAAGACCTGGATTTGCTCCCCATTTGCACCCTACCCTAAGGGGGAAAAAAAGAGAGAAAAGAAAGGGTCTTAAATGCAAGCAACATTCTGACCAAAGACAAAAGGGCCCAAACTCAATCTGTATTAATGACCAGACAACTACTGCATTGGTCCAACTGGGTGTGTTTGCCTTATTCAGACATGAGTTGGTATTGCCATATAAGATTGGCTGAGAGTTTGGTTGCTATAATTGGCTGAGGCTCGGTTGCTTTTAGTTATGTACCAGTTTCCTAGAACAGCAAGGTAGATTGTAGTCCACTGTATACACAGGTGTCTTTGGACCAAATTTCGTTGCCTGATTACAGATGGCAGAGATGAATTTTCCTAGAATAATAATTGCACCACTTTAAAAGTTAGTCAGTGTGGTTACCCATAGTGCACTCATCAGGCCAGAGTTACAGGGCAAAATTGCATAACAGAGTAAGACCCGTGTCAAATACAAATACTCAAGAATTAAGGGAGTCGAAGGTTTCAATTGTATAGTCCCTACCCAGTGCTCAGCACATAGTCCATAGGAAGAAACAACTGTTTCTAAGTGTTTATTTAAGTGTTTGCTAAATTTCTATCTACAAGATGGAAAAATAGAATTTGAGTAGTCCTCCAGTAAATTTATAGGTGATTTTAAATTAGAACTAACGTATTTACTAAATTGAGAAACCTATGCCAGACTTATTTCCTCTTTCTTGTTCTTCACTAGAATTTTATACATTTCATAGTAGAACTCATGCTTTTTCCAATTTACTTATTCCTGAGTAATTTGTAACTGTTATTGTTGTTTAAACTTGGGTTGCCCTGTCTTTGTTACAGGCCATCAAATAACAATAAAAACCTAACAATTCTATTTATATACAAATATTTTAAAAGTTTACATAGGACTAAAAGATGTTTTCAAAAGTGAAGGAAAAGTGACAAGAAATATTTGTAATATTCATGAGAAATATTTACAGCTATATAATACAAAAAGTTTATGTGTGTTTGATTTTAAAATAATTTTATAAACAGAAAATGGTAAGCAGTCCCCAGAGGAGGGCTATTAAATATGAAGACACAAAAGATATTCACCTTTATCAAAATCAGTGCAATCAATTTATCTTTAATCAATACTTCAATATGATAAGGTAAATTTATTTAAAATCACAGTAAAATATAATCAATAGATGTTACTGAGTTAGAAAAATACCATAAAAAGTAGTATCCAACCTACAATAAATGTTAAATGTGTGTTGCCCATGCTTAAAGTTTGGAATACAATCAACTGTTCATGGTGAGAATTTAGAAGAGTGAGATTATAATACAGAAACTGGAGAATTCACTTACCATTGCATGTGCTCTTTGTCGGGTTTCTTATTTCTTTTATGTGATGTACATGTACTTTCATAATTCATACGCAATAATTTACAAATTTTAAATTAAAATTAGTGGTCATACCCTTCAGAAAATTTTCATTGTCCTTTCAACCTGGATGGAAGAAAATAACATGTATCATATCATATATCACATACATATATATGTAACATATATGTATAACTATACATATACATATAAAATAAATATAAAATGTGAATTAACAGAGGTTGAAAATGGCTATGATCAAGATTATACATGGGGTCTGTAAACAGTTATCTCTGACATTTGAAGGTGCAGGGCCCTTCCTATTTAGCATGATCCATTTTAGGATTGTTTTACATAAAGTGGGGAAGAACGACACCTGTTGACCGTATGAAGCAGTGGGAAGTTCGGTGGCCTAGAAATCAGAAAAAACATTGAGTTCCAATGGCGAGTCCGAACAGCCATTTTCCTCTCTCTGCTGCCAATCTTCTCATTTGTAAGGCTGGATATATTTATCCAATATCTAAACATTCTCTCAGCTCCAAATTCCTCACTTTATGATTGGACATAATTCAAATTTCATTCTTTCAAAAATAATATTGCCAGAATTTGCAAAATGTCTCTAAATGATAACATCTCATACAAAAGAAAATGAAAACCTTGAGGACACAATTGTCACCCTCTGCTGTGTTGCATGCCTGTTTGAATTGTTTCAGCAGATATTAGTCCATATTTTCATAGTTGGATACAAGCAGCCAGGAAATAGAGATGGGGGCAATAAACAAAAGGAATGGCCTCTAGTGGGTTCAGGGTCTAAAAATAGCACTGGTCAAACTGGTATGTTGTTTTTGTTATCTTGTTTGCTTGTACTTTTGTAAATACCCATAAATTAGCTATTCACTCCATGCCTTGACATAGCGCTCTGGTTTACCCATTCACAGCCCTCCACATTCCCTTCTCCCACCCCTATTTCACCCTCTTGCTTCATAGCTCCGTTGTTAGCAGCATTCACCAAAATACAATTCTGCTCCCCATTAATCCTTGTCTTTCCCTGCCCTCCACAGTACAATCGTGTCTCTATTTCATTCTTTGCCCCCACCATCTTCAACCTGCACATATCTGCAGTCTCTCAGAGAAGCAGCTAGTTTTGTGCAAGCCAACTTTGCTTTCCACTACACAAAATTATGGAGGAAACATCCTGTGCCTCTTCGTAGGGGAAGGAGCTAGAAAAGCTCTCACCTTGGGAGATATCTGCTGCTCCTTTAACAGAATTCCAGATTGTTTTTTAAAAGAAGGACCAGGAATTCCTTAAAGCAATTTAAATTATGTCATAATAGTTTGGGGAATACTTATTCTCAACAAACCTTACGTAAAAATGTATCTAAGAAATCTAAAAAAATATATTCTATATTTGTAATAGTTTTGCCCCAAAGATTTTGTTTGTCAAAAATTAAGTAAAGGCTTGCACTTGGGTAATAATGACAGAAATATAGTCAAATGAGTTATATTAAACTGTAGGATGATTGCAATGAGGCAAGCGAGCATTTAAAATACCTATGTTGACAGAAGTCAAACACTGCAAAAAAAAGTGTAAATATCAATCAATTTTCTTACAAAAATTGCAGTAAAATAAAGCTTCCAACATTATGTTAGTCTTTCCAATAATAAACATTTACCAAAATTCACTATCCTGGCAAATAAAAAATAATCGTCCTAAAATAAACTGTATGAGGATGTTTTGTCTTGGAGAATGGCCCTCCCTTTATTGTTCCAAGTCATGTTATTCTCTTAATGACTCGGTTTTTATTTCAAGTTTGGT
This sequence comes from Microtus pennsylvanicus, assembly GCF_037038515.1. NCBI lineage: Eukaryota > Metazoa > Chordata > Mammalia > Rodentia > Cricetidae > Microtus > Microtus pennsylvanicus. The sequence continues at coordinate 8,005,779 of NC_134601.1, read as the reverse complement.
GTGTGTGTGTGTGTGTGTGTGTGTGTGTGTGTGTGTGTGTGAGTGTGTGCGCGCACTCACGCGTACTTGTGTACAATAGATCCCACTGAGACAAATGCTCGCATACCTGATACAAACATGGAGCTGGTGCTTGAGCAGCTTGTCTTCCTTCTCTTATTAATACAAGGAGTAATTCCACAATAGAACCTATAATCTTGAACTCTGAAAAACAAAATACATTCATCAATGTTTGAAAAGTAACCTCCAAGAAATGCATTCCTAAATCCTTTAAAATAAACAAATTAAGAGTCCAAGAATAGGAATTCAAGGAGATTTAAATTTGAATTAGCTTAACTACTTTTGACAAGTTTACACATGAAAGACACCAAGATTGTATGTACTACTTGCTGCTTTAAGAAGTTTCATTCTGTCTGTCTATATAAAAAAGTTTCAGCCAAAGTTAAATCAATCTCCTCTGCTGATTTTCAACATTAGACAAATACCCACCCACCCCCCCTTTTTGAACTCTTCTTTCAGCTTGACTTTTTCCCCAATTGAAATTCAGGCCCTCAATGGTTGGTTTTTCTTGGTTCTAAATGTTGATAAAAAAGGGTTTTCTCCACTCCCTCAATTTGATGTGACAGGCTTCTGACATGAATAATGGAAGCATTTCTTTCACAGGCAAATCAACTTAATTTAGTCAGCCTTTATACTCTCAGTGGGCAAGCCACAATCCCTGAGATTCCATGAGAGCCTTGAAGTTAGATGAAATCTTTAGAATTTGCACAAAATGTATAAAGTAAACAACACTTATTTTGTCACAATACTTGAATAACTTTTATGCAGGAGTTACAGATGAATATATTACTTCCTAATCAGATCCTGATTTACAAGTAATTTGTGATGAACCCTCTGCATTCAAGAAAAAACAGTCCCTAGTAAGAAAACTAACAATTTTCTACACACATAAGTTTTAAAGCATGTGCATTGAAAACAAAACAAAGCAAAAAGGAGAGCAAAAGGAAATATCTAATCCTTCCAAAAGAAACCCATAAAAACCAAGGTGCACATACTGGCTATGGCTCAGGTGTTTATAACAGCAATAGATCTATTTTGAAACAATTATTTGAAGCAGAATCTTGGAGAACTAAAAGAGCAGCCATCAGATTAAAAGCAATAGATCCACAGTCATTTCCATTTCCAAATTCAGGACACCATTATTCCCTTGAGAACTTTTCAGATCAGAAAAAAAGACATGTTAATAATACATTCATGAAAGATGGGGTTCATAAAAATAAAACTAAGACATATGCCTTCTGGGCTGGTCATTGAAGAATGATTTAAAAATGAATGCAACCAGGTTTGGAGTGCACAGATTTCGCATTCCAACAGTCTCTAACAGAATATGGTACTTGGCATTTGTCTTCTGGTCTTTGATGTCATTTATATAGAGCAAAGACTGGAAGGACTAAAGGAACACAAAACTGGGAATCCAGAGACCTGCTCCAAGCTCAGCCAGAAAATTTCCTATTTGACCCCTGGACAAGCCTCTTTTCCCAGGCAAGCTTCTGGTTCTTCTTTTCATCAGAAGAGGAGCAGTAGGTGACCTTTAGGGCTCATTCCAGCTCTAAAATGCTGTAATTCCATAGACTCATGACAAAAGTCCAAATGGGGAGTAATAGAAGAGTATAGGAGCATTACATAATTCATAGTATCTAAAGAAAACTTATAACTCTGAGATTCGTGTTGCTAAAATAAATCAATCCTGAACTTCTCTGACATCAGTGTTTGTGTGTGTGTGTGTGTGTGTGTGTGTGTGTGTGTGTGTGTATGTGCACGTGCAAGTGCATGCACACTTACATTTGTAAAAGAAAATCCCAGCAACTGAGAACTTTGGAGCACAGACAATTTTGGACAATTACTTTATTCTACCCTCACCCCATTCTCTGGTGGGATATGGAGAGAAGTGAATCTAGGCCTCCAACATGCTAGGCAACTGGTCTACCACTAAGGTCCGACTCCAGCCCAAATTCTAAGCTTTTAAAATATTTCAATTATTTTAAAATAATCAACTTCTCATACTATTTAAAAATGGTAAATAATAACTGAGAGAATTTTATCTATATGCATACTTTTAAGTACTCTGAGTATATTATAACTACTATCAAGCAAATAAAAATCTAATTCTGTCAAAAATATGCTTTCAATAAAGACAGCTTCTTTTTTTACTACTTTTTGTTTTACTACTATTAAGATTTTTCATGAAAACATGTTCTAGTGAAAATTAGCATCCTTAATATCAGACTTTTCATATTATAATTTAACTTGTTTGCTAATGCTGTGGGCTTCATAAACTAGGAAACTAAGATAAAAATGTGCTTTCGTGTCATATAAACTCTTAGCTAAAGAGAACTATTTCTACATATATGTCATTTTAGAAAGTAAATAACCAGGTTTCTTTAAATCTTTAACCCTCTTTCTCTCCCTGTCTCTCTCCCTCCCCCTACTCTCCCTCCTCTTCTGTCTCCTCCTTTTCCATCTTCTTTTCTTTCTTGAAATTTGCTAATCAGCCAATTAGGGATGCCAACAATTATAAATGTCAGGGAAGGGAGAAAGGAAAGACAAATGGGAAAGTAGTCAAGGTAGAGGAAAATCACTTCGCTGTAAAGAGTGTCTACTGTGAACCCCTTAGAGAATTTCCACTGCACCTTGATGGACTTGTTGTTCCCAGTCTCCACCCCTCCCATCTTCCCTCCCTATTATAATTGTTAGGTCAGTTAATTGGCTGATTAAGGATACCCTGGCATTTTTATTAACTGGCAATTAGAATCAGTCCCTGAGGCACAGAAGATCCTCCTGATTGGGGGTGTCACTTAGGTTATAAAGATTAATAAAGTCAAATGAGCTTTAGGGTCTGGTTTAGTTAATTTAATCTTCTATATGGATATTTTAGGAACATCCATCATTCTAATATTATCTCAGTTGCTTTCAAGATAAACTGTATTAATTCCAGAACAGCAATCATTTATCTTTAAAAACAATATTCCATATAGGAATATTGTAAAGATATCAAATAGTCAAAAGCTGTAAAGGTATCTTCACCTGCTAAACTGATGTGTCGTATACTTTAGCCACAATCTTCCATTTCTTTTCTTCCAGGACCATTCCAATAGAAGACCCAAGCTTCTCATTAAACAAATCCACAAGACTATGATATGTACTATGCCCTAATCCCTTTAGCCTATGTAAATCCTCTCACACCCTCTTTCTATAACTTCTCTAAGAAAAGTTGGCACTTACGAAATGCTGTTCGTTGTACAGGGTGTCCAGTTACAGGCAAAACAATTGTTCTCTTACATTGCAAACATTTTGCGTGATTATAAGAGAAGAGTGCATCATATTAAAATGACTTGAATACACAACTTTAGAAGAAGAATATTCTGCAGAATCAGTACTATCTGTGCATTTAGTCCTGAGAGGGACAAATCCCAGGGAAATGGTTAAGGCGATCTAAAGCAGAGTCTCCACCCTAGACTTTGGATCAGGTATGGTCCAGAGGAAAAGTCCTGCCTCTTCCACATACTTAAAAGTCTAACTTTGGCTTGGCCCAAGCTTATATGAGCCCTCAGTTTTTTATTTTCCCTTTTTCCTAGAAACATTTTAATTATAATTTAGAAAAGTATGCCCAATAAGTGGCGTCTCACAGCTTCTTAACAGTGAAGAATGCTACTTGTGCAAGACAAAAATCTGATATAGCTTTGCCAATAAACAAGAACATGGTCTTCAACAGCTAGGAAAACAGACGACCACAGCCAGCAGGTACCAAAGGCACAAAACAGCACTCACTTTGTACGCTGAAGGAAAAGATAAAGAGACAATATCAAAGCACCTTTTTCTCAGACTTGACACATAGTAAATAATCAATAACCAGCCATGACTACTGGCATACATATCTTTCCTCATTTGGTTTCCTAGATGGTTGAGTAAACTAATAGGCCATGATTGGTATCATACATGGTCTAAGAACTTGGAAAAACACAGAGGACAGATGTCAGAAAACATAATTTCAGCTTAGAAAGGAAAGAATAAATTTGATCAAGGTAAACCCATGGTTAGGGAAATGTTTCATTTTAGAATCTGGGACTAGGTCAAGTTATCAGGACTCAGAAGGATTTGATGTCCTGGTCAAAAACAAGCAGATATTCACAAAAGCTGCTGCAGTCTGGGATATTAGAGATACTAGTTAATTTTCACTAGCACATGTCTTCACAAAAAATCTTAATAATAGTAAAACAGAAGAATTATGTGAGACAACTTGGTATCTCCTGAACACAGAGGTGAAAAGAATGGACTCAAGAGTGAGATCTTGGATTTTAATCTCTGCTGCTACTAACTGTTTGATATTAAGCAGCATAGTTAGCCTTTTGTATTAGTTAATTATATTCCTATGATCAAATACCTGGCAACAAGTAAGTCCCGGGAGGAAGGATTTGTTCGGCCCCAGGCTTTGAGGCTATAGTCCCCTATGGCCAGGAAGGCGTGGCAGCAGGAGTTGCTTCTGACCGTGGCTGCAAGGAATCTGAGGCTGAGTTCTTACTTCCTAGCAGATGAGAGAGAAGTATAAGGCCCAGGATTTCATCTGAAGCTCTCATTTCCCTACCCTTCCTCAGCCCAGGACCCCTCTCCATGAGATGGTATCTCCCACATACAGATCATGTCTTCCCTTCTCAGTTAACCTGTTCCAAAAGAAATCCCTTACAAACACACCCAAGAATATACCTCATCAGTGCCCTACATTTTTCTTAACCCAGTCCAGCTGACAATCAAAATTAACCATCACTCCTCTCTACTCCTCCATTTTTCTTCCTGTAAGACAAGAGGGTAATAAGTTCTAACTTATCATCCATGTAATCAACACTACATGAGTCACTACTTGCAAAAACATTTACAAGAGTCCCCTACAAAATGAGTTAAGCACAAAATCTGTTAAATAAGCAAAACTCACAAGGTCCTTAGTAATGTTCACTTTGTCCTTCTGTCAACTGATCCTCTTTTCCTCCAAATAATGAACTTTATATGAGCTGTGCAAGGTGGCAATTGGTCCTAAAAGACAAAAGGGAAACAGTGAAGGAACCAGAACTAGAAAAGTTGCCTTTACCCCTTGAGAGAGCAGGCCCTGCACCTCACCTGGGCAGTACACTAGAGCCAACCCTATGGGCAGAAGTGTGGGTGAGCCAGCTCTTAAGTTGTGAGCAGGGGAGACCTGTCCCCATTACCCATCTGTCTGGAAGCAGCATGGCCAGTGGAGACATGCCCTCGTCCCTCCTGCCTATCAATGCCTGAGGCAGATGGGAGAGCTGTCCCTGATGTTAAAAGAGCTGCAGAACTGTCCCTGCCCCCTGCCAGCTGCAACCCTTGGGAGAGCAGGCCTTGTACCTGCAGGGCAGAGCACAATAGTCAACCCTGTTGGCAGAGGTGTGGGTGGGCAGCCTCTGAAGTTGTGAGCATGGGAGAGCTAGCTGTCCCCATTACTTACCTGTCAAGTGGTGGCACGGGTTGGGGAAAGATGCCCTCTTCTTCCACCTCAGTCCATAAGTGCCTGAGGTAGGTGGGATAGCTGGCCCTGACCCTTATCAGCTATAGGAGAGTGGCCCCTATACCTCTACACGGTAAAGCTGGCCCTGAAGGTGTAGATGTGGGAGAACGGACCCTAAAGATGTGAAAGCAGAATTGGCCCTGCCCCTTGCTCAGGGTGAACTATCCAGGACAATGCCGGAGAGCTCACCCTGGAGGTGAAGACAGGGGAGAGCTGGTGGGCTGACCAACCCTGCAACTACCCAGGCCCAGAACCAGGGCTATGTGTTAGCCCACCCCAACATCCACCCCATCTGTGATCTGCTGGAGCATGAAGGTAGGGAGTGGTCAGTTCTGTGGACCCACAACACGGGGCAGTAACAGACTGTCCAGGGAGTATCAGTGATGGCCCAGCATCGATAGTGTAAGCAGAGATCGGGGCCTCAAACCAGACCAGAGATTCTTTGCAATGAACACCTGGATTTAAAAATGGAGCAGCAAAGGGGTTTCCTGCTTGACTCACTGTGTCACACTGAAGCTTCCATGACGAGATTTGTCCTTTCTCCCTTTTCTCTTCTTTTTTTCTATCAAATCTTACTTTGTTTTATCCTGGGGGGGGGGGTAGAGAGATGGGTAAGATTGGGAGGCATGGTGTAAAAGACAAAAAGAATCAATAAAAACAAATTTTAAAAAGGAAAAAACTTGCACTTACCTTACTTTTTTGGTTTCCTAATCCACTATGCCACAGACACATGGTGACAGACAGACATGAGTATTTATCACCATCATTAACTTTTGAACCTGTGAGGAAATGGGGAAGGATCACTCTACCATGGGACCAACTGGAAAGGCTGTGTAGTCCGTCTTTAAACACTGATTCTTTCAGAGCCCTCTTCAACTCTCCTTTTCCTATGAGACACAAAACACAAACTCCCTCCTTGAAAATAACCCAGGGGCTAGAGATAGAGCCCAGGGGTTAAGAGTCCTGGCTGCTCTTCCAGAAAACCCAGGTTCAATTCCCAGCACTCACATGGGGACTCAAAGCCATCTCTAACTCCAGATCCAGGGGATAAAATACCCTATTCTAATATTTGTGGGCACTGAGCATTCTTGTGGTACACAGACATAAATGCAGACAAAACACCCATACACATGAAATAAAAAAATAAAAACTAAAACAAAATAATTCAGATGAAAACAGAATTGTGAGTTGGAAGGTCTATCATTGAGTTTTATCTTCTGACTATTGTGAGGTGACATACCCACAGATGGGGGAAGCGACTTTAGTAAAAGGATTAAAGTTATGTTTTCCCAATATCTTTAGATTCAATATAAAGCTGCAATTTGAAAAGAATGGTGGGTTGTTCTCATCCCAACATTTGCCATTTGTATTCCTTGCAGACTGACATGCCTTCCAGTGTGCATGACACTTCATGATTTCTGTTTGCATGGAACATTCCAAGACAAATTGAGTGTCCTGATCAGTATATCTTGGCCTTCCCCCTCTCCCGTGCCCAGATTTGTTTAATTAATACATACAAGAACTAGAGTTTAAGGGCATCTGAGGGGTAAAACTAAGTAGTAAATGCTGCCCTTTCATGGTTGGATTTTCTCATTTCTTCCCATAATTTTATCAGCTATCTATTAGTCTTCCTTAGTCTTTTTATGGCAATTCAGTTACTGCAGCAAGATTTCTCAAAGGTGAATTTTTACCCCGACTATGAACTTAACAATCACACAACCAGCATTCCTCCAAAAATTAACATAGCAAGAGGTGGGGACTGGAGAGATCACCCAGGGTTTTAAAATAATCATTGTTTTTGCAGAGACTCAGATTCAGTTCTCAGTACCTGCAAAGGGGTTTATGACCATCAGTAAATCCAGTTCCAGGGGGATCTGGTGCCCTCTTCTGGCTTCAGTGGGCATCAGGCGTGCATGTGGTGCACATACATATGTGAAAGCAAAACACTCATATATGTAAGGCAGCTAACTGTGTTTTTCAAAAAAGAAGAATATTTTAAAAGTATCACAGGGCACCAGTAGAATGGAAGAAAAGATATATAATTTAGAGATAAATGGGGGATTTCTGCTGTCAAAATTAGCTCTCATTTTACATGTAAAGAAATACAAGTTCGGGGTAGACACAGAATTATTGAGAAAAGAAGTATATGCAGAAGCAGGTAAATCTTGTGTACTCAAGGTCAGTGTAGTCTGCAAAGCAAATTCACTATGTAGCCAGAGCTACAGAGTGAGACCGTGTCTCTAAATTTAAAAGACTTAGAGATAATTATAGCTAAATCACACTGGATTTAAAGAAATTCAAAAACATGTAATAACACATTTTTTACCATAATTTTATTAGCTATCAGTTTTCATTTGTTAATGAAAAGTCATACCTTAACACAGCATTCTGGATGAACATGAATGATATTTCTTGCTATGTTATATATCAGTAGTCCATGCAACTGAACATCCATTTCTCTCCCATTAAAATTGCTTATTTGCCTCATCTGGGTGTATATTCAAATGATAATAAGATACATAATATATAAGTTTGACCCTGATAGTAGGTTTTGCTGTTTCTAGGGGATTTTTTTTGTTAATTGGTTGCATCATGTGTTAGATCTGATTCTTCCACACCATTGTTAATACTGATGATTCCTCAAAACACTACTGAAAGGAAAACAACTAGAAGGTGTCTCACCGAAACAAGGAAACAGAAGCACAATGTCCTAAAGAAAGAGAGATGGTTTTCATTTTATGGTTCTGACTATAAAATGCATTCCATTCTATAAAATGTGAGTATGAGAAGTGTTTTATCAGCAAAAGAAAGAAAAGGCAAGGCAAGGCAAGGCAAGGCAAGGCAAGGCAAGGCAAGGCAAGGCAAGGCAAGGCAAGGCAAGGCAAGGCAAGGCAAGGCAAGGCAAGGCAAGGCAAGGCAAGGCAAGGCAAGGCAAGGCAAGGCAAGGCAAGGCAAGGCAAGGCAAGGCAAGGCAAGGCAAGGCAAGGCAAGGCAAGGCAAGGCAAGGCAAGGCAAGGCAAGGCAAGGCAAGGCAAGGCAAGGCAAGGCAAGGCAAGGCAAGGCAAGGCAAGGCAAGGCAAGGCAAGGCAAGGCAAGGCAAGGCAAGGCAAGGCAAGGCAAGGCAAGGCAAGGCAAGGCAAGGCAAGGCAAGGCAAGGCAAGGCAAGGCAAGGCAAGGCAAGGCAAGGCAAGGCAAGGCAAGGCAAGGCAAGGCAAGGCAAGGCAAGGCAAGGCAAGGCAAGGCAAGGCAAGGCAAGGCAAGGCAAGGCAAGGCAAGGCAAGGCAAGGCAAGGCAAGGCAAGGCAAGGCAAGGCAAGGCAAGGCAAGGCAAGGCAAGGCAAGGCAAGGCAAGGCAAGGCAAGGCAAGGCAAGGCAAGGCAAGGCAAGGCAAGGCAAGGCAAGGCAAGGCAAGGCAAGGCAAGGCAAGGCAAGGCAAGGCAAGGCAAGGCAAGGCAAGGCAAGGCAAGGCAAGGCAAGGCAAGGCAAGGCAAGGCAAGGCAAGGCAAGGCAAGGCAAGGCAAGGCAAGGCAAGGCAAGGCAAGGCAAGGCAAGGCAAGGCAAGGCAAGGCAAGGCAAGGCAAGGCAAGGCAAGGCAAGGCAAGGCAAGGCAAGGCAAGGCAAGGCAAGGCAAGGCAAGGCAAGGCAAGGCAAGGCAAGGCAAGGCAAGGCAAGGCAAGGCAAGGCAAGGCAAGGCAAGGCAAGGCAAGGCAAGGCAAGGCAAGGCAAGGCAAGGCAAGGCAAGGCAAGGCAAGGCAAGGCAAGGCAAGGCAAGGCAAGGCAAGGCAAGGCAAGGCAAGGCAAGGCAAGGCAAGGCAAGGCAAGGCAAGGCAAGGCAAGGCAAGGCAAGGCAAGGCAAGGCAAGGCAAGGCAAGGCAAGGCAAGGCAAGGCAAGGCAAGGCAAGGCAAGGCAAGGCAAGGCAAGGCAAGGCAAGGCAAGGCAAGGCAAGGCAAGGCAAGGCAAGGCAAGGCAAGGCAAGGCAAGGCAAGGCAAGGCAAGGCAAGGCAAGGCAAGGCAAGGCAAGGCAAGGCAAGGCAAGGCAAGGCAAGGCAAGGCAAGGCAAGGCAAGGCAAGGCAAGGCAAGGCAAGGCAAGGCAAGGCAAGGCAAGGCAAGGCAAGGCAAGGCAAGGCAAGGCAAGGCAAGGCAAGGCAAGGCAAGGCAAGGCAAGGCAAGGCAAGGCAAGGCAAGGCAAGGCAAGGCAAGGCAAGGCAAGGCAAGGCAAGGCAAGGCAAGGCAAGGCAAGGCAAGGCAAGGCAAGGCAAGGCAAGGCAAGGCAAGGCAAGGCAAGGCAAGGCAAGGCAAGGCAAGGCAAGGAAAGGAAAGAAGAGCTACTGGATTTGCAATCCTGTACTGATTTCAGGGTCTTTGAATTAGAACACATTTCTAGAAATAGAAAACTGAGTAATGTAAAGAAATTACTCTTCTCAAATCCAAATAATAACCTGCTTTGTGGAGTTATGATACTTTATTTCACATCAGAACTGTTATCTTTCTGTTGAGTAAAAAAATTCATCAATGAGATTATATGCTAATCTCTCCGGAGAGCACAGTTTTTTAACCAACAGGAGAATTATTTTACAATGCTAATAATTCCTCCCTACAGTTAGTGCTTTGATTTTTATTAAATTTCTTAACATATTGGGAAGCTTTTGTAAAACAAAGGACATGGTCAACAAGACAAAACAGCAGCCTACAAAATGGGAAAAGATCTTCACCATCCCCACATCGAACAGAGGATTGATTTCCAAAATATACAAAGAACTCAAGAAATGGGTCATCAAAAGAACAAATAATCCAATAAAAAATGGGACACAGACATAAACAGAAAACTCTCAACAGATTAATCAAAAATGACTGAAAGACACTTAAGGAAATACTCAACATCCTTAGTCATCAAAGAAATGCAAATCAAAACAACTCTGAAATTCCATCTTAAACCTGTCAGAATGGCCATGATCAAAAACACTGATGATCCTTTATGCTGGAAAGTATGTGAGGTAAGGGAACACTTCTGCATTGCTGGTGCGAGTGCAAACTTGGACAACCACTTTGGAAATCAGTATGGCAGTTTCTCAGAATATTGGGAATCAATCTACCTCAAGACCCAGTAATAACAGTCTTGAGCATATACCTAAAGGATGCTCAATCATACCACAAGGACATGTGTTCATATGTGTTAATAGCAGCATTATTTCTCATAACCAGAATCTGGAAACAACCCAGATGCCCGTCAACTGAAGAATGGATAAAGAAAATGTGGTACAGTTACACAATGGAGTATTACGAAGCTGTAAAAAAAAAATGACATCTTGAAATTTGCATGCAAATGGATGGATCTAGAAAAAAACATATTGAGTGAGGTAACCCAGACCCAGAAAGACAAATAAAATATGTACTCACTGATAAGTGGCTTTAGACATAAAGCAAAAAAATCCAGTCTACAGTCTACAAGCCCAGAGAACCTAGAAAACAAGGAGAACCATAAGAGAGATATACATGGATGTCTATGCATAGGAAGGAGAGAAAGACAAGATCCCCTAAGTAAATTGGAAGTGTGTGGGTCACAGGAGAGGTAGAATGGGAGAGGGGAGGAAGGGAGGAGAGTGGAGAAAAAAATGTATAGTGCAATAAAAAAGAACTAGCCTAAGTATCTTTGTTTCTCAGCACTTGATAGGCTTGGAAAAAGCAGAAAAGGCAAAGGCAAGATAAAGAAACAGACCAAGAAATGATAGAACTGGGTTAACCCAGTTCTACCATTTTCTGGCCAAATGGCCATAGCAAAGCAGTATAATAGTCATCCCTTATCTATTGCTTTCCATGGTCTCAACCTCAATAGTTAACTTCTGGCAGAAAATATTAAGTGGAAAATCCACTCTTTATGTTTTAGGTTGTATACTTTCCTGACATGAATCAATCCTACTTTCTTAGTATCCACGGTATATATGATAGGCATTAAGTTACTAAGTAACCATCACAGGTATCATAATGACAATGGCAATTGTAATATAAAACTGATAAAAGTAAAAGGTAAATTATCCTAGTTATTACATATAGGAGTGATATAAAGAGCTAAGTGCTGCCTCTAGTCTCAGATATCTAATAGGAGTGTTGGGATTGTTTCCATCTAAATTAGGCACAACTACTAAATATTTTTCTGGACCTACGTTTCTTTACCTGTAATATTGTCAGAGAACGAATCTATGAGAGTCAAAGGGCTGGGAATGTCACTCAGTGGTACAGTTCTTACCTCCCATGCCCAAGGCCCTGGGTTCCATCCTTAGAACTGAAAAAAAAATATTTTAGAAAAGGGGAGATGGAAAGGAGGAAGGAAAGAAGGAAAGAAGACAAAAGTCAGTAAAATCACACCAAACATAATCACCCCTGTGAAAGCACCTGAGAAACTGTAGCACTAATTGTTTAAAAGAATTAAATTTGAAATAGGTTAAATAAAATAGAATGGTTGAATTTTATTTCTTTTTAAACTAGAATCAGAGTAACCAATGTGTGTTTATACACAACTCAAACTTGTGGTCTTATGCTGTTTGTCCTTTTAAATTTAATTTTTATTCTTTTTACATGTATTCATGGAGGGTTGGCACATGCATGCCACACTGTGCATGTGGAGGTCAGAGGACATCTTACATGAGTCGGTTCTCTCCTTCTACCACGTGGGTCCTGAATATTGAACACACATGGTCAGGCCTGGTGGCAAGTGCCTTTAGCAATTTACCCATCTCACCTGCCCACATTTGTCCTTTATATCACAACCCTTCCATCATTACTAACAAAGTAGTTACTGCTTGGTAGAATTAACTATGCAGTAGAGAATTACTGCGGCAAAAAAAAAAAAAATACCTTCTTGCATGCTTTCTCCTGCAGCTGAAGCATTGTTGTAGCATGTTCCTGGGATAGCGGCACAAAAGAGCCTCAGATCCCACACTCACCTACAGTATGTAGTGTTATCATCCAGGAAGATGTTGGGTTCCATGCAGAAGGCACAGCTGTCATCCAAAATTGGTGTGATAAAAATTGGCCTCACTGGAGACAGTGATATGCAGATGTAGTTTCAGCTGGCGAGGCAGAGGCAGAAGGGTTCCTGGCTCTCTGGCCAGTCAGTCTGGTGGAATTGGTGAGCTTTGAGTTCAATTAGAAACATTGACTCAAAAAAATTGGGTTGGGTTTCATGCAGTAAATACAGCCTGTGTGAAAAAGAAAAACAGCTCCCAATGTACAAATGCAGTCGGTGAGTATTGTGCACATGATCTAGAGATGTCATGAGCACTTTTGAGCCTGTTCTCCTAGCTCTTTAGCCCACTTCAACCCTTCTAAGTGTCTTAATAAACTGTATCTAATTTTATTACTAAATAATAATGAATTAGGAAGTAATTAAGAAAGACACATGACATTAAACTACAAATGGGAAAACATCACTTTAATATAAGGCCTGAAACTCTGAAAGAGAGGAAAAGGTAGCCAGAACACTTAAAGATATCACAATGGGAAAAAAGTTCTAAATAAAACATCAGATACTCGGGGAATAAAAACAACAATTAACAAGACTAATGAAATTAAAAAGCCTTTGTACAACAAAGGAAGCAGTTAATCACATGAACATAAAGCCTACAAAGAGGGAGAAGGTCTTTGCTAGACATACAACTGGCAAAGGATTAATATTTAAATTATACCAAGAAGTCAAAAACTAAACAATAAGAAATCAACCCAATCAATACATGGGTTAATCAAGTAAATATATACTTCTCAAAAGAAGTGCAAATGTCCAATAAGCATGAAAAATTTTAAAATCAGGAGTTGGAGAGATAGTCAGTGGTTATGAGCATATACTACTCTTGCAGAGGGCACAGCTTCAGTGCCCAGAACCCATAGCAGGTACCCCACAATTACCTGTAACTCCAGCTCCAAGGGAATTTACTGCCCCTGACCTCTGAAAGCACTTTCTTTAACATGTGCACTTGTAAACACACACACATACACACACACACACACACACACTTAAAATCAATAAATCTTTAAAAATGTTCAACCTCACTAGTCATCTGAGAAAAACAAAATAAAACTACATTGAGATCCCATCATAGCACAATCAGAATGAAAGTAATTAAGAAAATATATAATAATAAAACCTGAAGAGAATGTGGACAGAAGGGAATCCTTATACACTGCTCGTGGTAATGTATATTAGTCCAACCATCGTGGAAATAAATATAGATGCTAAAAATATAGTATCGTACGTCCCAGCTAGACCACACTTAGGTAGTTATACAAAGGGCTTCAAGTCAACTGTCACAGAGATACTTACACATCAATGCGTACTGCAGCACTATTCACCATAGCTAACTGATTGAAAGTACGGTAGTGGATAGAAAAAGTGTGATATATACACAACAAAATTTTTTTCAGCCATAAAAAGACAAGTTATGTTACTTAAAGGAAAATAGAGGCAACCGAACATGATCATACTAAATAAAGTCTCAGAAAGATAAATGTGTGTTTTGCATCATTTGCAGTTCCTAGGTTTTATATAGATACATAAAATAATCTGCACACATTACATGAAAGTAGAAGCAAAGCTGTCTAGGGGAACAAAGGGGACAAATGTGAGGGGAGGAATGAGAAAAGGGAGGTTGGGGAGTGAGGGAATGTGCCCATTGTTCAAAATATGTTTGTATGAAAGTTTCCATATTTAAAATGGTACCATGTTATGCCTAATGCAAACAATGAAGCAAAAACTTAAAAACAAAATAACTTGGAGAAACAGAAAGAACAGAGTGAATTGTAAGCAAATGGAACGTAAATACTGAAAGAATAGCATTTCATTCCTCCTAAAGCCTGAAAAATAAAAGTAGTGTCATGAAGTCTGTTTAGTTAATTTGGTAAATATAAAAAGAAAAACATTCAGCCCAGGTTTTTGGCATTGCAAAAAAACAGACTAAAAAGTTGACTAATTGATCTATTTTCAATAAGTTATGTGGACATCCTGTAGTCACTGACTTGGTCGATGGAGTTTTGCCTTAAAAGAGGCAAAAATTCTTATCACACAAAGCAAACTAGAGATAGCTACACTGTCTCAGGAGCTTCTGCTAAAACTTTACCCATGCTGGAAATCTCTACACTGGATTGTTTTGGATATAGATCCAAACCTATTCATGTCTTTTCTGAGTCTTCTTTCTCACCTCCTTGTGTAGCACTGAACAATTTCTGATGACAGAAACCACGATTTCTTGTCATTTTCTAGTTCAAATCCTTGTTCATGCTGCCTGCTAAGCACTTGTTCCCTGGGACAGCTTTCAGGCCGACAGAATGCACTGAATGCCGCATTCCAAAGCACTCCGTCCTGCTGGGCGCCGAGGAAAACAATCTCTTCAAACTCCATAATGTGAAATCTTCACAAGGAACAATCTCCCTCAGACAATTCCATTCACACATCTTATCCGTGAAACTGGGTCTCGGGAAGAGGTGACATCACAGACTTTCCCCTCTGGCCAGGGTCATGACCACCAAAGTTGTATTTAGAAGACTCCCACGTGGTTTGACACATGATTTTCTTAACAATGTAACATTTCCCCCAATGTTCCCATAAGCTTCCAATTTAAGATAGTCGCACTTAAATACAAAATTGGGTTCTGGTGTCAAGAAAGCCAGGGATTTCAAGAAGAATGAGAAAATTGTAGCCCATGTAGGAGGGAAAATATAAGGCACAACACACATAACACATGCCATATGTGGGGGTTTGTAGCAGAGTATTAGAAAGCATAAATACAGAAAGTATGACATCAACCAAGAGGCTGGATTTTTAAGGAGGAGCTAGGAATGCACTTGCCTATCATAGGAAAGGCCCTGGGTCCTAGCCCCAGTGCCATGAAAAAACACTATACAATGTTCAAAAGCAATTTTTATTTTAAAAAAATAAGATCTTTTAAAAATATCTGCAGCCAGCACTTGGAGGTGAGGGCTTTGAAAGCAGCAGGAAGATTAGTCCTCTGAGCTGGACAGCCAATTTGCCTCTAATTGGGCTGTAACAGGAGCAGAGCAGCAAACCCATGCATTCTGAGGACTCTGCAGCTGTCTTCAGAATGCTCTGCCTAGGAGCTACTAAAGAAGACTCGGGGTTCATCTCAAAGCTCTTTATGTGAAAAAAAAAAGCAGCTTATATATCAGGGTGGTTTCCATTCCAGTTCTTCTCAGAGTTAGAGCCTGCGAAACTGCCAACCCCCTAAGTCTCCCTGTAGTGCACTGAATAGTGAAATCTAGGTGGCTAAGAAATATACTCTGACATAGCATTTTTGGAAAAGAAAGTGCCCAAATCATAGGCTATTTGGCTACACTATGCTTAGCAGCTATATCTAATCTGCAGCCTGAGGGCAGCATGCTCCCCAAGGTTGATATGAATGTGGCCCAGCAGAAAAGCATAAGCTTTCTTAAAACATTATGAGATTATTTTTAGCAAGTAGATTGTGCAGTGGTTTGTAGCTAGCAATGTTGTGTCACAGTGTCTACAAGTTGGGCATGCTTGGGAGTCTAAGGCCTGCAGTTTTTTTCCTTATTCTTGAACTACTGTGGAAAATGGAGCCAAAACAAAGAGGGTCGCACTACATACACATGTTCCCATCCTACAAGGAGACATACCACAGCCGGCTACCTAGGCGATTTCCTCGCTTTGAATAATTTCGCCTTGGCAATCCTTACTGCAAGGAGCTTGTAGAGTTCAGCTGGTTATATACTTCTGCCTACCTAAATGACATCATAGGTTAGAGTGCAGAGCTCAGGGAGACCTACAACATCATCTAGCACAACAAGTGACTATTTAATATACCAAACAGAAAAGGGCTTACTCAAGGTCACTAGTTACTGGGAAAGTCGAGGCTTTAATGTAGGTACCCTGTTCTTGTATCAGTGCCCAAGGCATGGTAATGTTACATCAAATTAGAAAGAAAGCCCATAACTTATTTGTTGTAGTTCTTTGGAGAAGCATACTTAGTGTTCCACAGAATAAAATTGTTCCTCTGACGGTATGTTTTGAACCTTTTGTCTCTAATAAAATGTTATGACAAATCTTCTTTGTCATTAAAAACAGAAAAGTATAGCATAATACTGCATTTGTTTCTCAGCCTACATATGAAATCACAGAGGTTCTCACATACCTCTCTAGGGAACCAAGCACCTTGGAATGAGAAAGAATGATTTGCAGTCCAATGCAGCACACAAAACTGCAAACTGACAATTGTAAAGATTACCCCCTAAGTGAGGACTTTGGGGAGAGAGAACATTTTATCCTGACATGGAAGGGCCTGAAAGGTATCCGAGAAAAAGTTAAAGCTTGGAGGGGGCTGACCCTCTAGGCCAAGGATCAGTTAGGTATACAGAGAGGGGAGCAGCTGAAAGGGCCCCGATGCAGCGATGATCAAAAAGAAAGTAGAGAAGAAACTTCAAGTGGTCCATCTTGGCTGGTAGCGAGATTGTCATAGTGGTGACAAGGTGGTGACATGCTCCATGAACAACAAATATCAAACGGTGTCCCCTACATAAATACAACATAGTACCAAGCTAGAGTGACTTCACAATGCAAGCTCCTCATCTGCATCCCACCATCAACACATGAATTTAAAAGACCATACGCAATAAAACTAAGGGAGGTACAGGGAAAGGAAGAACAGAATTTACCAGTAAGTGACTGATTGTGAGCCTCTAGATGAAATCAACTACCACGCTGGTGAAATGAATAGTTGATTCTGACATGGATGGGGCCTTATAACTTGTGAAGATTCCACCACACATTGTTACTAAAAGATCAAATACATATGTTTAGACTTCCAAACAAGGGTTCAGGCTCCTGAGTAAACTATCCTTAACTACTGTACCTGCTCCGCCATTTCATAAGAGCCAGAGCAATCTAATTGCAATATTTTCAGTTCATTTGTCAGTTTTACTAGAAAGCAGTGGTTTTGTGGATAAAATATTCAGCTAGAGGTTAAGAAAGAAGCCTTCTCTCAAGCTCCTATACAGAGGAAAACTGGGAAATTTCATGTTACGGGTTGTTTTTGTCGTTTTGTGAGACAGGGTCTTACCATGTACTCCTAGGTAGCCTGGAATGTAGATCAGCTGGCCCCAAACTTACACTCAGAGAGATCCACATGCCTTCACCTCCTGAGTGCTAGGATTAAAGGCATTCACATGGTTCACACATTTAATTTTCACTTGAACCTAAGAAGGAAAATGTACAAAATATGCAAGATCATGAGAAAGATGTTTTCTATAAATAGGTAGGTTCTCTTTAGACCCACACAAAAAAATTCTCCAATGATCAACTTCAAATGAGTTCCTTGAATCATTCACATACCTCAGAATCAGGGCCACGTTCAGACTTCATGTCTCATACTTACAGACCTCCTGAAAATAGGTAGTTTGGGGGAACGCCTTATTGTAAGAGAGGCCACTTGTTCGTTTCCCGGCTGCCCAGACTCCTGAAATAACCACACAGAAACTGTATTAATTAAATTACTGGTTGGTCAATTACTTAAGCATATTGCTAACTAGCTCTTACATCTAGAATTAACCCATCTCCATTATTTTATATTTTACTATGAGGCTCGTGGCCTACTGGCAAGGTTTCATCACATCTGTCTCTGGCGGCTCCATAGCTTCTCCCTCACTCCACTTCCTTTCTCCCAGCATTCAGCTTAGTTTTCCCCACCGAACTAAGTTCTACCTTGCTATAGGACAAGCCAGTTTCTTTATTCATTAACCAATAAAAGCAACACATAGACAGAAGGACCTCCCACACCATCCCCTCACTGAGATTTTTTATGTGAGCTGAAAGGTAGCTCTGAAACTGCTGAATTCACAGGATACCTGAGAGCCTTTTACTCTCTTTCTCATGGGAAATGAAGGTAAAGGCATGCAGGGGTGACATCTAGGAATAAGGGCATGAACATTTCTGGGGTCATAAGTCTACAGAATGGAGGGAGGCCCATGGCCATACGTGAATCTAGCTGACGGCTCTATTCATCTGCCCTCTTAAAATAGAAGCATTATGTGTCCATAATGAATTGGGCACTGTACCAGTCATTTGGGATTACCAGAGGAAACAAGAGAAAAAAATGCCTGCTCTCATAATGGCATACCCTATTCCAACTGTCCCCTAGGTGCCTGTTAATTATAGTTGTTTCTCAGTTAAGTTTGTGTCCAGAATGCCCCCAATGATTCTACCAGAAGAGTGCCTGCAAGTAGTAGAAACAGAAAGAAAAAAAACAAATATTCAGAGAGGGACAGACTGCAGCTCAACTGAACGCTTTTTCAGGCTTGAAGAAGCACCACAGAACTCACTTGATGTGCTTTGTATCTTGTACGGGTTTGTGGCTTGGAAGGGTGGTATGAACACAGGCTTCCTAAAGAAAGTCTTATCAGAGTGTCCATTGCCCCAGGCTGGGTTAGCCAAAAGACAAGGGCCCCAGAGAAGAACACCCTGTGAGATGCTGAACTGCCCCCGCTCCAGTGTCTTTCTTCTGGACAGTGGGACTCCTGCCAAAGCGAATCTTCCCAAAGTACCGCTTGGATGAAGGTATCATCCTTGGACCCAGATAAAATCTGTGGGAAGTTATTGAAGAGCTTCTAAACTTTGTCCCTATCCCTCCTACCCATTATACTCTTTCCTACTCAAAAGATACTAGATAATCTTCCAAAGATGGTTCCCCTGCTACTCGTTTTTCCGGAGCCAGTTTAAAGGACAACTTTACCAGAAGCTGTGACGCTATCAGCAAGAAATTCTTTTGAGTTCTCCACAGCTCTGGAGCGCTTTGCCCACAGCTAGAAGGCCCTGCTTGGCTACATAGTTTATCTTCCATGGCAGAGCGAAGTCTTTGAGGATAAGGACTGTTTTATGGCTGCTATCTCTTCTCAGTCCTTAGACCAGAGCCTTGGTGTTTACTGAATGCAACACCAAGTTGTTTCTTTTCTTTTCTATCTGGGAATTCACTTTATAGTCAAGTTTTCTTTTAACATATTGCTCAGCTATGCATTTTTCTCCAGTCATGTTAATGAAGCAGGATCAACTCTGACGTCAACTTAGAGGCAGGGTGCCTTTAATAAATCTGTGATGTTTTATGCATGGCCTTTGGAGAACTCAAGAGATGCGGGCTTTTTTGTGTCCTTCCACTCCTTTCATAATCTCACTTCCACCGCCCCCACCCACCAGCTGTACTTCTTCAACCCCCACTCTTATTAAAAACCACTTTAGCCTTTGAGATATCCTAGGACCTTTCCTTCCATATGCTTCCTGTACTTAGCCCCCTCTCCACATTCCTTTAGGCCATTATTCCTGGTCGCAAAGTGTGTTCCCCAGGCAATTTCAGGAACTCTAAGGATGCCCTAGTATTTATTGAGAGTGGTGTTCCTAAGTCATGAGCTTATCATATTTACAATTAATACACAGACTATATTTAGGGGAGTTTCAACTATATGAAAACAATTTTTAGCTCAAGCAGAATACCAGGATTTTATTTGCTGATTCCTAGATTGATTTATTTTGCTGTCTTTGCTAAAATATTAGAACTTCAATGTTTGACTGACTTACATTTACAGAGGGAAAATATTTAGTGAGCTAAGCATTGCTGTCGACACTAGAAATATGAACTTCATGTGTTATTTGGAATGACTCTAGCAGACATATAGCTCCATTTACAGAAGAAAACCCGAGGTCTTGTCCAAAATCATCCAGTTATTTTGTGGAGCTAGGGTTCTACCATTGTTCCGTTCAGTATGGAGCATATATATTCTGTTAGTTATGCCATCGTATCCCCGTAAAAAAATCCAGTACTTTCTAGTTGGTCTGCTGCTCTAAAACAGAATCCACTAAGATGCAAGCTCAGAGGCTTAACCCATCACTAACCCAATTATTATACCATCTACTTATACCACCATCACCAAAATCAACTGTGTTTCAAAGAAAAGAAGAGCCTAAAATATATTATTTCCATGATTTCTTTCTAGAAATTGGGTGCATGGTACAATGCGGGTAAAACCAGATGACGCCAGATTCCACAGTATGTTAATCTTACATTTTGGTACAATGATCCAGGCGGTAGTGTCGCACACCTTCAATCCCAGCACTCTGGTGGCAGAAGCAGGCAGATTTCTGTGAGTTCAAGGCCATCCTGATTTACAGCGATAGTTCTAGGACAGCCAGAAAGCCTGTCTCGGAAAACCAAACCAAACAAACAAACATTTTGGTACAAAGTTACAATGTAAATGAATTAGCAATGACTATCAAAGCAAACAACCTACACACGAAAGGATAAAATTATTCCACAATCAAATAAACTATTCCACAATCAAATATACATCTATGTATTTCCCCTATAAGAATTTAAGGTAAGGTCACATTTATTCATTCAACAAACATTTATTGAGCCCCAGTAACTGTACTAGGTGCTAAGAAATACAACTTGAATAAGATAAATCAGGCTCCAGCCCTCACTGGATAAGGTTTGCTTTAAAGTTTAAATGATTTTGCTAACTATGCAATAGCTGATGGTCTGTAATAGAATTATATTTTGGGGAAAGTCAGAGTCATAGGAGGCCTCTTCTGGAATACTTTTACATTTTCTTTATGGTAAACGATATAAATCTTTAACTTAAGAGTCTCTAGGATGGTTTCAACAAGCACGTTGATGGTCAAGTTGACTGTCAAGCAATACGGTGGTGGATGGTGGTCAACCAAGGGGGTAGCTTAGACCATTCGGTTGCGCTTGTGGGATGGAGAGTCTATGGTGGCATCACCAAACTGGGCCGAGGTACGCTTACGGATTCCTCCACTGTCCAGACGAAGAGCCAGTTCTTCTGAGCCCAAGGGGTTCGGATCATCTTCCAGAAAGCCACTTTTCCGACGCCCACTGCTGGCAATACCTCCATCTTGAGATGGGGAACCAGGAGTGCCAGATCGCATGCTGATGCTTGCCATGGCGCCATTGAGGCCATGGAGGGCGATGGCCTCGTGGAAGGGCTGCAGGTCGACGTCCACAGGTGCGGTGGACTCAGTGGCAGCAGCCTGACTGGAAGCAGCTGCGGGCGGCCTAGGGGACATCCTGGAGGTGCGTGGCGGGGGAGCGGTGGGGGGGACTTTGCCACAGAGGAAGCTAATGAGGTCTTCCCTGCGAATGATGCTCCTACCCTTCTTCACCCACTCCAACACATCTCTAACGCGACGCTGGTAGCCAACCTGGACGCCCAGCTCAAAACTTCGCTGGTAGGCATCCCCGCTCTCTTTGTAGAGGCTGGTCACGGCCATGGCAGCATTCTGGAAGGGGTCCCACATAGACAGTCCTGGCTGCTGGCACCCGGAATCTTTGTAGAGCTGGGCCACCGCAGTGGCTGAGATCTGGAAGAGGTGCCAGAGCCTCTGCCGCTCGATCTTGAGCCCAGCCGCATCAGCAGCCGCCTCCTCCTGCAGCTCGGGGGACAGCTGCTCTTCCTGCTCTGCCTCAGCAAGGCACTGGCGCTCCCACTTAGAAAGCCAGGGCTCGGCGACCTCGGCCTCACGGTCCTTCTGCTGCTCCTCCATCCTTCTCTTCCTCCAGGCCGCGCGCCTTCCTTCCTCCACTACAGTCTCCGCAGCTGACTGTGGCTGCAGCTCCTTCACCTCCACCTCCGCCTCCTCCTCCTCCTCCTCCTCCACCACCACCACCTCCACCGCAGCTCACCTCAGGCTCGGGGGGCCGCCCTCCGCCTTCCGCGGCCGCCGCCGCCGCCTTCGCGGGCGCCGCTGGGCGGGCGGGCGGGCGCGCGGGCGGCGGGGGCCCAGAGGCCAAGCGCTCCAGCAAGCAGCGAGCAAGCGAGCGAGCTAGCGAGCACCGCCCGGGGCCCTGGTCCACGCCCCGCCCCGCCCCGCCGGCCCGGCCCCCGCGACGCGGCGCCCGCAGCCTCCGCAGCCGGGGAGATAACCCCAACGCCGCCGGCGCCGCTGCGCTGCCCGCTTCCGGGCTCGCCGCTCGCCCGCCCGCCCGCGCGCTCACCCGCCCGCCCGGGCTGCCCAGCCGCTCCAGCGCCACGGCCTCCCCGCCTCCCCGGTACAGGCCTGGGCTGGCCGCTCCGCCCCAGCACTCGCTAGCGCCGCGCCTGCCGCACTGAAGGCTCAGAGGTGGCCCCGCTGCAGCGCTGCCTCCACGCCGCACTCGCCTGGCGCGGGGGCTCCCTTTGCACACTTTTTTTTTGTGGGGGGGGACTTGTCTGCTCTATCCAAATGACCTGATGACATTTTACATCCCCTGTTGCCGCAGATGATTATGGGGGCAACTTGATGGTGTCTGCTACATCCAGGGAGGCTGAGGTAAAGTGGAAAGACCTGACCCTTCTGTGAACTAGGCAGGCGAAACGAACTCTTTGGCAATGTCTTCCACGCTTGGGAAGAAATCTGTGGCATGAATCGGACAGTATTTTTAAAGGGAGAGAAAGGTCACGCTAGAAAAATGCTCCCTCCTCGGCCTGTTTCCTCAAGTGTCCAGTAAGGTGGTTGGACTAGGTGTCTGTAGAGCACCTCAAGGTCTCTGCTAAGCACTGATGGTGGTGATGGAGAATCCCCCTGCTGCCCTTGCACAATGCTCCTTCGGTGCTATTGCACACTTAACCAGATTCTCAGAGTGATGATCAACCATGGCACTGATTTCCTTAGTCTTCTAATACAGGTTTATAACATTTTAAAAGTTGGAGTAGAGGAGGGGTTCTGTGTGGTCCACTTTCAACTACTCAGTACCCCAACATTAAGAAAAAAAATAGAAAGCTCAAGCAGAATTTTCTACTGTAGTGCAAAATTCCGATTTTTTTAAGAAAATAAGAATTGCCTAATTTCCAACACCCTAAAATTCCAGCTAGTTAAAATGCAATAGCGAACTAAACTACAAAAGCATGGGAAACTATTCTCTTTGCTCTGCATTCAATATCAGTTTCCATATAATGTTGCAATCCGTTTTCATTGCAGACAATTTCCGAACAAACAAAAGAAGAAATTAAAACTGAGTCAAGAATAACATCAAAAAAGGGAGGAACTGACTTGTAGTCATTTTTTTTTCAAATTTAGGGAAGGAAAGTCATAATTTTGTAGTTTCTGATGTGAACATTTGTTAAGTATCCAGAAAGCCTTATAAATATAAATTTCAATCTTCTAAAAAAATTGATAATTCTGAAGTATTAAAATTAGTATGTAAAATAATCAGAATGATCATAAAATGGTAATAATAATGATCAAATCACTAAGCTTTATCATCATTCTTAAAAGAAATACATGTTTCTAAGTTAAATGTTAAAGACAAGGGGGGGCAAGGGAGGGGGAGGAGGAGGGAAAAAAGGAGGAGAGATTGTGCCCTTTCTCTGCAAACCAGGCTTTTCACGATTCATTAAACCTTTTTTCCATATGTGTAATTGGACTCTTCTCATTTACATAAACGAAGGATGAGGCAAAAGACCTAAGATCAGCTCCCCAAAAGAGACATGTTTCTCATTCTCCTATTTTTAAAAAAAAAATAAAATAAAATCGACGTATTATAGAAGTAAACCCCAGGAAGACAGAGTTCTCTTTAGCTCCAGCCCCAACAAAACCTAAATCACTTCTTGGTTGAAGAGTTGGCCACAGCCCTACTCGGGGTACCTTACAGCTATTATCAGAGACACATGCTTTTATTTATTTTTTCTAAGTGCAAAGCTTTCACCATAACACACACACTCTCTCTCTCTCTCTCTCTCTCTCTCTCTCTCTCTCTCTCTCTCTCTCTCTCTCTCTCTCTCTCCTTCCCTTCTTCTCTCGCTCCCTCCTTCCATCTCTCCCTTGCAGTTCTGATTGGGTTAAACACCAGGAAGAAAGAGTGCAGTGTCTTTAGAGCCTGTGCGCCCCTCCGCTTGGGCTGGAGTTGTCTGGCTGCTGTCCTCCGCTCACTTGGTTCCAGCACCTGATCAATTAGTTAATTAGTACTTAGAGCTGACTAGCCCCCACTCGGCAATTTTCATGCCCTGCATGGTGAAATGTTGAATCCAGCACTGAAATTTCTGTCACACACCCTAATTATTATCACCCCAGTACTTTTTAAAGCCAGCCATTGCACCAAATTGTTATTATAGACAGAGTTAGGTAACTCTGTGGAAATATATTATCTCTGGGAATTAAGGATACACCTAATCAATATTTTTTACTGTTGACACTGACACATTTAAATAAAACAATTAAATGAAAAAAATCTAATTCAATTAGCTTTCAACTCACTCCTTTGGGGGGGGGATGATTTTATACAGGAGAGGTGTTAGAAGAATCACATCAACAATGTTAATGTTATTGTTTTATCAGTTCCCCAGACACCAAAGAGCATGCTCATAGGGCATATATAGCTGAGATAGAATTTCATCTTAGATAACCTGAAATGTCAGAGAATAAAAAATTGATACAAAATAAAGAGATCGTTTTAACTAACTGTTAGAAAATAATGGTATCTACATGTGTGTGACATTGATATTTAAAAATTTCACATAACTAAGGAATGAGTTTTCTGTGGGTATTCCTTGGCCACTTCCCCATCTTTTCAAGTAAGGTTAAATAGCAACTAGAGAAAACTAGCTTTTGAAAACATTAGGATACAAACCAACAGACTTTAATTTTTGGCACTTCTCACTGTACCATTACTGAAAGGGTACTGGTATATCAATGATTTCCAATATTATATGTGGCTATTTTACCTGGTAATAATCCTTATATATCAGTACAGTGAGTTGCCTGCAATTGTAAGAGCTAAATGGTACACAAAACTGGATACACAACCTCACAGACCAGTAAATGGGTTGGACTGAAAGCAAAAGTAAACACCAACCTTAGGAAATGAAAGAAGTTAAAAGATAAGTGTTAAGGACCTTATTCTTTTTGGAGAATAAAACAAGATTTAGTAGCTTTCCACTTAATTTAAATGAAAAGAATCACTACCTTACATATTGCAGTGATAATGTAATGGGGAAAGAAAACAAAAAAGTCTTTGTACAAATGACACCTCCTATAGTTGTTGTGAAGAAACTTTTCCCCTTGGTATCTGCTAACAAATTCTAATTAATGCTGCACATTCCTTTACTGAAATCATTTAATGCGGAACAAGGGGGGTAAAAAGAAATGCTGAATGCTCGTGATTGCCCTGTTAGAATTATGGGAGTGAAAGCCTGGGGCCCCAAACTTACTGTCTATTAAAGCCAAGCTTTGAAAAAGAAATGCAACCTACAAAAGCTGTCAATCTCCCTTGCCCCTAAAGCCTGGGTTCACATGGATTCAAGTGACAGCCCTCCTCCCCCATGCACAATACATCAATCTGTCTCTCCCACAAGCACCCACAGCCCATTGTGCTGGCCGCAGGTGCCTATTATGGCACCCATGGCTGCCTCCCACAGCTCCGCCCCTGAGAAACAGGAACTGCAGACAATGGAGCCCTGTGGGAAGACAGAGGTGGGTGTTGGGAGGGATACCAGACAGATGGTAAAGGGTATAGGGTAGTAAGGTAGTTTCAAAACAAATGTCAAACATTCAAAATTATTGCTTTCGTGTGCCCCCACCCCCATGTTGAATTGCTTTTGCTTTAGTCCCCATCCGCCTTAATTATGAAGATATGTACCTGTGAAGATGAATATTTGATACCCTTTTGGGATCGTGGTAGAGAAGATGACCTTCCATTCTGCACTGCTTCTATTTACTTTCTGGGTTTCTCAAGGTCACAGACTGAAAGTTTTAGTTCAGGGACGACACTACTAGAGACCATACAGAGAAACAAGAATAGTTCTAAGTTTTACAAGGCTTGTCATTTGCATTCAATCTTAGTTTGGGGGTCTATAAATTGGTAAGGGATATAACAAGTAGCTACTTTGGGTAATAAATTTTCAAAATACTATGAAAAGTCTTTCACATTCTGTGAAAAGCAAACATAAAATATTTAGATCACTTCTTTTCTGGTAAGGAGATAGGAAAAGGGAAATGAGGTAGATTTACTAATGCAAGTACTGAGCACTTTACTCAGCCTCATTTCCTGTTTCTCGACGTGTTAGAAAGTGAACAAAATTTCAAGAAGCACTAAATTTAATTTGTATCAAGTACCATTATTTTTAAAGTACACTTTTGACATTTCATTTTGTAAAATATTATTTTCCTATGTTACCTTTAGCTTTTAAATGGTGATCTAATTAACAAGAAATACACAAAAAATTAAAACATATACCAAAACACATACACATATTCATCTAGACATTTTGATTCATTTGCTGTTGCCCTTATATGATCATTTCACTATACAACCTTTTCCTATTCTCAAGATTATTTGTCAGAAACTAAAGCCAAATTAAGAAAAAAAAATTATCACTGGTATTACTGTCTCAAGCAAAAGTGACCAAAAAAAAATCTGGCACAACTGTAAGTCATGGTAAAAACAATTGGTGACTTGTTGGAATGAGGATACCCACAGAATAATGCCAGGGATGAAAACCAGCCAGTTTTCCTGAAGCAGACAAGAGGGTCTTGGTTTGCTGTCAAAAACCACAAACTGGGCTTTAACTAGGAACTGTCAGAGATCCAAGTGAGCTCCTGGCCAGGGAGAGCTTAATTAGCAGAATTGGTTTGAGGTTTTTTTTTTAAGTACATAGGAAAAACAATCAATATGCTATGAAAGCACACAGTGGTCTAATGTAGCACAAACCTCACTATTTTTATGTATATGTAGCTATTTTCACATTTCATTAAAAATTTAGATTTTAAACATCATCACTATTATTGTGGCATATTTTTCTTTGTATCATTTTAGAGAGATTTATGCATTTATCACTGACTAGATATATGAATCCCTCCTCTTCTTTGTATAAAGGGCAGTATACATTATTTTTTTAACCTGGTAGGAGATTAGTTCATATCAGAATTTTAAAAATTTGTAGGGCATAATTTTTAAATATTATTCATTTGAGTCGGAGTTAGTACTTATAAAAATTAGAACTCAAGTTCAAGTATGGGAAAAATAGACAGTGGTTGTTTCGCTGTCAAAACGATCAAGACACTTGGAAGCTACTCTACTTTCTATTAATAATTGTTGCTTTGGGAATATTAATTCAGATACTCAGAAATTAGTAGCTCTAACTTTAATGATCCATTTAAATGGGCATCAGAGAGAATATGAAGGAGAATTTCACAGATAACCCACAGATATGCCCTTTGTTACAAGTGCTTTCTTGAAAATTTGAAAACAGCTTGACATTTACTTATTGGTACAGTTTGTAAACTCTTTCTATAGCACCACAAATATCTAAAGTTCAAAAGAAATTGCTAAGAATTTTCAATTTAGCCATGGTCTAATATTCATATTTCTGAGTTCTTATATAAATGGCCTTGTTTAACTCACTTAACTGGCCAAAAGACCCCAAGTCTTAGCTGTAAAATTAGGTAAGAGTACACAATCCTTTTGCCTATGATCTTTGACTTTTGAAAATTATCTGTGATACTAAGTCTATCATTTTTTTTGGTTAGCATTCAAACTAATGGGCTTTGATATGACATATTATACAATATATTGTTATCCATTGTTTTCATTTACTCCTCTGATGTCATACAACTCCCCTCTCTTGCTGGTCTCTTTTCCACCTCCCCAAATCCCTCCTGCTGTCATGCCACATATATTGAGACTTTTTTGTCCCATCTCTCTCTTTCCTTTAGACCTTTTCCTCCTCTGCAATATTCCCATTTTGATGGGGAAGCTTTGTTAATCAATTATGTTCAAGAGGTGGGACCAAGTTAGGGTGTGGCTTTCTGTGACCCAGAAAAAAACAGGCTAACAGCCCAGGTGCTCTCTCTCTGAGGTTCCCTCACAGTACAGCTGAGCTTGGACTTCTTTTTCCTTTTTTGTGAGTTTTCCCTTTATAATAAATAAAGATATAATTGTTTTATCTTTTAGCTAGCCTGGTTATTTCCCGAATCAAGCTAACTTCTACCATTGGCACCCGAATTGTGGGGCTCGGATCTCCAGCAGCTCTAGCCAGCCGCCATCAGGCTCCACGCAGTTCATTTGGGTATAGAATTCCCGCGCAGCTGCCCTGAGTAGCCATTAGCCGTGGTCCTTCATATTTTCTCCTTAAACATCGCAGAGAGCCTTGGCCACCCTCGAATGCATGGCTGGCTTCTGGGTCCAATATGGGTCACTGGCATCCCTTTTTGCTCTACTTGTGCTAGTGCAGCTATGGACCAGTCAGGGACTTCCGCGGAGCACACAGTCTGTGATTCACAATAAATAACTGTTTTTAATCTGAGCATATCTTTCAGTTTAATGCTAAAATCAGATTCAAACCAGCTACACGGCTGGCTACAAATGTACCGGGACACCTACTGGCAGGTATCAGGTATTGCACCTACTCCAGCTCAAACTCAAGCAAGGTAAGATTTATAATTTAAAATAAAATTATAAACTTATAATTTAAAACAGCAAGATGGTGGACAATTTAACAATTCAGGAGTTCAATAGCCTTTTTACTTATACTGTTTATGATGTTATGCAAGGTTTATATGATTTCCCTCCTGCACCCCTCTATTTGATTCTGGGGATTAGCTTTGTCCTTAATATTTTCTCCTTAAAAACATGGTTTTATAATAGGGCCAAGAATGAGGCACTTTTAGAAATAATATAGTCTTTACAGACTGATAATGATCAACTAAAAAGGGAAATTCAGAACTCTAGAGAATGATATGACCAATTTGACAAACAAAGCCCAGACAATGACAGAGGGTGCTGAGACATTGTCTGAGAGAATTTGTACTGTTGAATGTATTAATCAGACTCTGATGAAG
Organism: Microtus pennsylvanicus; assembly: GCF_037038515.1. Lineage (NCBI taxonomy): Eukaryota > Metazoa > Chordata > Mammalia > Rodentia > Cricetidae > Microtus > Microtus pennsylvanicus. The sequence goes on along the minus strand of NC_134601.1, from coordinate 7,976,364 downwards.
GGTTATGATAGATTGACTGATAGAATGTCTCTCCAAGAAGGTAATATTCATGCTATAAAAATTATGCCCAAGGAAGAGACATTATTTTTACTAGACAAACTTCACACCTTGGAATCCTCAATGAGGGCATTAGACCAGAACACTGGACAGGAGATCCAGACTCTACAAAAGGCAGTGGTTACTAAAAAGATTTGAAAAGATTGAGGAATTTATTGATTTGACAACCAGGGACAAAAAGTACAAAGACAAAAATGTAGCCTCATCAGAACATACCAAACTCTGGGATAGCTTACCCAGAGTAATACCTGCTTTTCTGGTGATATTATAAGAAAAAGCATCTGGCACCAAATACCCTAAGGTAATCAAAAAATATAACATGGGAGCCCATACGTATGACTGATCTAAAGGAAATTAAACAAGCAATTGTATCTTATGGAATACATTCATCCTTCATTAGGGAAATGGTCAAAATTTGAACTTCAAACAACAAAGGAATGTTAAAAGATAGTATTCAGTTAATCTCAGTGATCCTACAAAATAGACCTCAGCTGCTTTAGAAGTGTTACAAGAGAGAAGAAGTGAAAATACTATAGCAACAGGGAAAAGCAAAAGGATTGAGATTTCACAAGATCAAATTCTGGGTGAGGGACTTTAATCGTCAGGATCGGGCAATTTATGATGAACACACCTTGTCCCTATGTAGCACAGCATGCTTGGGACAGGATTCAGGAACTAAGAAAGAAAATTGAATCATATGTTAGGGTTAACCAGGGTCAGAGAGAACACTTTAGTGACTTTTTACAAAGATTAACTAAGGTTGTACTGATATGGGTAACAGACCTAGAAGCTAGACATGTACTAACTGAATCTTTGGCTTTTGAGGATGCTAACTTAGAATGTAAAAAGATCCTTGGGCCTTTAAAGGTCAGATCAGCACCAATGAATGAATGGATCCTGCATACAATGAATGCTGAGACACTTGACTTTAGTACTGAAGCTTGGGTAGGAGAAGCAATTTCCAATAGTATGAGGAGACATCAAAATACCAAATGTTTTAATTGTTGTAGACTAGGACCTCTGAGAAGGGATTGTAGACAAGGAATTCCTAGGAATAATCTCTCCTCTGGGAATGGCAAGAACAGGAGGACTCAGCCTTCAGGTATATGTAGGAGGCGTGGCAAAAGCTGACATTGGACCAATGAATGTAGGTCAACAAAAGACAGACAAGGCAACCTGATACCATCAGGAAACTTCTTGGGGGGCCTCTTGCAGGCCCCCATGATGAACGTGATCCAATCATTCTCAATTATGGTGGAGAATGTGTCTCACCAGGAAAATTTTAAAATCCAGTGCCTATTATAAAAAAAAATCATACTGGTCTGGATGATGGAATAGATGTGGAGGATGAGTCAAACACTCCAGTAGGACAAATGAAATATATATTCTGAAAACATATCAGCTTCTATAAATGATCAAAGACCAAAGCTAAGAGTGTGTATAAATAGCATTTTTATTGAAGGCTTTCTAAACATGGGTGCAAATGTTACAAGGAGGAGACCCACTTATTGGTCCTGGCCACCCAGCTAGCTTAGCCCCAAAATAACCACACAGAAATTGTATTAATTAAATCACTGCTTGGCCCATTAGCTCTAACTTCTTATTGGCTAACTCTTACATATTAATTTAAGTCATCTTCATTAATCTGTGTATCACCACAAAGTCGTAGCCTACCATTCAAGTTCCAGCATGTCTATCTCTGGTGGTTGCTCCATGGCATTCTCTGACTCTGCTTTCTTCTTCCCAGAATTCAGTTCTGTCCTCTCCGCATATCTAAATTCTGCCCTATCAGGCCAAGGAAGTTTCTTTATTCATTAACCAACACAAGCAACAAACAAAGGGAGCTCCCACATCATTCAGATGTAAATACCATTACCCAAGAATCATGGTATCTGAATTGCCCTCTTCAAAAGGTAGATGTTCAGTTCCTAGGAGTCAGAAACTAAAAAAAAAAGCATGAGATGGGTCGAATGCATAGGGCAAGAAGGAAAGAGAGGAATTCTGAGGCCATGTGTAGCTAATATTTCAGTGAATTTGTGGGGTTTTGATCTATTGCAGCAATGGAATACCCAGATCAACATTCCTGCAGCCCCCAAAACTTAAGTTTCTGGTGAAGATATTAGAAGATATTATAGACAAAGGTCACCAGCAGTTCAGGCTTTACAAGAACACAAAGTAATTGACAAACCTTCAGAGATACTAATGTTCCTGCCTTTAAAATGGTTAACTGAGAAACCAATATAGGTTAAACAGTGGCCTCTAAGAGAAAAGCTACAGGCTTCAGAAAAGCTGGTATAAGAGCAACTAGATGCTTTCCATATAGAAGAATCTACCAGCCCTTGGAATTCTCCTGTATTTGTTGTAAGAAAGAAATCTGGAAGATGGAGAATGGTGACAGATCTTAGAGCTATCAAAAAGGTTATTCAATCTATGGACCCTCTACAATCTGAAATTCCTCTGCCTTCTCTGTTACCAAACTATGGCCTCTCATAGTTATTGATTTAAAGGATTGTTTCTTCACTATACCTTTACAAGAAAAGGATAGAGAAAAATTGGCCTTCACAGTGCCTACTTATAATAATTCTTAGCATACTAGGAGATATCAATGGACCATTATTCCACAGGAAATACTCAATAGCCCCACTCTGTGCCAATACCTTGTCAGCCATTGGAAATAATATGCAAGCAATTTATTAAGTCTATAATCTACTATTACATGGATGACATTTTGTTATCTGATTCAAATGCAGATACTTTAGAAAGAATGTTTGACAAAGTAAAGAAAGTTTTGCCTAAATTGGGATTACAAATTTCTCCTGAAAAGATTCAAAGAGGAGATTTCACATATTAGTACATAAATCCAGTCTCAATGTATATATGAAAACTGAAATGATAGCCTACATCCAATCTAACCACCATGGATTAAAGCTGGATATCAACAACAGAAACAGCAGAAAGTATACAAACCCATGGAAACTGAACAACTAACTACTAAATGAAAACGAATCAAACAGAAATCAAGAAGGAAATTAAAATCTTTTGAAAATTCAACATACCCAATAAAAAATGAAAATACAACATACCCAAAGCTATGGAACACAATGAAGCCAGTTATAAAAAGCAAGTTCATGGCACAAAGTCCTTTCTGAAAAAAAAAAAGGAAAGATCTCATGTTAGTAATTTAATGACCACCTGAAAGCACTAGAAAAACAAGGAGAAACAATACCTATAAAGAGTAGCCAGGAAGAAGTAATCAAACTGAGGGCTGAAACCAACAAAACAAAAACAATTCAAAGAATCAATGAAAAAAGTGTTGGTTCTTTGAGAAAATCAAATTCATAAACCTTAGTCAAATCAACTATAAAACACAGAAGAGTGATCCAATTAATAAAGTTAGAGATGAAAAGGGGGCATAATAACAGACACTGAGGAAATTCAGAGAATCACAAAGATATACTTTAAAAAACCTGTACCCCATCAAACTGGAAAATCTAAAAGAAATGGATAAATATCTTGATAATACAATCTATCAAACTTAAATCAAGATCAGATAAGCAGTTTAAATAGATCTACAACTGCTAGTCAAAGAGAAGCATTTACGGAAAAAGTATCCTAACCAAAAAAAGCTCAGAGCTAGATGAATTCAACTCAGAATTCTACCAAGGCTTCAAAGAAAAATTAATGCTAATACTACTCATATTGTTTGCAAAACGGAAACAGAAGGAACACTTCCTTGTTTTTATGAAGCCACTGTTACCCTGATATCTAGAATGAAAGGCCCAACAAAAAAAAGATAATTACATATCAATTTCCCTTATGAACATATATGCAAAATTTTCTCAATACAATACTTGCAAACTGAATACAAGAGCACAGCAAAAATACCATCTAACATGATCAAGTATGCTTCATCCTTGAGATGCAACAATAGTTCAGCTTATGAAAATTGATAAACATAATCCACTATATAAACAGACTGAAAGACAAAAGCTTATGATTATCTCATTAAATGCAGAAAAGCTCTTTGAACAAACTCTTCACCTCTTCATGATAAAAGTTTTGGAGAGACTAGGATATCCATAAGGAACACACCTCAACATAGTAAAGTCAACTTACAGCAAGTCCACAGCTAACATAAATGGACAGAAACTAAAAGTAATCCAACTAAAATCAGCAACAAGACAAGGTTATCCACTTTCTCCATACCTATTTAACATAGTACTTGTCTTAGTCACTGTTATTGCTGTGAAGAGACTCCAGGACCACAACAATTCTTATAAAAGGAAGCATTTAATTGGACTTGCTAGACATTCATGGTGCTGGAGAAGGAGCTGGAAATCCTAATCCAGATCTGTAGGCAGCAGGAAGAGAACAAGAGAGACTCTGAACTTGGCAAGGGCTTTTGAAATCCAAAGCCCACACCCAGTGACACACTTCTTCCAACAAGGCCATAGCTCCTAAAACTTTCAAATAGTGCCAGTCCCTGGTGACCAAGCATTCAAATCTAAATCTATGAGCCTATGGGAGTCATTCTTATTTAAACCACCACATTCCACGTCCTGGTCCCATAGACTTGTAGCCATGTCATAATACAAAAATGCATTCGGTCCAACTTCAAAAGTCCCTATAGTCTATAACAGTCTCAACACTATTTAAAAGTTCAAAGTTTAAGGTCTCTTTTGAGACTCAAGGCAATGTCGTACCTGCACAACCCTATAAAGTCAAAATCCAAAAGCAGATCACATACTTTGAACATACAATGGCACAGGATGTACCATACCAGTTCAAAATGGAAGAAAGGGAACATAGTGAGAAAATACTGGACCAAAGCGAGACCAAAAACCTTCTGGGAAAACCCCAAATTCTACGTCTCCATGTCTAATAGCAAGGCTCTCTTCATATCCTCAATTCCTTTCAGCTTTATTGACTGCAACATTATTTTTCTTGGGCTGATCCCACACCCGATCTCTAGCTATCTTTGGCAGGTATCCCATGTCTCTGCTATTTCCAACATAGTTGGGTATTAATAAAAATCCAGCATTTACCTTTACAGCTTCACAAAAATCACCTTTCTTGGCTTCCACACAGGGACACTCCTGACACAGGCCTAGCCTCATCAACTCCTTAGTGATGTAGGGAGATTTCATAAACCCTTTCTTGTATTCTTAACACTAAATTCAGGACTGTATGGCCAAAGCTTCCAAATTCTGTTGCTTGCTGGGGCTGGAACTTGGCCCCCTTGTATGTTTTCACCAGCTTTATGTTTTTCATAGTTTCCTTCACTGCTTAAGCTTTTCCTTGAAGGTTATCTGGGTGGGGTCTTGGCCTGATGTCACCACTCCCTTTTTCTTAGTTAGCATCAGGCTTTTCCTTAAAGATTTTTATCTCCTTGGGCACTGGACTTAGCTCCATTATACTTCCTAGTGCTCCTTTTATTCTTCAAACCATACCCTTTATATTTCTCTTTGCTCACCTTGCTCCTTTTTATTATAGATCTGCATAAGAGTAACCACTAATAACCACATGACACAGTCAATACTAGGCTGTCTCAAAATTTCCTCTCATAATATCATTAGTTCAAAACTCTTCAATTTAGACTCAGGCAGATTTTTGGATAAGTACAGAAAGCAGCCTCATTCTTTGCCAAAATATCACAAGAGCTATATATAGGCTGCTTATTAATATTCTCCTCTGAAACTATTTGAGCTGGACCATCATAATCTATATTGCTCTCAGCACCATTGTCTTCACTGTTCCCACTAATATGACCCATTAATACCTAATTAAAGCAATCATATGTTTTCCTAATCCAACTCCCCAAAGTCCACATTCCACCAGAAAGCAGCAAGGTCAGGTCACAGCAATACCCCATCCCTGCTACCAATTTCTTAGTCTATTTTCTTTGATGTGAAGAGGCACATGGATCATGGCAACTCTCATAAAAGAAAGCATTATTTGGGGCTTGTTTACAGTTTCAGAAATTTAGTCCATTATTATCATGGTGGGGAGCATGGCAGAATGAAGATAGACATGGTGCTGGAGAAGAAACTGAAAGTTCGGCATCTGTATCCATAGGCAACAGGAAGGAGATTCTGGGCTTGGCATGGGCTTTTGAAAGCTCAAAGCCCACCCCCAGTGCCACACTTTCTTTAACAAGGCCACACCTCCCAATCCTTGTCAAGTAGTGCCACTCCCAGGTAACCAAGCATTCAAATATATGAGCCTAGGGGGGCCATTCTTACTCAAACCGCCACAGTACTTGAAATCTTATCTAGAGCAATAAGAGAACTAAATGAGATCAAGGGGATACAAATAAGAAGAAAAGAAGTCTAAGTATCTTTATTTGGAGACAATATGATTTTATGCATAAAAGGCCATGAAATTCTACCAAGAAACTTTTTCAGCTAATGAACATTTTCAGCAAAGTAGCAGGATTACAAAATTAACACACAAAAATCAGTAGTCTTCCTTTATACAAATTTCAAATGAAATAAGAAAGAAAACAGGGAAACAGCACCTTTCATAATAGCTTACAATATAGCTTAGAATAACTCTGGTCAAGCAAGTAAAAGACTTGTATAATAAGAACTTTAAGATATTAGAGGAAGACATAGAAGAAGACACCAGAAAATTGAAACATCTCTCATGCTCAGGAACCAGTAGGATTAATAAAGTGAAAATTATCATTCTTCTAAAAACAATTCATAGATTCAAAGCAATCTCTATCAAAATTCAAAAACAATTATTCACAGAATTGGAAAAAAACAATCTTCAACTACATATGGAAACATACACACATAAAAAATACAGGATAGTTAAAAAAATACAGGATAGTTAAAAAATTCTAAATAAAATAACTACTGGTGGTACCACCATCCATGATTTCAAGTTGTACTACAAAACAACAACAACAACAATAATAATAATAATAATAAACCTCATGGTATTGGCATAAAACAGGCATGTTTATCAATGGAACTGAATACCCAGACATACATCCACACACTACTTATGGACACCTGATTTTTTTATGAAGAAGCCAGAAATACACACTTGAAAAAAGACAGAGTCTTCAACAAATGATGCTGGTCAAATTGAACACCTGCATGCAACAGAATCCAAATAAATCCATCATTATCACCCTGCTCACAATTCAATACAAATGAATCAAAAACTTCAACATAAAACCAGATACATTAAATCTGATAGATGAGAAAGTGGAGCATTGTCTTAAACTCATTGGTAGAGGGAAAAAATTCTCTGAGAACAATGATACTGAGACCAACAATTAATAAATGGAACCTCATAAAGCTGAAAACCTGTATGGCAAAGGACACAGTCATTTGAACAAAGCAGCAGCCTACAGAATGGGAAAATCTTTAGCAATCACACATATGTAAAGATTTTAAAAAACCCTTAACATCAAGAAAATAAATAACACAATTAAAAATGGGGTAAAAATAAGCATAGATAGCTCAAACATTAAAATACAAATGGCTGAAATACAATCAACATCCTTAGCCACAGGGAAATATGCAATAAACACCCTTTGAGATTTCATCTTCTACCAGTCAGAATAGCCAAATTCAATAAAACAAATGACAGCTCATACTGGTAAGGATGTGGGGAAAGGGGAAACAATTATTCATTGCTGATAATAGTACAAACTTGTACAGACACTATGGAAATCATGTGGCAGTTGAAATATATGCTAAGTCTTTCAATTTTCTTCACGGAGTATTAGTAAATACTATAAAAATTGCAAACACAAGACATAGAAGAATAACATTGGAATATCAATAATATTTGTTAGAATAAGGCGTAAATAGTTGTTTATGCGTTAGGCTTTCTATTACTTTTACAAAATACCCCACAGAAACTTACCAGTGTAAATATGTATTTTAATCACAGTTTCAGCATTATTGGTCTATGGTTAACCAGCACTGTGTGCTTTATAACAGTAGAAGTGCATGGGTAAAACCAGAAAATGATTCTCCACCTGATATAGTTTGGAAAAAGAGACAGAATGGCTGCATTACCGGGCTTTCTTCTTTTTCCCTTTATTTTATTAGAGCCCCATAGCCTATGAGATGGTGTCACTATCCACTTTCAGAGCAGGCCTTCCCCTTCCTTCAATTAGTCTTTGACAATTCTCCCATCCCCACAAGTGACGTGTGCTTTACTGGTATTGTAAGTATTTTTGAATCCAGTCAAACCGACAATTAAGAGTAGCTATGGGAAGTCTCCTTCTTGTAAAATTTATGACCAATGCAAACAAATCTTTTGTTAAAAATCAGATTTTTTCCCTCAAGTTTATTTGTAAAACCAGCATGGCTTCTATCTGCCAATATGAAGACGAAACAAGTCTTAAGTCATGACATTCCAGGAACCAGACAGCTCAGTAGTTATGAGCATACACTGTTCTTCCAGAGGACTCAGTACCCATATAAGGCAGCTCACCTGCACCTTCAAATCTAACTGATCTGATGTCCTTCCTCTTCTGGCCTCCATGAGCCCTGCACACACACACACACACACACACACACACACACACACACACACACCCCACAAAATGATAAGAAAAAGAAATCTCTTTAAAAACCCATGACATTCCACCGTTAGTCTCCAAAAGTCTCATGTTTATCTCATGATAAAAATGTATGAAATCCATTTCTAAGAGTTCCTATAGTTTTAATCATTCCAACATTGTTGAAAACTTCAAAACAAAGTGTCCTCTGAGACTCAAAGTATGATTTTTTTTTTAGTGCCTGGAAAATACTAGAAGAGCAAGCTGCATATTTCCAAGATATAATGCTACAAAGTAAACATTCTCACTACAATAGAAAGGAATGAAATCATAAAACAAGCGGGAGGAAAGATAGTACAGCAAACATTGTAGCTCCATGCCCAGCGTCTAGGACACCGTATCATATGACACAGATCCCAGAGGTTGAAGGCAGCTCCGCCACTACTGTCTTACCCTTTGCAGTTCCAGTGGCCCCACTGCCACCCTGCTCTCACTGGCTGCTTCCACTTGTGATTCAGCAGCTGCTCTACATTCCTAGCATCCCCAACGCTTAAGACTCTATGCATAGCTAAGCAGGAATACCCCCACTGAAGTAAGTGGGATCATTGAATAGGCTAGAGGAGCCGATGGAATAAAACGAGAAAATGAAGAATCAGAAAGACATCCTCCTTTGTCGCTGTTTGGTCTTTTCTTGCCTACTTTGAATCCTTATGATTAGTAAAGCAGCTAAGCAAAGGGCGGAAGTAGCAATGTATTGATAGCAAGTGAATTCAGCAGCAGCAGCAGCAGCCACCTTGTTGTGGTGGTAACGATGGCAACAGTAGCTGCAAGAGAGTGGCCGAGCAGCTAAATGAAGAAATAACAGGGCGATAAAGTGCAGCATAACAAGACTGAATAAAAACAGAAGGCTGTGAGGAAGCAGAGATGGCAAACTCTGGGACCAAACAAAAATAAAATATGGGAGAAGAGAGAGACCCCAACAACAGGAATTCTTTCCCCATGCTTCCTGGCAAACATGATGTGAGCTTATCCCCTCTTTGTTATGATGGAGTGACCTTCTGAAAGCATGAATCAATAACGTTTTCTCTCTTGAGCTGTTCCTGTCAGATATTTTGGTCATAGTGATGACAGGGATAAATGCTCTAAAATTTGATGCCAGAGAATGAGACTATTGTTGACTGTTTGGTATCTAAGACTTTGGAACTGGCTTGTGGGAAGAAAAGATTAGAGAAAGTAAGGGGTTAGAGACAGCCTAGGGTTTTGTAGGATCTTGATGGACAGTGCAGATGGGGATTCAGAAGATCAGAACACTGATAGGGATGTGAACAGTAAGCACGGTCCTCATGAGGTTTTAGATAAAAACAATGACTCTATTGGGATTTTGAATAAAGACTGTGTATGTTACATTGTTGTGAAGAACATTTCTCCATTTTATCCTTCTCTTGAATCTTTCTGGAAAGCTGCACTTAAAACGAATGTGAGGGGGTAGATGCAGAGAGAGAGCATGACTGGAATGGGGGTGTGTGGAAACCTCATGCAGTGGAAACTCGCTGCAATCCATGGGGTTGACACTAGTGAAGACTCACAGTAGTGGGGAATATGGAGCCTGAACAGGCCATCTTCTTTAACTAGGCAAGGCTTTTGGCAGTGGCACTGGGACATCAACCCAGCCACAAAACCTTCAACCTACAATTTGCCCTGACTGGGAGGGTACAATTCCAATGGACATGACTGGAATAAAATGGCAGAAATTAGGGGCTGGAAAGATTCTGCAGTTAAGAGCATATATTGTTCTTGCAGAGGACCTGACGTCAGTTTTCAGTACCCACTTCAGGTAGCTAGCTCACAACTACCTGTCAATCCAGCTCCAGAAGGATTTGATGCCTCTTTTTAGCTGCTGTGGGCACATGTACATGAATGCAGGAACCTACTCACAAACACACATCTGCAGATAACTAAAAACAATAAAAACAAGTATCTTTGAAAAGGAGGAGAAATTAGAAACTCCACTAAGGTAGGCATATTCATACTCTGTGTATGTGTGTGTACATGTGTGTCTGTGTCTGTGTGGGTTTCTTGTCCCACGAGAGATGAGATGTTCTGTTTCACCATGATCCCTGACCCATAATGGATTAACACTCTGGACAATATATATTTACCTCCCTTGTGTATTTTGTCTCAGCAATGACTAACACATCATTCATTGATCATAAAGCTAATAAACACATTGCTGGCACCTATGGTATTCTTAACTGGTATGTCACTTGGCGTGTTATTGCTCACTCACTTTTTAAGATTTATTTTAATTTTAACTGTATGAGGGTTTTATTTGCATTTGTGAATGCGAACCACTTGTGTGCCTGGTGCCTAAAGGAGGGTACCCGATGAGGCCAGAAGGGGGCGTCAGATGCCCTGAAGCAGGAGTTACAGATTGTTCTAAGCTGCTGCATAGGTGCAAGAAATGGAATCCGAGCTCTCTGAAAGAATAAAGTGCTCTTAGCCTCTAAGTCATCTCTCCAGTGCCACACCCTCATTTTTATGCACTTTGCTGCTTTCTGCTTCCCAAACTAGCCTTCTTCAAAGTGACCTTCAGAAGACTGGTGAAGACATTTCAAGTGTAAAGACACAGAATTAATATCCACCCTCCAAATCCCAAAAATAGTTCTTTGTTTATAGCTAATAAATGCTCAAAAAGGAACATTTATTGAAAGTGTACATGGACATATGATTATAAAGTCCACATAGTAAAGGGTATACAGTGCAAAGTGAATCTCTCTGAACTTCAGACCCCACGCTCTCCTTTCTGAGAGCGTTCATACTTGTCCCTTGTTATCATATTTTTAACTAAATCCTTTAAAATAATGTGTATATGCAGGTTCACACACAAATGAAAGCATAACATTCATGTTATCCTCTTCTTCATGTCCTTTAGCACATAATATATTTTGAAGCTTATACTAAATTTTTTCATGTATATATACTTCATTCTTCTTTCATTTTGCTTTGGCTTGGTTTTTACTTTCTTTTGACTTTTTGTTTTAAGGGGATGTTTTTTTGTTTCAGATAGAATCTCACTATGTAGTCCTGGATGGCCTGGAACTTGGTATATAGATTTGGCTGGCTTCTAAGTCACAAAGAGCCACATGCCTCTGCATCCCAAGTGCTCAAATTAAACCATGACTGGATATACTTTATTATTTTGACAAAAGCATTGAATCTTCTTTAATAGGCATACCATGTTTAACTAATGTTCTATTTGTGGACTTTTTATTATATTTATGATTGCAAGTTACACCATAATGAATATTTTGGGGGGAAGAGGTAACTGGACTCACTGAGTTAAAAAAGACAGACAGACAGGTTGGGGAAGAGATAAAATGGTAGAAATCTTGGGATGAGTCAGAAGTCTAACAGGTAGATATAATCAAGATATAATAAATATTTTTATAAAAAGCTTTATACCTGCTATGCTTCAATAAAATAGATTTAGAGATACAGATAAGCATTTAATGTATGTATGTGTATCTTTGTTTTTTAGATATTTTATTCATGGAAATTAATACAAAGTAATGAATCTCATTATAAGATTTTAAGACATATGTATAATTCACTTTGATCATATTTACCCCACTGTTAATCTCTTATCTCCCCTCCCTGCCTCCCACTGATTGCATCCTTCTTCCCAGTTTCCCTTCTACATTCTTATCCTTTTTGTTTGTGTGTGTGTATATGTGTGAGCGTGTGTGTGTGTGTGTGTGTGTTTGTGTGTGTGGTGAAGAGGACAGAACATGGTGTCAGGTTCCTGTGAAGCTGGAGTTGCAGGTAGCTGTGAGAACCACCATGTGGGTTCTGGTTCCTAAAGTTAGGTCCTGTACCAGAGCATCAGGCACTCTTAACTACTTAGCTATCTCTGCAGCCCCTCATGTCTTTTCTTAATGTAGATTCTGCATGTATATATGTATCTCTCGACATGAAGTATAAGAAAATTACTTATTATATTACTATTTCTTATGATATCAGAGATGACCTTATAAGCATAATCCATGAGATGTCTGTATAATATCTTATCATAAAACCAATTAATTCGCTGTTACTGAAGTAATCACCTATGCTCAGATAATAAGTTTAGTTGTGGAAATTGCAGAAGTGAAGATGAGTTTAACTGTATCTCTGAGTGAGTAAATATATACGTGTGTGTGTAAAAAAGAGAGAGAGAGTTAATGCTTTCCAGACATGCCAGAACCAATCACATGTGTATAGATGCAGAAAGAGAGACAGAAACAGGAAGAGACATACAGACAAACGAGATTTATTTTTAAATTGGCTAACATAGTTATGGAAGCCAATTAGTGGCTAGCAATCAAGAGTCTCAGAAAAGAGCCAATGAAGTAGTTTGAGTTAAGAAGTAGTCAAGGTGGAGGCTCAAGGGAAGTCACGTTTTAGTTCTGAAGGCCAGTAAGAGGTTTGAAACCAAAGAAGATCTGAGTGTTACTCAAACCTAAAGGCAAGGGGTGCCTGATGGCAGAATTCCTTCCTGCTTAGTTTTTGTTCTATGAAGACCTTCATAACTGGATAAGTACCATCACATTATGGAAAGCAAACAATCTACTTAAGATTTACCAATTTAAATGTTAATCTCATCCCAGAAAATCCCTCATAGTAACCTACAGAACACTGTTTGACCGGCTATCTTTGCACCAAGACCCAACCAACTGAATTTGCACCTGCACTATACAAAGCCTTACCTATGCTGTTCTTTATTTGGCCTAACTCATGTGCATGACTGGCATCTAGAACATCAACCAACTAGAATTAATATAAAATCCCCAGAATCCCCCCAAATGCTAGTATCTCAACCTCAAATTTTTTTCCCCATTTTTCCAGAGTTCCCAGGTTCTTGCAAATCACAAAAAATACAATAGCTGTTTTACATTTTTCTGAAACACCATAGTCAACTACAATAGCAGATATCCTTTAATAATCTAAGCACACTTTCTGGAGCAATGGTAGGATTCCTACATACAATCTAGATCCATATGTTTACGTGGATCCACATTATTACTTGATGAAAACAAACCCTTAGTTCAAGAAAATCAAGGTGCATTTTTTAACAAGAAAAAAAGAAAGGGCCAGAGAGATGGCTCAGCAGTTAAGAGCACTGACTGCCCTTGCAGAGGACCTGGATTCAGTTCCCAGCACCCGTATGGTAGCTCACAACCATCTGTAACACTACTCACAGGGAATCTGACACCTTTTTTTTTTTTTGCTAGATGTGTACAGACATATATACAGACAAGATACCCATACAATTTAAATAAATATATAAAATTTGAAAATAATGAAACAAAACAAAAATAAGAAAAATACGAACTGATATTTGAAATAAATAGTGCTGGGTCAATTTGTTGCACATTAGTGAAGAAAACTAACCACAACCCCCATTTTTAACATCAGCCACCCCAAAAGCCTGCTCCAAGGGATTTGACAGCCTCTTCTGGCCTTTGTGTGCCTAACCATGAGCACCTGCACACATTTATGAGCATTCTCTGTCTGTCTGTCTGTCTGTCTGTCTGTCTGCCTGTCTGTCTGTCATACAAGTAAAAACATCTAAACATAACAAAAGATATTATTTGGAAAATAAGGGACTAGGATATAGTTCAGTTGCTACAGTACTTCCTTATCATGCGCAAAGTTTTAGGTTGGATCCCCAGCACGGTATAAACCAGCAGTGATAGGAATGACTGCAATCCTTATAATTGGGATGTAGAAATAGAAAGAAGTTCAAGGTCCTCCTGGGTCATTGGCTAAACAGTGATGAAGTTAATTTTAAAAAAAGAAATTCAAGGTCATCTTTAGCTATACAGTAAGTTTAAGTCCAGCCTGACCTACTTGAGACTCCGTCTCAAAAAACTGGGGGTGGAAGAAGGAAAGGAAAAATCTGGGTACAATGGCCCAGCCAAAAATAAATCACGTCTGTGTGTGTGTGTGTGTGTGTGTGTGTGTGTGTGTGTGTGTACGCATGTGCAAGTGCACATGTGTGCACATATGTGCCCATATGCATGTACTCATATAAGTATATTTAAAATCAGGAGTCCCTGAATGATTTAGAAACCAGATCAATAGTAACTGTATTCTTGGCAATATGGTGGTAGTCTTTGAAAATGTACCAAATTTACCATCTTTTATTGCATTGGGGGAAATGTACAAAATACATTGTTTTCTTATCAGATATATATCCAGAATATAGAAATATTCCTATCAGTAATATAAAGGTAAATAACTCAATCAAAGCAGGCCACAATGTTTTTAATAGATTTTCCCCACAATACAAAGCATCTATAGCAGCAATGCATACAACCTGAAGTGACCAAAACCAGACCAAATCCCAGCATGGAGACAGGCCTTGGGAATGAGGTTCAGCCCCTAGCCAAAGAGTAAGGGCAATTGTTAGCTGTTGTCAGTTTTGTGTGAATGTAATCTCTGATAAATCAAGAATGCTCCATTGGAAGGCTATCCATTCAAGAATATTTAGGTTTCCCAAACTGTCCTTGGAAGGAAAAAAAATACAAACTTGGGTGCAAATGGGGGTGGATCTGGGAGGACATGGGAGAGGGAGGGTAAATATGACCAAAACACATATGCAATTCTCAAAGAAGTAATAAAGCATTTTTAAAGGTACAAGTGAAACATAAATTAGAAGCATGATATTCTACCATATATACATTCAATATCTAAAACTGAAAATACTGACAATATGAAGTTGTAGTGAGAATAGGAGCCACAATTAATCTCTGAAAAGTTGCTGGTGGGAAACCAAAGTGAGTACAACCCATTTGTAAGACAATCTCACAGAATGGCATAGATCTTGTGAAATTAAACATGTGCTTAATCTAGTAATTCCACTTTTAGACATTCATCCCAAACAAATTAATGTATAATGAAAATATCTATGCTCAAAAGTTTATAGCCACGGCTGGAGAGATGACTCAACAGTTAAGAGCACTGGCTGATCTCCCAGAGGCCCTGAGTTCAATTCCCAGCAACCATGGTGGCGCATAACCATCTGTAATGGGATCAGATGCCCGCTTCTGGCATGGAAGCATACATGCAGATAGAGCACTCATACAAAAAACAAAGAAGAGAAAAAATCTATAGCCATACAATTCATAACAGCTCCAAATGGGCATCTAAATAGTCATAATCCTACATGTGCACCAACAAACTATACAATTAAAATAATATGCACAAGATGAATGGTTCTCAAAAACATACTAAGTATAAGAAATCGAACACAAAACAATACAGCAACAGTAAAAGTTAAATTATTAAAGGCAGGATTCCTTTTTAAATTTTTATTCATTTTACATAACAATCACAGTTCCCCCTCCTTTTCCTCCTCCCAATCCAATCCCTCTCCCTGCCCTAACCAAGCCCCATCCATGCCTCAGAAATGGTAAGGCCTCCAATGGGAGTCAACAAAGCAAGCATGGCATATCAAGATGAGGCAGGACTAAGCCCCTCCCCCTGCATCAAGGCTGAGCAAGGCATCCCACCATAGGGAACAAGCTACAAAAAGCCAGCTCATGCACCTGGTATAGAAACTGGTCCCACTCTCAGGTGCCCCACAAACAGACAAAACCACATAACAGTCACCCACATGCAGAGGTCCCAGTTCAGTCCCTTGCAGGCTCCCCAGCTGTCAGTCTAGAGTCCATGAGCTCCCACTATCTCGGGTCAGTTGTCTCTGTGGCTTTCTCCATCATGATGTTGACCTCTCCACCCCTGCTCATAATTCCTTTTGCCTCTCTTCAACTGGACTCTCGGAGCTCTGCCCCGCGCGTGGCTGTGGATCTTTACATCTGCTTCCATCACTTACTGGATGACGATTATATGGTGACAGGGTGGTCACCAATCTGATCAGACACCCTCTTCACTATTGCTAGAAGTCTTAGCTGGGGTCATTCTTGTGGATTCCTAGGAATTTCCCTAGCACCATATTTCTCCTAAACCCCAAATGGCTCCCTTTATCAAGATGTCTTTCATTGCTCTCCCTCTCCGTAGCTCCTCCAACTCGATTATCTCATTCCCTCATTTTTATCCCTCATGCCCTCCCCTCTAGACCGCCCCACCCCCAGCTTACTCAGGAGAGCTTATTTATTTCACCTTCCCAGAGCAATCTATGCATCTCTCCTAGGGTCTTCCTAATTCCCTAGCGTCTCTGGAGCTCTGAATTGTAGTAAAGACAGGATGCTTAAAGAAATATTAAGGAAACTTTTCAGGTTATGGAACTGAACCTCAACTTGATTTTGGTAGTGGTCATTCAAATATATACAGTCATTGATATTCACCAAACTACATATTTTAAATGAGTGGATCCTGTACAAATTACAGTTCAGCAAAGCTGAGAGATTTTAAAAACAAGGGAGCATGAATTGTGTTTTGTTGACATGCCAACCGATGCTAGGTGTCTAAAGCCTATCTGTTATGAACATCAAAGCCACTTGTTTGGTTGGTTTTGTTTTTCAAGACAGGGTTCCTCAGTGCAATAGCCCTGGCTGTTCTTGCACTAGCTCTGCGGACCTCAAGCTCGCAGAGATAATGCCTATTTCTACCTCCTGAGTGCTGGAATTAAAGGTGTATGTCACCATGTCTGGCTTCTAGTGGTTTCAAGTGGACAATCATATCAGAAAGCTACCTTCACTGAAGCACACCAGAATTCACAGTATATTCATACTGCCTTACTGGAGAATGCCTTGTGAAGCACTCCTTTATTATAAACATTAGACACCTCTGATGTTGTTTCCTCTAATATTTAGATCTTTTTTGAGGTCTCCTTCCTCCCTTGAGAGTTTGAGACATACACAGACACACACACAAGTGCACGCACACACACACATACATTACTTTTTAAAATATAAACTTACATTTAACTTTATTTAATATTTAAACTACTTAATTTCATTTTCCTTGAATTTTTCTATTGACATCTCAGTAACAAGCTACCTATGAACTCTCCACAGGAATAAGATTCTCTATTACATCTAGCATGGTCCTTTATATTTGTCTCTTTGAATGTCGAACTTTTCAATGCCAGAGCCTTTTCCTGTTGCTTTGACAGTGTCATGGTCTCACCATTTTACCTCCTCTTTAAGAAGGCAGAGGGATAGTGATAAATTCCGTTAATGAATAGTGTGTGTCATAACACCTTTAGTGTTAATCTCGCAGAGAATCTAATAGGTTAAATGGCCTGGCCTCTTTCACAGAGAAGCGTCTAGGAGGAGGATGCCATTGGAAGCTTACAAAGATTCAGTAAGCTTCTTTGCATAGTGGCCTCTCCATGTCTATGTTTATTCTCCTAAGATTTTCGCTTTATTTATCTTCTAACTGTGCCTATGTATTGCATTATGACTAGGCATCAATGAATTTCACACTAAGCCAAGAGACTCATGCCCTATTCTATTTCCTGTTTCAAATTACACTTAGCTTTGCTGTCCAAGTCTGTGTACTATACAAAGGCCAAAAGATGTCCAGAGAATAACATTTGGGTCTATCAGGTTGACAAAAATTAAATAGGCTCATGCAAAGCCTCATTTGGAGTATATATGGAGTCAAACATATTTGATACACAATTAATAAAAACTCAGAGAAAGAAATTGGGGTTCAGACTGAAGATCTGAAAAGCAAAGCAGCCATCCACTGGCTCTTACCTTGACCTCAGTCCAAAATGGCGATCCTGCCTCCAGAAATTTCAGAATGAGACTGTGTTTAAGAATTGTTTCCTCCCGTTTTATAATCCTCTCTAGGGCTTGGAATAAAGGCATATATCACTGTTATTAAAGGCATGCACCACCTGGTTTCTATGGTAAACTAATGTGGTTACTGGGATTAAAGGTGCTTGTTACCATTACCTGGTCTGTAAGGCTGACCAGTGGGGCTGTTTTACTCTCAGATCCTTAGGCAAGTTTTATTTATTAAAATATAGTTGAAATTAATAAATGGGACCTCCTGAAACTGAAAAGCTTCTGTAAAGCAAAAAACATGGTCAACAGGACAAAACGGCAGCCTACAGAATGGAAAAAGATCAGACAGAGGTCTGATCTCCAAAATATATAAAAATCTCAAATTATTCATGAAAAGAACAAATAATCCAATAAAAAGTGGACTACAGAACGAAACAGAGAACTCTCAACAGAGGAATCTAAAATGACTGAAAGACACTTAAGGAAATGCTCAACATCCTTAGCCATCAGAGAAATGCAAATCAAAACAACTCTGAGATTCCATCTTACACCTATCAGAATGGCCAAGATCAAAAACACTGATGACAACTTATGCTGGAGAGGTTATGGTGTAAAGGGGACACTCCTGCATTGCTGGTGGGAGTGCAAGCTGGTACAACCCCTTTGGATATCAGTATGGCGATTTCTCAGAAAAATAGGAAACAACCTTCCTCAAGATCCAGCAATACCACTTTGGGGTATATATCTACAAAAACATGTGCTCAACTATGTTCAAAGTAGCGTTGTTTGTCATAGCCAGAACCTAGAAACAACCTAAATGCCCCTTGACTGAAGAATGGATAAGGAAAATAATGGTACATTTACACAATGGAGTACTACATAGCAGAAAAAAATAATGACTTCTTGAAATTTTCAGGCAAGTGGATGGAGCTAGAAAACATCATATTGAGTGAGGTAACCTGACCCAGAAAGACAATTATCATAATTGTCTTTATCACAATTATCACTCATAAGTGGTTTTTAAACATAAAGCAAAGAAAACCAGCCTACAAATCCCAGAGAAACTAGACAACAATGAGGACCCTAAGATCTAATCTACATGGGAAGTAGAAAAAGACAAGATCTCCTGAGTAAATTAGGAGTATGGGGAACATGGGAGAGGTTTGAAGGGGAGGGGAGGGGAGAGGAAGAAAGGGTAGCAAAGAAAAATGTATAGTTCAATAAAATTAATAAAAAAGAAAATATAGTTGAAATGCCACTACATATATTTTGTATATTCTTATCATATATGAAACATACACACACACACAAGCACACACACACAAGTTCATAAAATTTGTGTTGCTATACCTATAAAGTAAGAGAAAATATATTGTGCCTATTGGACGACAACAGTGAATTTTCATATGTATATATATTTTTGCAAAGCAATTCTATAACTAGAAATTTATTAAGAACTAGAGTTGAATGTGTTAACACTAACTGAATGTGTTAGCAAGCACTTATAATCCCAGTACTTGGGAGGTTGAGGTAAAGTGACTGCTTGAGACAAGCCTGGGTAAGTTCAAGACCAGCCTATGTTAAACAGAAAGAACTCATTTCCAGAAAACAAACAAAAATTCTGGCACATTCACACCTGTCGCAACTATGACCTCCTTGTGTGAGTTTACTTATCTATAAATTTAAAGTAAATAATGGCACCCTAACAACAATATAATGAATAAGTTCTTATAGTACACTGTCATTTACCATTAAGATGACCAAATATTTGGGACTGAGTTATCAAAATGTGGGACTTTCAGTACTAAACCCAGGAAAATCCTGGGCAAACAAGAATATACAAGGCCTTCCGACTTCCTTAAAGAATCAGATATTACTACAAAACATCAAATTTATTCCAAGTAAGTCATTTGATCATTTATGAAACACCAGCCCCATGCTGTTTCATATAAACCAGTGGTTCTCTAATTTGAACTGATATTGCTTTGACATACTTTGTTGTTGTCCCATTCGCATTTTGAAATGGGAATATGTACTCTATGCTATTGCATGATGGAAGCACAGAATTTGTTTTCCTCTTATTATTTTAAGTTAAGAGAATGCCTTGAGTCTTACCAAACAGTTTGGACTCTGGAATTTTACAATCTTTGAACTATGTAAGGCTATGGGAGCTTTTATATAATGAGTTATCTATAAATCCATGGGGGCTGCTGTGGAATAATCCTTTTATACATTGTGAGGATGTATTGCCCTCATTGTTAATAGAGAGCCGACTGGCCAATAGCTAGACAGGAAGAGGTTAGGCAGGATAGTCAAACTGAGAGAATGTTGGGAAGAAGGAGGGCAGAATTGCCAGCCAGATACAGAGGAAGCATGAGATGAACATGCTGTGCTGAAAAAAATGTACCATCACATGGTAGAACATAGATAAGAAATACGGGATAATTTAAGTTGTAAGAGCTAGTTAGTAACAAGCCTAAACTATCGGCTGAACATTTATAATTAATAATAAGTAATTAAGTCTCTGTGTGGTTATTTGAAGAGCCATCAGTCCAGAATAAAAGCTCCACCTACAGAAGGCCAAAGGATGAATATCACGATTTGAATATAAAATGTCTCCTAAGCTTTTAAACACTTGATCCACCGAAATTATAGAGCATTCAAGGGATGGGGCCTAGAGGAAGTGGGTTGCTATGGGGAAGGCCTTCAGTTTTATTGCCTCGTCTTCTTTTCTATTCATATGCTCTCTCTCTCTCTCTCTCTCTCTCTCTCTCTCTCTCTCTCTCCTCTCCTTTCCACTGAGATATGAGCAAGTAGCTGCCACACACTCCTGCTGTCACAGAGCTACTCACTATCACAGCTTTCCTACCATGATAGACTATATCATTACACTGTGAGCCAAAATAAACCTTTTTTCCCTGAATAAAAAAGAAAGAAGCAATGGAGTCTAACTTCTCAAAAAACAATATGTTTTCATTTCACACATGCATGGCTAAACATGGGCATGCACACACACAGAGGGGGGGTGAGGGAGGTGTCAGGCCACCATGTGACATGGGTCAGCCACCTAATTACAAAACAATCAGGGATCTATACCTGAAACTCATCCTGTAAATAACTGCCTCCTGAACACAACCTGAGTGGTACTCAAAAGGCAGAAGGCAAGGAGGGAGAAGACTTACGAGATGGAAATAACGGACAAAAACCAAGAAGTTCACAAATGGCATTTGTCTCCTTGGTAACACTATAAAACAGGAGATACCATCTCATTTATCCTTCTCATGCAGCCCAGTGCTGGATCCACAATAGGTGCTTAGCAAGAATATACAATTCTTGCCTTGGTATCATCTGAAAGGAGCATTATCTCTTTACACAGCTAGTGTGTTACTTCTATGATAGTTTGGTACCTTAGTTCAGAACACAGTTTCTAACACATACTAGTACTGGCAACAGGAAAGCCTTATGGAATGAACACCTTTTTCATCCCTCCCGCATTTATTGAATCTTTATCTAGTCTGATCAAAGTCTTGAACTTAATCATGGGCTTATTTTTTCTACTGGTCAGTTAGATGCCTCCAGGCAACTTCACTATGGAATGTTTCATCCCCTAGCAAGTAATAAAGGAATAGAAATCCTACCATCTTCATGAGATTTGGGGAAGACTAAATGAGAGAACAAAGGTGAAACTCTGAGCAGAGGGTAAGGCACCCAATATTTCTACAGAAGTGGCAACTATTTCCCATAGTATTTTCAAGAGTCCTGACTATCTGCCCATAGGGTACTATAGATGGGAAAAGCATATAATCCCACAGCAGGAAGAAATGAAGAGATCGAGTACCACTGATTTTTAGGGAAGTCAAGGTACTGTATATGATTCTTCCTGACTTTCTACATTGTCTAAATGCATAGAAAGTACAGCACTAAGAGTGGCCTGATGGAAGCCATGGATGGTCTGTACATTTTCCCATGATAACAAAGACACTGCTCTGTGTGGAAATTGTTATGGGATTTTGTGCAGGGGTAGAAAGAAGGAATCTTTATACCTTCTGCTCAATTTTGCCATGACGCTAAAACTGCTCTAAAAATAAAGTTTATGCAAAGGGAAGTTTTATATGAAAAGAAAATCTTCATGTTCTGAGACAAATGCTCAAGAGAACATTTACTAGGGGGACTGAGGGTTGGGTATTTAGTTTTCTTTATTTTTTGCTTTCTTTCATTTTTGAGACAACATCTCATGGGGCCAAGGCTGACCTTGTAGTTCCCTTGTAAATGAAGCAGGACTTGAATTCTTAATCCTCCTACCTCTATCTTCTGAGTGCTACACTTTATTTTATTTATTTATTTATTTATTTATTTATTTATTTATTTATTTATTTGGTTTTTCGAGACAAGGTTTCTCTGTGGTTTTGGAGCCTGTCCTGGAACTAGCTCTTGTAGACCAGGCTGGTCTCGAAGTCACAGAGATCCCCCTGCCTCTGCTCCCGAGTGCTGGGATTAAAGGTGTGCGCCACCACTGCCCGGCCCTGAGTGCTACACTTTTAAAATAAACTGCATTTTGTGGTCTGGCTCTGCCACTTCCCAGTCCCATAACAGTATGTGAACAATACAATTTCTCCATGTCCTCACCAGCATTTGGTGGATCAACTGACATTGTGATTGATAAGTGCATAGGAATATCTTACTGTCGTTTTGATTCACACCTCACGTTAAGATAATTATGTGGAATATCATTTTATGTGTATAATTGCCACATACACATTTTCTTTAGTGAAATGACTTTGGAGATCTTATATCCAATTTTTGATTAAATTGTTTCTACAGCAAAGATCTGTGATATCTTCATATATTCTAGAGCCCAGTCTTTTGTCATATGCTAATGTCTGTAAATATTTTCACCTAAGCTATAGATCATTGCTTTTTTGAATAAACACCTGCCAAGCAACAGTTCCATGTTGATGAGTTTCAATTCAGCAAGTTTTCCTTTAATGGATATTACCTTTGCCCATGGCATTTCAGATGATAAGTCACATTTGTTAAAGAAAAGCAAGTGAGATTAATTAAATCTGACAAAGTTTTAGAGCAAGACACAGGATCTAGAACTGGGCAACACTACAGACTGAAGATGGTTCAGAATACTCCCGTTTCAAATGTGGATCTTTATTTATCACTAAAAGAATAGCAAACAGTCACCTGGTGGTGGTGGCGCATGCCTTTAATGCCAGCACATGGGAGGCAGAGGCAGGCGGATCTCTGTGAGTTCGAGGCCAGCCTGGTCTACAAGAGCTAGTTCCAGGACAGGCTCCAAAGCTACAGAGAAACTCTGTCTCGAAAAACCAAAAACAAAACAAAAAAAAAAAAAGAAAAGAAAAACAAAGCAACATGTAAATGTTAGCCAATTAGTGCAGGTGGGCATTTGCCTTGCTTATAAACATTTGGCAGCCTTATAAACACAGATTAGATGATAATTTGGCTATCATGTTTGGCTGAGGCTGATCTGCTTATTGTGGGGGATGTTTCAGTTATGGTTTGTTTTCATACATCAAACTTAGGGTGCATTTCATTATACATGAAGGCTACTTTGGGTCAAATCTTATTACCTAAATATAAAGGCAGGTATGACAGTTAATCTTGTCAACTTGGATTAAAAATTACCCCGGAAGTTAATAAAGCATATTTCCGAATGTGTCTGTGAGGTGCTTCTAAAGAGGATTGCCTATGGGAGTAAGGCTCATCCTGCATGCGGGCAGCACTGCTCCATAGACTGGATGGCTGGATGGAATAAAAAGCGGGGAAAACAAGGACCTTCAAAATAGCTCTAGAACAATCTCTAATTCTCTCTCTCTGTTTCTCTCTACCTCCCTCTTTCCTTCTCTTCTTAACTGCTATCAGGAGAGAAGCCCTGCCACATATTCCCACCATCACAGTGTTCTGACCTACTATGGACCCAGAATCAACATAGCCAAGGACAATGAGTTAACACTTAACCATTAACCAAAGTAAACAATCCGTGCCTTTAAGTTGTTTACCTCAAGCATTTTGTCGAAGCAATCAAAATCTGACTAAACAAACACAGAAGGCTTAGGACATGTTTATCCCAGCTTAGCAGAGTGGACCTGCCCACTCTGTCCTGTAGCCCAGTTACCTTACAGGCTCTGCAGCCTGGAGTCAGCACGTACTCCCTGTGCACCAGGTAAACCTCAAACACTGCCTTGGCCAATCCTACCAACCACACTGACCTGTGGGTTTTCTCCAGGTCCCACAGCCGGAGGTGGAAAAACTGAGACAACAGGGCTGTTCTCTTTCTGCTACAGTCTGTCTATGAGGTCATTTCCTGCAGCACCACCAGACCTATGCACATCTATTTCTAAGAAGACCCCCTGGAGACTGGCCTCAACTGTTAGTGAGGTTTTATGGATTCCTGGGATTGAATTATAGCTGCCCAATATAAAAAGATATGCCCCACGCCCACCAAGAGCTCTGAGGCCTATGTCACTGGCCTGTTATCTGTCCCCACTACCAGTACTGCGATGGGGACATCAGACAGCTGCCTTTTTTTTTTTTTTTTTGGCCTTCTCCAACTGACCTTCCTTCTGACTTGTGGATTTTGGTTAAGAAGTTCATTTGGGAGCGAGCTTCCTGGAACTGGATCTTCATGTTTCTCCATTCTTTAATGCATATATTTTTATTATTTTCAAAGACTGGCCCAACCTCTATGACATATTAATTATAACTTTTTCACTTTCAAAAACTTCCCTCTTGGGACTTGTTTAGAAAGAAATGTATCAAAAAGAGTAGGAGGAGCATAAGAGAGGGTAATTTGGGGTGAATGTGATGAAAATGTATTTATTATATAGATGTATAATGTTTTCAAAGAATAAATACAAATATTATTGTGTAAATAGTTTAAAAGCTTTCTTCTAGGGCTGAAGAGATGGCTCAGTGGTTAAGAATGCTTGCTGTTCTTGCAGAGGATTTGAGTTTGGCTCTCAGCAATCACATAGGGTATCTTATATAATTCCCTGTAATTCCAACTCCAAGGGACTTAATGTCATATTCTGGCTTCTACAAATACCTGAAAACATGTGGCGTTCATTCACACAAATACATACATGTACATGAAACAGAAGTGCTTTATAAAAATATTTCCTCTAACAACCATAATCCAAATCTTGTTTTAAATTTTTTCCTTTTGGTAAAGGAATCAATTGGGGAGAGAGGGGAACAAGAGAGAGTTATAAAGGGGTGAATATTGCAAAAAATACATTACATACACCAATGAAAATATCGTAATGAAATGTATTATCATGCATAATTAGTATGTCCTGACAAAGAGATAACAAAAAGCAAAACAGAAAAAAACTATTTAATAGGCTCTCAAGATGACATATCACAGAAAAAATTAAGAGATGTTTAAGATATAAATAATTATAAAACTTTTAAAAATACGGTCTTTGTATCATGGTATCCTTCAACATACCTGAGTGGCAATAGATATATACAACCTAACGGATCAGCTTCTTCATCTATTAGAAGGCTTCTCTGCCTATTTTATAGGGTTTTCCCAAGGATAAAGCAAAGTGGATGCTGGAAAAGGACTGTGAGAAGGTCTAAAGCACTATAAAATCGGATTGAAAAGGTTTTGAGTTCTGTATCATCTAGCCTCTACTCACATTTTTAGATGCAAACTCTAACCAGTGTGTTTCCAACAAAGTCCAGCAAGCTCACTGTGGTATTTCATGTGGTAGCTGGTTGAGGGAGGCAATTGGTTCCAAGATCAAAAAGAGTACAAATGAAAATAGGAGTAGTATCTTGGTTTTATTTTTGTTGTTATGATAAAACACACTGACAAAAGCAATTGACAGAAGGACAAGGTTTCTTTTTATCTTAAAATTCTAGGTCACAGGCCAACATTGCAGAATAGTCACAGAGGTGGAGCTTGAGAAATCTGGCCACATTATTTCCACAGTTAGGGGTAGAGAGCAAAATATGCAAACATGCATGTTTCTTCTGTTCAGCTGGTTTTCTTCACTCTCATACTGGTGTAGGAGGTCCATATGTTTGTGTGTTGCTTTTATTGGTTAATTAATAAAAAAATTTGATTGACCTGATAGGGCAGAACTTAGGCAGGGAAGGCAGAACTGAATGCTGGGAGGAAGAAAGCAGGTGAGAGAACCGCCATGGAGCTGCCAGATCAGAAATGCTGAATCTTTCCTGGTAAGCTACGACCTTGTGGTGACATACAGATTAATAGAAATGGGTTAAATCAAGATGTGAGAGTTAGCCAATAAGAAGCTAGAGATAATGGCTAAGCAGTGTTTTAATTAATACAGTTTCTGTTTGATTATTTCGGGTGTAAGCTAGCTGGGCAGCTGAAACAAAGGAATCCTCTCTCCATCAACACTCATACAGTTCAGAACCTCTTGCTTAGTGAATGGTGCCTCTCACAGTTGGAGGTTCTTCTCACCTCAATTAACATTATCACAGTAATCCCCCATAGATATGCCAGCAATACAACCTGATCTAGATAATCCCTCTCTAAGAGCCTCTTCCCAAGTCATTCGAGATGATATCAAGCTGACTTTTAAAACTAACCATTACAAGTTAGAAAAGTTGATTGATCCCTATGACTTAGCCAGAGTGTTCACTACACCTCAATAATCTTCCTTCTACATCAGCAGGCTTTAACTTTGAACAAGTAAACAGATAGCCTGATATAATGCCACCAGTTTGTGATGCATACAAGGTACTCAACAGATTGAGAAATCATTCCTGCATCCTGACTATTTTTTGTACTGAGCACATCTCACTCCTTAGGAAAACCTCCTCTGGCTCTATTCCTTGCTGAAATCTCTTCACCTTTGAGGGTCCAACTCCAGTTCCCTATTTCTCAAGAACCTCCCTAAATATTCCTCTCCCTTCAATCTCCTCTCTTTGACTACCTACAAAACCTAGAATCTACATCCAAATAATTCAGCATTTGCTGATGATGTTTTGCTGTGTGTTTCTCCTTAATTGCTTTTAATTGGCTTTACTCATATCCTTGACCTCTGTATCTTCTTGTGTTTTGTAGCTTCTTGTTGTCTGAGTTTTCTGTTCCACCCAGTCCTTCTGTTGCTTGAGGTATCTATCCTGCCTGGTCCCCACAGTTGTTAAGTCCCAAAGAAATCACACAGAAGTTTATATTAGTTATAAATTGATTGGGCTCATAGTAGCTCAGACTTCTTATTAACTCTTATAACTTATATTAGCCCATTATACTTGTCCATGTTAGCCACGTGGCTCAGCACCTTATTCAGCAAGGCAGTCAGGTCACGACTGCAGACCAAGCTTTCCTCTTCCCAGAATTCTCCTCTTCTTGTTGCCCTGCCTCTACTTCCTGTGTGATTGCCCCACCTCTACTTCCTGCCTGGTTACTGGCCAATCAGCATTTATTTAAAATATAATTGACAGGGTACAAACCACTGTCCCACAGCAATTTCTTGTAAAATACTAGGTATATTATAAGTGTTCAAAAAATTTTGTTTATGGATAGGCATATTTGAAGGCTACAGAAAGGGGAACTTATTGATACTGAGAAATGCCTTCAACCATGTGATGGTTAATCCTGATTATCATCTTGAGTGGCTTTGGAATCACCTAGGAGGCATGCCACTAGGTGTGTGAGAGAGTGTTTCCATAGAGATTTAACTGATTGAGGATAGAAGACCCATACTGAATGTAGTTAGCATCATTCCATAGACTGGGTCACTGGGCTGAATAAAAAGGGAAAGGGAGGATGTGAATACACTACCAGCATTTCTCCCTTTCTGCTTTCTGACTGCAGATGCAATGGGACTAGCTGGCTCACACTACTGCTCCAATGCCTTCCTTCCCTGTCATGATGGACTATATCTCCTCAATTCTCCCTTAAATTGTTTTTGTATGTTTGTTTGTTTGGTTGGTTTGTTTTTATGAGATAGGGTTTCTCTGTGTAGCTCTGGCTGCCCTGGAACTCTTTCTATAGAGTTGGCATTGAGCTCACAGAGATCCACCTGCCTCTGCCTCCTGAGTGCTAGGATTAAAACGTGTGTGTCACCACCACCTGGATCCTTAAATTGCTTTCATCAGGATTTTGTCACAGCAAAAAGAAAATTAACACAAACTACCTCACATTTTTATCTCCAGCTGTCCTTAATACAGAGTTGATGTCTAGTTTGTACTTGAGACTTGTTTATTTATAATAAAAATTTGTCTACCTCCTAATGAACAAAATAAATAATTGTTCTTTTAGATGGGTAATTAATTTTTCCCTGGAGAACTAGGAGCATCTCATATTATTATTTCATGTATGTTTCGTTTAACATCCTGCAGGAGTCTGCTTCCTACCAGTCTGGACTGTTAGGATAAGAAGTTGAAAGAAATCCCACTTCTTATAGAGTCTCCAAGGGTCTCAGTCAATTAAATACAATAGAAGAATGTTTTGAGATTCCTGGACAGGGTATCATAGTTTCACTAAGGAAGAAACAAAAGACTTATTGAAGATCCTACAAGCTCTTAACCTAAAAGGAACCCATCTCTCTACAGTAGAGCTAGTTTTAGGTGCAAGAAAAATGTAGATATTTTTAAGTATTTAACAGGTTTTCTGATTCCTACTACAAATGTTCAACAAAAATAAATAGATTCTTTATTAACATTAACTAAGTCAATACAATGTCCTAATTGTTGGCCCTATACCTAGCATACTTCAAAAAATAAACTGCAATTGGGTTGTTTACCTTCTTGAAAGAAAGTACTAGAAATATCTAGTGGGTCAAACTTATATTGTTTCTACAGAGGCCTAATCCTCTAAAAATGTCCTAGAATTTTTCATCTGTATATTTGCAAGAAAAATATTCCTAATGGTTCTTCAATCATAGTCTCCCTAAGATGATTGTGCTCAGGAGTTCCCATTCAAATCTCTCATCTGGTCTTTTCTAGAGCATTTCCTCAAGGCTGTTCTGATTCTAGAGACATTTATTCTTCTATCAATGTTCTCTTTTAATAAAGCATTGAAGCATGAGTAACTGCTCTTAACATTTCTTAACTCAGAAAGTTGGAAGGAGAGTTGCTGAATATGAATGTGGAGCTCTGGATTCGAGCCAGGCCAAGGAAAGCTCTTCAGTGAGCCAGGTTCACTTCAGTGACCCAGCTTCCCTCTTTCAGCTTCCCTTCTTGCTCTATGTAAACCCCTCTTTCTCCACTGTGCCCAGTGTGTTCTTACCCCTGTGAGGATGCTTGTGATTTCATTATGCATTTCAGAAATGTTTGCACTCTGAAATAAGCTCTGGACTGCAGCACCTAAAGGAAACTCAAGGATGCATTTGCTGTGATCTTATCTGAGAGATAACCTATTTTCCCATCCGTTTCCCACAAAGCCCATCACAGAATCATCACTCTCCTCAGTGACTGAGTTTATTTCCTCCAGCATGAGTTCTGGTACAAGGTTCAGAGGAAAGTTCTTGTGTTAATTCTGGCTCCAAACAACAGTCTGGCCAACGGTATTTGCACATAGATACATACAACTATAAAATCACCTTTGCAGTTGGGGAGGGATGATAAGGTGATTTATCTTCAGACTTTAAAATGATCTGAAAACACGAGAGGAACGGAGGCAAATCAGGAGGGCAAGTCCCTTGCTGTAATGTATGAGGTTGCAAAGTGGGGTGAGAGCAGAGCCCTCAGCCTTCTTCATCACAAAGTCTAGCTGGTGCTGCCTCGAAAGCTCATCTTATCAAATTCATCCCTTTTCATTTTCATTTCTGAGGCATAGTCTTACTCTGTAGCTCAGGATAGCTTCTAACTCATAACCCTCTGGCTTAGTCTCTCAGAGGTGCAGGCTGTCACCACACGAGGCTTAAGTTTATGTCTTTTAGACAGTAAGCAGTTGCTGGAGTTTGCTCTCTGTTGTTTTGATAGACACCATGACCAGAAATAATTTGGAGAAAAGGGTTCATTTCACCTTACATTTTGTGGTCTATCACTGAGGGAAGTCAGGGCAGGAACCCGGAAGCAGGAACTATAGTACAGACCATGGAGGAACAGCGCTGACAGACTTGCTCAGCTTGCTTTCTTATACAGCCCAGGCTCATCTGCCCAGGAGTAGCACTGCCCACGGTAAGCCGAGCCCTTCGATATCAGTCAAGAGCAGGTTCCACGGAGCTGCCCACAGATCAATCTCATGGAAGCAGTTCCATGATATTACCTCTTCCCAAGTGACTCTAGTTTGTGTCAAGTTGACAAAACAATTAACCAACAGTCTAGTTATTTTTAACTAGTTTCACTTGTTCAGCATATGCCAGAAATACTCTATAACAAATATCGAAGGTAAGTTCATTATTGCCCCCTTCTTTGTACAGAGGATAGTAAGACTGACAGGCATCTCAACCTGCCCAAGCCAGAGACTGGTTTCATGCCAAGGTTTGTTTGACTCCAAAGCTAGCTCAGTAGTTTCTTCATTAAACTGGATGACCTGACTGCAGTCGCTGGTAAATTTGCCTCCACAAAAGTACCTCCTGTCTGTTTATCTGCTCCTCACATGGCAGCCCTCATGTCAGGGCTTCTCTTTTCTTTTCTTTTTTTTTTTACATTTTTTTTAATTTGAAAACCGCAGGGGACTTTTATCATCAAGTCTCAATTATGTGATGAAATGTAATAAAAAGAAACCAAATATACAGTGACTTAAACCTATAGCGCAAGCTGACAGCTGTTTGAGGTAGGAGAGCTAAGGAGGTTTTTTTTTCTTTTTTTTGTTTTTGTTTTTGTTTTTTTTTAATTTATTTAATTTATTTATTTATTAAGGATTTCTGCCTCCTCCCCGCAACCGCCTCCCATTTCCCTACCCCTGCCACGATCAAGTCCCCCTCCCTCATCTGCTCGAAGAGCAATCAGGGTTCCTTGACCTGTGGAAAGCCCAAGGACCGCCCACCTCCATCCAGGTTTAGTAAGGTGAGCATCCAAACTGCCTAGGCTCCCCCAAAGCCAGTACGTGCAGTAGGATCAAAAACCCACTGCCATTGTTCTTGAGTTCCCATTCTTCCTCATTGCCCGCTATGTTCAGCTAGTCCGGATTTATCCCATGCTTTTTCAGACCCAGGCCAGCTGGCCTTGGTGAGTTCCCGATAGAACATCCCCATTGTCTCAGTGTGTGGGTGCACCCCTCGCGGTCCTGAGTTCCTTGCTCGTGCTCTGCCTCCTTCTGCTCCTGATTTGGACCTTGAGATTTCTGTCCGGTGCTCCAATGTGGGTCTCTGTCTCTGTCTCCTTTCATCGCCTGATGAAGGTTAATATTCAGGAGGATGCCTATGTGTTTGTCTTTGGATTCACCTTCTTATTTAGCTTCTCTAGGAACATGAATTATAAGCTCAATGTCCCTTATTTATGGCTAGAAACCAAATATGAGTGAGTACATCCCATGTTCCTCTTTTTGGGTCTGGCTTACCTCACTCAGGATAGTGTTTTCTATTTCCATCCATTTGTATGCAAAATTCAAGAAGTCCTTGTTTTTTACTGCTGAGTAATACTCTAATATGTATATATTCCATACTTTCTTCATCCATTCTTCCGTTGAAGGGCATCTAGGTTGTTTCCAGGTTCTGGCTATTACGAACAATGCTGCCATGAACATAGTTGAGCATATACTTTTGTTGTATGATAGGGCCTCTCTTGGGTATATTCCCAAGAGTGGTATTGCTGGATCCAGGGGTAGGTTGATCCCGAATTTCCTGAGAAACCTAAACACTGCTTTCCAGAGTGGTTGCACAAGTTTGCATTCCCACCAGCAATGGGTGAGTGTACCCCTTTCTCCACAACCTCTCCAGCAAAGGCTATCCTTGGTGTTTTTTATTTTAGCCATTCTGACAGGTGTAAGAGATAAACACCTTTAGTAATGTGGCAGGATACAAGATCAACTCCAAAAAATCAGTTGCCTTCCTATACACTAAGGATAAGGAAGCAGAGAGGGAAATCAGAGAAGCATCACCTTTCACGATAGCCACAAATAGCATAAAATATCTTGGGGTAACTCTGACCAAGGAAGTGAAAGATCTATTTGACAAGAACTATAAGTCTTTGAAGAAAGAAATTGAAGAAGACACCAGAAAATGAAAGGACCTCCCTTGCTCTTGGATTGGGAGGATCAACATAGTAAAAATGGCAATTCTACCAAAAGCAATCTATAGATTCAATGCAATCCCCATCAAAATCCCATCAAAATTCTTCACAGATCTGGAGAAGTCAATAATCAACTTTATATGGAAAAACAAAAAACCCAGGATAGCCAAAACAATCTTATACAATAAAGGATTGTCTGGAGGCATTTCCATCCCTGACTTCAAACTCTATTACAGAGCTACAGTATTGAAAACAGCTTGGTATTGGCATAAAAACAGAGAAGTCGACCAATGGAATCGAATAGAAGACCCTGACTTTAACCCACAAACCTATGAACACCTGATTTTCGATAAAGGAGCTAAAAGTATACAATGGAAAAAAGACAGCATCTTTAACAAATTGTGCTGGCAAAACTGGGTGTCAATCTGTAGAAGAATGAAAATAGATCCATATCTATCACCATGCACAAAACTCAAGTCCAAATGGATTAAAGACCTCAATATCAGTCCGAACACACTGAACCTGATAGAAGAGAAAGTGGGAAGTACTCTACAGCACATGGGCACAGGAGACCACTTCCTACGTATAACCCCAGCAGCACAGACACTAAGGGCATCATTGAATAAATGGGACCTCCTGAGACTGAGAAGCTTCTGTAAAGCAAAGGACACTGTCACTAAGACAAAAAGGCAACCCACTGACTAGAAGATTTTCACCAACCCCGCAACTGACAAAGGTCTGATCTCCAAAATATATAAAGAACTCAAGAAACTAGACCGTAAAAGGCTAATCAACCCAATTATAAAATGGGGCACTGAGCTGAACAGAGAATTCTCAACAGAAGAACTTCAAATGGCCAAAAGACACTTAAGGTCATGCTCAACTTCCTTAGCGATCAGGGAAATGCAAATCAAGACAACTTTAAGGGCTTCTCTTTTCGACTTCCTTCAAGAGTCTCCAATGTCCTCCCCGTCATCCAGTTCACAAGACTCATCAGAAGGCTAGCTCTCTGCCGCCCCCTACTGGTGTAACATAAGACATGTCCCAGAGTCAGTGGCACTAAAAGGTGGTGGCACTGACCAACAGGACTTACCTCAAATGTGGACCTTCACATATGTTGCCCAGACACTGAGTGAGGGTGACACCTATTTATGACATTGCACATTTAAACATGTTATCTTAAGATCAGATATTCTCTGCCCCCCCCCATGGAAAATTAAATGGCAAGGTGAGAAAGCAGATAGGGCAATCTGGACAATGCCAATTACTTTGCTGCAAAACTTAAGACTGTACAAAAAGCTGACCAGAATAAAAGGACACTTGTTTGGGGTCTGGATTCCATGCTGAGACTCCTTGGGGAAAGCATGTTGGACAAGTACACCTATTGAACTGAGAATGGCTTTCAACAAATTCTTCTCCTTAGCACCACAGGAAATGCTAGGGTTGCAGGAGTCTGGTAGGATGTACTGTTATCCAGTTTTTCTCAACTTGACACAAACAAGAATCACTTGGGAAGAGCAAACTTCAATTAAGTACTTACCCCTGGCAGATTGCCCAATAGGCAAATCTGTAAGATGCTGTCTTAACTGAAGTGGGAGGATCCAGCCTGCTGTGGGTAGTGCCACCTGGGCGGTGGGTATGGGCTATATATTAAAAACAGAGAAAGAAAGAAAAGAAGGAAAGAATGAAAGAAAGAAGGAAGGAAGGAAGGAAGGAAGGAAAGAAGAAAGAGAAAGAAAGAAAGAAAGAAAGAAAGAAAGAAAGAAAGACAGACAGACAGACAGAAAGGAAGAAAGAAAGAAAGAAAGAAAGAAAGAAAGAAAGAAAGAAAGAAAGAAAGAAAGAAAGAAAGAAAGAAAGAAAGAAAGAAAGATCCTCCATGATCAGTTCCTACCTCCTGATTGAGTTCCTACCCCTGACTTCCCTGGATGACGGAGTATGCCTGGAAAATGTAAGCCAAATTCACCCTTTCTTTCCCAAATTGGTTTTTGTCACTGCTTTATGACAGCACTGGAAATCAAACTAAAGCAGGCAGACCAGGTATTGCTCAGTTAGTTAGTTGGCTTTTCATAGCTATGAGAAAATTACCTGAGAGAATAATGGTAAACAAGTACAATTATTTATTAACACATACTAACTATGCGTCATAATGGGTTTCATTAGAGTGTTTCATACATTTCTATGCATTTTGATCATATTGACCCCCCATTACCTTCTCTTATCCCCCTCCCAGTTCTGCTAATCTGTTTCATCTTCACAACTAGTCCCCTTCCTCTGCTTTCATGTCAGTGGGTACATGTGTACAGTGAGATTAATTAGGGTTGCTTACAGGGGCATGGGCAAGTGACCACTGCCCTGGTTAGTTTTTAGTATCACCTTGACACAACCTAGGAAGGATTCCCAGTCAAGGAACAGCACAGATCAGATTGATCTGTGGTCATGTCTGTGGGGGAATTACCGTACTTATGAATCGATAGATTCAGAAAGGTCCTACCCACTGGTGGGGGGATACCATCCCTGGGCAGGTACTCTTGGATTGTATAAGAAAGCTAACTGAACATGATCCAGAGCCAGAGAGCCAGTAAGCAACATTCCTCCATGATCCCTGCCACTGGTTCCTTCCCTTCCTTTTCTCAACTGTAGACTGGGGTCTGGATGTGTAAGCTGAAATAAATCATTTCCTTTCCAAGTACCTTTTGTTCAGTTTTTTTTTTTCAATCACAACAACAAAAAGTAGACTAGAGAAACTTTCTCTCACTCACCTTTCCTTCCCAACAGTCCATTAACTGCTACTAAATACTCAGGGAGGGGTGGGCCTCACGATCCCCTTCTCCCCTCCATGATGCAATGTTGAGGGGTCCTATGCAGGTCTTGTGCAGGTCACCACAATGACTGAAACTTTAGAAGGACAATGGCCTCCTCTGACGCTTACATTTTATTATGATTGTTATTACTTTATATCACTTGGCCATGGTTTCTGTTTATAGGCCTGGGATAACTTGCTAATTCTGCCCGCCCCCTCCCCCACAGGAGGAAGCATCATAGCAACAGGACCTTGTTGTAGAGGCTATTTACGCTATAGCAGTCAGGAAGTAGAGAGCACTTATGCTTGATGGCTTTCTCTTCTGCCCCCATGTGTTCCATCTAGGACTGCATGGGATGGCGCTCTCCTTACTCAGAATGAGCCTTCCTTAGTTCATTCTCTCTGGAAACATCAACAAAGACAAATTCAGAGCTGTGTTTTTACTGATCCATCTCTTGGGTGCTTTTCCAGCCAATCAAGTTGACAACCAAGACTGATCATCACATCTAGAAAGTGCTCTTGCAATTTTTGTCCTCAAAATGAAGTTGTTAGCATGGTCAGTCCATTGGACAAGGTCAGGGAGTTCAACAGAATCTAAGAGAGCCACCTTGTCTAGAAGAAAATGTTATTAGTAGAGAACCTCTAAACATCTGTGTTCTCATTTCAGCACTGTTACTAATTAAAAATGAAGTTTGGGGAAGCAAGAAGAGAAAAGGTGGGAGGACAATGAGGCCTACCTAACTGCAAACCACACCAATGCTGTTTTTGGATTCAATGTAAAAAATATGCCCATTAGAGTTGTTAGACAAAGGGAAGGTACCATTAAGAAAGCAATGAGGTCTTGGACGGTTAAAACTAGGTCACTTGTGAACTAAATGCTATATACTTTTCAAAGTTTTGTGAGAATAAAAATAAAAAAAAGATAATTTCTAAGGTTTTGTAATAACTCAGTCCTGGACACCTGGAAGAATGCTTGATCATTAGTTGAGAGCCAGAACACTTTGTGTTAGGAAAAACAAAAGAGGAAAAGAAGGAATTCATTTGACCTTTTGTCAGGACTTTTCGTTTTGTGTGTGTGTGTGTGTGTGTAATTGTTGTGCTGGTGGTGGTTTTTTGTTATTGCTGATGTTGTTCTGTGGTGCTGGGTAGAGAAGGTGTTCATGAAGTCCTGGCTTCTCTCCCCAGCACCACAGAATTCAAGCTCGTGAGACTGTTTCGAAACGGTTACAGCCTCTTGAGCAGGAATGCTGGGGGGAAGGAGGTCAAAAACCCATTATGCTAATCTCTAATATTGTCTTACATAGTTACAAGTTAATGTTTATAAGGAAAGTACGTTTTAAGGCACATTCTCTGTCTCTCTCCCACTCCCCTCACTCCCACTGAGTGTGTGTGTGTGTGTGTGTGTGTGTGTGTGTGTGTGTGTGTGTGTGTGAGATGGAACCCAGGGCCTTACTACACATGTTGGTCAAGCACTCTGTCTTTGAGTAATATCCAAAAGTCAAGTTTTCACTTTGTAGCCCAAGATGTACTTGAACTTTCAGCCTCCCAAGTGCCATGATTTGCATGTACATGCTACCATACCTGGCTCCCGCGTGCCATGATTACGCTCATGTACATGCTCATGTATATGATTACGCTCATGTACATGCTACCATACCTGGCTTATTGTACACAGTGCAAAAGGAAACATAGTGAGAAGCAAACAAAAAAGTGCTGGTCTCTCTTCCTCTCCACTCCTGTCCCTCAGTCACCAACACTTTGCCCAAGGATAACCATGGCTAACAACTGAACATTTTTATTAAAAACATTTATCAAATTATGGTTTGATATGATAGTATTTCATGATCCACATATATCTTACCTATGTTATGGGCTTCTCCTTCAATCTTTAAAAAATTTCTTATGTAAAACATTCTTCAAAATTGATTTTGTAGAAACCATGACTTGAAAAAAGCATATAGTTCATTGTAAATACTGGTTCTTTTTTAGATATTAGTTGTTCAGATTTGCTAATCAAGTTTAGTGATATTGTATATTTTAATTCTTTTATGTTTTATATTTCAATGTTGTAACTTATTTATACAATAAGAGGGAACATCTGTCTGGTAAAAAAATAGGACATTATTATTTATCTTAAGCTATGATTCATTGTTCAACTGTTCTGAACTAATGGCCATTACATCAAGTATGTTTTATTTTAATCATTATTTCTAATACATATGAAGTTAATACGCAGTGTTTGTCATTACTGAGCACTAGCAGCAGAAAATTCCAGAAGAAGCAATTAATGTCTATCAGAAGTTTTCTGAAATATGATTATCAAATACTTGACTAATGAATCATGTGCATATCAGAAATTATAACTAAACATTAAGCACTCTTGTAATGGATGCATTAGGTTTAAGAATGGCAAGAGAGAAATTTCAGATATTAAGCTGTCCACTTCCCTGCCATTTCAGAATGTCTTCAGAGAGGAATTCATTCTCAAAAGAACAGTTAAATGGCTTCAGGAGAGGTACAGCTTGTACTTTCCAGGAATTGAAATTTTCTGTTCTCTTATTTTATCCAGTTACAAAAAAGAAAAGAAAATAGTTTAGAAGACCTAAGCCTCTCATACTTAATTATCAAATGCAATTTTTGTACTAAAAAAGAAAATGTCATCCATTTTGAAATATTTGTTGTAAACTCTCAACAAAGGGGTAAAACAGAAGCCACTGTATTTCTCTTGCAGTTTTACTGCATGTGCACCTTAAGGAACATATGCTGCTCTTCTGAAATATGCAGGACCCCCACCTCATTGTGTAGGGCCTCTGTGAAAAGACTGAGGGTCCTACAAAATTAGCATATGAATATGCTACCATACCTCCCAAGAAGCCACTGCATGGGGGGGGGGTCACAAAAGGAGGTGATCCTTTCATTTTGCAGTTAATGAAGAGTAAGAGGACATTTTCTGACCAATTTTCTTGTGGGTTCATCATTTGAACTTAAAATTTGAGTGAAGAAAATACCCTTTTAAACCTGGATTCTTTTTCATAACCAACCTAGCCTACTAAGGAAGGAAAATGTCTAATATCTAAAAAGAGCAATTGGTGGTATCAATACTAGTAACTAAAAGTCAATAAAGTTGGTAATCACCATTCTTACTAACTGGCTAATCTATCCAGATCAATTCAGGAACAATGTTTTACCTGGAAAAGGTAGATCTTTGAGATTAAGTTATAATGAGTGTTCTACATATGGGAACATGGCTAGGGTGTGTTCAGGTGATGTTTCTAGGGACCTAGGCTTAGGAGTGGAAACAGCTCCAAGAGGAAAAGTTGAGCCTGAGGTAGGGGCTAAGCAGAGCCCAAGGATTATTTACTAAGTAAGGGTTCCTTCTCGAATCAGCTCCAGTATAGGGTTTGATTATTGTTTTCTTGCCAGAAGCAAGACCTAAGTGTCACTTCTGAGAATCACTTTTCCTGATGTCTACAGCTAGATTAAGCGCTTTCTTCTGTGTTACAATATTACAAGAAATTTCAGCATTTTCACACAAGAATCTATCCATATTTTCTCTTTCACCGTAGTATGAAAATTCTGCATTTAAGAACAATGGCAAACTTATAACTGGTACTCAATAAATTTTTGCTGAATAATTAAAAGTTCAGTGGTTATGAAGTTGCTGCTGTTGCCTTAGTGAAGGAGCTGGGCTGAAAGCTGAATAGTAGGTTCATGGGATAGACATGTTGTCCACAGAGCAGTACATCTCTCAGACAAGGCCGCCAAGCATCATTTTGATTTAGATGAAGCCTTGTACTAGATCTGCACTGTACACCATAGGATCACTTGATGGGAAACAGAGAATGTACAAAATCAGTTGACAAAAAGTAGATGGAGATTAGAAAGGACCTGGGCTTTGTGTGAGGACTGGCATGAACAAGGGACAGTCCATGAAAACAAACCACTGAACAGGAGGCTGAAAATGTGATTTAACATGAAGGTCAACGAATTGGACCACAGACCAAAACTAATCCTAAGTCTGTATTTTGCACAACCTGAGATCTAAGAATGTGTTTACATCATTGTCACCGACCTGAGAAAACTATGCTATAGAAGGTATATATTCCAAAAAACTTAAAATGTTTTCTTTCTGTTCTTTTTCAGAAAAAAAAAATCACTGACCAAGAATTAAATAAATAAAATAGAATGAAAGCAACTGCAATCATGGGTATAATTACACTTTATGTACTTATGCATACACCACACATACACACACACACACACACACACTAATACACTAATAATGAAAAGCATTTTATAATTGGAAAACAGCAAAAAAATGTTGATATCCAATTAAAATTGTAAAGAAATAAAATCATACAATCAAACTAACCAGATTAAACTAAAAGATCATTTTAAAGGCAGTATTTCAATATATATTTTTAAAAACTGATTTTTCTCTTCCCCAGTCTCACAAAGATGGATGTCTTATCCAGTCTACGCTGTAATCATTCTGTTTGCACTTGGACCTTTACCTAATTATGAGAATTTCATACCTCCCAAGAAGAGACTGCATAATGTGAATATATTTGAAAGATAATAACTTTGATTTGATTTCATTCAGTGGTGTTCTTTGAAATACAGTCGTAGAACGCTTCTGAGATGGGTGTTTTAAAGATTATCTCATCCAAGTCTCTTGTTTACTCAGAGGAAAATGAAGACTAAAATTTTGTCTGACATGCTAAAATAATTCAGAGCCATGCTATGTATGGTGGCAACATACCCATAATCCCAGCGTTTCAGAGGCTGTGACAGAAGAATCATGAATTTAGAGTCAGCCTGGGCTACATACTGTCTCAAAACATAACCAACCAATTAATGAAAGCCAGAGAGATACCCAGAAATTCTAGTCCCAAGCTTTCTGATGCTGATGTGTTTATAAATAGTGTTGTTCCTCCCCCACATGATAACGTGGCAGGAATTTGCTTTCCAGACAGTACATTAGTACAGACTGCACTCCCTGATGTTTTTAGTAAAAACATGTGTTTAATAAATAAATAAAGGATAACCGTGACAAGCACTTCTTGTTTAATACATACCAGTCAGACATGGTGGCACATGTCTTTAATCCCAGCACTAGGGAAGCAGGCAGATCTCTGAGTTCAAGGGTAGCCTGGTCTACAGAGTGAGTTCCAGGACAGCCAGGGCTATCCAGAGAAACCCTGTGTTGAAAAACCAAACCAAAACAAAATAAACAAAAAAGCAACAAAAACATATTAGTCACTGTGCCAAACACTTTTATAAGTATTATTATCTAACTGGACTCTCACAACAACTCTATGAATATGTTTTTCACAATTTTTATTTTACAAATGAGAAAATCAAAAGAGAGGTCAACTGACTAGCCTAAAGCAATGTGGCTAGGGAGTTGTGTGATTAGGCTTTGAATAACTCCACAAATAACTTCAAAATCAGTGTTTATAACCATTATCCTAATTCTATAGTAAGGACCAACAAAACCATTAATTCTGAAATCATGCTGAAATACTAAACTTGTGCATTTATGTATCAAAATACAATTTCCTATTCTCCCCTTCCTCAACAAATGAAGCCCAGTGAACTGGCCCGCATCTTGTTTTTCCTGGCTCTGCCCTGACTCTCTGTGTGGCCTAACACAATCAATCTCTGGAATTCCTTAGCTTCCCAACCTCACAGCATAGTCCTGCTTTTTGAAACACCCCAGATATCTCCAGTCATCTCAGAAGAATTTCAAAAAATTCTCGACAAATTTTAAATATCCTCCTTTTAAAGAAATTTTGCTTTAGACAACTTTTAAGGGGACAGAAAGGGTTTCCTTCCAATGAAATAAAGAAAAAAATGAAAATTTGTTCATAGTTTTTAAATTTCCAAAGTCCAAGCCAAATGTTAAGGGAGGGAGCTCCCTCTGCTGGGCATTAAACACACTAATAATAATTGTGATTAATGATAACTGGGCATATGTTTAGTCTGTAACGGTTTTCATGGTCCATTCTAAGTGTCCACTTTTTTAAAAGTAAGAAAAATATATAGTCATTGCCAAACATTTGCAAAACAAAGAAAAATGATGATAGATACATGCAATTTGTCTCCTTCAGATATTCTTTTTACCCAGTAACATATCATATTTATATTCCTAAACACTGTATAAAAAGATTTTTTTTCTAAGTCATTTTATAAATTTATTCGCTAACTTCCCTATTTTTGAGCATTTATGTTATTTAACAATTTGGTTATCATAAATGAGCATCATCTTTGCATAAATGTTTTCTAGCAGTCGACATATTTCCCAAAGAATGAATCTTAGTAAAAGTAGAATACTCTGAGTCAGAGGATAATATCATATTTTAGCTAGTAAAGCAAATTGCTGAACTGTTTTCCCAGAAGACCGCATTGGTTTGCTCTCCTATTATCAGTACATAAATGGCCTTCTTGTGGCACCCTGGCTAAGCGAGTATTGTCCTTTTTCATCTTTGCTAATTAATAGGTGAAAATTAGGCTCTTGTCTCCATTACCGTTTTTGATTACTAGTGCAGGTGAACACTTATTCATATGTTTATTAGCCATTCATAGTTCCTCTTTTGTGATTTATTCTCCTTCTCTCATTTTCCCATTTAGAGTCTTTGTGTTTTCTCATTATTTTGTGTCTTTTAGCTATTAAAGGCACTATTATCTCTCATATTTAAGAAAGTATTTTCCAAGTTTATTCTTTATCATGCATTATATTTAACATATAAAAGCATTTTGTTTTATATAGTCAGGCATTTAAGTTTCTTTTATTACTATTTTCCTTCTATTATCCTTTCTCAGTACTGTGGCTAAACTCGTGACCTGACACAAGCTAGGCATGAACTCTGCCACTGAATCAAATCCCCTTCCCCTCTTTTACTGTTTTTAACTGCCCAGAGGTGCAGCAAATACTTGTATGTTTATGTTTTTAATTGAATTCAATTTTTATACATTTTTCTCCAGTTGGGATTATTTTATGGAAATATAGCAAATCAGGATATGCTTTTAAATATTTCTAGCTATTAACTTGCTCTTCCCTATCTAACTGAACTGTTCATTTGTGGTCAGCCTCTCTTTCACATAGCAATGGCATTTATATTCTTCAGGAAGTTAAAGAACTTTCAACTTTGCCAGAAAGAACCCCTCTTCTGGCCTCCAAGGGTAACTGTGACCAACATGGCACACACACGCACACACAAATTGACATCGTCTTTTTAAGTAATCAATAGAAGAAGAATAAAAGAAACAATCTACAAAATGGAATGCCCTGTTTTAACTTTTCATTATCTCAAAATTTAAATTTGCACCAAATAAAGAATAGTAACCACCGTAACTGATTACCTAGATTCAGCTATTATCAGTTCTACCATTTATTTAGTCTTCAATACCCTCCAATATTGCATAGCTCTATTTGAAAAAACAAGATACTATATGAATAAGGTCTTTTCATCTGCTAAGAAAAACAATATAGGAATTTTATTTGACGCTGTCAAATTCTGAGAAAAGAGTGAACTTTAAAACCTAGAAATAGCTGTGCAATAGTAGCACATGCCTTTAATCCCAACCCCAACACTTGGGAGGCAGAGGAAGGCAGATCTCTGAGTTCAAGCCCAGCCTGGTTTACAGAGTGAGTTCCAGGACAGCCGGGCCTACACAAAGAAACCCTTTCTTGAAAAATAAATAAAACGTGGAAATATTTAAACACATGCTGATACTTTGCAAGGTATTTCTTTGTTATAATATCTCAGGAAATTATTTCTTCAGTCTAAATATAACAGAAGTTTCTCAGTCCAGACCAAAGGCTGTGGATTTTAATTGTCTGGTGGATTCCAGCTACACATACCAGAGGGCAATTTTTTCATTTGTACAATGATAGCATGTATGACATCAAATGCTGAAGTGGTTTGGTACACTAAACCAATTTGCCTTAGGCTTAGGGATAGTCCTAAACATAGATGAAATTATTTCCTACAAGGCAACAAGGAATGAAAAATAAATAAAAAATAAGAACAGTCTGTCCTGTACTAGCCATTAATAAAATAGGAACCATTATCTCTATAAACCTAGATCTTGTCATTTTCTCCTTTTTCTAGTTTACAAAGCTCATTGCTGCTTGTGATCCACAGCCTAATGATATAGAGTCATCTGTACAAATGAAGAAAGGTGTTGGCTACCCTGAGAGTGACAGAAACTAGTTCTGCTGTTGTCTATACTAGAACAGGCTCCCTATGTAAACAAATTTTCTAGAAAATAATGAAACCTTATTTCTTCTATTTCTTGTTTTCCTCATACTTTGCCACACTTTCCTGACCTTTGTAAACAGCACCCTAATTTTTCTGCCTGTCTGACCACTTCCAAAACAATGGGAGAAAAGAACAACTGCAGGTAGGGAAAAAGGAGACATTAGAGAAACCATGACAGAAAGAGGCAATGGCGTTAAGAATCCATGCAAATAAGCTTGTATAAACTATGAAAATGGCTGGGGGTGTTTATGAAAAAAAAGCAGGAAGTCACATGAATCATAAAATAATTTGCAAAAAATTGAGGGCAATGTGCCAAAAAGCTGGTGGTGGAGCATCACTGTGACTAGAGCTACTTGCGTTCTGCTAGGCTTAGTGGTAAAACTTATTAACCCTCTTGGGTGGGGAAGCAAGATTATTATCCTTATTTAATAGCTATTGAAACTGGGTCTCAAAGAGGTGATGTAATTTGTCCAAGGC
This sequence comes from Microtus pennsylvanicus, assembly GCF_037038515.1. NCBI lineage: Eukaryota > Metazoa > Chordata > Mammalia > Rodentia > Cricetidae > Microtus > Microtus pennsylvanicus. Next base: position 7,932,366 of record NC_134601.1, on the reverse strand, counting down.
TATAGAGCTCAAGAGAGAACTAGGATTCCCACCTAGACAATCTAAGTGAATTTTCATATTCTTTTCTAAATACTCTCTGTACCTTATAAATTTCCTACAATGCGCACATTTTACCTTAATTTTTAATCCTGTACCATTCATCGTCTATAGAAATAATTTCGTCATTACATCATTAACTATAGTTAATTACTATTTCTCTTCATCATTTGTATGTCACCTCAATTAGACTGTTAAGAGCCCGTGTCTCAGGAAGTGTCATGTTTTAATGCATATTATAGCAGCTCTGTGAATACTTCTTAAATGAATGGACAATACAGAGGAAAATGTGGGAGTGCAAAGCAAAACAATCACAAAAAACGTTTAGGGGCGTGATGAAAGACGTACACGAGGGGCAGAGAGAGAGGCAGAGAAACACAATAATCAACAACAGGAGATATACTTGGATTCTAGGTGTCGCCAGATAAACACATACCTACACCACGGCTAAAACGACAGGAAGCAAGCTAGCTATGTAGTACCTATTTTGGTAAGCTGGAAAAGGAGAATTGGAGCTAAACTGTGTTAACAAAGAAAAGCTAGTCACAGTGAGAATGGAGATGTTGAAAGATATGGTACTTTAAAAATTAAAGAGAAAAATTGTTTCAACGTACCTTGTGAGAGAAGGAAGTACTGAAATTGCGATTCTGGCAAAGCCTGTCCCTTTATCCAACAATTATCCTGAGATACTTGAGATCTCATCTCCATAAATTCAATAGGCAATTGGGGCCACTTTCTCTTTTGAGGCCAGATGCAGAAACAGAAATTACAGTCATTTCCTATATTGCAGAAATTAGCTGGCCAGTTGAAAGCCACCTGCACACATTAATTTCCATTGTCAGAGGTTGGCATCTAGAAGGATCACTGTCACATACTTCACCCACAATAGAGGCCAAGTTCAGATAACCAAAGAGGACATCTACGTCTGAAGTTGCACCATGCTATGAGTTGATGGTCTTTTGGGGGCTCCTGTTCCCTTGGCAGTTAGAGAATGACAAATATTTTACTCATGCTATCACTCATACAAACAAAATAATACCCAGACTACCAGCAAATAACAATAGTCTCTGTCACACCACTACCCATTCCCTAAGAGTAATTGTTTTTCTATGACTCTAGCTGTTTCTTCTGATTTCTACATTATATTTATGCACAAAGATATATTTATTGGGGTGGTGGTGGTGCATGTGTTTAGTCCCAGCACTTGGGAGGCAGAGGCAGGTGGATATCTGTGAGTTCAAGGCCAGCCTGGTCTGCGGAGCGAGTTCCAGGACAGCTAGGGCTACACAGAGAACAAAAAAAAAAAAAAAGCAAGCGAACAAACAAAAGAATAAATGTACCTGGCATGATGGTAACATCTTGAATCCCAGAACTCTGGAGGTAGAGGCAGGAGGATCTCTGTGAGTTCCACGACAGCAAGTGCTCGATGAAGAGATCTTGTTTGTTTGTTTGTTTTTTAAAAAAAAGATATATTTATTTAAAAATTTTAGGAATTGCTTCATGGCTACTGACTTAACCAAGAATTGTGACAGACAGAGAGATGAAGGGTCTGGTAATGCAGTGGAAAGAGGCATAAGAAAGTGAAATTCTCGGCTACTATAAAAATCCCTATATCATAATCCTTGGTCGGCTCAGTAGCCAGGTTTGTCTTATTAGGGCCAGGATTCCAATACAGGTGTGTCTTAGCACGCTAGTGTAGTAGCATGCAGAGTTCAGTGCTGGGTAAGACCACTGGTGTCTCTTCTCTGTAGCAATCTACATAGGACCTTGTAGCACTTGACAGCCACCCAGCAGATAGAGAGCATCCTAGTCGGTTAAAAACAAATGTATTTATGTGCTACATCTAAAAAAATGGTGTCTTTAGTTACAGAATATTACCATGTACTTAGGGTGGGTAACCAAGGGCAATGGCAGTAGTGTGGGTTGTTTTGTAGGCCTTTGGGGCCTCCCTGATCAATAACTCACAGGAAGAAACCCCATGCTTTGCACCATGATTTTCATTTAATAACTCATATCTTCTAGGAAAAGCATTGTCTACCAATATAGGACAGTTCCTCTTTTTAAGTTATATTTTGATATTACCTTACTAATAGCACGTTTCCATAAGGCTTTTCAATACATCCTTTGATTTTTTTTATAATTTATTCATTTTTATTTTATGTACATTGGTGTTTTGCCTGCATGTATATCTGTGTAAGGGTGTTGAATGCCCTGGAACTGGAGCTACAGACAGTTGTATGCTGCCATGTGGGTGCTGGGACTTGAACCCAGGTCCTCTGGAAGAACAGCCAGTGCTCTTAACCACTGAGCCATCTCTCCAGCCCCCATCCTTTGTTTTCATTAACACATTGGACTAGAGAATCACTATTATCCTTCATAGAATCTTCCTCAGAGGAGGACATTATAGTTTCCTCTTGTGCTGCAAGGTTAATTTCTCCAGGCTGGAGTAGAGAAGTCATGGGAACCAATAATGCTTGGGGTAGGGAAGTGACTTCATCTGGTCAAAAATAGAAAAAAAAAGAAGGTAAAAAAGGCTTATGAAAATTTCAAGACTCAGTGTCCTTGTCTAATCTCATTTGATCCCTCTGGTCAGTACTTGGATGGCAGACTCAGTGTCCTAAACTTCATTGGGCTATGCACACATGTTCCTGTTCCAAATTAAAAGATCTGATTTTCTCCAGTCAGTGCAGACATTTTAACAGTAGATACTTTATGAGGACAGGAGTCTAATTTATGCTGGAATTTCTCTAGTTAAAAGATGAGATTCTGCATTGAACTGTCAGCATTCTCATCCTTGTGGGTATAGGAAATAAGGCCCTTCTTCAGGGCTCACAGAAGCCTTTAAGTTATTATTGGCACTCCAGCTGAGACTCCAAACCCCTGAAGTTTTGTTACCTTTTACCAATCCGTGGGTGAACATTAAGAACAATTTATTAGCCTCTATATAACCACCAAATTTCCAAAAATGTTCAAAAATGTCTTCATATCTAATTAACTAACTTATTTCTTTTCTTTGGATTTTTGGCTTTTTCTCTATGTAGACCTGTACAGCCAGGAACTTACTCTGTAGGTAGTCCATGCTGGCCTTTAGCCAAACTCTATCCTTCCTATCTCAGTTTCCTGAGTAGTAGGATTACAGGTGTGCAGCACCATGCAAAGCTAGCTTCGTTTTTTATAAATGGATTTTTGGTGTTTTGTTTGGTTTTGATGTTTGTTTTTTAGTGATGGTGTTACAAGACAGAATGAAGAGTCTCATATCTACTAAGATGGCATTTTATCACCAAGTTCTTCCTCCGGTCCCAGCATCTTTAAATCTAATAAGGGTAGAGAGCCAATTCCAGAAAACAAACAATTTTTTAAAAAATTCATCCTTAAAATGGTGTCACTCTAAGTATGGGTGTGAGACCTGGAAGTAAAGGCCAGCATCAGCGCTTCTGTGGCAGGAAAGAGAGAGGGCCAGTGGCTGAGTATCCTCCACCTATGTTAGTCTCCAGGCAGTCTTGGACTGGAAAGAGTTCAAGATGACTAATGAAGACCTTCTTCCCAAAAAGGTCCATCTAATTGAAAAAGCTCAAAGTCATGGCATGAGATGAGTTAATCCTAAAATGAAAACATCATAAAATGATGTCCACTCAAATGGTGTGACTGGCTTAAAGGAATCCAAAGAAAAACCAAAATAGCAACAGCAGGAGTCTGTACACAAGGGAAACATTCTTGTTGTGTGGCTAGCAACCAAGGAGGAGGAGGCCTAAGAGTGTACCTCACAAATCTAGTACCTCAAGCAATCCAGCTACCGAATGTGGCCCAACTGAGATCAACATTGGCATGTCCAGTGATCAACTTGTTTTTCCTAAAAATGAAAGGTGGAACTGGAACAGACTAAAGACAAACTGGGAGCCCAAAATGACCTGAGTGCCTGGAAGCTTGTTTACACCTGATAGGTAAGCAAACCATACACCCCAGTCCAGATCCCCCTGAAAATCCCTCACTGAGAAAGCTGTGGGGGGACAGCCAAGTTGTTGTTTCTACACCAAGACTCAGACTTTTTGAGCCCCAAAAGCCACATTCTTATACTGTCCAGCTTCCAATGGCTAATGTAAAACTTACCCGATGAAGCTTGTGTTTCAGCTCTTCTCTCTTCCCCTTGTTTCAGATGAATGAGAGTACACCTCTGGAAAAAAAATCCCTTCTAGGACAGGCAGACACTTGAGAAATGTTTATGAAGAAAATAGAGGGGGAAATAGAAGACTTAAGTGCATGGCACACTGTGTCTTCAGAGAGTTTGGAGGACTGAAAACCTAGAGATTTTAAATTATGAATTGAGTATGTAAAATTCCAGTAAAATGTAAAAATGGAATATTTGCTGCTCTTACTCTTGAGTATAAGCGACTTTGAAAAACTACATGTAAGTTACACCAATAAGACTGTGGACTTCTTGATTGTTGAACGACTGGGTCAAAACTCAAATGAGGTGAATTTTGCTTTTAAGGAGTCTACATGCTAAGAACCAACTTCTAATAGCTATGAGACAATCAGTTTATAGCTACCAGTAGTACAAGTAGTGGGTGTTGAAATTGGAGTGGCGGGGCTGTGTCCCCAGCACCCAGCCGCCCACATGGCTAGCTTTAGCTTATGCCCCGAAATAATTACACCGAAACTGTATTCTTTTAAACACCGCTTGGCCCATTTCTATCTAGCCTCTTCTAGGCTAACTCTCGCACCTGGATTAGCCCATTTCTTATAATCTGCTGTAGCCCACGAGCTGGCTTACCAGGAATGATCTTAACCTGCATCTGCCTGGAGTGGGAGAATCATGGTGACTCTCTGACTCAGCTTCTTTCTCCCAGCATTCTGTTCTGTTTACTCCACCCACCTATGTTTTAACCTATGAGGGCCAAGCAGTTTCTTTATTTCTTAACCAATGAAATCAACAGATTGATATATGACACTCCCACATCAAGTGGGTATATTTTTCTAGTTAGCTCTGAGCTCTATATTACATAATGGAGCATTAAATCCATGTGGTTTATATCAGTGCTTTTGTTGTTTGAATGGTCGTGGAAACTGCAGATACCTTAACTGAGGAATGTGACAATGGGAAGGTGTGGTCTCAAACTTCAGGTTTTAACAGTTTGGATCATTAGAAGCATCCATCTTACAACTAGATCATATAAGGAATTGGGGGTGATGAGACTCACTCCATTGTTCAGCAAACCATCATATTTAGTAGGTACACGTTAAACAGCATTGTCTTCAGGGTTATATGGTGAAATGTGTTCCTTCATTGTTTGGGGGGCCTTTTATGTTGGTTTATTGAAATTAAATTAAAGTACCTTGAAATAGTTGGCTTGTTTTAACTTTATTTTTAATTGAAAATAAATTTTTGTTCATACAATGTATTCTGATTATGGTTGCCCATCTCCAAACCCTACCCAATTCTTCCCCCACCTCTCCAAATCTACTTTCTTTCTTGTTCTCTCTCATTAGAAAACAAATAGGTATCTGGAAGAAAGAGAAAAAAAGAAGGAAAGAAAGAAAGAGAGAAAGGGGGAGGGAGGGAGGAATGAAGGAAGGAAGGAAGAAAAGAAAGGAGAGAGAGGGAAGGAGGGAGGGAGGGAGGGAGGGAGGGAGGGAGAGAGAGAGGAATGGAGGAAAGAAGGAAGAAGGAAAATAAAATGAGATTAAATAAAAACAAATAAACCTGAACAGAACAATACAAACAAATGAACATAAAAACAAGGAACCGCTGGGCGGTGGTGGCCCATGACTTTAATCTCAACACTCAGGAGGCAGAGACAGGTGGATCTCCGAAAGTTCAAGGCCAGCCTGGTCTAAAAGAGCTAGTTCTAGGACAGGCTCCAAAGCTACAGAGAAACCCTAACAAAAAAAAGAGCCAGAGAAAAAGCACAAATAAACACTGATAGACATGAAGACACACACATTGACAGATACAGAAATTCCCTAAAAAATATAAAATCAGAAACAATAATATATAAGCAAAAGAACTGCTAGGGTAAGAAAAAATACTCCAAAAATACAATTAAGCTTGTTTTGCGATGGTCATCTATTGTTAGACATGGGACCTCCCCTTAAGAGTAGCTTGTTTCCCCAGTGAGACTCCCTTGGAGAAAAGTAAATTTTCATTTGTGAGCAATTATTGGTTAAAGACAGCTTCTGGGTTGGAAACAGGAGCATGTGTCCATTTCCCCTCTCAGAGCTGTGACCCATCAGGTGAAGACTGTGCAGATCCCATGTCTTCTGCCACGGTCTCTGAGTTCACAGTGCACTAATCCTGCTGTGTTTAGAAGGCCTTGCTTCCTTGGTGCCCTCCATCCCCTCTGGCTCTTCCAATCTTTCTGCCTCCTCTTCCATAGGTTCCCTGAGCCCTGTGGGGAGGAAATTGATAGAGATATCCCATTTAGAGCCAATTATTCCAAAGTCTGAACTTTGTCCAGCTGTGGGTCTCTGTATTCATTCCCATCTACTGTAGGAGGAAGCTTCTCCAGTGATGGCTGAGCAGGGCACTGAGTTACAGGTATAGCAGAATACCATTAGGAATCATTCTGTCGCTATGTTCCTTTCTGTTAAAGGACAGTATTTGATTTTCTGATTGATCAAAACCATTGATTTGAGTTCTTTCCTCTTTTCTATTTTAAGTATCTGGTGCTACAGCAGCTTCCTCTCAGCAATAATTCTGTATGAGTCTGATAGTCATTTATGTTGCTCATTTTACGATAATGCTGTTCTTCAAGATTCCTACTTTAAGAGCGCCCTCTTCTGACAGTCCAGCCAAATCCAGATACCTTTTTTAGCCAGAAACATTTTCAACAAAATAACTATTTTGTTTCATTTTTATCCATTGTTTTATTATTTTTAATTTTATTTCTGCTCTTAATTACTTCCTTTCTTCTGTTTGCCTTGCACTGATTTTGGTCTTCTTAAGTTTGTGTGTTCTCTTGTATTGTGTTCCTCTTTCCTTTCCTCTTTCTGCAAAGCACTGAGGACTTAGTCCAGATTCACACATGCTAGGCAACTGCTCTGCCGCTGAACCAGCTCCCAAAACCATATGGTTCTCTTTTCTCTATTTGGACACAAATTTTGGCTGACCACCACCAACATTCATTTGCCAAAAGTTTTTCTCCATTGATTTTACTTTGTCTTTCTCATAAACGATCTATTTCAAACATTGCACCTTCAAATTACGTGTGCTTTTTTTTTCTTTCTTTCTTTCTTTCTTTTATTGAACTATATGTTTTTTACACTCCCCTCCCTCACTACCTTCTCCCATGACCTGCATACTCCCAATTTACTCAGGAGATCGTGTCTTTTTCTCCTTCTTATGTAGATCCACTTATGTCTCCTTTAGGGTTCTCCTTGTTGTCTAAGTTCTCTGGGGTTGTGGGTTCTAGGCTGGGTTTTCTTTGCTTTATGTCTAAAAAAAACACTTATGAGTGAGTACATATGATATTTGTCTTCCTGGGTCTGAGTTACTTCACTCATTATGGTTTTTTCTACAACCATCCATTTGCCTGCAAATTTCAAGATGTCACTATTTTTTACTGCTGTTGGGGTGGCATATGCCAGTAGGATTTGCTGAAGAAAAATGAGGCAAGAGGATCATGAGTGCATGTGCTTTTACCTCTCTCTCTCTCTCTCTCTCTCTCTCTCTCTCTCTCTCTCTCTCTCTCTCACACACACACACACACACACACACACACACGTATGGGATATCAGTACACTATGTGAAGATGTATTTGCTGTGATTGGTGTAATAAAAAGTCAAACAGCCAATAGCTAGGCAGGCAGTGGGGGGGGGCGGAATTTCCAGTGAGAGAGGAAGGAAAAGGAGGAGAATCTAGGCACATAGGAGATGCCAGGAGACACAGAGAAGAAATAGGAGGTGCAAGATAGAAGAGAGGTAACACCACATGATAGAACTTAGATTAACTGAAATTGGTTAATTTAAGTTATAAGAACTAGTTAGGAACAAACCTAAGCTATAAGCTAAGCTTTCATAATTAATAAGAAATCTCAGTGTCATTATTTGGGGCTGGCAGAAGAAAAGAAAAACCATCTACACACACACAAACACATTGACTCATCTCCATGTTTTTAATTAGGATGATCTTTGACTTTCTGGTAATGGGCTCATTAGATATTTAATTTCTCTTCTGATTTCCCCTCCCTACATTGTCTTGCAAAAAGGCAAGTGAGAGGAATGGAGGAACGTGAGCAATAACACACTAAATTTTGGTATTTATTTCTCCACTTGCTCAGATTTATTTTGAAGTTGGGATATTCTCTCTCTTCAAATTATTGTAAGGACATAACTTTCTGTAGTTTTATTTTTCTCTTCTTCTTGTTCTGCATTAGTTTTGGAGGGAATATTGGGAGATTTTTGTAGACCCACGTGACTGCCATTGTTATTTGCTACCTAGGAGTTTACAATCATTTGGAATTCTAAAATTAAAAACATGTTCACCCAGGGTGAACCCTTGATGTTCACCCTTTATCACAGCATTTGGGGTAGAAATATGCAGATTTCTGTGAGTTCTGGAACAGTCTGATCTGCATAGCAAGTTATCATGCTTGTCAGAGTTACACAGTGAAACCCCCTGCCAAGAAAGGAAGGAAGGAAGGAAGGAAGGAAGGAAGGAAGGAAGGAAGGAAGGAAGGAAGGAAGGAAGGAGTTTCTTCTGTTGACTGATTATTTCTTGTTCTAAGTATGTTTTAACTTACAGTAAAAACGCGTAGCATACTAATATGGAAACAATGTACAACTCTCCAGGTCTAAGCTGATTTTTCTTTCTTTTGATTTTGTTTTTATGAGACAGGGTCTTAGTGTGTAGCCCTGGCAGAACTGAATTCTCTATGTTGTAGATCATGGTGACCTCAAACTCACAGAGATCTGCCTGCCTCTGCCTCCCAAAAGCTGAGATTAAAGGTGTGTGCCACCATGTCTAATCATGTTTCTTTATTTGATTCTGCTTTCAACCTCAGTGGTTAAGATCTCACACTGCTTTTGCAGAGGAACAGAGAACCTAAACTGTGTTCACAGCAGCTATATCAGGCAGCTTAAAACTGCTTGTATTTCAAGTCTAGGGGTTCTCATGCTCTCTACTGTCCTCCTCAGGTACCTTTACACACACACATACTCTCTCTCTCTCTCTCTCTCTCTCTCTCTCTCTCTCTCTCTCTCTCTCTCTCTCTCTCTCACACACACACACACACACACACACACACACACTTTAAAATAATAAAATAAATATTTTTTCAAGGATAGACCATAATGTACTTTGTCTTTCTAATTCAGAGCATTTGGCTAAATCAAACAGACTATATAAAAGTTCACTTACATGTTTATCCATTTCTATACCAATGCATCATCATTCATCGTCACCTTCTCAGACTCTCTCTCTCCCTCTCTCTCTCTCCCTCTCTCTCTCTCCCTCTCTCTCTCTCCCTCTCTCTCTCTCCCTCTCTCCCTTTCTCTCTCTCTCCCTTTCTCTCTCTCTCCCTCTCTCTCTCTCCCTCTCTCTCTCTCCCTCTCTCCCTTTCTCTCTCTCCCTTTCTCTCTCTCTCCCTCTCTCTCTCTCCCTCTTTCTCTCTCCCTCTCTCTCTCCCTCTCTCTCTCCCTCTCTCTCTCCCTCTCTCTCTCTCTCCCTCCCTCTCTCTTTCTCTCTCTCTCTCTCTCTCTCTCTCTCTCTCTCTCTCTCTCTCTCTCTCTCCCTCCCCCCTCTCTCTCCCTCTCTCTCTCTCTCTCCCTCTCTCCCTCTCTCTCTCTCATTATTTTTGTTGTTTTGAGACAGGGTTTTTCTGTGTGACTCTGGCTGTCCTGGAACTTGCTCTATAGACCAGGCTGACCTCGAAATCACGTAAGATCCTCCTGTCTCTGCCTCCCGGGTGCTGGTAATTAAAGGTGTGTGCCACCACTGCCTGGCTTTTCAGACCTTTCTTTCTAGAGCTATAATAGGCAAAAACATATTTTTCTTATATAGTCTACATTAGCTGTCACTGTTTTAAACAGTATGTTTTCAAAATAAACGTTCACTCCTAAAATCTTATATTAATTTTGCAGCCATGTTCTGTAATGTATTTTTTCAGAAGTATGACATTGGAGTCAATATATGAAAGTGGTGAGTAAATAGAATTCTCAGAGCCAGAATATCTGGATGAAAATTCAAGTTCTGCCAACATATACATGTGTGGCCAGGTTGCTTGAACACCTCTGTATGAGAAAAGAAAATAGGGGTAAGAAAAATATTTATACCTTGTGGGAGCACTGTGAGTTAATACACAGAAAGCACTTAGTATGTGACAGAGTAAACATTCGTGTTTGTACTAGTTACAGTATAGTTTATTTTGTTTTGTATACCTTTCAGAATAGTATTTTTTTATTTTTGGAAATCAAGTATAATTATATCATTTCTCTTTTCCCTTTCCTCCCTCCAGTCCCTCCCATGTACAATCATGTTGGTCTCTCTCAAATTCATCGTCTCTCACTTCTTTGTCTTTAATTCTTGTTACATGTGTGTGTATGAGCAAGAGTGTGTGTATGTATTCATTATATAAATATAATCTGTTTCATTTGTATAATGTTAGTTGTTGGACACCAACAGACATGGCTACATGAAAGGGAAAAATCTTATGGAACTCCAACTCTGAGCAAAGAACTACTGGAAACTATGGAATATTTTGTTTTGTTTTGTTTTGTTTTGTTTTAAAAGGGGGGCTTGAAAATACTCTAGACTGGCCTTGACCTTGTTATCCTCTTCCCTCTGACTCCCAAGTACTTCAATTAGAAGTGTGGGCCACCATGCCTGGGATTTGTATAACATACTTTGAGCAGCATCTTTAACACCTACAGTAGTTACCTATTCCTGCATAAAACTGCCACAATTTCACAGTATAAAAAAACACCATAGTTCTTATGTCACTATTCCTGTAGGTCAAGGATCTGAGTGCTGCAGAATTTGTGTCCTCCTATTCAGAATCTCTCAAAGTGTTTATGAGAGCTTGGTTCTGTATTTTTGAAGACTGGCTGGGGAAAAGTTGATATAGAGACTTACATGATTGTTGGTAACATTCAGTTCCTAGTTCTCTGTGAAAGGAAGGGCCTTGGTTTCTATATAGTTGACTATATGCCTCAGTAAGATCCTTGCCCAAGATTCTTCAACATGGTATCTTAAGCCAATAAGGTAGATGTTGGGCTAAACAGAGGTTGCCATATCTTATAACCTAACCAAAGAAGTTACAGCCCATCATCTGAACCATAATATATTAGTTATAAATAAATCACTAAACTACCCCATGTGGCCTCTGGGGGAGTAGCCACCTGGATTCAACAATCACTAGACACCATCTTAACCTCTGTTCATCACATTTGAATGAAAGAAATGAAATAGATACTTTAAAATGCTTGTTTTCTACATAACTTACTGGGTTTAATAGTAAGTGAGCTTGAGAGGGTAATTCAATCTTCTGAGTCCCAGTTTCTTCATGTATAACACAGAGTAATAATAGTAATTGTACTACATTTTGGGAAGGATTAAATATAAATATCTATCTTGTTTATGACACTGGTGAGGATTGAATAAATACTAGTTTCTTACTCAAACACTAAAACAACAAATGTTTAATTTGGCCAGCTAAGGTGTTCCATATATTACTACTAAATAGGTAACCAGATGGGTTGGAGAAAGAGGAACATAAACAAAATGCCATCATAAAAATGATACTGTCTCATGTTAATTATGACCTTTCCCATCTGGAGATACTCTCAGCTAGGTCTTGGTGTCTTTTAGATCTTTGTAAGTTAATAATCCAATTAATAATGGTAATTACAATTCACCTGCACACACCAACTGCATTTCGGTTCGAATTCAGTCTGGACATCTGCTACATTCATATAAAGTAAGACATTTAATCACAGAATTGGTACATTTTCTTGCCTTTCGTGTAATTATTATGATTCTTCTATGCTCCAATCTCTTTTCTTAACAAGAGGATAAAGTCCTTGCCCTCAAGCAGCTTACTAGCTCTACAGAGAAATTTAAACATGGGGTGATAGTAATACAATGTTATACATTTTTGCAGAAGCTGACACAGGGAACTATACAATAACAAAGAAGGGACTCAATTCAAATTAGGAAAGACTTTCTGGACCTAAGGTTTAAAGGGGGTGAGAAAAGAAGGGTTGATGGGGCAAAAATATTGTCAAGTTGGGAGCCTAGGCCCCAGTCCCTTGCATCTATCCCAGCGCCAAGGCCTGGTCTGGACTCCAAATCCCAGCAGGCCAGGTCCTGACCCCTCCCTGGGGATGGGGTAAGGACCACTTCCCAGGGTACTTAAATGATCTCCCAAAAAAGGAACATGTGGTCTCCCTTTCTTCCTCCTGTGGGTCACGTTTCCACGGCTTCCTGATTCCGGGGCCACCTGAGAGTGCAGATCTCCCATTAAACCTGGATATTTCTTAATTCGGCTTGTTTTGATTTGGCTTGATTGGGAATTTTGTGTCGGCAGGGAGCTTGCGTTAGGAAATATTCCTAACATTTTGGAGGTTTCCCCGAGCTAGGGCAGGCCCTTTCCCCTTGGCAGACCACGTGTTGAAAGGCCCCTAGTCTACAATTCAGCTCTCTACGGCACGCTTAAAACTGGCTTCTAGGCTACAATGGCTTCATCTTGGTGAGTCCCTTTTCTTGTCTATGCTATAGGGTTTGGGGGGACCCATTCGTACTTATTTTTGTCGTTTTCAGATTCCTGCTGAAGTAGTGAGCTCACGCAGGGAATTCGAGTCAGGTTGCGGTCAATCCCGCGGGATGAGGCTTGGCTGAGGCAGAGATCTGTGTGTACCGGGATGCCAGGCATTCAATCTCCACGGCCCCTTTTGGACCTAAGAGCCATTTTGGAGGATGCTCTGAAATGGACATAGGCCACGTGGTTGGACATAGACTCTAAAATGGGCACTTACAGTTCAAAGCCAGGTCTGTTGTTGCCCCTATAAGCCTCTTATAAAAATCTTTTAAAATTGAGCCTGTCTGATACAAATTACACACACACACACACACACACACACACATAAATGTGGTTTTTGCCCTCTGCGCTCTCGCCCCTCTCCCCTTAGTAGCCAGTGTCTCACAACACCAAAGGCACTGACCCCCACTCCCTCAAGCCCACACTTCTCAATCCCCCTCCCTTTCCCAATTTAGAGGTTCAAGGTCAACTTCCACCTTCCTTTCCCCCTCCTACCTCACCGCTCCACTCCTGGCCCCCTCTGCACACTGGGCTAGTCCCTCCCCTGCTCCCTTTTCTCTTCTAAATCTCTCTCAGGTAGAAAAGTGGCTAGGTTCCTTTTCTACTAATCATTCTGCTTCCCCAGTCAGTACCAGATATTAGGAAAGATTAAAAAAAAGGTTGAGGAGGGTCCCCAAACTCCTATACAGGAATTGGTGAAAATGGCCTTAAAGTTTTTAATGCCCGAGAAAAATCAGCTGAGTCTTCCCGACAGACAAAGCTACAACAATCTACAGGCCCAGGTCTTAGCAGCTGCCCTAAGGTCACAGGAAGGAGGACAAGGGAAGCCAAACACAAGGCTCTATGATGGTGGAGCCCAGGATAAGCCAACCTCACAGACAAATTGCTTCAAATGTGGCCTAAATGGTCACATGGCACAATATTGCACTACACCTACTCCGAGGTTGTGCCCTATCTGCCAACAACCTGGACACTGGAAATCACAATGCCCCCGTGAGGGCTTGTCCTCTTTGCCATGCCACAGAGGTCCGGCCTCATCACCACCGGCAAGTAAAACTGTGCCAGCCTTCAAATGTCTCAGCCTTGCAGAGGGTTGACACTGCCCAAACTTGGTTTATCCCATAACCCTCTCCGAGCCTAGGGTCATGCTGCAAGTGGCAGGTAAATCCATTACTTTTATTCTCACTTGGGCCTTAAGTTCCCCTCACCAATTTCAGCTATGGGGATATACGGGACCTATTCCTCCCAACTTAAAACTTTGCCACTGCCCTACCATCTTGCAGGACATTTTTTTCTCATTCTTTCTTAGGTATACAGGCTTGCCCAGCACATTTACTGGGTGGAGAAATCCTTAGCTGCTTTCCCAAAGCTTTGTTCCGCTTCTTGGAGCCCCTCTTTAACCCCACACATCTCTAAGATTCTATTTTACAGGTTCACTTCTGCCAGACGTGTGCCCAGGCCAACCCACAAGGAGCTCTCCACATACACCAGCTTCATGGACACCAACCAGGCAAAGATTGACAGGTTAATTTTACCCATATGCCTACTCATAAAAAAAAACTCTGTTATCTCTTAACACTTGTGAACACTTTTACAGGATGGATAGAAGCATTTCCAGTCTCCAGGGAAACAGCCGGTGTTTGGAGCTCATGTCAGAAGCTCTCAACATCTGGACAATGGGACTCATCAAGCAACAGCTAATGAAGCTCTCCATTGAACTCAGGTTATCTTGGCTCTCCCTTCTCCCCGTTGCCCTGACTCATCTCAGGGCCACCCCATGTTCCCCCATGGGCCTGAGCCCTTTTGAGTTGCTTTATGGCAGGCCCTTTCTCCTTAAACATCACCTCCCAGTTCAAACTCCTCCACTGGCAGAGTACCTACTATACCTCTCCCTCTTAAGGTCTCTTCTCCGTTTACACGCTGACAGTTGTCTTCCTGCCACCACAACAGTGGACCCTAATGCCCCTAAACCTGCCCCGCTCGCCCCAGGGGACAGAGTACTCCTCAAACAGTTAATTCTTAGGTCTCTTGAACCTCAATGGACAGGACCTCACACAGTAATCCTCACCACCCCCTCGGCTGCCAAGCTCTTGGGACACCCATGCTGCTGGTACCATCAGTCCAGACTCAAGCCAGCACCTACTCAAGACACTTGGTCTGTCCAGCAGACAAGGCCTTCCACCCTCCAGTTTTCTAGGATGCTACAATGAAGGGCCTACATGCTCCTCATCCTGGCACACTCATCTTTAGCAATAACATTTTTTTTCCAGCCTTCTCATCTCCCCCAAGGAACAATGCCTGCCTTCTCCAGGATGACAGTTCATGGGATGCCTTTCCAGCCACACCTCTCACTAAACGTGGACACCTGGCTCTCCCCTTCACCACACCGCCCCATGCCTGCAGGAGGTAGCCAGATTTGAGTCTACCCCCTTTGTTCCCAAAGAGAGCCCAACTGTTTGTCATAATTACCATTCCAGTTTTATGTCACCCCTATTTCCAAAGAGTCTGGAATGTCAAGTTGGGAGCATAGGCCCCAGTCCCTCATATCTATCCCAGCCCCCAGGCCTGGTCTGTACTCCAAATCCCAGCAGGCCAGGTCCTGACCCCTCTCTGGGGATGGGGTCAGGACCACTCCCCAGGGTACTTAAGTGATCCCCCAAAAGAGGAACACATGGTCTCCCTTTCTTCCTCTCGGGGGTCACGTTTCCGCGGCTTCCCAGTTCCTTCTTGGGGCCACCTGAGAGTGCAGATCTCCCATTAAACGTGGATATTTCTTAATTCGGCTTGTTTTGATTTGGCTTGATTGGGAATTTTGTATCATCAGGAAGCTCACATTAGGAAATATTCCTAACAGATATGACTGAGCAGTTAAGAGTATTGGCTGCTCTTTCAGAGGCCCAAAATCCAATTCCCAGCACCCACATGGTGGCTTACAACCATCCCATTTCCATTGCCCTCTTCTGGCTTCTGTGGGCATCAGACACACATGGGTACAGAGACATACATGCAGGCAAAACACCCACATAATAAAATAATTTAAGAAGAAAGAAGGGTTCCTCTAACCCACTGGATGCTGTGCTGAAAAGATCCACTCTACTCCCAACCCCACACACCTGAACTTCCTCCCCATGGACAGCCCTCCCCTGTAACCCCAACAGACTACATAGGCACGGGATCAAATCATACCAGTTGGAAAATCAGGTGAGTGACTGGCCTCACAGCTAGACTGCCCCTAAGTCCAGACTCTAACTGAACCCTGTGTCCCCTTCCCACCACAGCTTCAGAAAGGCAGCTGAACCCCTCCCCCATATCTCTGGTGGAATTCCACTGCTCTGGTGCAGTCCCCACCAAACTGCAAGTGAGAGACCTGCCTCCAAGCTGTGCCCCAACCCCTGCTACACACAAGACACTGTCCCGGCAAGACCCACTCTGCCCACCGAACCACACACACCTGAAAATCCTCTCCATGGCCAGTCCCCCCCCCACAACTCCAGCAGAGACTACATAGGCACAAGCAGAAAGCACACAAAGAAAAGATGAGTATATGCCATTGTAAGAATATATTCAACAACCAAAAGAGCAATATGGTGCCACCAGAACCAGTGATCCTACAACAGCAAAACCTGAACACGCCAATGCAGCAGAAACACAAGAGAATGAACTTAAAAACTACTTTATGAAGATGGTAAAGGCTTGTAATGAGAAAATGAAAAATTCCATTAAAGAATTCGAGGAAGAGACAAACAAAAAATTGGAAGAAATCATTAAATCCCTTAAAGAAAGAAAGCCAAGAAAAATCAAACAGGTGAAGGAAATGGTTAAGATTTGAAGACTGAAATAGAAAAACAATAAAGAAAACACAAACCAAGGGAATTCTAGAAATGGAAAATCTGGATAAATGAAGAGGAACTACAGATGCAAACATCACCAACCGAATACAAGAGTTGGAAGAGAGAATCTCAGGCATTGAAGATATGATAGAGGATTAGATTCACCAGTCAAAGAAAATGTTATATCCAATAAATTCCTAAGACAAAACATCCAGGAAATCTGGGACACCATAAAAAGGTCAAATCCAAGAAGAATAGGGATAGAAGAAGGAAAAGAATAACAGCTCAAATGCACAGAAAACATTTTCAACAAAATCATAGAAGAAAACTTCCCCAACATAAAGAAGGACATGCCAATAAAGGTACAAGAAGCTTACAGGAGGAGACCCAGCGTTGGGGTGAGTTTCTGGCCCCGCAGCGCCAGCCTGGGACAGGGAGCTCAGAGGTTCCTTGGCCCCCTATCCTTCTTGGGCTCTCTGCAGGGCCTCTACTCCCGGCATACCGCCTCTTTCTTCCTAGCCCACCCAGCTTCCATCCAGAACCCTCCCCACTTCAGCCCCACTGCCCTCTTTCGGCACATAACATCACCCAGCCCAGCCTGTCTGGGCACTGGGTCCAAATCCTCGGGGCACCCAAGCGGGTGGGAGTTCCTTTGCTTCTATGGCCTGCTGACACCAAGCAGGGTAGGTGCTTTGTTTGCGAGCTGCCCCATCAACATGGAGGCCTGATCTCTCGGCGCCAGGAGACCCAGCGTTGGGGTGAGTTTCTGGCCCCGCAGCGCCAGCCTGGGACAGGGAGCTCAGAGGTTCCTTGGCCCCCTATCCTTCTTGGGCTCTCTGCAGGGCCTCTACTCCCGGCATACCGCCTCTTTCTTCCTAGCCCACCCAGCTTCCATCCAGAACCCACCCCACTTCAGCCCCACCGCCCTCTTTCGGCACATAACATCACCCAGCCCAGCCTGTCTGGGCACTGGGTCCGAATCCTCGGGGCACCCAAGCGGGTGGGAGTTCCTTTGCTTCTATGGCCTGCCTACACCAAGCAGGGTAGGTGCTTTGTTTGAGAGCTGCCCCATCAGCACGGAGGCCTGATCTCTCGGAGCCAGGAGAGCCAGCGTTGGGTAGGCAAGGAGACCTGATCCAGTAAAAGAAGATCCTTAAGGGAACATTTGGAAGAAGAGATGGGCAGACGCCAAGGCAAGAATTCGCCCAACAAACTGAAAAGCAACATGAAGCCACCAGAATCCAGCAACCTCACAACGGGAGGACATGAACACCTTAATCAGGAAGAAGTAGAAAAGATTGACTTCATGAAAGTGATTGACACCCTTAAACAGCATGTAAAAAACGCCCTTATAGAAATGGATGAGAAATATAACAGAAAGTTTGAAGAATTGAATAAATCAGTGAATGATACCCTAGAAAACCAAGGAAAAACAATCAAACAGATAATGGAAACAGTTCAAGACTTGAAAACTGAAATGGAGGCAAAGAAGAAAACACAAACAGAGAACCGGCTGGACATGGAAAATTTAAGTAAACAAACAGAGTCTACAGAAACAAGCGTAACCAACAGAATACAAGAGTTAGAAGAAAGAATCTCAGATTCTGAAGATACCATAGAGAAAATAAACACACTGATCAAAGAAAACAGCAAGTCCAACAAACTCTCATCACAAAACATTCAGGAAATATGGGACACAATAAAAAGACCAAACCTAAGAATAATAGGAGTAGAAGAAGGAGAAGAAGTGCAGCTCAATGGGCCAGAAAATATATTTAATAAAATTATAGAAGAAAGCTTTCCCAACCTAAAGAAAGATATACCTATGAAGGTTCAAGAAGCATACAGAACACCGAATAGGCTGGATCAAAAAATAACATCCCCTCGCCATATAATTATCAAAACACAAAGCATACAGAATAAGGAGAGAATATTAAGAGCTGCAAAGGAAAAAGGCCAAATTACTTATAAAGGTAAACCTATCAGACTTACACCTGACTTCTCCATGGAAACCATGAAAGCCAGAAGGTCCGGGATAGATGTACTGCAGAAACTGAGAGACCATGGATGCAAGCCCAGATTACTATACCCAGCCAAGCTTTTGTTCACTATAAATGGAGAAAATAAAATTTTCCAGGATAAAAACAAATTTAAACAATACACAGCCACAAATCCAGCTTTACAGAAAGTAATAGAAGGAAAATCACTAACCAAGGAGTCCAACAATGACCACAATAACTCAGACATCTAGAGACCCTTCACCAACACAAATCAAAGAAGGGAAACACACAAACTCTACTTCTAAAAAAGTGACTGGAGTTAACAACCACTGGTCATTAATATCACTTAATGTCAATGGACTCAACTCACCTATAAAAAGACACAGGCTAAGAGATTGGATAAAAAAACAGGATCCAACATTCTGCTGTTTACAAGAAACACACCTCAACCACAAAGACAGGCACCTACTCAGAGTAAAGGGCTGGGAAAAGGCTTATCAAGCAAATGGACCTAAGAAACAAGCAAGTGTGGCCATACTAATCTCTAACAAAGTTGACTTCAAACTTAAATCAATCAGAAGAGATGTAGAGGGGCATTTTATACTCATAACAGGAACAGTTCATCAGGATGAAGTCTCAATCCTGAACATCTATGCCCCTAATATAAAAGCACCCATGTACATAAAAGAAACATTGCTAAAACTGAAGGCAGCCATCAAACCACACACACTAATAGTAGGAGACTTCAACACTCCTCTCTCACCAATGGACAGGTCAATCAGACAGAAACCTAACAGAGAAATAAGAGAATTAATGGAGGTAATGAATCAAATCGACTTAACAGACACATCTATAGAACATTCCACCCAAATAGGAAAGAATATACCTTCTTCTCTGCAGCTCATGGAACTTTCTCAAAAATCAACCACATAGTAACAAAGCAAACATCCACAGTTACAAAAAAATATTAGTAACCACCTGTGTCTTATCAGATCACCATGGATTAAAGTTAGAATTCAACAACAATGTTACCCCCAGAAAGCCTACAAATTCATGGAAACTGAACAGGCAACTACTGAACCATACCTGGATTAAGGAAGAAATAAAGAAAGAAATTAAAATCTTCCTGGAATTCAATGAAAATAAAGAAACAACATACTCAAACTTATGGGACACTATGAAACCAGTCCTAAGAGGAAAGTTCATAGCACTAAGTGCCCACTTAAAGAAAACAGAGAAAGCTCACATTGGAGACTTAACAGCCCACCTGAAAGCTCTAGAAAAAAAAAGAAACAGACTCACCTAGGAGGAGTAGAAGACTGGAAATAATCAAACTGAGGGCTGAAATCAACAAAATAGAAACACAGAAAACAATACAAAGGATTAACGAAACAAAAAGCTGGTTCCAGGAGAAAATCAACAAGATTGACAAACCCGTATCCAAACTAATCAAACGGCAGAGAGCGAATTTGCAAATTAATGACATCAGAAATGAAAAGGGGGACATAACCACAGACACAGAGGAAATTCAGAGAGTCATTAGATCTTACTACAAAAGCCTGTATGCCACAAAACTGGAAAATGTAAAGGAAATGGACACTTTTTTAGATAAATACCATATACCAAAGATAAACCAGGACCAGGTGAACAATCTAAAGAGACCTGTTAGTCGCGAAGAATTAGAAGAGGTTATCAAAAACCTCCCTACCAAAAAAAGCCCAGGACCAGATGGTTTCAATGCGGAATTCTACCAGAACTTCCAAGAAGACCTAATACATATACTCCTTAATGTATTTCACAATATAGAAACAGAAGAGGCATTGCCAAATTCTTTTTATGAAGCTACAGTTACTCTGATACCAAAACTGCACAAAGACTCAACCAAGAAAGAGAATTATAGACCAATCTCACTCATGAACATCGATGCAAAAATCCTCAACAAAATACTGGCAAACCGAATCCAAGAACACATCAGAAAAATTATCCATTATGATCAAGTAGGCTTCATCCCAGGGATGCAGGGCTGGTTCAACATACGAAAATCTATCAATGTAATCCATCATATAAACAAACTGAAAGAAAAAAACCATATGATCATTTCATTAGATGCTGAAAAAGCATTTGACAAAATTCAACATCCCTTTATGATAAAAGTCTTGGAGAGATTAGGGATACAGGGGTCATACCTAAATATAATAAAAGCTATATACAGCAAGCCAACAGCTAACATCAAATTAAATGGAGAGAAACTCAAAGCCATCCCACTAAACTCAGGAACACGACAAGGATGTCCACTGTCTCCATACCTCTTCAATATAGTGCTTGAAATTTTAGCAATAGCAATAAGACAACATAATGGGATCAAGGGGATTCAAATTGGAAAGGAAGAAGTTAAACTTTCGTTATTTGCAGATGATATGATAGTGTACATAAGCGACCCCCAAAACTCCACCAAAGAACTTTTACAGCTGATAAACACCTTTAGTAATGCGGCAGGATACAAGATCAACTCCAAAAAATCAGTCGCCCTCTTATACACAAAGGATATGGAAGCAGAGAGGGAAATCAGAGAAGCTTCACCTTTCACGATAGCCACAAACAGCATAAAATATCTTGGGGTAACTCTAACCAAGGAAGTGAAAGATCTATTTGACAAGAACTTTAAGGCATTGAAGAAAGAAATTGAGGAGTATACCAGAAAATGGAAAGACCTCCCTTGCTCTTGGATTGGGAGGATCAACATAGTAAAAATGGCAATTCTACCAAAGGCAATTTATAGATTCAATGCAATCCCCATTAAGATCCCATCAAAATTCTTCACAGATCTTGAGAGGACAATAATCAACTTTATATGGAAAAATAAAAAACCCAGGATAGCCAAAACAATCCTATACAATAAAGGATTGTCTGGAGGCATTACCATCCCTGACTTCAAACTCTATTACAGAGCTACAGTGATGAAAACAGTGTGGTACTGGCATAAAAACAGAGAAGTAGACCAATGGAATCGTATAGAAGACCCGAATTTTAACCCACAAACCTATGAACACCTCATTTTTGATAAAGGAGCCAAAAGTATTCTTGTTCTTTTGGTCCCTGCCCTAGCCATGCCCACTCCTTTTAACTCCTGACCTCCGCCCCGCCATCGCTCTCTTCCTGCTTTTCCTCTCACACGGGGCTTTGCCTCTCTCCTCCTCTCTCTCTCTCTCCTTCTCTCTCTCTCTCTCTCTCTCTCTCTCTCTCTCTCTCTCTCTCTCTCTCTCTCCCTCTCTCTCTCTTTCCCTTTATTTCTTTCTCTCCTTGTTAATAAATTCTTATATGGCTATTTCCTGTGTTTATATGTCTGACTGGCCGCCACCGCCGCCGACTGTAAACTGCTGGGACCCGCCGGAGTTTGCTGCCAGGCGGGGGGACCCCAGGGATACTTTTTAAGAATAAGATGGTGCCGTGACTCGGATTGATTCTTATATGGCTATTTCCTGTGTTTATATGTCTGACCCGCCGCCACCACCACCGACTGTAGCCGCTTGCTCGGGTGCACCTGCGCCCGGCACTGCTGAGACCCGCCGGAGCTTGCTGCGGGGCGGGGAGACCCCAGGGATATTTTTTAAGAATAAGATTGGTGCCCCGTGACTCGGATTGATTTTCACCTGGGGCTGGAGTTCCAGCTTTCGGTGCAATCCGGGACTCAGCTCCCTCTGGGGCAGAATCAGGACCTGAGTACGACCACATGTTCCATCTGCCTGGATGCAACTACTCCAAACAACAAATCAACTAATCATGAGTGTCCCCATCTCGGCCAGCTTAACCATCTCTTTTAACCCAAGGGATTGACCGTTGAGCTCCCGGCAACCCTTCATGGTTTTTAGGGATGGGGGGACCTCCAACCGCGGGCTTTCAGGGCCTCGATTGTTCCCTTCGCTGGCATTCAATGTGGCTTGTCTCCTGTGCTAAGCCTGTGCCTGAGACAGCTGGCCTCAGGCAGCCCCTCAGCTCATCCGTTTCTGGAGGCCCGGGGCCTCCAGTCTTTCTCTTTTTCTTTTTTCATTCCTTTTCTTCCTTCTTTTCGGTATAACTGCTGCTACAGTGCAGCACGCTGCTACGGTGCAGCACGCTGCTACGGTGCGGCCTGACCTAGGCTGGATCCCTCTTGCCTGCGAGTCAATTCAGCTAGGTTATAGCCCCCCCCCCCATGAAATCGGACGCCTTTTCATAGGGCCCGGAGGTTCGTGCCATCTGCATCTCGCCTTAACGGGGAGCCGTTCTCATTGTAGGCTTGAGGTGCCACGGGTGCCACAGCCTTCACCATGGGAGCCAAGCTATCCAGACCTATCACTCCGGCCTCATGCTTTAATGCCTTACACTTACACAGCCATTTTTCGGTTCCAGCCTTTTGCCCCTTCCCTGTGCGGCTTTTATTGTGGCATGGCGGGCTCTCTAAAAGAGCAGACTACACGTGGCGGTCGCCATCTTGGCTGAAGGCCAGATGGGTCAGGTGACTTTTCCCGCCCTCTTGGCTGAGGGCCAGACCACGTGACCACACTCTCCCGGTTTTACTCCCAGTTTTACCCTGCCTTCTCACCCGGTTTTCACTAAAATCCTCCTGTTAACTCTGTTACATGTGTTTTGAGCAATGGCATGTCTCTGATAGGGCCCATCAGAGTTGTCCACTTGCCCAATTCCTGTACACTCTTTCTATACATAATAATACATATATTTTAAACTGGCATGTACCTTTAAGTCTCTTAAGCTGTTCTCTACCATTGTCAGTTCTGCCACTAACCTTATATTACAAGCAGTTTTTTTCCTCTATCTGCCTTTTTACAAATGTAAATCTTACCTGTTGAGAGCCAGTGTGGTCAAGCTCAGACCCAACTTTCCAAACGAATTCTATACTGTAGTTATACCTGATAAACAGCCCTCAACTGCTCAGAGATCTGGGGAATGTGATATTTAACTATTTAATTTTTAAAAACTTTTCACAACAATAAAAAAGAGACAGGTTGGCTCCTAGAAGCAGCTCTCTGCTCCCTCCAAAGAAGACAGAAGACAGACATGCGCAGAACAACGTCCTTCTGCATTTCGCTTTGACTGCAGAGCGCTGACCATTGGGCAAACCTGCCTTTCATCTGAAGTAAAGACCTCTAGACGTGGACGGAATCACTGGAATCGACAACCTAGCTGCTCAGGTCAAGGTAGGCCTGTCTTCCTACAGATTTCTTAGCCCACAGGATATTCTGGAGCCTGGCAGGCCCTGCGCTAAACAGCAAAGTTCAAGTGCAACCTTCAGCGACCATGGAGGACCCAAAAAGAGTAGCTCTGGGTGCCAACCAAGTAAGTTCTCTGTTATTTTTTAATCAGTAACTCAAGTAAAATCTTATCCTTATCAAAGATCTCTGACAGTTTGACAGCTGAGAGGTTTTGCAAGGTGACCTCACCAAACAAATTTCAAACCAAATTTATCTCTTATGCTACAGTCATTATGTGTCTAAAACTTCTGTTTTCACAAATCCAAGGAGTTCTCGTGAGTTCCAGGGAGCCGAATTAAAGAATCCATCTTAAACAGGTCAGATACCCCCTCAATCCCCTGGTCCTAAAAATTTTTTCCCTTAATTTAACGTTGTTCTTTGTTCTGCCAATACCTTAAACAGGGTAAGAGATACCAGACATTTCCATGCCACAGACATCGGTCAAAAGCAAAGAGACTAGATATGCCAGGATGTTCCCAGCACCCAGCCTTCTCTCGCGCCCCCCCCCAAAGACGACGCCCACAATCAGCCAGAAGCAGTCTTGAGAATTCGCTGCCCCAATTGTTCAAACTGGAGTGTCTAATTTGCTTTTTATTAAAAACAAGATGTGGGAATGTTGTTCTTTTGGTCCATGCCCTAGCCACGCCCTCTCTTTTTTAACTCCTGACCTCCGCCCTGACATCGCTCTCTTCCTGCTTTTCCTCTCACACGGGGCTTTGCCTCTCTCCTCCTCTCTCTCTCTCTCTCTCTCTCTCTCTCTCTCTCTCTCTCTCTCTCTCTCTCCTCTCTCCCTCTCTCTCTCTTTCCCTTTATTTCTTTCTCTCCTTGTTAATAAATTCTTATATGGCTATTTCCTGTGTTTATGTGTCTGACCGGCCGCCACAGCTGCCGACTGTAGACTGCTGGGACCCGCCGGAGTTTGCTGCCAGGCGGGGGGACCCCAGGGATATTTTTTAAGAATAAGAAGTATACAATGGAAGAAAGAAAGCATCTTCAACAAATGGTGCTGGCAGAACTGGATGTCAACCTGTAGAAGAATGGAAATAGACCCATATCTATCACCATGCACAAAACTCAAGTCCAAATGGATTAAAGACCTCACTATCAGTCAGAACACATTGAACCTAATAGAAGAGAAAGTGGGAAGTACCCTACAACAGATGGGCACAGAAGATCGCTTCCTATGTGTAACCCCAACAGCACAGACATTAAGGGCAACATTGAATAAATGGGACCTACTAAAACTGAGACGCTTCTGTAAAGCAAAGGACACTGTCACCAAGACAAAAAGGCAACCTACTGACTGGGAGAAGATCTTAAACCAACCCCGCAACAGACAAAGGTCTGATCTCCAAAATATATAGAGAACTCAGGAAACTAGACTTTAAAATGCTAATTAACCCAATTAAAAACTGGGGCACTGAACTGAACAGAGAATTCTCAGCAGAGGAAGTTCAAATGGCCAAAAGACACTTAAGGTCATGCTCAACCTCCTTAGCGATCAGGGAAATGCAAATCAAAACAACTTTGAGATATCATCTTACACCTGTCAGAATGGCTAAAATAAAAAACTCCAATGATAGCCTTTGCTTGAGAGGCTGTGGAGGAAGGTGTACCCTCATCCATTGCTGGTGGAATGCAATCTTGTGCAAGCACTTTGGAAATCAGTGTTTCGGTTTCTCAGGAAATTCGGGATCAACCTACCCCTGGACCCAGCAATACCACTCCTGGGAATATACCCAAGAGATGCCCTATCATATGACAAGAGCATTTGTTCAACCATGTTCATAGCAGTATTATTTGTAATAGCCAGAACCTGGAAACAACCTAGATGCCCCTCAATGGAAGAATGGATGAAGAAAGTGTGGAATATCTACATATTAGAGCACTACGCTGCGGTAAAAAACAATGACTTCTCGAATTTTGCATACAAATGGATGGAAATAGAAAACACTATTCTGAGTGAGGTAACCCAGACCCAAAAAGATGAATATGGGATGTACTCACTCATAATTGGTTTCTAGCCATAAATAAGGGTCACGGAGTCTACAATTGGTGATCCTAAAGAAGCTAAGTAAGAAGGTGAACCAAAGGAAAAACATATAGTTATCCTCTTGGCTATAGGAAGTAGACAAAATTGCCAGGGAGAAAATTGGGATCTTGGGGGTGGGGTGGGATGG